>NC_092654.1:23601283-24808783 GCF_032118995.1 Asterias amurensis
GCATAAAACCTCACTTGGTTACGAGTAATGGGGAGAGGTTGATAGTATAAAACATTGTGAGAAGCGGCTCCCTCTGAAGTGACGTAGTTTTCGAGAAAGAAGTAATTTTCCACGAATTTGATTTCGAGACCTCAAGTTTAGAATTTGAGGTCTTGAAATCAAGCATCTAAAAGCACACAACTTCGTGTGACAAGGGTGTTTTTTCTTTTATAGTTATCTCGCAACTCCGACGACCAATCGAGCTCAAATTATCACAGGTTTGTTATTTTATGCATATGTTGAGAACAAAAAATTACCAATAGTTTCCAGTGTCTTTAATTGCTTATTTCTACTGCAGCAACCAGAGCAGAATTAAGCGCTAAGGGTTACTTGAGATCCATTTAAAATGCTATTTTCCGACATTAATAGCATTGAGAAATCTTTTGCGGATTGGTGTTCGATATGAGTTTGACAATCACTGAATTTTTCCCATCTTTTTAAAGAACAATTTGTTGTCAAACAAATAATATTGACAAATTCGGTAGTTGATCTGGCAGTCGATAGAAACTTTTTTAATTGAGTACAACAAGATCATTGGCTGTTTGTAAAATTGCTTTCTTTGCGTCCTTCTTATAATTAATCCACATTCTGACACTTTATTCATGAATCTCTGGTGGATTGGTCTTTGATATGAACTTGACAATCACTGAGCTTTAAGCTTCAGGTTTAAATCAAATGAAAAATTGTACAAACAAACTGCCAAACCTGTATTTTGTCTGGAAATGGATAGAGTCTTAATATATTGAGGAATAAGGTCGCTGGCTGTTCTTGAAATGCGTCTCCTGTCTCATTCTGCAAATCCACCCACACGTCACTTGTGGACGATGTTCAAATTGACTTTCTCACATTCAGCCCGAACCAACTTCACACTAAAGATGGAACGCCTCCGCTTTATACTGAGACTTTCTCGAGTCAATCAGAATTAATTGTTGTTGACTTTATTATAGAATTTCTTTCCTCTTGGGGGAACTTTACTGTCTTTAGGGAAAGAACTCAACAGGAAAATTTGATGTGGGAGCTGGGTTTTATTCTCTCAATGTTGTGTTTTTTGGTCAAAGTTTCTATGACTTTCGGGTAATAGTTTGTCTTTGATCTATTGTAAAATTTTTTATCTAGTTTTTTTCTTCTTGGGGAAACTGCGTGGTCTGTATATAGGGAGAGCATTCAGAAGGAAATTGTATGTGAACTTGAGTTTTATTCTCTCATTGTTCTAATTTTTGGTCACAATGTTTTCATCGTGTCTTCGTTCGTGTTAGCGTGTTTGTAAGTGAGTGTGTTTTAAGCAGGACAGAGCTTTGTGTCATTGTTTGGGATCTGATGTGTTGCAATCCGTAGTATAGTTTCATTTAGAAACAAACATTTTTTTTACTTTACTTCTAAATTTGTCAGAACCAATTTCTTTACGTTTTGGGGGGGTTAGGAGCCTATTTCTTAGAAGAGTGAAGGGTCGATAGGCGTCAAACCTTTTTTGCTGGACAATCAATGTAAGAACCATGATGACCGATTGAGCGGACAATTTCATGGGTCAGGAGAAGCGACTCGTGGTCTTGAAGCAGTTATTATACCAACCATGAGTTTTGTTTCGTACTGGATGGACGCCGGGTAGCAATTTTATTCTGTAGTATAGAATCGCCATCATCAAAGATTTTCCTAAGTTTTTGTTAAAAGATGCTATGTCAGATTTTTGGCCCCAAACATTAAAAAATATATTTTTTTGGGTGAATGGTATCTCAAAGAGTATCACCCGCTCTAACGAAAACAAGTTTAACTTTTACTTTTAATGGTCAGGAACCATGACAAAAATTTAAAACGTTTCTTATAAAACACATAATTTTGAGCACTGTATTTCACTGCTATTAATAACTGGCGGACTTTTTCGAGCAATGGCTCAAATGAAAGCTTGTAACTTTCTCGACCCCCATCAAAATACCTATTGAATTTTATTTTAAATCAAAATTGTTGGGTCAAATCGGCCAAAAATCTGACAAAGCATCTTTAAGGATTGGAACAAAAAAATCCCGATTGAATAGCACTTTGACAGTGGCAATTCAATTTTAAATTTGATGTACACAAAAAAAAACCCGGGTATGGTGACACCAGTGTGTAAAAGATAAAACCCACACCAACTATATTCACCCCTCCTACCCCACATGACGAGTTTTGTTTAGGGATAGCAAAGTGTTCTAACACAAACTGGTACATTTGCAGTAGTTATGTCCATCGTAGCAACAGAATGAAAACATGACGTTTTGTAAAACACCGTGTACAAAATATGGAAAGCACAAGTTTTCAACGAACAAGGCTTATCTTCCCGTGGTGTTGATAAGTATTACCCTGCAGTTTGAGAGCGCTATGGAGATTCTGGGCGCCATTGTAGAAAGGCGGAAACATGAAAAGCCGTCGTGAGGACGTCTGGTTGCAGACTCGTCACCAGACCTCACCATCCGCGCGTATTAATGACAGAGACGGATGAAGTATCGTTCTGATGGGCTGCCAATAAGGCGCCCTCTTTTGACAGATTGAAGGGAAGTGGGAATGATGTGAGTAGGTCCGTTTTCGTAGCCGTGACTACTGTTTTTTAGAAGAGTCTAAAGTTGAAGCTAAATATAAACTTCTAATAAATATAATGTCTTCCCATTCATTGCAAATTATAAGAAGCACTAAAAAGTTGTCTTTTTGTTGGAAGATTTTGCTCTTGTAATAAGAAGCACGGCTACTCTTGTTTGGATTTTCATTTTGTTTGCCTTTAATGTCTAGCCTATAGGAGGAGCTAAAAAACTAGTGACGTTTAAAAAAAAACTCTAGCGGATGTGAATGAGATGTTTTCCCACTTTGGGAAACACATAAACCGCCCATCAGTGACTCCCAGTACAGCCCCTGATGGCTCAATGAAAATGCATGTTCTCGCTTGAAATCATATTTAAGATCCACTTCTCTCGACTTCAGGGAAAGTATTATGGTTAAAACTTCCACCTCTTAGCCATCTGTCTCCCGTCCGTGACAAAATCACACAACATAAAAACATGACTACATTTGATCTTTCGCCCGTACCTTTATAAGTTAAAATACCCTCGCACCGAGGTGTCGTTGAAACACAAACCGATCAAAACAGTTTTATCTCCCACGCACTTTTTGGAGAGTTCAAGACTCTTACCAGAACGACCGTTGTAACTTCACCTCCCTCGTCCAACTCCCAATAAACACCTGGAAGATGCTGTTAGAAAAGTCGGCTTACTTCTTCACACGAAGTCATTGACTTCTGTTGTTTCTGAGACAGAAACATACTCAATAATTGACGCCAGATATAAATCTCACAATCATAACCTTCTTGTTTTCCCTCATCTACCTCTTTTTGTTGCCCCCTCATCGGTGGCCGATTGGGAGGACTACATCACATCTTTCTGACCTTTGACCTTGTGACTGTAGTCTCCACCCCATCTGCCAGTTACCCTTTTTTGAGTTTGTCTTCTCAATAATAATTACAAAGCGTTCAACATCATTAGGAATAATAAGTCGTTAGCGTTGATAGCGTTTGGTGTAGAACCACATCTTTTTCTTGAGGGCTGTGACTGAGACGTTTAGGTTTGATGAGTTTCATTTTGATTTGATTGATTTGTTTTCAGCCATTGTCGATTTACTGTAGGATGACGGCCTCAGCGTATGTTGTGCTTGTTGATACAATATGACTGCATTTGGCGTTGCAGATCGTCTCTCAATTTTTTTTAGGAGTTCCAATAAAATAAAAACAACTATTTTTGAAGAGTGCGGTGACTTAATTGCCATCCAGTGGTTTTCAGGAAACACACTATACGTCGAATCGGTAGAAACGCTTTTGATAACAATAATGAAAACAGTTTGTTTTGTCAGAGTTATTTGTGTACTTGACTCTTTTTCCAACAACGGGTAGTAAGATAAAAGACGAAAACGTACTGGTACTGGTAAAGAACTTGATAACCACCGAACTATATCGAACAATAAATATTTTTCCTCATAATGTCTTGAAGTGTTTGAAAAAGAAGTGTTATTCCTTTTCTGGGAAGAATTGTCTTCTATTTGTAAACATGATTCACGTGTTACATCTTTACAGCTAGAATTCGAACACGCCTCTTATCTGTGGGCGTTTTTTAAGAGGTTACACTCGAGTAAATCGTGTCACAACGGACGTATTTAGACAGCGCCCTCAAGCGACTTTCCTGCTCCATCCAGCCCCCTTCACCAAGAGCTGCCTTTTTCTGCGGACAATGTCAAGTTTATTGTCATGTTCGGCCGTCTTTCTAAAGCCGCTACAGAACGGATGTAAATTTCCTTACAAGATTACAAAGTAATCATCAGTGATCATCATTTTATTCCCACCTGCCCTTAACAGTCACCTTTCCCCAATTTTAGTTGTCATAAAAAATAACACTCCAAGAAAGTCTCCAGATTGCGATCCCCCTTCAAACAATGACCCGGAACTTGCCAATAAGACAGCTATAGAATAGATCATTGTCTGTACAAAGCTGACACAGATATGAGCTAAGTTCATTTTGTATTACACACGCCCAAGATGTTGAAAGTTGAGACACTATGGTCATCGAAGCGTCACTGCGCGTTGATTGACTGAACCCATCAAAGCGAAGCTTTCCAACCAATTGACCTATTAAAATAGGATGTTACCGATCTTCCTATCTGTGTCTTCAAGTAACAATCAAACCTACTGTGTCTCGCTGATTCGGTTTAACCCCAAGACAATTCTCTGTTGAAACCCAAGAACATCGTCTTCAGTCATTATCGTTTCACAGCCTTGCACTTTTCAGCTCTGTTTCTCTCTCTCCGACTATACTCTGGCCCCAGTGTTTCATCGATGCTTTCCGTCGCCTGGAGCCCAGACGTCTTCCGGTGGGTGCAACCAATGAACTCAAATCCGCATGTCTATGCCTCCTCAATAATATTATTAAAATGTTTGTTCCTATTTCTCTCAACTTTTTGGAAACAGTGAATTACATTTTAGATGGCCGTGCTCATGAGTTGACATTTAGACTGGAGCAAAATCATTACCATGCCCCCTTTTTTCAATATCTATCAAACTTTCTCTCCATGACGTCACACTCTTAGGGTCAGACTGGAAGACACGCCTACTGTTACGGTTATAGTTCCACTACTTGACCTTTCACCTTTGACTACGCGCAAGCGTATGGAGGGCAGATTGGGGCTATAAAAGGAACTACTTGTCGCCCAATAGTCGTAGCAACGTCTCAGAGTGTTTCCTTGCTTGAGGAGGCCGTGATTTACAACTTGTTTTTCCCTCACAATAATAATTCCTAGTCGAACATAAAACGGTGGCTAGGATCACAGGATGTCAAAAATGAACCATTGGTAAAGTGATCGCACCTTTAGCTATAACTGGCCCTGTTGCTACCCCCTCCACACCACCACAACACCACACAGACACAACCACATCGACAATGGTATAATGACTTCAAGTCATAACTTCAAATCGCAATTTTTTTGACGAGGAATGATAAACCAACCAGGATATGTTCTTCTGACAAACCGTCTTTCTTTAACAACATTAAACAGGACCTGCTTTTTCTGGACTTGTCTTGCAGGGCAACATGAAACCTTCAATCGCAGATTGTCATGAAAATATACATTAGAGAAAAGACAATTTCATATGACTGATGGCACTGGAACAACTGAGCTTAGGATCTTTCCTCTACTCAATGGTATACCCACAATGTCCAATAAAATTCAACAGTTTTATCTCAAATCACGAAAGGAGGACTTTTATCTGTTCTCAAAATGGGCAGCAGTGTGGCACGAGCCAGGTGGATTCATTGCTGAATTACTCAACCCATATACTACCCAATGCATTTGAAGCAATTTAATTATGGAGTCCGAGTCTGCTGCGATACCCGAAGAAGCCAAGATTTCAACGGCAAGCACCATCCCTAAATCAGCAGTTTGTCGGTTGTCAGAATCCATTAAACAATTTCAGTCGGAGACATTCACCACACAACAACAGCTATGTCATAACTCATGACGTGTCATATAAAAAGATAAAAAGAGAGAGAAAAAAAAAACTTATTCCAAAGGAACCTGGAATTCCATTTATGCCATTTCAGACAAAAAACGTGGGTCCGGATATTGTAAATTGCTCGCGGAAGAATTGGTTTACTTTTCGGGAGAATGGAGGAGACGTGATCATGGCTTCTGAAGTCATTTTATACTCTGGGATGTGGGAGGGTTTGTCACGTGAGGAAGGAGATGCAGTGAATAGTAAGCAGGTGTTGAAGGAGATGGAAATGTAGACATTCTTGAGGGATGGGCTCAATAATGTAGCGCTGTGAGAGCTTTCTGTTTTTCTGTATGTTTGTTTATTTAGATGATCTTTCAAGTCAAGGGAACTCATCAAACTTTTACAAGGGGATATAAACACCAAGCTGGCAACAGCCAATCTCTCTCATTAAAACATTGGTTTAACGTCTATGATTATGAATTGCGCAAATCAAGAATTATGATTCAGTACCTTGTCAATACTTGTTCTATAGTCATTGTGAAATCAGAGGTGAGCTTGGAGGATTCGAACCGACAACATTGTGATTACAAGTCCTGCATCAGTCTAGCCACTGGAGCACGGTGCTACACTGAATGTACTTAAGATAATGCTTGTTAATGGACATTGTTTTTGAATGATTTTGTAACTCAAATGGTGGCCCCTGTTTTCAAGGTTCAAGGTTCATTTATTTTCCACAGTATCAAAAAATTACATCTCTCAAGAGATCATCTGATGAGGTAATTGTTGCCACGAAAGCTTATACAGTTTTTAATGTAATAAGTTAGTATTTAATTGATACAACAACCTTCCTTGTTTCAAAAGAGATAAGTACATTATACGGAATAGATTTCAAGAACGAGATGGAAACAACTATTGACCCCTTCCACGCACGTCACACGCGGCGACTGTCGTACGCTCACCATTTTGGTTGGCAGTTATGTCTTCGTGTATAAAACGCCGCTTCGCCTAAAATGCGCACTTCACTGACATTGACCACCAAAAAAACGCATCCAAGATTATTCTGATGATGACGTCAGGTGAATATGGTCAATATCACACTGCAGAGGGTTCCGTTTTTAGAAGCAGAGCTTGTAGGATAAGTTCATACTATGGTAGTTTCTACTCCACGGTCAATGCCTTTAACGTAATGCCAAACTAACCACAATCAGCATTGGATGTTAACCGTCATACGCGTGACATGTCTTGGGATGGTTAAGATTTAGCGCCCCCTAGCGGCGACTCCGCGCATGGTTATCGTCAAAACTACCGGCGTATGGCAAGAGCACATCAATGCATCCAGCAACGGAAATAGACCACTTAATGATTCCACTCGAACAGTTTAATATTAAAAACAACCCAGATCCCCCTGAAAAGCTATCAATCTTACAGATCGGTTTGGTCTCCTTTTTTAAGCATACTTTTTTCTTCTTTTTGGTCTGTCTCTTCTATGTCAGTAACAGATTGATACAACTAATCAAAGCTAAGAATCGGTACTACTGATGGGCTTGCATGGTTTACAACGCCTACTAGACAAGCCAATCCATCAGTACCAAAGGTCTTCATGACATCCCCCCTCCCCGTGAACTTGTCCCACTTGTCTTAAGCCGTCTATGATCATCTTTAAATACATGACCCAAGATCAACTCGCAACATGACACCAATGGTTCAAACGAACATTAGGACTGGGCCCAATGTCATAGAGCTGCTTCAAACAGTAGCTAAACACAACAAAATTCTGCTTACCAGTATAAGGTTACCAGCGAAACTACCATGTCACAAGTACAATTTGTGACTGGGATCCTGTTAATTTCTGCTTTGCAGAAAGTACACAGTATACAGTGCTAACACACATAGGTGTATGGGTAAAACCAACTAATATTCTTTATCCCCGATGCAAATTTAACATGTCTTATTATCGTTGCGGTACCCGCTGCCAAAACATAGGATTCGAACTGCCTCTAGCTGCCGGGCAACCTCGGTAGTCTAGTTGGTAAGACACTGCTCTAGAATTGCAAGGGTCGTGGGTTCGAATCCCACCCGAGTAACATGCCTGTGATATTTGTTCACAGGACTCGGGAAAGTACTGAGTATACAGTGCTAACACACATCGGTGTATATGGGTAAAAACCAATTAATATTGTTAAGCAATATTATCTGCTTAAGCAGCTCAATGAAACTGGGTCCCTGGTATTTCATGCAACATTGAGAATGACATGTTCCTGCCAAAAGAAACATTACTGATCCCATCTTTTGAAGAAGCATGTTTTAACCTTGACCTATCAACATTGATGTTTTCTGGTTAGCAGAAAATGTTTCAGTAAAATTCTCTGCTTAAAGGAATGGTACACGTTTAGTATTACTCAAAATAAATATTATCTTAAAGACTGACTTGGTAACGAGCATTGGGGAGCTGTTGGTAATTTTTCACTAAAATAACAAAAGACTAGTTGGAAGTCTTTTATTCCTAGCTGAAAGCACACAAGTTCGTCCAACAAGGGTGTTTTTTCGTTCATCATTTTCTCGCAACTCCGATGACCAATGTAGCCCAAATTTTCACAGGCTTGTTATTTTATGCTTATGATGGGATACACCAAGAGAGAAGACTGGTATTTGACAAATCCCAAACGTGTACCTTCCCTTTAAGCAGCTCTATCAAACTAGGCCCCTGGTCTTTCATGCAACATTGAGAATGACATGTTCCTCCCAAAAAGAAACATTTACTGATCCCAGTCTTCGAAGAAGCATGTTTTAACCTTGACCTATCAACATTGATCTTTAAAGATGTCAGTTGTTTGGTGAGTTAGTCAGGCGGGGTGGTTGTAGGGCAATGCCCCACTCTTATGACTTGATGAGACACTCGCAGGAGGCTGTAATGTTATCCAAAATATAGGTCAATCATTCCCTTCACTGGAGTCACTTGGACCCCATTTCTCATCCAAGCAGCTGTGCTGTGGAGTGGGAAGGCCCACTAACTAAGTCACTGCAAGAGGTACATTCACGGAAGAAAATCATAGACAATGTCTAAACATTTTTGTTGGAAGCTGTTTAATGCGTGACGCCAACATGTTCCGTTTTTTTGCACCACGGTGTCTTTCAAAAGAAATAAAGAATATTAATGACAACAAAACATGATTTGTTTAGTACCCCCACACAGTTTCTTTTTGAATAAGCGAAAGTAACAGAGTGAAAACCAATAATCTTCGGAGAAACTAAAATTGATATTACAACTGTAATAACTCCTTGGTCAAAATATACCCGGCTTCCTGTTCTCACGGGGCCTGAAACATTTGAGGGTCAGGATAACCCACAAAATGGTTCAAGAGTTTAGATTTTAACCCGGATTCTGCATTATTTTGACACTTTTTTGGCACAGCTTGCGGGTCATTATTGATCCAGAATGGGTCAGTCCCCACATTACCCTGATATCAGCTTCGACCCGGACGTTTTCAGTGATCAACACGTCTAGGGACGAATTCTGCATATACGATCATGATTTCCCGCTTACGTGCAAGCGCAGAAGTCCCTGCTTCCTTAAGCGCCGATTCCATGAGCATACGGTAAGCAGATCCACGAAGGGCCTAGTTGTTACATCAATGGTTCTTTTTAGGAACACGGTTAACCATAGAGAGATTTCATGTACAAAGTGTTACCGCAAACCTTATGATATGCCAAGCTTGTGATCAGTATCTATGAACAAATTTAAAGCGACGAGCCAGTAAAGTAAGTACTTTCTCTCATTGGGTTTTAGTGAGAAGAACAAGTATAAGGCTACGCAGAGTGAGAACAAGATTTGTAAGAAAGTAGAGAACACAGGTGACAAATAGACGGTACTGGGCGGTCAGTAAGGTTGGATTGAGGCGGGAAGTTCACACCTAAACTCTGCCGTCTATATGTCGTTATCTTCCCCCCTGAGCGCCCTTGTCAAACACGCTCGACTCGCGAGCCTTTACTGCGAGACGACACAGTCGGCGTTGGGTTACCGTGAATTGACACCTTGCCGAGATTTGCTAATTTATTTTTCATTAGACGCGAAATTACATTTTGCTGAGGAAGGAAATAAATACAAAAAAGTAGGACGGTGTGGGAGGTGGAAGGTAGTTCACCGTTGCCATGGTAATGCTACTCAGAAAGTAAGCGATTAATGGTTGCAATTGATAATGAAATTGTTTCTAAGGATACATCAGACGGGACGAGTTTATTTGACTTTAGCAGCTCTTTTTTCCTTTACATTTGCGTTTAATTTATGTTAAATGAGGAGGGACAATGATAAAGACAATGTTTATATTTATGGTACGTTATTATGATTTTGGTCTCTAAAACCTATGAAATAGTCACCAGCAATATCCAACTATAGCCATTTTCGAAACCACGGTTGTCATGTTTGGGCACCGGCTCAGGCTTTGTCCGCCTCTTTGAAGAGCAATAACGAAAGTGTGCGTTTAAAAAATGATTTTGAAAACTTCGTTGACAATTTAGCTTGTTGACACGTTGTAGATACCTTCACTCGCACCCCTCTGAGTGTCAGTCAATTTATACCAAAACACATCATCATAAGAAGGGAACCAGTCTACGAATAAACGGAAATAGCGGTGACCACAAACAGCGACCTCTGTCGTCCATTCTGTAAGTAAAAACTCGTCGCTTCATTCCACTGTGTTGGTCTGTACTATTTCACGTGGTGTAAAAAAAATTTTAAAAAAAGGAAAGCCAAACTAAGAATGTCTTTTAGAGATTCGTTTACTAATCTGATATACAAAAAAAGTGAACAATTATGTAATAGTTTTTTAGAGGAGACACCAGTAGGAAACCGTAGGAAACTCTTAAAAAGTGCTAATTCATTTAACATAATCTATCATTTTTATGCCAACTTATTACACTTGCCAACGTTTAAAAGCATAGTAGGGCCTATCCACCTTTGGTTTTTGGAACCGTTCGAATGTTAAAGGCAGTGGACACTATTGGTAATTGCCAAAGACTAGCCTTCACAGTTGGTGTATCTCAACATATCCATAAAATAACAAACCTGTGAAAATTTGAGCTTAATCGGTCGTCGAAGTTGCGAGATAATAATGAACAAAAAACACCCTTGTCACACGAAGTTGTGTGCGTTTAGATGGTTGATTTCGAGACCTCAGGTTCTAAATCTGAGGTCTCGAAATCAAATTCGTTGAAAAAAACTTCTTCCTCGAAAACTACGTCACTTCAGAGGGAGCCGTTGCTCACAATGTTTTTATACTATTAACCTCTCCCCATTACTCGTTACCAAGTGAGGTTTTATGCTGATAATTATTTTGAGTAATTACCAATAGTGTCCACTTTCTTTAAGGGTGGGTTAAAAGTGAAAATATTATAATCCACTAGAAACAAGTCATATACTTTCGCTGAGTAACGGAAAAGTGAGTTGACAAGATTTATTATTAGGCCTATAGTTTACAGAGCTTATTAAATCGGCTATCACCAATAAATATCCGCAAAAATATTTCCGTCTCAAATTCAATCGGCGTGAAGAATTTGATTCTGAATCCGATTTTAATTTGTGTTGGGTCGATAACGAAATCTTAACGTAAATACATCCTAAGATGCAGGTAAGCGTTTCCAATGATATGTCTACCACGTGCGGGCCGTACTCTATTTGAATACAACAGTTGGAATGACCGGCTTTCTCAGTAATGATTGTGGAGCTTCCTTTTTTAGCTGAACATTAATTGTCATTTAAAGGATTTGGGTACCTTTTCAAAATGTCCATAGATTTACATTAAACTTACAGGGTTTGAAGACAATGATAGTGGAAAGCTCCCCTTCAAATTTTACTTACTGAGGTGCTGTAGTTGTTAAGAAATGAGTAAAACAATGTCATGAAAATACGTTTGTAAATGATTAAAATAATTTTCGTCCCATGAGACGAAAATTATTTTCATGACATTGTTTTACTCATTTCTCAAAAACTACAGCACCTCAGCACGTAATATTTTCAGGGAAGCTTTCTACTATTATCTTCAAACTGTGTAAGTTTAGTGTAAATCTGTGGACATTATGTTTTTTGTCCTACAAAAGTTACATAGACCCTTTAATAGCAACTCTCGTAAAAGAAAATTGGCTTTGAAAGATAACATGAATATTAAAATTAAAACATGATAACAAAAATGCAAACACGACCAAATACCGCCTTGAAGATGCATACATTCAAGGGAAACATTAAAATAGTAACGATTATTTTCCTATACCTAACATGTAAACACATTAAAGACATTCGACACCTTTGGTAATTGTCAAAGATTGGTCTTCTCACTTGGTATATCTCAACATATGCATAATAACAAACCTGTGTAAATTTGAACTCAATTGGTCGTCGAAGTTGCGAGATAATAATGAAAGAAAAACACCATAGTCACAGAAAGTTGTGTGCTTTCAGATGCTTGATTTCGGGACCCCAAATTCCAATTCTCAGGTCTCAAAATCAAATTCAAATATTTGAGTGGAACATTACTTCTTTCTCAAAAACTACGTTACTTCAGAGGGAGCCGTTTCTCACAATGTTGTATACTATCAACCTCGCCCCATTACTCGTTACCAAGTAAGTTTTTTTATGCTAACAATTATTTTGAGTAATTACCAATAGTGTCCAGCGCTTTTAACACATAGGGAGAATGGCAATGTCAAATGAACTAATGTGTATTTTATTTTACCCTACACTTTTTCTAAAGACAAAACAAAAAACAATTCTGAAAACATATCACAATTTGTGGGATGACTTAGAACTACTCAGTGGAACTACTTGTGGTTCACAATTCGAAAGGTTGTACTGATTTTGATTGGCTAACTTTGTAGCTGTTTAAAACCTAAAATGAAATGAAATAAATACGTTATTTGATGAACGTAAAGGTGCAGCAAAAGCCATTTAAATGTAACTCAACTGACTGATGCTTTGAGATTGATTTCCTAATTAGTTTTAGGACGAGAAAGTTTGATGTTTTTGTATTATCCTAAATGTTTGCCAAACTGGTAATTAATCAGATCTTGCTACGAATACAAAAAAGCAGTTGAAGCTGCGCCAAAAGGCAAGTTGTGTTTTTGGCTATTATATTGTTGTAGGGTGTCGTCTGAGAATAACGTGATTATGTTTGCGCGTAAAAGAATATTGTCCATGTATTTTTGACAAGTTGGTCAAAATTTATTTATTCTGCTTATCTGCAATCGAAATAATATGTTGTCTTCAAACTTTGATACAAATTCAGACGTAAAGATCTTTCTTAACGGCAGTGGACACTATTGGTAATTACTCAAAATAATTATTAGCACAGAACCTTACTTGGTAACGAGTAATGGGGAGAGGTTGATAGCATAAAACATTGTGAGAAAACGGCTCCCTCTTGAGTGACGTAGTTTTGGAGAAAGAAGTAATTTTCCACGAATTTGATTTCGAGACCTCAGAATTAGATTTTGATGTCTCAAAATCAAGCATCTGAAAGCACATAACTTCATGTGACAAGGTGTTTTTTCTTCCATTATTATCTCGCAACTTCGACAAGCAACTGAGCTCAAATTTTCACAGGTTAAACAAATGTCTTGATGCAATTTATTTGCAATGTTCAAATAGTTGTTAAAGAAAAGGTTTATCTTTGGTTTTTGGAATTGTTTAGTTGTTTTATACCTTTATAAAACCTTAAAGTCACCTGGAAATAGAATTTGTTTTCTTTCAAACATAAGAGTATATGCTTACGAACAATAAAACAATAAAGTTGTTTGGGGGCTGACTCCGCCTACCCCTTTTGTGACGTCAATCGAGGCAGACTTTGCCTGCAATGCGTATAGTAAACACACGTGCAAAGTACATGTACGTCCAAGTCGTGAGTTGGTACATTTCAAAAAGTGTTTTTCCTGCATTCAGCAGCAATACACCTGGTCGGCATTTTTTATTTTTTTTTTTTGAAATGTACAAACTCACGATTTGGTCCGTACATGTACTTTGCAATTGTGTTTACTCTACGCATTACAGGCAAAGTCTGCCTCGATTGACGTCACGAACAGCACCCTCTCGGGTCGGGGTCTACTCTTAAATTTGTAAATAACATAAGAACTGATTTTTAAAACCTTAGCTCACTGTTATTCACATTCCACTCATCAAAACACATATATTAGTGACAAAAGCTTTATTTTGAAAAAATACCACTTCCAGGTGACTTTAATATTCAACAACCTGTGAAAATTGTATTTCAAAATTTCTTTTTAGAGCCTCGCAGTTTATCCTCGCAGGAAGACTAATCCGAAATAGGAATAAACAATCTGATATACGTTCTTGACATTGAGGTTTCTCAACTTCAAATTTGTTGGGATTAAAACTAATATATTTTTCCATAATCACATTACTTCGAAGTGCAATTATTCTGAAATTACTTTATGCTATCTAAAGCTACTGTACCTCTTACCATATTTTTTTTCTCTCTTTTTTCGACATTAATTTTAGATGTGATCACGAAACGTGTACACAGGCATTTCTGCACAGGACCTCCTCCCCCCCCCCCCCCCCCCCTCACACACAAGCAATCTCAAAACCGCAATTAAAGAGTTATAATTTGTGGTAGAGTTCAAACCGCTTCCAAACCTTAACACTCTACTCAATTAAGCATTAATACAACGGTAATAAGATTAGCTTCAATTCAAGATTGAATACAATATCAGAAGCCGAGGTTTAATAAGCATGACAACTTTACAACTTTTTCTTACCATTTCGGACGGTGTTTTTTCCGCCAAGTAGAGGACTGGACACTATTGGTAATTACTCAAAGTAGTTGTTAGCATTAAAACTGACTTGGTTACGTGCAATGGAGAGCTGTTGATATTATAAAACATTGTGAGAAATGGCTCCCTCTGAAGTAACGTAGTTTTGGAGAAAAAGGTAATTTCTCACACACATAATTATTAAAATACTTTGATTTGAAGGCTATTTTTTAGGCATCTGAAAGCAAACAAATTTGTACAACAAGGTTGCTTTTCCTTTCAATATTTTTTGTCAACTTCGATGACCAATTGAGTCAAACTTTTTACAGATTTGTTCTGTTATGCATTATATTTGGATACACCTAGTAAGGTTACTGGTCTTTGACAATCAAAGCCGTTCAGTGCTTTTAAGCACTCGTCGAACTTCCTATAAAAAGCTGTGTGGAACGTAAAGTCACAAACAATTAATAAAACTTATGACCCTTTTCAAAACTGGGTCGATAGACTTTTTCCTGCTAAACAAACGTCAATTTGCAGCAGTTTATCGCTTAATGATGATGTACTTTGGCCCCAGGGTTTCCACAGCCTTGACAAGAGACTACTCGTCTTCCTTTAAAGTGGTTTATAATTTACAATCCAAGTTTCAACTCCAAGTCTCGACTGCAGAGGAACCCGTACTCAAGATTTCATCTCCTGGATTGTAAAAAAAAAAATCCCCGGACCCAGACATTTGACAACATCTGATGCATGCATCTACCAGACACAAACACACAAAGGTTAATCATTATGATTAAACTGCTACATAAATACATGCTAAGTCAAAATACACTCAACATAATCGAATTTGTTCAGCAGACCAGATGACCTGAGACACATTAAAGAGCGAGGCAAGGGGGAATGGCCTGAAGTAGTCGAGAGGGGAACATCTGTACGCTTTATGAGCCATTTGAGTTCAACTTAAACTTTGGGGTTGAAGAAGAAGGAACCAAAGAGGGCGTGGTGCTGGTAGGAATCTAAAAAGCACAGATGTGTGTGCATTACAATTCGCCAATGTTCCATACAACTTTTCTAATAATATGACACTTAAAGGCAGTGGACACTATTTGTAATTACTCAAAATAATTATTATCATAAAACCTAACTTGGTAAAGAGTAATGGGTAGAGGTTGATAATATAAAACATTGTAAGAAACAGCTTCCTCTGAAGTAACGTAGTTTTCGAGAAATGAGTAACTTTCCACGAATTTGATTTCGAGACCTCAGATTTAGATTTTGAGGTCTCGAAAGCAAGCATCTGAAAGCACACAACTTCATGTGACCATGGTGCGACAAGGGTGTTTTACTTTGACGACCGATTGAGCTCAAATTTTCACAGTTTTGTTTTTTTATGCATATGTTGTGATACACCAAGTGAGAAGACTATAGTCTTTGACAATTACCAATAGTGTCCAGTGTCTTAAAATTCGGTCATAAGTGCTAAACACCTGCAATCGGAAACTATTTATTGTACCTCTTTTGTTTGTATTTCCATTGGCTTTCCATCTTCGGAGGGGAGCCTTCAACGAAAAGGAGACACCTTTGTCATTTTCTTTTAGGTCGCCGTTATGAAATTGTATTTATACAAATAAAATATCGTATTATGGTTGATTTCATTTCTTATTGCGCAAACTGCTTTTTCAACATTTACCCAAACACAGTTTTTGTGTGCTGTTTTCTCAGCAAGTAGACACTGTATTTATCTGAACCCTTCACAGGTGACTTTAAATGTAGTTTTCTTGCTAATTCGGCTAATAAATCAGCACTACGGTAACAAAAAAAATCTATAAGACCATAGTTATCCTTTAAATCAAACGCCCGAAAAGTTCCCGTCAATTTGTTTTCAATTATACAATGGTGATTGCATGTTTGTTCTGTTTGTCTATTATGTTTGTCGCTTGACAAATAAATACAAACGTAGCAAAACATAGAGAGAAAAACAAATTGAACGATTGTATCGGTATTGATATTACGTGTCACGTAATGTACATGCAAACTACCACTGAAGAAACTTAACAGGTTTTTAATCAAGATATAAGAGCTTATTTAAATTGCTCGCGGCACCAAAGGTTCTGAGAATCTTTAACGTGTGTAGTGTTTGAGGAACAGTTTAAGAACAACACACGATACAATTAGAGTTTGTAGGAGCGAAAGATAATGCTGATTCTACGACAAAATTCCCACTTATAATTAACATGATATATACATCTGTGTTCAACATACTTGTCTTTTGGCCGAGTGTTAAAATATACTTATTTATTAAGAAACACAGCATACAACAAACCTTTAAAAATACAATCAAAATGGTCAATGTGGTGAGACATGGTTTCTGTTTTACTACAAAACGTTGTTTCTCACACTCGATTGTGACAATCAAAGCAAGAAACGAAAATTTAGGGGATATTTTTTTTCTTCAGACGAATCTATTTAGAACATTGGAACCGATATAAGCTTGTATAGAATCAAGGAGCTTGTGGATTGAATCTATCTGATTGATTAATAGGATCAATTAAAAACATACTTTAATGTTACTTTTCAATCTAGCACGTTGTCTTAAAAAGCGTTTGCGGAAAACGGTCTCGAGTCATTCAGGAGCAAAGAAACTAGTTCTATTCACCCCCCCCCCCCCCGAGTAAAATAACTAAATAAACAGTAAATATTAAATAAATAAATTAATCAATATATTTAATATATAAAGACAAATGAATAAACAAAACAAACAACTATACTCAAGCCATTTCACCCGATTCACGGAGTTAATTCACAATGCGATCACACATATGGAAAAGAAAAACATTTAAAGGCAGTGGACACTATTGGTAATTACTCAAAATAACTATTAGCATAAAACCTTACTGGGTAACGAGTAATGGGGAGAGGTTGGTGGTATAAAACATTGTGAGAAACTGCTCCCTCTGAAGTAACGTACATGTAGGTTTGAGAAAGAAACAATTTTCCACGAATATGATTTTGAGACCCTTTAGATTAAGAATTTGAGGTCTCGAAATCAAGCAATCTGAAAACACTCAACTTAGTGTGACAAGGGTGTTTTTCTTTCATTATTATCTCTCAAATTTTCACAAGTTTGTTATTTTATGCATAATGTTGAAATAAACCAAGTGAGAAGACTGGTCTTTGACAAATACCAAGAGTGTCCAGTGTCTTAGAAACAATACATTTTATGCAAAAAACTACCTTGAAGCAGTCCGAAGAAAACTAATAGTTTATTTAACAAATAACTCATTGAATAATTGTTTTGAAAACAGCCGACAACGGCTCCATTCTTATGTTAGATTCTGACTTGCGACAAACTCAACCATAATCAATTTACCCATAAGTGGTTTAGATTGATGGGGATTTAATATCGCTGAATGACGGGAGATTTAGCTCTGCTAAACTCCTTCAAAGTATCAACTTTCGAAAACATACAACATGCAGTTCCTTTTAATTAATATTGCTTGTTAATACGCAGTTTTTTCCCAAATAAACCGCCTAAAACAATCAAACAAATAAAAAACATACAGAACGCATTTTTTTTCATGTTTTTACTATTTATTGCTATTTAATTAGTGTAAATCACGTCCAATTTGGCATGTGGGCCACGAAATGTGATACTCATAACATGAAACTACACAAACAAACATCAAAACAACAGTAGCCTAAAATAAAATATAAACATAAAATATAAAAAGTAAACATGTAAACAAACACAAGTCCAAAATGAACCAAATAAAGAAAACAAACAACCGAATACCACACGTTGGAAAAAAATAAAACATACAACAAATACAACCAGAAATACACACAAACTTAAAACTCATAACTTGCAATGTTTTGTGCAAAGTTATTTATAAAACATCATTACTGAATAAAATAAATACAATCAAATTGGACTTTGAAATAGATTGAATAGCCGGAATTATAGAATGCTAGTAGTCCAACTTCTAATGGAGTTTTAGCATAGCACAGTCAACACAATACAACGTATCTAGAAGGCATATTTCATCACGTTTTTTTGCTCAGATTGTTCAGCAAGAAATGCGGCAAGAAGCACATCATAATTGTAAGTTCAAGTACACACCGAGCACATCGATCCCTGAGCGGGCCTAATCCGCACCTGTGACCGGGAGCTCAACGCTTCAGGCCCCGTTAGAACAAAAGGCCCTCGCACGGTCTTTCTACGCTCCCACAAAAGAGATAACCCGACCTAAGGAAATTAAATTTTCTCGCAAGAAAACGGGGCACTTTAGTGAATTATATCTTGTTTGACGTGAACAACTGGACAAGGTTAGTCTTGTGTCCATTCTTGAGATAAGATCACTAACTAATTGATTTTCTTGTATTCAATGCAGGCGATCAGGAGCGTCTTAGCCCTGTCAGCCGGTAGCAGCTACCCCAGGAGCCCCCAGCAACGATGCCTACCGCGCTGCTCGACAAATCTTAAATCCTTTAACCGTCTTAATTTGTTTTATGAATTTTCTTCAAGATACCCCTCGACCTAAGACACCTGCAAGCGTTCGTCTGCGAGGAAATGTCCCTTTCCGGGAGATTGGACAAAATCGCCTCGATAGATTTGAGGTAATGTTCCCTAAATCCACACTGTGCAGGAGTGCTCTGAGCAGGCCGTGGATTTGCGCATATCATCGGCTCTGATCCGAGCCGCCGATGGCTTACATGGCCCGAGACTATTCCGTCAAAAACGGGGAGTTATTTCAACCATATTCATTTCTACGTGGCGTTTCCCTCTTTCTTATCTCACAAAAACCCATGATCCTTTCGTTCTCCGTAAATTGGAATCTTTTAATGCCGCAGGAAATAAAAAAGCTGTCATAAATCAAGATTTGTTTACTTGCAACTTTCAAGTCGAGTCTTTACTTTGTCACCTGCACGGTCAGCGTGAAGAAAAAGAAGCAAAGAGAACGCAACATCGGCTTGGCGTAAACAGCCCGTCAAGCGCGCCGGGCTAACGTCGCAGTCACCCAGTCTAGCATGGCCGATCAAACACGCCTGCTTGGGTCTTACTCTTGTACTTCACTTTCAGTAAATCATCTTCAGTTAAAACAAACGCACAATTATCTTTCAAATTGCAAGCTCTTTATAGGAAAGTGTTATTACAAAAACTTGAGAGGTGTATAAATTATCTTAATTACTCGTCTATCAAGAGGGAATTAAGGTTTATTTCAACATTGTTTTGTTTATTTGATTGAGCTGACAATCGTACGTTGATTGATATCGGGGTATCTGTTCTCAGTGAATCTTCACACAGCCACAAACCAAAACAGTAATTACATGTGTTGGTTTTAATAAAAGGGTAAGTTAACATTGAGCTTTGTCCCGCATTCAATATGCAAGTGATAAATCAACTTAACTTGGGGGGGGGGGTGTTGTTGTAATTAGTTTTTTCTTGAAATCTATAAAACGGCGGAGTGAATAGGATTTGTTCATGTAGATCACGGCCATTTTGAATTTGGGTTTAGTTGTTTATTCGTCTGCCTTGCAAGGTATGTTAATTGAAAGACAACACTTTTCATACATTTAGGGGCCTATGGAATCTACTTGGTTTTGAAATGGAAAAAGTTCAATCGTGTCCCTAATTTGTAAAGTGGATTTCCCCCATCGAATCCGGTGGTCACGGTAAACAACAAAATTACAAAAATTAACGTTTATTTTAAGATTTGTGTTTCCAGTTTCACATACACTATTAAAAGTCGAGAGTCGAAAATAACACCTATAAAGTAATGTTAGACAATCTTCCCAGGCATTGTAGGACTTCATTAAAGTTATTTCTGGTACATTAGTTTATGTTTGGCCGTTTATTTAAAAAAAAATATAATCTATCATCCGGATGACATTAATTTATTCACGGAAAGACTTTTCTGGTCTATCGATATCAGAACCAACTCAGAAGTTATCTTTTTTGGACCTCATTATTTTGTTTTTATATGGTACATTTTACAATTTTTCCCTGCAAGTTTTCTCCCTTATATTGTTGGGATGTTGTTATGGTTTATATTAAGTTTAGAACAAGACTGTGAATAACGAAAGTGCAACAATGTTTATGTTCAAATGCGTCGACGGTGCTTGTGTTTCTGATGGTGTCGGCTTTATAAAGCGTTAAGATTGATCCTAACTTTGTTTCAATCCTAACTGCAAAGCAAAGTGTGCTGTCACAATATGGTAGTGTTGAAAAATCACACCTTGAGTCTTATTGCTTTGTGAATTATTCCATGGTGAACAAGATACACATTCCTTAAACAAGGGTGGGGGTATACATACCAGTACATGAACACTAGACTGTGGCGATGTTATACCGTATATAAGTTACAGTAAAATAAACTATGAAGTATTGAGGGAGAGAGGAGGTAACTGACCAGCCGCGGATGGATACAGTATGATCATGATGACGGTGAAGTCAGATTGGAATGCAGGGGAGAAAACAATCATAATTTGTAGGAAAAGGCGAATAGAGGAAGAGCACTTGTGTGATTGTTGCTGTTTTTGTCATAATGGTGGAGGTGACTCTGGTTAGTGGTGGTGATATAGGATAATATCATAGTGGTTGTGATGATAGTGATGATGGTGGCAGTATTGGTTGTGATGATGGCGGTGGTAGTCTACTGATTGATGAAGAAGTTGAACAAAGACCTATAATATGAGTATAAGAATATTCTCATCCAATATAACATTGGATAAATACTGATGAAAATGACGAGCATGATCATGAGGTGGATGACTAGGGTAGTGATGATGTTGGTTGAAAAGATAGCAATACAAAAACTGTCTAGTCCGATTTCACAAAGTAATAAAATCCATCGCAAGACAAACTTGCCATTATTACCATAGTGATTTGTATTGTGACATCACACTTAACTAAGCAACTACGATTGATTTGCAGTTACGATCAAATCTTAGCTCTTTCTGGTCATCCAAACAAAACAAAACAGAATATTTCTTCGCTATTTGTTTCCCTTTACGTAACAACGTTTTTCCTTTGCACTTTGAATAATCATGTTGTAAGATATCATTGGCGTTAAATGCCACTATTTGAAACAACTCAACAAATACAAACAACAGCAGCAGCATCTTTAGTTGTAATTGATAGTTGCAAGATTAGTTGTCAATCACACCAATACGTATCAACGTATATTGATATGCAAACAGCTTACAGTTTGAGCTTGTTCAGTTTTTGCGCTGCAAAGGGGCGCTCGCTAACGCCTCGCAGGTTCGACCAAAAGACCGGACGAATAAACTGCGACGGCTGATGCCATGATCCAAAATCGAGTCGGTTTCTGTGTTTAAGTATATTGTTGCTTTAAGGTTGAAAACGATAATGTGATAATGCCAATTAAGTAAAACTGCAAGTAACAGTTTCAACACTTGCGATTGTTGCTGTTAACAACGCCATAAAGTTATGTAGTTATTAATAATGCATTGTGATGTGACAACTACCCGTTTAAGAAGATATAATTGCTTACGAAATTATTTTAGTCAATAATGAATGTTTCTTGTTGAAACAAATCGATTTGTAGTGAGGGCTATTGATATGAACGGATAAAAATGTTGATTACACTGGTATATCAAGTAAGAAAGCGTATAGAATGTTCTGTTTGTTTGCGTCGACACACCGCGGTGCACCGGCTTCACAATTTCCGCAGCAAGCTTGTTACCGTTTGTGATACCGTCTGGACGCGTGTTTGCACGGTGTCAGAACTCTGGTGCGCTCCGGTGATTTAGTTACTTCTCTACCTGCATGCGGTACAAAGTTGTGGTTCTGGATTGGTAGTCTTATGATGTATTTTCGTTTTAATTGGAATGCTGCGTTTGTCTGCTAGTGCTAATTAAAGAATGACTCATTTATCTCTATGTTTCATAAGTTTTGTTTTTCGTTATGCGCCCAGTTTCGTCTTTATAAAAAGTGTTCGCCGAGGACTGTGTGAACGATCTGTCAAGTGCATAGTGATTTGAGAATACGAAATCAAAATTTACCTGTTCATTTTCAATGATGGAAATAGGTATGGACATTTTGCAAGTTTGGATTGTAACAATCCGATGTACGAATGTCCGTTTCTTTTGTTCACGATTATCCAAACGAACGATTTCGATGGCAGTATCTGTGATGAGTTTTGGATGCAAATCATGTACGCAACCTGTTTGGTCATTGTTGTGGCAGGCATGGGAAATTGTGATCGAATTTCCCCCTAATCAAGTGAACAAGAAGATAGTAGTAAAAGTTAACTACAGCTTGAGTTCATTACTTTGGAGCAAGGGATATTTTAATAAGCATAATGAACACTAGATTACGACTGGCCTGATTGTGCTACAACGGCAGAAGCAGGTAGTGGGTTCCAGAGCCTTGCGCAGGGAGGACGGTGCGAAGGCTCTCTGGATGTTAATTGACGTGATCGATTGATTGACTTGTTCGAGCAATCTAAAGTTACCGTTATCATTACACTTTATGAATATTAAATCAAAGCACAAAGACCTTATCTCAATCCCTGTAGATTAGTGAGATTTAAATGGCAAGTGTCTTATTAATTGAGTCTGTTAAAAGTCAATACGTGTGCAAAACACTGTTGAGACTTGCAACTTCAACAACTTTGGCCGACAATGTTACCTCGTGCATAATGGCTCGGCAAAGCTTGGCAAAACCAAATTCTCTGACTCAATTTATCAACGATGGTTGTGAGATTTTGTTCTGAGATGGTAAGCAAAATTATTCCACGACTAACTAATTTACATATGATTTTAATTATGATTATAATTTTACTATGAGCCGATGCCTTTGAAAACTGCTGTAAAACAATATAGTTGAGAACGAATGTTGGACCCTATTTTAATACACTGCAATTTCTATATTTTTATTAATATGGGGGGAATTCTATCATCTTTATAATGTATAACTGGAATTAAATTATCACTACTCGGATTTTATTCCCCTTTTTAGTAATAACTAAACTTTTACAAGGAAGTACAAACATCCTTGTTGAATTCCTACATACGGCTAACCTAGCATTTGTTTTGTTCTTGGGTAGTTTTTGTAAGGATCCTCAAAGCAGAATAGTTTGGACACGTTGGTGTTGTTTATTAATGTATTCAAAAAAGTACATACTCACATTATGTGAAATCATTAAAGGTCTACATTAATATCACCTTGCGGAGAGTTATGGCGGTTCCCGGATTTACTTTCTTTTAAGAACTAACAAGTCCGAAGAAAAAAATCCCGGTGTGAAACTTCCCTTGCTTGTCATGGGTCGTTTGGAGGCGTTGCAACGGCCAAGCATCGTCCACGAGGCTTGGGTTAGATCCACAATGCGGCCGTTAAGCCCGGTCCGCCATAAACGGGGTGTGTGACTAGACAATCGACTGAACACATTATGGGTATTGTTATATCCCTGCGCCAATAACGTTATTTGGAAGAGGAACAACTTTGCATGATGGGTAAGAACATGAAAACACAATCCGTGGAGCTAAGATGCTGTATCGGTGGTTCTTTGTCCATTTGTACCATTATTAACTTGGTAAATTAAATACATCCATTATTAACTTGATAAATTAAATACATACATAAACGTTCTGAAACTGTTGTTAGCTGAGTGAAGTTTTATGCTCAAAAGTGCGCCTCTATTATTGAAGAGTTATTGAAAACTGGGAAACAACAGTTAGAGTGCCTACCTCTTGTGTAACGATCTTTTATTTACGGTTTAAAAAAAAAATTGTATACGCTTCCCTGAACTTCTCCTTGTCGAGATGTCTTTATTGTCTGGAAATTTAAATCAAAATTAACAACATAAACCAAATGTTAACATAACAATTCATGTGACAAGCCACGGTGATTAACCCTAAAATTAGAAAAGTGTTTTCCAAAAAAAACACCTAACAATCATAACCAAAAAGAGAGAAAAACAAAACAAAGTAAGTATCTATGACTACTTTGTAAACTAGACTGCAAAATTTCAAAATGTGGTTTATTGGGACTTGGTAAATAAGGGGTGGGGGGGGTTCCTTAATAGTATGGTTTGAAAATTGAAAAGTTGCCGATCTTAGTGATTATCATTCGTAATACTTTTACCAAACAACTGATAAAGCGAGGTATCATAACCTTTATCCAGAGAAATAGAAAATGAAGTTTGCCACAGTTTGTCGAAGTACAGAATACTCACACACACTCAAACAAGCTTGATAAATTATTGTTGTGATGCAAAACGTTGATCAAACGTTCCGTCGTTTCGAATTTTCTTTAATTGAGCCGCAATTGGTTAAAAGCTGGTTCCGAAATTGTTTCGACATCCCCGGGGAAAAAATGGTTTGCTCCTCGAGCCAGGAGGAAAAGACAAAAAACAATATCCTCTTTGGCAAGCCGACTGTTAGGTGGCTGAACATAGATGTTTGCAGAACACTCTTAATTGGCTAATTGCTAAGTTGATTGATTGGTTATTTGAGTAAACTCAGAGTCGATGAAGAAATCACCGTACCTCTGATTTGAGATTGTTGGAATTTAATGACACTTTAGATTAAGTCAACTTCAAATGAAGTTCCTGTAAATTATTGGATTAGCGTTGCCGAGCAACAAGGGGGGTAAACATCGTAACCAAGAATGGAATATTATGTTAAAGGGGTTGTTATGTGGTTCCGAGTGGTCGGGTCGGTGGAGTTGACTCTTTCCCGGCCTTCTATCTCCAGGACCCCGGCTTGAATCACGCTTGGGGCACTACGCGGAGGTGCTTTTCAGTCTATACCCGACTGCATTGGTTTTCCCTGGAAATATTTCTTTAAGGTTTTCCTCCCACATCAAAAACCGAAATGTCCTTTCTTGTCTTCTGTCCATGGGGTTGGCTAGTATTGTGATTAAGATTGTATTTCTGAGAGTCATTGGCTTCACAACCAGAATAAATTAAACGAAAATTATTATTTTTTGTTCACTCTTCGTTCGAGTAAAGCTTGACCCCAATATACTCGTGATTGTTGTCACGAAGCTATTCCAATGACAGGGGTCTAAACCTCTTGAAGCTTCAATGGTTCGGCAGTCCCTATTCTAATTTCCAAATACAAATTCTGGTAATTTCATTTAAAATAATAATATTTAAGAAGATACATTTTCTTAGGTATACAAACTTTAATGTGCCAAATTAAATGAGGCTTTGAAAAATCTTATGGCTCCGAGCTCGCTTTGCTGATCACGATTTATGGTCTCTAATGAGAAACGTCAACATACTTTTCCAACCGATCTTTCCAGCCTAAAGTGGACTGATTTCATGCATAATATAGAGACAAAAATCCAGAGGGTGTACGTTTTCAAAATGAGAAAGCTGATGACGTCACCCCTGTGTCAATTCGTAAACGTGACAGATGATGCGCCACGCCCCCAAGAGTTGAGGTTCGGTCAGCCTGTTGTCAGCAAATCCTGCGTGTCGTGTATTATGAAGAGAGTCACTCTACAATTCCCAGGTTACCGGTAGTTAATCACGGCCGAGCTCCTGCACAATGTTCTGTTTTACATTTACCGCATGAGGTTGGATGTAATGCTGCCTTTGAAAGCTCCCTATAATCGCCTCTGCTCTAGTAACCCCCTTAGCAGTGTGTTCGCGGTCACCAAAGAGCTCTAGTTTTTATTGCGCGGAAGGAGATGGATTGGCTTGGCTTGGCGATGATTAAAGCCTCCATGCGCAGTGATTTCCTAAAACATCAATAGTAGACAAATACATGCATGTGATTTCTTTTACAGAGCCCGGGAAAGTACTAACACAACGGTGTGTATGGGTAAAACCAAAACGAGTATTCTTTATCCCCGCCCGATGCAAATTTTCATCTATTAAAATTACATGGCTGTGATTACAGCTGTCATCGTGTCGGTCTTCACTCTTTTCTGTGGAACCATTTTGGTATCTCGAAGTCGATGTCTGATTTTGGACAAATGTTTATCAATTTTTGGAATAAATGCTGTTTTCAAGGTTTCAGTTTATATCAACCGTGATTTTTCAATGCGGGCTGCATGGCCCCATGCCACAGCTTAAATCCAGTACAGGAAAAAGCTGTTTTGCTATAAAACTGATGAAAAAGTAAACGAGCCCAAAATAGGACTTGTCATTCACATCAGTTCATAGTATGCATTTAAAAGATTAAAATTTGAACACTAATGGGAAACTTTTGAACGCTTAGGTGGCAGCAGACTTTCCAGGTAAATTTCCATTGTTTATGTAGTTCTTCTGAGCATGCCCACATTACCGAGAACAATGGATGTTATCTGGTTAGTCTGCTGCCACCAAGCGTCCAAAAGTCTCACATTCAAAATTTACGGCTCTACCCAAAAGAAAATTTTATATAAGAAACCAATACTTTGGAGTTAGGTTGCTTTCCATTGAATTAACACCAGCTTCTTCTCAATGCTTTATTCAACCACGGTGAAGAGCATTTCAAAAAGTGTGAAAATCACTATTACTGACACACTATAGTTTGAGTCTCTCTTTTTGAAAAAAAAGGTTGATATATTACTGCACATCGTGCTTATTTGAAACACCCCTCTCCGCGCAATAGATCCGTCCGATTTATCTTTTCTTTCAAAACACAATTCGTAATAAAATCAGGCATACAGAACAATTTCTTCATTTTTTCATTCATTGCATTCCAATTTTAATTTAATGTTTTTGCTTATATTGACAACCTTCCAAAAAGACGGCCAGTGGCGGAAATGAAATTGAATTCAAATATGAAAAAAGTGAACGGCACAAGGTCAACCAAAGAACCTTCAAAAATTATATTGTACATTCTGAAAGTTGTCTTTAAAATAATTGGGTTAAATTGAACAGTATGCCAATATACGGAATTACGAGTGAGAGCAAAATTGCTACGCACGTTTTGGTGTTTCGCCAAAAAGGGTTTGGAGTGTAGTTTGTTTTTGGCTGTCCACTTCATGCAAAACGTTTGATTAATACCAATAAGCATAATTATTGCCGCTAAGCAACATTTTAAAGTTAGGATTAAGTTTATCGTTTACCTTTATAAGTAATACATTGATGATAAGTGGCATGTTTCTCAATTAACACTCCGTGCGCTTCGTTCACTGTCGTCAGCGCGGAGATGGCAAACCCTTACTTGATCGTCGTCACAAGAGGTCGCCCTAGTTAATTCATTTATGCCGATTGCAACAAACGGTATTTCGCACGATAGATGCATGTATCCACGACATACGTACGGCACTATGTAAACCAATGTGCAATTTACAAAAAGCAAACTTAACACTACACGTATCCTGGACAAATATTGATAGAAGGTTTATAAGAAAATAATAATAATTATCACGCGCTGTTTATTTGCCTTTAAAATGGCGTTAAGCTATGAAACAGCAATCGTAATGAATATACAATGGAGTCAAGTTATTAAGTTAAAAAATCCTCATTTAATTACGTCTTGCAGTAATGTTGTAATGTGTATGGTCTTGCCTTGCCTAGTCTGTGTTCATGTATGGCTCCATGAATGTAGCTCTCCTCAATATATTCGCCATAGCTCTGTATTGTACTTGTCTTATCCATGTTGTAACCAGGTATGATGTATTGGCGTCTCAACACCTCTTTTTCTCTCTGCCTCGCTTCCTCTTCCCTGTTCTTGGTTGCCAATCCGAAATTCTTCTGGTTCATCTGTTGTCATTTACTCTATGCCATGTGTCCAGCCCATCTCTACTTTGCCTCCTTGATATTTACAATGTCCATGTCCTTTACTCATGTTTCTTCCTTAAGGGTTTGGTTCCTTATATCAGTGCATCTTATTTACTAGATGAAACATTTGAAGGCCGTTGTAGAGGAAAAACAACCACATCAAGTTTTTTAAGTGCAACATTTTGTGATTGCTGTGAACATCTTACACTGTGCCAACATATACAACATAATTTCACAAACACCACCTTCTCAAGCCGCGCCCATAAATGTAAGCAGCTACAATCATCTTAGCATATAATGTGGAAACTGCGTATTAAAGACACTGGACACTTTTGGTTATTGTCAATAACCAGTCTTCTCACTTGGTGTATCTCAACATGTATAGACAAAATAACAAACCTGTGAAAATTTGAACTCAATTGGTCGTCTAAGTTGTGAAATAATAATAAGAGTAAGAACACCCTTCTCACACGAAGTTGAGTGCTTTCAGATGCTTGATTTCGGGACATCCAAATCTAAATCGGAGGCCTCGAACTCAAATTCGTGGAAAATTACTTCTTTCTCGAAAACTACATTACTTCAGAGGGAGCCGTTTCTCACAATTGTTTATACTATCAACCTCTCAGCATTACTCGTTACCAAGTACGTTGTTATGCTAGCAGGTATTTTGAGTAAATACCAATAGTGTCCACTGCCTTTAAAAGACAATTTCAGCCACCGTGTCAACCTCAACAACAAACTTCACAAACACACCTTGGCCTTTCTTTGTTCCTCAAGGTATGACCTTCTACGCAGATACTTGACATTACGAGTCAACACATCTCAATGGGAGGATTCTTTTATCAGTACTGTACCTTAAAATATAATTCATCCTTCTCTATTGTTACAGGCATTTCATTTATATTCGTAAAATTAGATTCTATTCTAAAATGAGTTCCTCTGCTCCTCACTGTAAGACTGAAGTTAGTTATAGCAAGCGTTTTAACCAAGGCTATGTTTTATCCCAAGGCGTTAATATTGGAAAGAAGAAAGTGAAGAAAAAAGAATAATAGACTTGACCCAGATTCTATGGCCCAATTTCATAGAGCTGTAACTTCATAAAGCTGGACACCTTTGTAATTATTGTGTAAGACCAGTCTTCCCACTAAGCTGGTCTCTATCTCAACTTGCATAAAAAAATAGACTCAAATTTTAACTCAATATTGGTCGTCTAAGTTGCGAGAGAATAATGGAAGAAGAAAACACCCTTGCCACCACAAGTTGTGTGCTTTCAGATGCCTTGAATTCGAGATCTCAGCTGAGGGAGGTCTCGAGTTCAATTCAAGTATTTTCGTGAGAACTTACTTCTTTCTGAAAACTACGTTATACTTCAGAGGGAGCCGTTTCTCACAATGTTTTATACTATCAACAGCTCTCCATTGCTCGTTACCAAGTCAGTTTTTATGCTAACAATTAGTTCGAGTAATTGCCAATAGGCCTAGGGTCCAGTGCCTTTAAGAACACAAAACTGCTAACCCAAAAATAAACTAGGCTAACCAGAATAGTGTTACCAGCAAATTCATCATGTCACATACATTGTGACATGATAAACATTTGTGACTGGTATCCTGCTCATTTGTGCTAGGCCTATATATGAAATTTGAAAAATGTAAAATAACAAAATAAATAGTAAATTTTTAAAAAATCTTGATACTCCAAAAGTTGTCCAGGCTTTTCGTTGCCTTGATTCAATAGGCCGTATTGAATAACCCCTTTTTGCTATGAATAGTCGCTATCTTGTAGGGCAAACCGTATGCGCAAATTTCTACGGCACATGCACACACCACACACGCACACGCACAGACGCCATCTTGTAGGTCAGATATTTGAGCTGCGTGACGTCATATTCAATACGGTCTTAAACGCCAGATCTAACGTTGGCTGTTTAACCCGCCCATTAATAATGTTCTGATTTAACATCAATCCCACTTGGGGTTTAACCCTCCCCCTGCCTTTAGATTGACCCCATCGGTTTAACCCCCTGGGTACGGACCGTTCACTTTACACATTACCGTTTCGCCTGTGTACTGTCCATGATCCACAACCCCCGAAAGGTTTTCCATTAGCTCATCGGTCCATTTTCCTGAAGACGAGCAGTACTGTTCGAAACGTCGATACCACAGCGGCTCTTTTCCGAGCCAACACTCCCACAAAAGAGATTTACACATGGTTGTACCCGCAAGTTTACTATTTATTTATAGTTTCTTCCTCTTTATTTACACCATGCTAAGCTTCAAACAATACTTAGCTCATTGAGCATAATCATTAAAAAAGATGCTCCATGGAACAGTCGTCTGCGTGCGAGTTCAAGCGGGTAATTTTCTTCCCCGCCATTTTCATAGGAAGGTACCGCCTTGAGGTCACCGTGATGGCACGGGGACCAGGGAATCCCAGCGGAAGGCTTGGTCACACAGGGGGAAGTATCGGGTTTCTAGGGCTGTCGTTTCGCATTACGGTGCAATAGCCCGATGCGGTGGAATGAATTACTGTGTCGATAGGTGACGACATGCAGACCTCAGAAACTACGGTGTCCTCTAACGGACGTGGAACCTGGGGAGTGTTTTGGTAGGCCATAGTAGTCAGGGGGAACTATTTGCTCCCTTTTTAAAGTTGTCACTGTTTTGGCAATTCTTAAGTTGTCAAAATGGCACATCTGCTGTCAAAATAAGGATACTGGCCGTTTACACAATCTTTCTCTAATAACCAATCACGATTAGTTACAGCTTCGCCCCCTCCCCCATTTTGAGAAGATAAACAAAGCTTCCATTAAAATATGACATGCATCTTTCTTGTTGTCTTTCTTTTCCTATGTATCTATGATTCCCAGAGCCCTTTTATTGAAATAACTATAAGCCGAAGGTTTACATGAACACACGAGCGCGAATTGTTGCTTGTGTGCGAGCGATTTTTAAAACAATGTATACCTGTTGAAACCTTTTGACGAAATGAGAACGCCCTCGTCTCGCTTTCATGTTTTAAACTAAAGTGGTCGTCGCAGTAAGATTTAAACTAACAAGTCTAGACAATGATAGGATGTCAAGAAGTCCTCAGTTTATCTATTCAAGAATTTAACGAAATGTTTGAAGTTTTACTAGTGTAAAGGCTACCTGAGACAAAAGGTTTGTGAAACATAAAGTGGACTCACGCACGTCCACACATAACCTTAAAGATCCAGTTGGTGGATTACTGCTTTTGATGTTCTATTCTCTTATTTAAAAGAATTCCATTCTGCGGTACAGGTTGAACAAATAATTACATTGTGGGGTCCATTAGACCACTGTGTAAAATACCCCACAACAGCACTCACGAATTGGTACAGTCACTCTGTGGAAATCATCTAGTCGGTACACTCTGTTCTGAAAATCAAAATTTTTTGGAAAATCCCATCTTCAAATTAACACTGTAAAAACCACTGTGTAGGAGTGTGAGCGGCCCCAAGTCCAAGTACAAAGAAAAGTCTTCAATTTACTGGATTCATAAACATGTGTGTAAGGGGGTGTGGTGGATGGGGAGGGTGTGGGGAGGGGGGCAAATAACTGACATTTTAAAAACATGCTGCTAATGTGTTTACTCCTGTACGTTCCCAGTCCACGGCCACGATTAACTACAACATATTGCAAACATTATGTTTTCAGAAACTGACCTACAAGTCATCCCAGTCAAAAGGTTTCCCCTTTTTGAGGTATCTTTGCCGAGTCAGACTCGACAGGACAGGGCAGTAAATCAATCTCAAATGGGAAGGGATAATATTGAAATGCGTGCACACTCCGGACTGTGACAAAACAGTGGGTGGGTTAAGCTGTGGGTTAGAAGCCCGCATCTAAATCAAGCAAGACTAAGATCAGCCACCGTCAAAGTTATTTTTATATTGTGGTTTGACTGGCATTAATCCAAAATATTTATATTTGAGCTGTTTTATTCATCAAAGTGGACAGTTTGAAAATACGAATACACAGGCATGATGCCAGCACTCGATTCTTTTTTCGTTGTCGAAATGAGGAATGAGAACTTGTGAAGGGGCAACATATTACGTCGACAAACTTCCTGAAGACACTAAGAGTCGAAACGTCGATTTGTTCAGCCAACGGTTCAGAAGCAACACATGATATTATTGCATGATGCTACTGCGAACCTTAAATCCCACCAAATAGAGTTTCAAATTATCCATGTTTGTAACTGATTTTTTTTATGAATAATTTAAAACAAAAAAATTCATGATTAGCTATAAAATTCATGATTAGCTATAAAATTCATGGTTAGCTATAAAACGAATAAATTTCGAAACAGCCCCATGCCCTACCCCACAAATCTCCTGAACACTAAGACCCATTTTAAAGTTGTTTTCCTTTTCCTGTTTTTGATTAGTGATAAACTATAATCTTTGTACATTTCTTTGTTTCGGGTTTTTATCATAATTTCTTTATGTGTTTTTTATATTTTCTATTCTAAAGCTTTTAATAATTGTTATAATATTTTTAACGAAATTAAAATATGCTCCCATGCTGACAGTTTAAATAAATAAGCCATAAACCGTATAGTCCTCTAAAGAACCTGATGGCCGGTGTCCCAAAAGAGGGCGCTATAAGCAGAAGTTTGCACACACGGGTACTCCACAACCCCCCCCCCCCCCCCCCCCCCATTAGGGAGCGTCTCAAAAGTCGGATCGCTTGGAACGTCCAAATGAGAACACATCACCGTCCCGCCGGGCATACTCCGTGTCCCCGCTGGATCGCGGGCATATCCCCGTTTGGACGTTCCACCGCAGGCGCTGTTCCCGCATGTTCCCAGGCAAGAAATCGATGCATTCCCATTGGGACGGTTGCCCGGTTTTTTACCCATTTGGGAACTCGGCCTGTACGCGAACGTGTAATTTCTAACAAAATGGCGTCTCAATCCCGTACGTCGCTGGTGAATTCCAGTGAGTGATGTTTTCCCTTTGACAAAGTTAACACTATGAATACACAACAATTTTTTTGAAGAGGGATTGGCATTTACGTTTGTAGTTGGATGCAAAACATGAGGTTTATTTTGATTTGAAGGGTAGTGTAAACTGGGTTCGGCGACGCAAGTGTTTCGACGTACCGTCCCTGTGTGTACGGCGATCGGTAGGATGGAAGGTTAAGATTTGCCGGAACTACTAATATCTGATTACCCAGACTTAAAATACATGATTATCCAGACTTTAAAATTTAAAACAATCTCAGTCATTGGTCACCCGTTAACTGCAGTTTAAAATGACAATACGCATCTCTGAAGTGTGGAAATTTTGTAAAATAAGATTATCCTCCTATCCTATATTGTACTATGAAATAACGTTAATGATATATTAAGGTAGTCTGGATTTGAGGAAATTGCGGGGAGCGTGAGTCACGTAACGGAACATTATAGACTTTATTATTCTAACAAAATTGACAATATATTTAAAAGTAGTCGAATTGTTTCAGACTGGTTAAAAACAATTAAATATGAACCTACCTTTTGTTGTTGTTTGTTTACTTCTTGACTGAGTCAACACAACTCCGGCAATGGAGCGCAAACATATGCACGCAATCGGGCACGAATTAGCAATGTGCGAATGTTCCCAATTGAACGTCCAGGCAGATCGTTCCCGTTGGAACGTTCCCAAGGGAATGGTCAAAATATCATGCCGCCGTGTCCCAACGGGCATGCGGACGCGATCCGCCGACAAAGGAACGTTCAAATGGGAACGTTCCCGACTTTTGAGACGCTCCCTTAGTAACCAATGCTAAATGATATTCAACAGTTCTCCGAAAAATATTAATCAAATCCCCTCAAAAGTTGAAAATCCAGAACCCCAGGTTGTGATAGAACGTATAATGACACAATTTATCAGTTGCATGACCCTCAAAATGTTATTATTCAAAATATTCTGATGGCCTACGAATTATGACAATAAACTTGGTGCATGAGTTTTGGCCCATTAAGGTTGTGCACCCACAGTTCACTATAATGGGGGACATAATCTCATGCTACAACGGCCGGTGACAAAACTTAACCCATTAAAAGGCGCGCACATGAAGAAATAATGTTCATACCTATATTGAAATTGTATTTTGTAGTTTGGCCTTCAATTACAACCATAAGAGATAGTACCAACTTCCCCGATAGATCTTTATAAACACTCCAGTGATGATCAGACTGAGCGCCGACGAAAGCACTTACAAACAAAATGGCGCATTTCGAAGCGATAGTTGCTCGGTGACGTGCCTTTTTGTCATTCATTTAAAACATTTCCTGACGTCATGAGAGTGCATGACAGCCTTTTTTGTCATAACATAATATGCTTTCTCCATCCCATTTTGTATGCCCTCCCATAATACATGTTCCCATTGTGTAGCCCCAAATGACACGTAGCCAATGTTTCATGTAGGCGTTCCCACGATTTAGCCCCTTGTAGTCTTACCTAGGTGTTCAGCATCCCACCTTGTAAGCCTTTCCTCGATACGTTTTACCATTATGTAGCCTCAAATGACACCAAGCCAATGTTCCAGTTTTTTAGCCAATTGCCCCCCTTGCAAGTAATTCACCCATTTTTATCACGCTTTCCCATTGCTAGTAGCCCGGCCATTATCAATGACCGATTGATGTTTTCATGAAATGGCAGTATGGAATTCTTCTTATTACTTTTTTTTTAATGAGATTAGAGATTTATCTTAAATGAAAGAAAGAGAGAGACATGGGGGATGGTGGAAAGAAAACGATTCATGAAAGGAAAAGATGTTTCGAAGGTTTATAACAAAAGAAATGTAATGTTATAAATGGGAATTATAGCTTAATTCCATTTATTTTGTCCTATTTTCTTTACGAGTAAATGCACCGTCCATTGTTGGCTTACAATTGGAGCTTACAATTGGAGCTTACAATTGGAGCGGTACAATCGGATTTGGTACAAACCGGAGTGGAATATTCACGGAGAAACTTGGACAAACATTCCGTTGAGATTATAAATGATGGGCGAGAGTGTACACTTGTCAATGATGAAAAGACCCTTGAAGTAGAAATAGACCTTTCCATAGTTGATAAAAACAACAATGGTTGGCATTGAGTGCCGAATGTTAGCAAGACAATAAGTGAATAATTTCAAAATGTTCTGCAAATTGTCAATTAAATACAATACCTCCCATGATTTGCTTGTTTTTTTCCCCACAAATTATGACACTTTTTTTTTAAGTTTTGTGTAACATTGTTACGAACTGTAGCTGTTTTTGTTTTGCAATAATGGCTTTCCATAGTTTTCCAATCTCATTTGCAACCTTAATAGTTAAGCAAAAGAAAGGTCTATATTGGAAACAAACGCTTAGCCCTATTTGATCAGGGCAGACCTCTGGTGGTACCCGCACAGTGTAGACTGTTTAGTTTGGATTTATGGCCGTTTGTACTGCTAGAGAAGAGCTCTGCATATTGTGATTAAGTTGAAGTACAAATTGAAAGTTGCATCGCCAAATTTAACAAAAAAGTATTAAGCATTATCATTAGAATGTTTTATGCGTTTATATTTTGCTTTGCTGTTTTGCACAGTGTTTTCCTTGTCACGGGCAGAGCAAAGGGTCTGTCGCCCTCTTGCGACCAATGTTGTCACCGTTTAGCAATTACACCAACTCGTGTGATTAATGGAATCAGTTGTATGTTTAAACAAGGGAGATCAATATGTCATACACTCATTTATAATTGAACATCATTTCAAGATGTTAACATTATCTAAATGAATGTTGCCGTTTACGTGATGATATGACACTTTGACCGCTCCAATGAATATCGTGAAATGTAAAACCCACCAGTGATTGACCCACGCAGAACAGCCTCTAGAGCTCATGGCCGTAACGACTATAAACTTGAAGTGGATTTCAATCTAATAAGGAGTTGAAGACCATGGACGCGTGTATATAATTATAAAGGCGAATCTTCAACACTTGTACCACACTTCAGAATTCATGATTTAATTACAAATTTAAAAAGCTGTCAGCTACATTGAGTATCACATCACCACATTGTGCGTGTATTGTTGTTAAAATCGAAAACCGCTTTAATATAGAGCATTCATAGAAAGTGAATTTATTACAGAGAGGCATTACTACCTTTGGTTTGTTGGTGCGGAATGATTCACGTTGGGGAAACAGTATTTAAGTATCGTGACTTCAAAATCCGCTCAGTGCCAGGCAGACTCAAAACAGGATCCGTTTGTGTTTCGTATACATGACAGTGAAACGGAAGGATGATTTTCATGATGATAGTGCAACTAATGTAGTTAGATTCTATACAGACACAAGATTGTACGAGACGCTTTGCTTGTGGTTAATATTAATAGACACATCTTCATGTTGAGTCGGGTATAACAGACAGTGAAGTTTTAACTATTCATGATTGCCGCGGAGTGTTCAAACAACGGGATTAATAGTTGGCCGCAGTATATAGTGAGCGTATCGGCCAATAATTGGTGATCGCAGCTCATTGCCAGACGAGGGGAGAAGATGGACGGAGCGATGTTGGTTTCAAGCAGCACCCTAATGCCGAGTTTATCACCTAATGCTACGGACCCTTACAGTAATGTCACCACGGTGTCCATCTTAAAGGCATGTGTTCTGGGTATTGTTGCAGTCCTTGTTCTAATAGGCAACACGATGTGTTTGATCGTCCTACGCAACACAGAAAATGGTGTCCACCCAGTCACCAAATTGTTCCTTGTGTCGCTGACACTCAGTGATCTACTGGTGGGTTTATTAGTCTGTGTACCTGTCATTGGATCTACGGCGTTACAGCGTTGGCCTTATGGAGAAACTTACTGTTACGTCGTGGCTATGTGTCATGCTCTGTACTTCAATGCTGGTTTGAGTGTTCTGGCAATTAATATAGAGCGGTACATCGCGGTGGTTTGGCCGCTTCGATACCCGACGATCGTCACCGTACACCGGGCGATCGTCGTAGAAGTGTTTCTACTCGCAATGATTGTAATATGGGCCTTGTTGTACCTACTCGTCCCAGGTCGATCCACGTTCTATTATGAGAACTTCAGTGCTTGCTTCATAGACGCCGATAGTGGGGACGACTATCTAGGACAACTCGGCATGACGCTATTCATTGCCGTGCCGATGTTGGTCACCGTCATATTACATGCTAGACTGTTCTTCTTGGCAACTCGCCACGCCTCAAGAGTCGATGCTATTACAATAGGAGATATCAACCCTCCAGCGACCATCGACGTTGAAAGTAACTCGGACCCTGCCGAGTCGTCCCCATCCCGTCGCAATGGCCCACGACGACAACGCGCCAACTCGGTCCGGAATAACCCGGACGCCAAAGCTGCCATGACGTTTTTTATCATGGCGGTGGTGGCCGGCGTCTCATGGACGCCGTATTACACAACTATAGCTTGGGAGAACTTCCGGACGGAGCCGGTTCCCCCAGCAGTTGCTTTCGTGTCCCAGATTCTTCTACTCCTCAACAGCCTGTGGAATGTCGTCATTTATTACACCAGAAATGACACTTTTAGAAAAACCTCAAACAAACTCTTCGGACGATGTTTCCGGGTGCGAACTTCCCGGGAAGAGTTGCTCGCTGTCAGCTGAGAATTGTCAGCGGTCATTGGTGACTCCATAGTTTACAGGAAGCCTTTAAAATGACACGAAGAACTGTTGAGGAAACAAACTCCTGACACGATCGAACTGTTGATACTTTATAAGTGGTTGTCATGGCACCACAGACTGTTATTAAGGGCCCATCCGACGGGTTTAAGAATCCCATTCTCAAAACCAGTAAAGGTATGATATTTGAAATTGGACATTGAGGAAGGCTACATCTTACACTGGATAAACACAGCCTTAAATGATGTCGATGATGATGAGTATGTTTGTTAAATGTCCCGTGTCGAAATAAATAGCAACGTAGACATTTTTGCTGTACCATGCCAACATATGAGAATGTCCAATGTCCAACATCAAACTAAACTTTACTATCATGCCAGATCGACTTCCTTCTGATTGATATCTGAAGGAATTCCTGTGCTATAAGCGTGTACAGTCCAGTGTGTTTTTCAGTTTGAAAAAAAAAATACACTCTAACTGTTGAGTATCATTCAATTCTGTTCGCGTTTATTTGTTAACCTCGAAGAGTAAAGCCGTATCCGAAGCGGCGACTTCGGCTACAACTGCGGCTAGATCGTGTGTTCTACCTATTCTTCAACACTGGCAGACGCGCTGATCTAGCCGTAGCTGTAGCCGAAGTCTCCGTACACGGCCTTACCATAGGAAGATGCATTCCAGTTTCAATTCACAAAACATGTGACGGTCATGTGATCGTATAACGTAAAGATGTCACCCGTATGTTTACATGAGCACAAGATCCTGTTCAATCCGTTTGTTGGTATTTATTGTAGTATAAATTGACCTATTTGCACTGACGTCACATAAAAACCTTAGCAACGAATATCGGTCATATTGGGTTACAATTTACGCGCCATGCCGTCAGGTGAAAGTTATGAGGCGCTGTCGTAAATTATCAACATAACTAATGTCGATATCCGCATACTTTCACAAAATACGCTGACTTGAATATTACGTTATCAAAATGTGCTTTGTGTCCAGGCCGTTATTACAGGAAAGGTATACGTTTGGAAAACAGTCTAATAATTATACTCATTTCACATAGAAATAATGTGGATATAATGGGGGAAATGTAGCAGTTGTTATCAGTCAAAAGTCAAATCTGATAACGGTCAGAAAGGTTTCTTAGTAGGATTTGAAACTTTGCATGGTGGAAATACTATATTAGAAAGGTGTGCGGTAACACCATGTAATGACTATATATCTCTAATGAGTTGGGTGGTTCTGAAAAGAACCGTTGGTTTCAACTCGACGTTTCGATCAGTATGCTCTGATCGTCTTCTGGAGAAAAGGTTTCTTAGATTGTGTATTCCAATTACGGATTACATTCTCCCTGCGTGGACTTAACCGCTCCGGATTCTCGGCGATATCTCAAAAACTCTGCTACCTTTTTGTAAGGAAATTTTCACAAATAGTTTCGTTGTGCACATCTATGAATGGTCCTCAAAACCAAAGGTTACTTTTCCTTTTTATAAATAGCCTACATTAATGCAGTATAAGTTTTGTGCCAAGATCACATTGTGTTGGATTTGTAACAAAACATGGCTGCCAGATGTAACTGTGACGTCATCTGATACGCATCACACTGAATCTGTAACCGTTTTTAAATCGAGACTTTCGTATTCATTGTATTCAAAACGAAAACAAGCGCACAGCAAAATATATATTTGGTTAATTAAGTAAATTTTCTATTTTTGATCATTGTAAAATAATTGTTTCACTTGTTAAAATTGTGTGTCAATCTTGTGATTAAATGAAACAAAAATTAATATATAATCTACGTCATGACCAATAGTCATTAAAAGAAAAAACCAGTCCAGAGTGACGGTTTTATTGAATCTGTTGAAGGAGTTGCAAACAAACGAAAGTCCAGTTTGAACTTAAAGGGCCTGTATACCTTTGGTAATGACTCTAAAATGAAAGGCTGTACAAGCACAGCAGTAGGATAGTATATTTTTGAGAAACTTTTCACTTCAAAGTACTGCGGTTAAAGCCATTGGACACTTTCGGTAAACAGTATTGTCCAAGGCCCACACTTCTTGTACCACAACTTATATATAAAATAACAAACCTGTTAAAATTTAGGCTCAATCGGTCATCGGAGTCGGGAGAAAATAACGGGAAAACCCACCCTTGCTTCCCCACGTTTCGCCGTGTCATGACATGTGTTTACAATAAATCCATAATTTTCGCTATCGAGAATTGATATTGTTTTAATGTTTTCTCAAAAAGTAAAGCATTTCATGGAATAATATTCCCAAGATAAGGCTTTCACCATTACCTTCTGTAAACCCTGTAAATTATTTGTAAATCTGTGAAATTTTAATTGTTTTTCTGTACCGAAAGTGTATAACGGCTTTAAGGAAAAAGATATCAGTTTTAATTTCCATAATCATTTGAATCTGAGAAGCGTTTACTGCAGATCGTGGTTTCGCTTTGCAGATTATTCTTCCTGCAGGAACATTAACCGAATTAGATTTTACACAGTATCTCAAAAACACTTCCACCTTTTTTAAATGAATTTTTCGGAGGGTAGATTTACACTTACAGTTACCTGTTCATGTTTGTTGTGTTGTCATTTAGCCTTCGAGAAAGACTCTGCTAGGGTCGAAACGTCAGGACATTTTGGGCAGGCCTTATAACCTGCATTAAGGAGGATTTGAAACTGTGCATGGTACAAAAACGATATAGAAAGGTTTGCGGTAACACCAAGTAATGATAATCTCTATGATGGAGTTGAGTGGTTCTGAAAAAAACGTTGGTTTAATTCAACTCGACGTTTCGATCAGTTTGCTCTGATCGTCTTATGAAGAAAGCTGGACTCTGATGCTGCATGCTTCGAAGTACTGTTGATGTGGATTAGCTTGGATTATGCAAGTTATCACCGTCATTGAGATTAATGATTCCTATATATCAAACACCATGCTATAGGATTGAAACAAACAGTGGGTTACAAAACGTCCAAATGTATACAATCCCTTTAAGAATAAAAAAAAAACACGCACATGATTTCCACAATCTGTCTTTCACTATATCTCAGCGCATACAATGAGGAAATGAAAATACTATCCAATTATCATAATGATATTAATAGTTACAATATGTAAACTGCTGATTATATCAAGGAGGAAGTATTAGTGGTTATTTGTTTTAGAGCGGCAAGCCACGCGATACCAAGCATCAGCAGTTATTTAATGTGGGCAAAAAGTTCAATTGATCACGTTAAAGCGACAGGTCGCCTTTAATTCAAACTCTTCCACTCGATTGTCTCCTGGTAGCCACTTTATTAATTTTGTTGTCACGTAATGGTATTTATATCAAAGGTGACTGCTCCGTGTTCCGACACTCATAATGTTCCGAGAATCCTGTGTTCACGCACTAGACTGGGGTTAGGGTTAGGATTATTAGGGATGTCGGAATGAGAGGTCTGGAACCTAGTTGTGTATTCAAGCAATATTAAAGCTGCATGGAGCTTGAAATTAAAGGTGTTCAGCCGTGTGGTTTCAACAAATTCTTCCTAATTAGGACTTGGACGAGTTGAGTTCCGAATCCATAGACGTTAGGAGGACGCATTGAATACATCCTAAGTTATGCTACTCTCACACTTGGCGAATGTTCTGGCGAATATGAATATCTGAAATTCGCGATGAATTCGCCCAAAAAGTTGCGATTTGATAGTGAATATATGTTCCCGGCCGTCTTTAAACATCTCATTACCAATATCTAACGCATAATACGCACACTTTACTAACAGTACCAATGGCTTACCACATGCTTACGCAAATCGATGGCGAATTACCGTCTTCACAACATTCGCTGGAATTTAGGAAGCGCTTCGTACTAATGCCTGGATTTGGCAAAAATACTAGCCCCCCATTTACACAATACATGGCTTTTGCGATAGTTGCTGCATGACGAATGTTCTTGCGAAGATGAATATTTTAACTTCGCGTTGAATTCGTCCAAAATGGCGGTGGGATAGTGAATATTTTCATCTCGGTCTCACACCTCGATCGTCCTCGGTCGGCCCTCTCCTTACCAATATCTTACGAACATATTACGAATGCTTACCAACGCTTGTCAATGCCTTTACGAACGTTGCAAACGCTAACGCACGCTTTACCAATGTTACCAATGCTTACGAAAATCACGCCGAATGACCGTCTTCGCAACATTCGCTGAAATTTAGAAACCGGTTTCTAAATTGACCGATCTTCGTAAGGAGGTGTGGAAGAATTTGTGAACGTACCGAATTTGTTACCAACGCTTACGAGGACACGGCGAATGTTGCGAAGTTTGAGCGATTATTAAATAGCTCCGTTCGTAAGCACATTCGCTAACATAATCTCCCTAGTGTGAGAGTAGCATTAAAACGGGGTACTCATCCTAACTCGAGAATAATCCTAGCGTCTCGTGAAGGCCTCGTAAAGGTCGAATCAATTCGAGGTAGGGCTGATAGGGTAACATTTTATGAAAATGTGGTTTTTATATATATTTTATCTTAGCACAATGGAACTTCTTTCCGTCTGCACCTTTTCAGCACTCTTATTACTCCTTCTACGATAATCTAATGTGAGTGTTTAACAAACATTGTCTGCGTCTATATGATCACACAAACGTAGTTTTAAAAACATTAAAATTATCACTTTAAAGCTTTGTAAATGTAAAATTGTAGTCTGGTTTTAATGTGTAATATCAACAGTCCAGATTTCAAATGGGGAGAGGGGGTACGGACACTCCTCCCTTAGTTGCTTATTGGTTTGAGAAAACTGATCACAGGACATCTCAAATCTTCAAAGTTGCAAAATGAAAACTTTGCTCGCGTTTAATATGTTATTTTTCTCCTCCAGACATGGGGAGACAAGTCAAAATGTTCACACAATGTTGCTCACCATAAAAGTCCACGGTAGAAATATGAGGCCCTTTTCGAAACCACGGCTTCGGCTTTGGATTCGGATTCAGGCTCCGTTCTCTCGTCTGAAGCCCTGAGCGCGTACGCAAAGCACGCGCAGTTGTTAGAACAAGTGCGGGGCCAAGCTAGCCTGAGCCGTATCCAAAGCCGAAGCCGTGGTTTCGAAAGGAGCCTTATACTAAATACAAGCAACAGGTAATAAATACACACTGCAGTGACAGTCCAACGGCCTCTTGAAGTATTAGCATAATTCCGATATCAAATGTTTCTGTACTTTTAATCTGAGCTTTTTCTTGACAGCGAGGAACAGGTCAGGGCCGACAATCGTTGGGAAATTCTAGAATTCCCACTGTTATTTAAAACGACAGCCCCAGGTGCATGATCTGACAGGACGATTGACATGTAAAAATCGACCCTTTTACCGTAGCAACATTTTTCTAAAAATATTAACACGTAAGCACATTTGAATTGTGTTTAGTTGCTAAACGTCACTTCCACACAAAAATAACAAATCTATTTATATGATTAGACTGTACATGTTAACAAGATACCCATTTAGCTTACAAACACTTTTCTAAACAATGTTTTCATGTAAATATTTTGTGTAATATTTCCTAATATTTTAGTCAGTTCGATGTCCCATGATTTTTTTTTTTTTTTAGTGTAATGTTCTATATACTATCATCTCTAACTTTGCCTTACACTGGACGACCCCTTCCAACAAATAATGTCCGAAGATCAAACAAAAAAGAAGTAAGGTAAAGGTTTGAAGGTGAAGGTTTGAAGGTTTTTCATTTTTAATCAGGACCAGAGATGAACAATTAAATTGCCCAAGTTACAAAATAATGTGTGATCTTTGAATTCAATCATTCCTAAATGCGCTCATGTGTGAGTTAGAAGAGTTTTTCGGTCCCCTAGTTAGTATTAATGATGCTGGGTACATTGGGTCACGCACTGTTTATTTGGGTTCACCTTTCCGTGTCACTATGACCTCCATATTGCAGCTATTTCATGACAACTATATGTTCACACACCGTTTGAAACTGGAACCTCAATAAGAGTTTTGATTCAAAACACGTTCTCTGCTTGGTCTGTTTGTTTTATCTGACTTTCTTTATGTTAATATGAGAGTTCAAGCTTTGCTACTAGTGCACCGTATCGACAAGCGGGCACTCCACCTTTATGGGGAAAACAGAGCATCGACCTCATTAGTATTTTGTAAGCCCTTTACAATATTCCTTAGGAAACCCTCAAAATATTCCTTAGACAGATTTGAGAGGGGTGTTGTTGACTTCCAAATGAAGGTACTTTGGATGTCATAGGCCCTCAAAAATGTCCCTATTTGTCGAGTATAGGGAAATTTTTCAAGATTGATGCTCGGACGTTTGGAAAAATAAAACGGCTGTAGGCCTAGGGGTGTTTTTATTTGGATGGAGAATAACTCGCCGGGTTTTGTGACTCCCATATCAAATTGAGCGGAGGATTAAAGTTCAAGAGTCAATGGATTAACCCCTCGATTGTAAAAAGATGCGAGACTTTGAAGAATTTGGGTTTTGTCTTGATAATATTTAGTTAAAATTACACTGCAGGCTTTAGAGTTTAGGTATTTAGTGGGATGATACACCATTGGGAACGAGGTTGGGAAAGTTTCCACTTGACGTCACACAGCGTCAAGCACGTCTCTATTAACATTAGTGTAGAACAATGGTCAAGTTTCGCTTGGCCCCAGCGGACAGGTCTATCCAGACCGCTGGGATTGGCTTGCACGGATTCTTGTTCAGGAAGTACGTCATGCGTGCAGTGTGAGTGTGATGTGAGTGTGATGCATGATGGGACTGAGCATTAACCAATCAACGCGCTTGATACGTTTGCCCATCCCAGTAGAGCCTTTGTTTAAAGACATTGGACACTATTGGTTATTGTCAAAGACTAGTCTTCTCACTTGGTGTATCTCAACATATGCATAAAATAACACAAACCTGTGAAAATTTGAACTCAATTGGTCGTCAACTTTGCGAGATAATAATGAAAGAAAAAATACACTTGACACGCGAAGTTGTGTGCGTTAAGGATGGTTGATTTCGAGACCTCAAATTCTAAATCTGAGGTCTCGAAATCAAATTCGTGGGAAAGTACTTCTTTCTCGAAAACTACGTCACTTCCGAGGGAGCTGTTTCTCACAATGTTTTATACCATCAACCTCTCTCCATTACTTGTAATCAAGAAAGGTTTTATGATGATAATTATTTTGAATAATTACCAATAGTGTCCACTGCCTTTAAATCTTATATGTGTACCATGATTACATATAAACAACACTACATGCATGTCAATGTACATTATGCACTCTGATGCAAGCAGCAGACGACAGCAAGTGCAGCTTCCAAACATCAACTCGGACCAATCGAAACACAGATGTAGAAAGCTTACGTCACTGCACGTTCATGAAATAGTTGTTTCCAATGAAATAATTGGGTCTGTAAACCAGTGACTATCTAGTCTTTATCTATGGTCACGTCGGCTGTTGTTAGACGCACGATCCAAATAGTTAGAATTGCGTTTAATATCGGGTTAGCGCAAACATGTAAAGCACGATCCCCCTATAATGTAAAAATCAACGGCTTCGTTCAAACAGAATTTAGTACAAAGTCTTTATATCTAGTTACGCTTTCCTTTCATCGTTCAGATTTTCCCTATAAAAAGATTGCTACATGCACAGACATTTTACCTTTATTTAAAGGTGTTTTTTTCGCCGATGGCTAATCATTGTTGAAAACAATAAGAACAGCACTACATCACCTAATGCTTTTATTTCGTTTACTGAAAAACTGGGGCCGAGAACATAATGGGTTTTCCTGTGCATCAAAATGTCTCTTGGGGGAACATTAATTGAAGTCAATTCAACGGAGATGTAAGAGTCCATACAAATGAAGAGGGGGCGGTTGTATAATAAAGTCATTTTAATGACATCTGCTGCATTCTGTTTAGTCGTTAAATATTAAAAACGCCCATATTTTTTAATTGGATATCATACAGGCCTATCAGACCATGTCTTACGTTAAATAAAAATATTAGGCTATTATTTCACCCCCCCCCCCAATCCATTTTTAAGGCTATTTCTCGCATTTTTAGAGGTTTATATCGTGTAAGAACCCCCTTCCAGTCTCCGACTAGACACTACATACAGGCTTCAAAACTCATCTAAAAACTGAAAATAGCATCTCACCAGGAGTGTCTAATGACGCGTTATAAATTACCAATATTAATATTAATAATAATAATGGAGGGTTTTAGTCGCAAGTCAGTTCAGCACACCTATTAATCTCAACTTCGTAACGAAATCGCTTCGTTTCTTCAGTAGTCAATTAAAGGCTCTAGACACTAATGGTAATTACTCAATATAATTATTAGCATAAAAACTTACTTGATAACGAGCAAAGGAGAGCTGTTGATAGTATAAATTTTAAACATTTTGAGAAACGGCCCCCTCTGAGGTAACGTATGTTTTGAGAAAGAGGTAATTTCTCAGTCAATATATAAAAGTCTTTAAAAGCAGTGGACACTTTTGGTAGTTACTCAAAATAATTATCATTATAAATTCTTGATTACAAGTAATGGGGAGAGGTTGATATGTATAAAACATTGTGAGAAACAGCTCCCTCGAAAGTGACGTATAGATTTCGAGAAAGAAGTAATTTTCCACGAAATTGGTTTCGGGACCTCAAGTTAAGATTTTGAGGTCTCGAAATCAATCATCAGAAAGCACACAACTTCGTGCGACAATGGTGTTTTTTCTTTCATTATTATCTCGCAACTTCGACGACCGATTGAGCTCAATTTTTCACATGTATGTTATTTTATGCATATGTCGAGATACACCAACTGTGAAGGCTAGTCTTTGACAATTACCAATAGTGTCCAGTGTCTTTAACTGAAGCCTTTTATTAAAGCACCTGAAAGCACACAAAGTAATACAAAAAGGGTGTTTTTTCTTTCGTTATTCTCTTGCAACTTCGACAACCAATTGAGCCCAAATTTTCTCAAAGGTTTGTGATTTTGTGCATATGTTTGGATACACCAAGTGAGAAGACTGGTTTTTGTCAATTACCAATCGTATCCAGTGTCTTTAATAAACAGTCGACTCGGTCTTCAACCATGCTGAGTCACGATGTATCGGTGGCTACGTGCATTTTCGTTCTCATTAATTAGTTTGCTAAGAGCTTCCGAGGAATTACAACATCACATTCTAGTGTCAATGTTCAGTGGTTCTTTATAATTGACTCTAATTTATTCTCGATCTTTAAAGTCGCTCCCTTATTTCAAGTAAATGATTTCTCAAATTGCATACCAGATGCTTTACACAGTTACGTTATTCATATGAGCATTGTAGACTATTCCTTTAAGGGGGTGGGAGGGGTGGCAGAGGGGTTTATTTGCCCAAAATGTTACTCATTATGAGAAGAAGAAAAAACACTAGTCTCTCGAAAACTATGACACTTCAGAGGGAGCTGTTTCTCACAATGTTTTATACCACCAACCTCTCCACATTACTTGTCACCAAGAAAGATTTTATGCTAATAATTATTTTGAGTAATTACCAATAGTGTCCAATGCCTTTAAATCAGGTTGTTGCAACCAACATTAGGGACAATGTGTTTATGTGCGGAAAATTGTGCCTGTGTTTTCACTAATAACCTTTCTCCTGACTCACAAAACGTTTCACATGTTTTTTTTTTTTTATATTGTTGATCACAAAATATGAACACTATTTGTGACTATTTTATCGGCTCTGCCAATCCTGTATAATAACTTTAAGCGCATTTAAGCACATTACTAATAATGGGTGTGTAACAGTATTTCAATGAAACACCCCCGCACACGTTGAATCTATACAATGACAGCAAACGTAAACACTACACATCCTTGTATCTCACTGTTTACTTTCGTTGTTGTATAACTCCAGTGCAATGATTTAGTTTCTAATAAAGTATGTTTATCTTAGATTGGTGAAAAAAAGACATTGACTTCCCCTTTTATTAAAAAAGAAAGAAAAGGTAATTCCCCTACGAATTTAATCCACCCTTGCTTCTTTCAGTGAGGAATTTGTTTTGCTTTTTCTTTCTCCCCGCTGCAAAACAAACATTGCTTGATTTGGAGGGAAATCACGGGCATTGACATTGTCAACAGACAGCGAGAAATCATCTTTGACAAGTTTAACCATCAATAAAAACAGCAAGCGGGCAGCCCTTAATTAAAGTGCCGGATAATCTTCAATTGAAGCTTATGAATTGTGGTTAAAGGGATTGTGTATACGTTTTATTTGGTTATCACTCCTCAAATTAATGGCAATAACAAACTTACTATTGGAAGCAACAGCATTTTGAGAAACATTTTAAACACTTCGAAATAATGTAATTAATATGGAAAAAGATATCAATTATAAACTATTTTAATCGGAGACGCGCTACTGTAAGAAACGTTTCTCGGATTTTTGGTGATGTCTATCAGTTACATAAACCAAATGTATACTTTGCCCTAAAGTACTTTATTCTAATGGATTATAAAGCACAACAAAATAGATGTAAAATGTTACCGAGGAATTATAGAATTAAATTATAGATCGCAGGGTTTGTTTATTTATTGATACTTTGTCTATATTTTATTATACTTATTTTTAAAATAATCTATAAGTACACTTATACTGTTATTGTTATCACCAACAAAGTAATAATAAATTATTAAAAGTCACAACTGATCAAATGATTCCCCTCTCAGTTTGTAAGCACGTTTGTTACCCTCTTTTTTTTTGGGGGGGGGGGTCAAATTAAAATGCATGTTATAACAAAAGTGGTGTATAATAACTCTGCCTTAGTGGTTTCACACTTGCATGCCGATCCATGGTTAAACTATTTCGTCTAGAATGCCCCTATCATACACAGTAAAAACTTGGGTGTTAAAACCTGACACCATGGGTGTACTGTTGTCAAATAGCGATACCCAAGAGAGAATCTTAATTAACATCAATGGTTGTTAAAATAACACTAATGTAATTGTCTTGGCAGAAATTATTGTTAAATATGTTATACATTTAGATTTTTGTTTAAAGCCATTTGACCCTTTCGGTTAACAGTATTGTCCAAGGCCCACACTTCGTGTATCACAACTTCTATATCAAATAACAAACCCGTGAAAATTTAGGCTCAATCGGTCTTTGGAGTCGGGAGAAAATAACGGGAAAACCCACCCTTGCATCCGCGCGTTTCGCCGTGTCATGACATGTGTTTAAAATAAATCCGTAATTCTCGTTAACGAGAATTGGTATTGTTTTACTGTTTTCTCAAAAAGTAAAGCATTTCATGGAATAATATTTCACGAGAAGTCTCTCACCATTACCTTATGTTAACCCTGTAAATTATTTGTAAATCTGTGAACTTTTTTTTTCTTTTTCTGTACCGAAAGTGTATAATGGCTTTAAGCTTATAGACGTCGTTTCCAAATCAGCGTTGAGAAACAAAGCATTGGTCATATGAGTGGCATCCAATGATCCAATGTCATCATTTCAGCCATGTCAGAAGAAGAACAGTTAAATATTATCGTGTCGTTGCTCACAATCGTATCATGTTGAGACCCCCCCCCCCCCCCCCCCCCTCCATTCCACCCCAAAGGTCTGACCCCAACATGTTTAGCCAGTCTCTATGTTGTCACTCACTGCCTTTGAACTTTTAGCGAAAATCCCTTGAGCTTGTGCACGCCTCTCGGATCCCACTTTGGTTAAACCTCAGTTTTAACCGGCCATGCATCCGGTTAACATCCTCATGTTCCAACATCCCTCGGCCCTGTTTTGGCAAAAGGGTGTAACTCAATTTTTCAACTTTTTGAGAAAATACCAATTCTAGAGAAAATGGGTGCGCTTTTCCTAATGAGCGAATCCTTAAAGGCACCTGGAAATAGATTTTTTTTTTCCTTCAAACATTAGAGTATATGTTCCTAAACAATTAAATACTTTTTTGAGTAATTGTTTTTGACGATTTATATGTTTAACAAATTAAATAAAGTTGTGTGGGGGGTGACTCCGCCTACCCCTTTTGTGACGTCAATTGAGGAAGACTTTGCTTCGATCGAACATCAAACACACGTACGTGCAGGTACATTCAAGTCCTGGACGTGAGTTTGTACGTTTGAAGAAAAAAACTTCTTGCATTTTTCCGGCAATGTCAACCAGGTGTATTGCTGCTGGATGCAGCAAAACAACTAAAGATAGTGTCAGTTTGCCAAGTTGTCCGGTCCGACGTCTTTTCCAGCGCTGTGCGGCAAACACTTCGAGCCGTCGTGCTTCGAGAATCCGGAATACACTACACATTTTGAGAAAAGTTCTTTTCTAAAACATGACGCCATCCCAATAATTTTTCCAGCTAGTGGGGAAGTCGAAGAAGGTACCTGAAAGACGTAACGAACCTAAAGGAGCATTTGCCTAACGTGAAAAAAATCAGGTATTGTTTCAACTTTGAGGGCATGTTTTTAGCTTGCGCCAAGCGTCACTATGCTGTGTTGGCACTGCATGCGATTCATCGCGCCTCGATTGACGTCACGAACAGCGCCCTCTCGGGTCGGGCTTTTTTCCCAATTTGTAAATAACATGGAAACTAATTTATGTAAACCTTAGTTAGCTGTTTATTCATATTCCACTCATCAAAACACATATTTTAGTGACAAAAGCTTTATTTTGACAAAATACCACTTCCAGGTGACTTTAAGTCCGTTCGATGTACCGTTTTAAAGATAGTATGTGCTATCTTTACAGATTTTTCACATTTCCATTCCAATTTCTATGGCAAAACGGTGTTTGTTATAGATATCACCCGCCTATAGATGTGTATGTTGTGGCATACAGTCTAACTTATATGTTTGCCCTGAACAAATAATGCACTAAAAACTACTATAGTTTCATGTCAGAGAGACGTATCTATAGACACACTCTTCTGCCATGTCAAAGTATGATGCTACCACTGACTATTTTTGCGTCAGAAAGATGTATCTCTCCAAATTCTCAATGGAAATGATACAGAGTATCCTTAGATACATCCTTTTGGTAAAGCAGGCACGTGCAATATGTAATTGCCAACGAATAGAGAGAGATATCTCAAGATACACCCTTTTGTTTATGAGTCATTCCATGTCAGACCAACACACTTTCTTACCTCATGTCTTCCGATTTTGATAAAAATTGCTGTGCTTGTAGGTCCTAATGAGCAATGAATGCACACCAATTTTTAGCCCGATCCGACTAACCATGCGGTCAGGGCAGAAACCACTAAAATTTGACATTTTTAGGGTAAAATACCACTTTTTTGGTAAAAATATGTCATAACCATGTCAATTTTTATCACATATATGCAAACTTGGTATCAAAATGATGCGAATTGCATGCTCAAATCAATTCTTTTGTTAAAAATAAATGTTCAGAAATGTAGGTTACTGTAATCTTTGATATGTTATCGTGACCTTTGACCCAGTTTTTAAAATAATGTATCATTCCAAAAATCAACGAAATAAAAATCACTTGATAGAGCATGTCTTCTTCTATCAGAATCCACTAAGAAACAGTTGGGCTCTTCAAAATTTACAACTTTATGACTATTTTTGTACAAGTCACTGTGATCTTTAATATGTTATCGTGACCTTTGACCCAATTTTTGAAATAACACATCATTCAAAAAATCAACGAAATGAAAATCACTTGATAAAGCATGTCATCCTCTATCAGAATCCACTAAGAAACAGCTGGGCCCTTCAAAATTTACAACTTTAAGACTATTTTTGTATAGTTGTTAGGTTACAAATTAGTCAATTTATAAACTTTACTTTATAAAAAAAAAAAAAAAAACTTTCCAAAGTTACTAAATCTGTAAATGTTTGGGATTTTTTTATGTTGAAGGCTGATGTGGTCTAACCAGAATCATACTTTAAGATACCAGCAGTGACGCACCCAGGATTTAGTTTGGGTTGTGGGTTGAGGGGGGCATATTTCCCAAACAAAATTCTTTCAAAGATGGCATGCCTATTCGTGTGCTATACGGTTAGCGGCGCTATGAAATGGAAATCGCACAATTTGCACAAAATCTGCTGCTGAACAGCTCTACTTCTCTGAAGTCAGAGATGCAGCATGGTAAACAAATTGTTCTTGAGGATTTCTCAGAAAGTTATTAAATGCATTAATTTGTTGTTCAAGATTCATCACAGGGGGTTAAAGCAAGACTGCATAAGTTTGTGATGATCTACTTAAGAAAGGCAGACAGCTTCTCCATCTCAACTTTGATGTAATCTCTAACTGGGATCACTAATAATCACAGTGGTGCACCCGAAAGAGGGGGGGGGGGCGATGAGTCTAGGGGATTGATCCCAGCCCTCCAAGGTATTCAATTTGTTTGTTTGATTTGTTTTGATTTTTTGTTTTACAATCTTCGAAAGAAATATTTGGGGAAAATATGGCCCACCCCCAAAAATAATAAATCCTGGGTGCGTCACTGCTGATAATTTAAATTCTGATTCTGGTTAAACAACATCAGCCATCAACAAGACAAAAATCGCAAACCATGAACACTTTAACCCTCTAGTCCATGCACCGCCCGAGTTTGCTGAAAACTAATACTTCAAGATCCTTGCAGTTAATTACTGGAATCGTAGTTCAAATTTTAAAAGATAGCCACAGCTTAATGTTTATGCACAATTTGAACCTTGATATTTGTATAAAAGTACAAGTTCGCATGAGAACAATAAATGTCTCTCGTTAAACGGCTACGGTCATTTTTATGGCGAATATTTGTTTGTAAGGATAAAATGGACACAATAGCTTTTCAAGGCTTTTATCTGACTCAATGATTATACTGATTAAATGAGAGGGCGTGAGTTTTCGACAATAATTATCATGAACGAGGAATACCAACAGTTTCCTTTGTGTTTACTAATGAGCGTCTTGTTGGGGTAAGAGCTAAATTAGCTCACCATCATTAGCTTCATTAGCTTAATAATGACTATCGAGGATTCTTTTGATGTTCCTTTTTTTCTACAAACACAAGCTAGCAAGGTTTCCTCCTACCACTACAGTATATCGATAGGCGGCTGGGCGGTCCAGTGGCTAAAAAAGTATTTTTAAAAACAGAAGAGTGAGTTTTGTTGGTGGACTTATTATGTAAGTATATAAATTGACTAATTTGTAACCTAACAACTGTACAAAAATAGTCATAAAATTGTAAATTTTGAAGAGCCCAGTTGTTTCTTGGTTGATTCTGATGCTCTATCAGGTGATTTTTATTTTGTTGATTTTTGGAATGGTGCATTGTTTCAAAAATTGGGTCAAAGGTCACGACAACATATTAAAGATCATGGTGACTTGTACAGACATAGTCATAAAGTTGTAAATTTTAAAGAGCCCAACTGTTTCTTAGTGGATTCTGATAGAGGAAGACATGCTCTATTAAGTGATTTTTATTTCGTTGATTTTTAAAAACTGGGTCAAAGGTCACGATAACATAATAAAGATTACAGTAACCTACATTTCAGAAAATGTATTTTTGAAAACAGGCACGTGCAATATGTAATTGCCAACAAATAGAGAGAGATATCTCAAGATACACCCTTTTGTTTATGAGTCATTCCATGTCACACCAACACACTTTTTTACCTCATGTCTTCCGATTTTGATAAAAATTGCTGTGCTTGTAGATCCTAATGAGCAATGAATGCACATCAATTTTTAGCCTGATCCGACTTACCATGCGGTCAGGGCAGAAACCATTAAAATTTGACATTTTTAGGGTAAAATACCACTTCTTTGGTAAAAATATGTCATAACCATATCAATTTTTATCACATATATGCAAATTTGGTATCAAAATGATGCGAATTGCATGCTTAAATCAATTCTTTTCTTAAAAATAAATGTTCAGAAATGTAGGTTACTGTAATCTTTGATATGTTATCGTGACCTTTTTATTTCGTTGATTTTTAAAAACTGGGTCAAAGGTCACGATAACATAATAAAGATTACAGTAACCTACATTTCAGAAAATGTATTTTTGACAACAGAATTGATTTCAGCATGCAATTCTCATCATTTTGATACCAAATTTGCATATGTGTGATGAGAATTGACATGGTTATGACATATTTTTACCCAAAAGGTGGTATTTTACCCTAAAAACGTCAGATTTTAGTGGTTTCTGCCTTGACCACACGGTAAGTTCGATCGAGCTAAAAATTGGTGTGCATTCATTGCTCATTAGGACCTACAAGCACAGCAATTTTTATCAAAATCGGAAGACATGAGGTAAAAAAGTGCGTTGGTCTGACATGGAATGACTCATAAACAACACACAAAACTTGCATTGACTCCTTTTGCCTAGAAAACATTGCAACCGCCAAGCCACATTTTCCAGTCAGAACGGAGTAACTTTGAAAAATGCTATAATAGGTTTGTTGGAATATTATAGAGGTGTCGGGATTTAGAGCAGTCTGTGTGCACAGCACCGTGTAAGATGCAGCTTCTGAGAGTCGTACAGTCTTGCTTCATTGCTCATTTTTCTTAAAAGGATTTCTCCATAGGGTAAGACTTGAACGATGAAAACCATTTTAAAGTATCTTACTCAAGAAGGGCCCGCGTTTCAGATCAATTGCTCTCTAAAAAAAATATTGCAGAAAGCAAGTATAGTCCACACTCCATTATTTACCCATCAACCCCCTCTGTTAGGAAATCAACCAATCTGTCTCATCGCAGTTTATATTCAGTATTTTTTCATCAGACATCCACAAGGACAAGCAAAAAGGGCAAGGATGCGACTTTTGGCGGCGACAAGATAATCGATTCTAAATCTTGCTTCAATATTCAAGAACGACTCAAATATGTCGTTTTATGACCTCGAACAGTACGGTTCCCGGATTGTGTTTATCAATTATTACGCTTTATTCTTCATGCGTGTACATCTCTCCGGATTTTTGGTGATAATCTCAAAAACGAGACAATCTTTTGAAACTTAATTTTCACTGGTTACATTTGTCTTCCTTTTACATTAACGATGAAAACAATCGAACAGTTACAAAAACCAAAGGTAAATTTCTATATAGGATTAAACCAATAGAACAAATGCATGCTTTGCCTTAAATGCCAGACCTGATTATAAACGTTACCGCTTACAGTAAGTTGCTCAGATAAAAACCTAATTTCGAACCTATGCTGAAAACACAGTTATCACCAATATATATAACCCACATAAACCTGATTTCATAGACGACAATAGCGTATATAATAAGAATAACCCATGCTCATTTCAATTTTTCAATTATAGCTAAATAAAAGAACAGGAATGTGAACATAAAAATGCTCCTAATATTTTCTGGAATTCGACAAATCTGCTAGTTCTTTTCTCGTCTCAGCGGACGCCAGACTTTCACAATAACCTTGAAGCCTAGTAGATTATGTATTGGCGTTTAATGCAGTTGGCTTAGCTTTCGTTGGCAACAGTACGTGACTCTTTCTTGAAACAACAGCAGCAGCAGCAATTCAGAGAGCAGTTAAAACATTGTGAGCGTAAAAACATCTTATCTTAAAGACGCAGGCTCGTCACTGAGTAAACTACTATTTCGTGTAGTGCATCGGTATAGGCCCATCTCGCTCTTTCCGACTCGAATTCTTGTATACTGAGTTCGGCAATAGCGCATCATAAATACAAAGTCACAACGCTGGGCACCTTTGGTTAGGCCTATATTGTCAAAGTTTGTGTACCCCAACATAATATGCATAGAATAACAAATCTGTGAATGCTTAAAAACTGCTTACGGGAAATAATGTCTTAACTATATAATTTTTAATCTGAAAAAATGGAGATAAAGAAGCAGACGATCATTTGTATACACGTTTCACTGGTTATCATAGTCACGACAGTGACGTAACCGACGGGGGACCAGGGAACGCCCCGCTCAGAACCCTTACTCCTTGCCTCCCGAAATTGGACTGCACGAGTAAATAGTTCAATACTGTACATCAGAAGTCCACCCAATTATTTATGTGCCTCTCCTTCTTACCTCCTCCCAAAGCCTAGTTACGGCCGTGCCTCAGAATGCTTGCCATCGTCTCAAGATGACACGCTAATAGTCAAAGGCCGTATCCGAACTGGCGGCTACAGCTACGGCTACGACTGTTGCTAACGGTGTTGCTAAGGACGTATCTATACTTCAACGCACGATGACGCAGCGATCGAGCCGTAGCCGTAGTCATAGCCGCTAATCGGAAACAGTATAATTACCACTCACGAGTCTTTCATTACTTCAGTATAACTACACTACACAACTTTACTGAGACTTTGTTTAATTAATATGTAATTAATATGTACAGTATTTCTAATTGATATTGAAGTTAACAACATGCAGACTTACACGGTTTGATTTTATGGAACTTTAATATAAAACTCAAACAGCGCGGAACTTAATTGGAAAATTGAGGGCGCTATCCCTGAAACCACAACGCGGTGTTGAATCACAAGAGGGCGGTAAAACTGTACCCCTTTTAAAAGTTGTAAGATGTCTGATATTCGTTCCTTTGGTTAATTTTTGTTCTGTTTCAAACTATCTAACATCAAGTAACAAACCACAAGGCAAACTGACTGGGTGAAAGATTTTATATTCAATAATTTGGGGGTTACATTTTGTTTTTACTAAAGAGGTGAACAAGAATTGCGTCCCCGAAGGTCGCAGGTACAATACAAGCCATCCAAATATTTTCAAACTCTGCTATATTTAAATATTTTTGTTTATCCCCTAAATAAATTAATTCAAAACAATACTTATTATGCAATAAAGTCGAAAATGCTAACAACTTCCAAAGAAGAATATAAATTTGTTATTATAATTTCGTTTTTATTCGGTGCAAAATGTGTAAATGATCCAGGTTACATGATTGAAATACAGTGGATACCTATGTAGTTGACAGTAACCCTCCTGTGGTCTCATCATGCCACTCCAAGAAGGGGGTAACCTCGACCCCTTTACCCACCTTGATTGATGCCTGGGGTAGATTGCTTCATGCAATAAATATTTTATAATGGGAAACCATCTTGTGTTTCTTTCATTTAAAATAGTGCAACCAGGGCCCAGTTTCATAGAAGTGCTAAGCACAAAAATTTGCTTAGCATGAAATTGTTGCCTTGATAAAAACAGGATTACCAAACAAATTTCCATATGGTTTTCAGGATAAGCAAACAATGGCTGAACACCAGTAATAAGCGATATGCAAGAAATGGAAATTTGGTTGGTAATCCTGTTTTTTGTTCAAAAAAGAAATTTCATGCTTAGCAAATTTTCGTGCTTAGCAAATTTTCGTGCTTAGCAGCTCTATGAAATTGGGCCCTGGGTGAGGCTAGCAGGACAAATGCTCTGGACCCAATATCATGAGGCCTGTAAGCACAAAAATGTGAAAAGCCTTGCTAGGCAGAAACTGGGTGCAAGGATTTTTTATTTTTTTTTATTGTCGCAACTGACTCCTCTCAGTTTTCTATCTTTGCTAAGCAGTATTTTCTGCTTAACAGCTTTATTAAATAGGACCCTGGTACACTTTTGGTATCGATTTGAATCAATATGCATTATTATTATGATATACAGGGAACTAGACATAGATGGTGTCAGGAGGTTGATTCTTTCCACATGTTTGTAATTCCCCAGTCACTCAAGTTACAATGGAGACTTTTGGTGACACTAGGGCCCAATTTCATAAAGCCTGTAAGCACAAATATTTGCTAAGCATAAAATTTCTTCCTTAATAATAACAGGGTTACAAACCAAATTTCCATGTGATTTTTAGGATAAGCAAACAACAGCTAAATGCTCGTATGAATGGATGGTTTATGAATGGTTTATTTATTTAAACATGCCATCGCAGCATACCGCTGAATTGCGACATTATTTAATAATAATAATTTACAAACATTAAAAATATTACAATAATTATTAAAAAGCTTTACAATAGAAAACAAATAAGGAGCAATTTGCAACAAATTAAAATTTGGTTGGTAATCTTGTTTTTATCAAGGAAGAAATTTCATGCTAAGAAAAATTGTGTGCTTACAGGCTTTATGAAATTGGGCCTAGGTAGCAGACTTACCAGGTAGTTACCAGGTAAATATATTGTTAATATATTGTATTAACTCTTAATACAAGCAAAACTAAAAGTATGTTATTTGGTAACAAGCTAAACTTCGCCGTACTGAAGAAAGTTAACATGTGAAGATCGATGACAATACCATTGACAATGTTGATCATTTTAAGTACTTAGGTGTCTGGCTAGATCAATCTTTATCTTGGAGTGTGCACATTGAGAAAATTACTAAGACTGTTAACAAACGTGTGGGGGTTCTCGGGAAGATAAGAAGTGTTCTTCCCCAACATACTTTAAACCTGTTGTACAAAAACTCTGATTCTCCCTCACTTTGATTATTGTGATGCTGTTTGGGGCAACTCGGCCAAAGTTTTTCTTTCCAAACTTGAAACCAAAACAGTGCTGGTAAAGCTACCCTTTTCCTCCCCCGGAGAACTTATGCCAGGAGAAATTTTCACTTAAACATTTTAGTATATAAAAGTCTTACTTCTACACTGCCTCCTCAACTTTGTAATGTTTTTAATTATGCCGCCACTGCCCACTCATACAGCACCAGATCTGGCTCACAAGGTAATTTAGTTCCCCCTCTACTTGTGTAGCTCATTGATCATAAAGTTGATGTACCAACCCTCCAGCAAAACATCTACATCTGACACAATTTCAAAGTTGAGCAAACTACACTACACAACACGTTTATGAACAAGAACACAAATCTGTTTAAACATACACTGTTAACCCCCCCTCCTCCGCCCTAATTAAATAGGACCAAACTGGTTGGTTAACTAGACGACTGAATGTTTCATACTCCTCCCCACAAAAAAAGCAAAAACACAAAAAAGTATATTAACAAATACAACAATGTGTAAGATATCTTTTGTAGACTGTGTCATTCACAGGGTTGGTAGGCCCCGTCCTTTTTGTAACTAAATCTAAATTTATAAAACATCTGCACAAATATTAAACTTTACCTTCTACCCATACAGTTATATATTAGAACTAGTCTAGAGGGCGCACTGGTGATGCCTCTTGCACAAATGCGACGGAGACACGCGCGCGTACACATGTACGCGCAATGAATATGAAGTACACGTTGGAGTTTGTGTTTATTGAACGCTACGGGATGCTGTTTTGTCAACTTACAAAATGGCCGCACAAACAACACTGTGAGATGCTGTTTTGTCAACTTGGAAAATGGCCGCATGCGCGCATGCCGTGGCGTGTTTAGGCCAGTGCGCTCTCTAGTTCTTATAAAAGACTCTATGCTTTTACCCTACTGCACATGTAACATACATTTATATTTTTTATTTTTATCAATGGCAACTGTGGCTTTGAATTTTTAAAAAATTTGCTTAAAAAATGAACAGCTTGTTTAAAAATATAAATTAGCACATTAATGTTAACTTTAGGAACAATTGTGCAAATGTGAGGCAAATTCATATTTATTGCCACAATCCTTCCCGCAGAAATTACACTCAAACGGAGAATGGAATCCATGAGCTCCACGATGTATCGTAAAAAGCACGTTATCGGGAAAGGTGATGTTACAATGGGCACAGCAGTATCTGGACTGATTTGTGGTGGTACCACCCCTATTCATGGATAATGGAATTGTCTGAGTTGATGTGGATGCAATATTACTGTTTGTTGTGGTGGGTGACGGCATATCAAACATGGGTGTGTCCTCTCTTGATTGTCCCACACTGCCATCATGGCTCGCTGCTCTGCCATGAATCTGACTCGGAGCAGTGTTTGAAAACGCACTTTCTGTTGTTGAATCTGAGCCGAGTCGTTGAGATACTGCATCACCACCAGCCCTAGGATCTCTGTCTGATACTGGAAGCCAACTCTCCTGTAGAGTTGGTGAGGAAAGCTGTACTTCTTGTTCCTGTTTCACTGGTATAGGTGCTGCAAAGTTATTCTGCGAGATTGCTACAGGCACTGGAGATGTATCCAACATCATTGCTTGGTTCGTGTTGAAAGAGTAAGCTGCAGTGCTAGAGCTTGTGATGTTGTCCTGATGAGGGCTTTCTTCTAGCGATTGTAAGTTCTCCTCACAAGACTCAATATGATCTAAGATGGCAGTGTCGGAGTGGTTGGCTACCATGTGGCTCATAAAACTGTCCTCAGTTGTGAATGTCATTAGGCATTGATTACACATGAAGATGTGATTTTCAGCTTGCTGTAGCTGGGGACAATTCTGCTTCCCTTCATCGCTCAAAGTCACGACTTCGTCTTCGTTTTCGATTTCAATTACCTCCGAAGAATCATCTAGAGGTTTGATTATGGAGCTACCTGCCACAAGACTGCGATCTGAGAAGTCATTCTGGCTGGCTTGCCTATTCGCTTTCTTCTCTTGCCGTGAGTAGGGTCTTCTGGCATTCATGTTTGACGTCCAACTGGAATGTGTCATTGCTGTAGAGCTTGCTATTCCTTGCGACGCAAGAGACTGTTCGGGTCTCTGCATCATCAGGGTGGGGACAGTGTTTAGGGTGAACTCATTGTGTTTGGATTTCATTGGTTTATATTGAGAAGCTGGTTGTGATGGAACTGGTGCATTCATTGTGTTTTGCGAGGACAGATGTTGAGGTTGTGACAACTTGCCGAGGCTGTATGCCATGTTGTCGACTTGACCCGTTGAATACCCACTACCTCCTGAAAACATACCGCCTGGAGTGTAGTTTGGATTCAGGTAGGGGGTTATGTCTGTTATCTCAGATATCTGGTGGATTTTTAGGAGGTGGAAGGTGAGTTGTCCCTCTCGTTGGCAGTGGAAGTTATTGCATTTGAAACATCGATACTGGCAGCGGTCTTTGTGCTTGATCTGCAAATAAAAAATAAACAGGAGACATTTTTATATTCTTTATTTCTGAAACTAAACTGACTTTTGGCTAGATGGGTGCTTCATGTGAATTGATTCTGTTCAGCAGAGTGTGGGTTCGGGAGTTCAAGAGACACTTGTGTCCCTGAGCAAGACACGTAACTTATGCTCCTCTCCACCCAGGGGTAAATGGGCACCGGTGAGGGCAGTTAATTGTGGGACCTCAAAATTCAATATAATTCTGATGAGGTTTTTAAATCAAATTAAAATGTTTTAGAGGAAAATTACTTCTTTCCGAAAAACCTTTTTACTTCAGAGGGAGCCGTTTCTCACAATGTTTTAGACTATCAACAGCTCTCCACTGCTTGTTTACCAAGTAAGTTTTTATGCCAACAATTATCTTGAGTACTTACCAATAGTGTCAAGTGGCTTTGAACTTTTGTTTTGACCCCCTTGCACTTACATCACACACATTGTTGTAGCTAGACCAATTTTAGTGGTGGGTAAAGCTATGTAAGAAATAGGGACACAACTGGGACAACCCACACTCTGTTGAACAGAAGCACCAGAGCTTGAGTTCAGTGCTGTTATCCGCTTGGCCCAACACCCTGGCCATGTCCCAATTTATGACACACAACATACTTCATGCTATTTGCAAAAGAAATAACCTCACCTGAACATGCTGTCGAAGTGTACTACTCTGAACACAGCAATACGTACAGTACTGGCACTTGTGAGGTCTCTGAAATGTATGCATACGCCTGTCGACAAAACAATGATGGTAGAGACAATGAGATTCAAATTACCCAAGATTAGATGACCAGAGTATACTGGCGGAAATGTAAAGTTGAAACTGGCTCTTTTCATAGCAACTGCTACTCAAACAAGATTCCGCAAACCTACCCTTATTATCTCTGCCCACCATGCATAGGAAATAATCAACTAAAGTTTGACTTGAGTCAGTGTCTTGGACTGAAGTCAAACTCAAATTGTCAATTTCATTGACTTGTGACTTGACTTGCCCTGGGGAAAAATGACTTGGGAGTTAAGAATTGACCTAAATAACTTTGATTTTACTACAATGCATTTATAATTGCTTAAAGTAAATGTGGTAAAATCAAGTCTTCGGCACCGATACCAAAGCCGATGATTAAAAAAAAAAAGGAAAAAACGTAAATGGCAACTTATCATGGCTGAATGTAAACAACACAGAAGTACATTATGTATTGCATGATCCGCTATGAAAGAGAGGGTAAATATAAAAAATCACACCATAATGACAGCAACATATTGACTACCTGTATAGACGTCACACATCTCAAACTGTCTGCCCAAGATTTGACATTTTGTGTGTCAAGATGCACAATAAGATATGGTAAGCATCCAACTTCAAGTGCTTCTTCAACAAGGTATTGTAGGGCTACATTTGTTAAGCATAAGACCAATTCTTAGCACGATGTAATCATATGTTTACAAGATGCTGTGGTGCATTATGCAGCAAATCACACCAGGAACACTGAGGCGAACCCCTTCTCTTTCCGATGGTTCCTTTACGTACGTTACACAACACATGGGACCAACGGCTTTACGCCCCATCCGAAGGACGAAGCAATAATGGTTAAAAGTGTCTTGACTGGGAGTCAAACCCACACTCTGCTTTACAGAACCACCAGAGCTTGAGTCCACTGTCCCTTTCCGCTCGGCCTCGACACACAATGCTTACGACACACCATGCTTACCATAAATTGTATGCACAATTCGACTTAAAAGTTGAGAGCTTGGTAGAGGGAAGTCACGTGTGACATCTGTGCAAAGAATCAACTTAAGATAACTTTTGATATAAAATAATAACAATAAATACATACTGCTCGTGCACTTTACAGTTACTGCGTGACTGTGTACTGTAGGTGCAGTAGCGACATTTAAACGGTTTGTCCTCGCTGTGGTTTCTGATGTGATTTTTCAGCAGTGCTAGACGCTTGGCTGTAAATGAGCAGTTTGGAAAGCTGCACTTGAACCTCGGGAAGGTCGACATTGTGAGATGGGATGTTGAGCACACTGAAGGTTGAGCACACGGAATGAGCAGTCATTTTAAACACTCATCTGAAAATAAAACAAAACAAAATACACTAATAAAGAGAAGGCTTTGAATTTGATGTGATTGTTTTTAGGGTCATAGTAGATTTTGTCAACGTAATGCCGATTTATAGAAGAAAGAATTCAGTGTCTACTTGCTGAGAAAACAAATTAAAGGGTATTTGCACACCTTCCAAAGTTTGCACCATACATCATCATCTGCATCTGCATCTGTTAGCTACTGTACAAACACCTGGTGTGGCTATCCCGTACAGAACTACAGTCTAACAAAAGCATTTATCAGTACAGTCTAACAAAAGCATTCATACGTTTTTTAATATAAACATTTGTTTTCAAATAATCATGTTATACACTGAGATTAATTTTCGATTTATAATAACAGACCCAGTGACTGGTGTGCTAGATTCCTTTTTTTCTCGAAATTTTGACATTATCGGTCAGCTCAATGACCGATTATGTCCAAATTTAAAAAAAAGAAATCTAGATAGATTAGAATTAGATGACCGATAATGTTAAAATTTCGAAAAAAGGAATGTAGCCCCCAGTCACTGGGTCTACTACTAAATATACGACTTGTTGTTGTTGTTGTTGTTGTTGTTGAGCTTTGTGTTGTTTTGATTGGGGGTGTTGATGTTTATTTTTTATTTAAAAAATTTAAAAAATAGGCCTAAATCATGCTGCTGATGTATAATAAATATTTAATAATAATAATATATTTACAAGTTTGAAGTTAGGCCAACATCAACATAGACAGACTACAGTTTAAGTCTAAAAATACCTTTTAAATCTACACCCTGCTACCACTGTTCCTTGCTCTATGCTGCTACTCTTGCAACGACATTTTGTTTGCCTTTTCGTGTAAGAAACACATGCTCAAGCCAGCACACTTGCTTGCTCATGCTTGTTGCATCACGTTGTTGTTTGTTGACAAAAACAGTACCGCGATGGAGAACAGCTACGGCTCCGTCCCAACAAATTAACAATGGCAGTACCCGGTTGAACTTTCAGCGTGCACGTCCACACATGTCAAGCACTCGGGGTGAAAGATACTTTCTTCAACAACTATGCACAACAACAAGTTCAAACATTGTGCAAAAAAACAACGAATGAGCTTAAATTCGCCGATGTAGGCCAATAACTCGCGCAAAAGAAATTGACCTTTTCTCGTGACCTCGTCCTATATTTTGTTTAACTTTACTAACGTACTGGTAGCCTGTCACGTACGTCATCACTCGTTTATAATGTATTTTACCATTACGGTCGGGTACCCGTATTGATAATCTGAATGGCCACCACCTCGAACCATGCAATCATGCTATGCCTTACCAAGCTTTCAACTCAACACTTCCGGCCTGTTTTCCATTCACTTTCAACATGAGTGTGGGTCAAATTTCCTTCTGATAATCGAGCACCGGGTTATCCAGAAATAGCAGCCCAGTGGAGCTTCGTTTTCCGGGAAGAGCAGAAGGTTGGTTGCGAGTGTGTCGGTGAATCACAGTTTCTCATGATCGTTGCTGAACGTTTTGAGAATTGTCACCATATCCACATTTAATGCACACGCACACGTTATTCGTGTAGTTTACTTAGTTATTGTATCTTTTTGAGTCATGTCGAAATGCAGCATGAGTTACGGATTTTGTTCATTACTGGATTTTCTTGAAGGATAGTTCAACTGCCTTAGAAACAACTGACTAATTTTTAGCCTTCTCCAAATGGCATACCGTGCGGTCATGTTGTGGGCTGTTCAGGAAAATGGCTGCTGCCAGACAGCAACTTCTGCTTGGTGAAGACACGCAACAACATTCAAACAGGATACAGGAAGACGATATCAAGCAGATTGAGAAAAAAGCTTCGTGGTAAGAATGATATTACACTAACGTAACAGTGGACTCTCTTTTTCACTAAATTTTACAATTCTCGAGTAGACCCAGTGACTGGGGCGCTAGATTCCTTTTTTAAAAATTTTGACATTATCGCCCGTCGGTCATGTTTTTCATATACAGTAAAAAACTGGTGGCACCATACGAAAACTTTTCCATAAGCGAATAATGAACAGGCCTGGAATTTCATCTTTTAAAAGGGCAAAGTAATTTTCATTTTGCATATGGCACTATAACTTCCATTTGAAAATATTTTAAGTCAATGGCGATGTGAAACTTTTGAAGGGGCAATAAGAAGGCCAAGACCAGGGACAACGGAGCCATGGCTTCTGTAGCCTGCCTGTAATTCCAGGCCTAATATCACTTTATCAAACGGACGGGGTGATACTGTTATATTCAGTGACTTTTAGCAGAGGATCTGTTCACTCTGGTTTTTGGAATCGTGAATTGCAATGATCACCGACAAATTGTAAGTTTTAGACAACAGTTTATGGTTTGTACTTTCTTTATCGTGAAAGTGTTTTATTTATCATCCAAACAATTTTCTTAATTATTTTTTAACTTCAGCTACCCATCCTTTTCCAATAGACTTTGTATAAAGCAATTACAAATCATTTTACAACTTCATTTCCACTTCTTCACAGCAGAGAGATTACAGATTATAATAACGTATCAATAATGTAATCTGAAATTATATTTGTAAATCAAGGTCTCAAAAAATACAGGGCCGGCACTACAATACAATCTGACTGTAAATTGAAGTACATGTACGGTACCTTACCCACACCACAGTGTTGCGTGCACACAAAGTTATGTTATGCCTGTTGGAACGACTTATGTTCTGTAATTGTCTGTGAGGACAATAGATTGGAACACAGCGCTTGAAAAATCCATTAAATGTAGGAACAACACGGGTTTTATGGAGATAATCAAATGTGATATTTTTTATAAGATTTCAGAGAGTGATTGAAAATCACTGAATAAGTTAACATGTCAAGGAAATAACTTTGTTAATGTTTTGTTTGCCAAGTTAAAACTTAAATAATCTGGTTAAATTTATTCTCAAACCAAGCCTTTCATGCTCTAATTGTAGACAATAATTGGCGGAAAATTCAGAAAGACGGAAGATGGAACATGTTGCCATGGAAATTACTGTTTCATTTATGCAGTATTTGTGTTTCTATGTTTTGATTTTTAGAACTTAATTATTTAACTGTAGTGCTTTGTACTTTGAATCACTACAAAGCATCAATGTAAAAGCTTTTAAATTTATTGTAGGTCATGTAGATAACATATCTTTGATTTTACAAGACACACTTTTGTAACAATGTGAAGTAATTTATGTCATTTCCATTTCACACTAAATGAAGAACTTAGGAACTTGTTTTTTTTTTTTTGCAAGCCTGGAATTTAAATTTGAATTTTTTTCACAATGCACTTCCATTTTAAAATTTTAAAGTCAATTACAAACTTTTGAAGAGGCACCAAGGCCAATACCAGGTAAAACATTTTTTCGAGGGGACAGGCATAATTAACCATCACAATATTATTTAACTCTTGTGCAATGTCCGTCCCAAGTTCAAACACAACGCTCTCACTGAGGTCAATAGAAGACCCGTCCATCATCAGTTGACAGAACTTATTAACCACATCTGCATATTTCCATTGTTTGACCTTAGCTGCTCTAAATGAAACCATTACACCAAATGTTTAGTATGGAAGGGATCAACAGGTTCCTCATCAGTGATTAGTCAGCAATTAGCCTGGCCTAGTTTCATAAAGCCGTAAGTAAGTAGACAATTGTGCTAAGCAAATTTCTTGGCTTGAAGCATAAAAGGACCGAGGTATCAGTCACAGCAATGGTAACTGTACGGTGTTGTGGCTTGTATCCTATTTTTTGCTAAGAACAAGTTTTAGGTGCTTCGCAAGTTTTTGTGTTTACAGGCTTTGTGAAATTGGGCCCAGGCCACTTAGCCTGCCGTTTTCACCAGTCCATCAGCTTTTTTATTAGTCCATATTTTTAGGGAGGCTTTTCAGAATTCAGATAGAAAAATTAATATGCTGCCGATCTACTTGTCTAGCACGATCACTGTTCCCAGAAGCTTCTTGAAATCTGTAACTCCAGGGGTTACTAATGCCATCCCAGACCTGTAGTTACATGCAGCCCACAGATGCCAGTGGCCTTTGTTGCCCCTGGAATCGGCTATATCTTTGCCCTGGTGCCCCTTCAAAGTTTCCCATAGACTTTAAAGGAACACGTTGCATTGGATCGGTCGAGTTGGTCCATAAAAAGCGTTGGTAACCGTTTGTTCTAAAATGCATGGGTAGAAAGATGTTGTAAAAGTAGAATACAATGATCCACAAAAACATGCCTCGAAATTTCACGGTTTTCCTTTTACCTCGTTGACTAACACGGTCGGCCATTTATGGGAGTCAAATATAAATGGCCGACCGTGTTAGTTCGCAAAGTAAAAGTAAAACCACGCAATTTCGAGGCATATTTGCGTGGATCATTGTATTCTACTTTTAAAACATCTTTCTAACCTTTTGCATTTTATAAAAAACGGTTACAAACGATTTTTATGGACCAACTTGTCCGATCCAAGGCAACGTGTTCCTTTAAGATTTCCCAATGGAAGTGCCCTTTTCAAAATGAAAATGGTCTTGCCCTTTCAACATGTTCAAAGATGAAATTCCAGGCCTGCATTTTCTTGGTGTCCCTTGATATACATTTACCATGTTTTGTTGGAACTTTTTTGGGGGGAGGGACTCCCATCAGGGGAGAAAGGGGGGGGACATTGTACCCCCATCTCCCACTCTGTCACTTCCATGTGGAGTACAGCTTATTTCCAGGGCCGTCCTGTTGTGAAAGTGGGACGCACACATGTACAAATCTGACCAGTACTTACAGAAAGGAAACCAACACTTCCAGTTCAATACTCAAAACACATGAAACACAATGATAGCTTTCCGGTGACAGGGGAAAACAAAAGCTGTCTGATCCTCAGTTTGTTTGGTAGTTTTGGTGATGACGCAAAATCTACGCTTGTTACACAACTGCATGGAGTCTGTTAGAAGTGCAAAGAGTTTCCTGTTTTTCACCGAATTCTCAGCGACTGGGCCAAACCCAGCCTTTTGATATGGGTTGTGCGTGGTGTCTGTAACGGGGTGTGTCGTGCATCTTTTACGTACTCCACCTTAAAACAAATAATGGAAATATAAATTGTGAATTGCAAGCCCCGTTTCTGAAATGTAGCAAAGACTAAAAAGTATTTGATATGTTTAGCCAGGCCTGATACCTCTCGGAGTCATCAAAGGCGAATGCCTCCATGCCCCCTGGTTATTGCCTTGGTGCCCTTGAAGTGCCCTTTACTAAAAAGAAAATGCCTTGGTGCTATTACCCTTTCAAAAACGAAGCATGTAGGCATGTTTAGCTGCAATTTTGCCATGATCTCTTCTCAGCACATAATTTACTTAGATTTTTGTCAGTAGCAACAGCTCACTATAATGTAATGTTACAACACCTTGCATTAATGCACTCGGTCTGCCATATTTACCATTTTGGGAGTCAAATTGCACAGTGGGAAAGTGGGTCATGCAGCCTTGCTAAAAATGTGGGTTACATTGTATGGCGCACCGGTCCAATGCCTCTCATATTGCTCAACCCAGATTGTGATGATGATGTCAGGTGAATGTGGTCAATATTTTAATTTGTTCTTTGAACATTGTCCAAGCAGGGATAATGTGAGCATATTTTAACTAGTGCTGGGCGAATAGTGAAATTTTGTTATTCGGATACCGCTGGCCAACTCCGAAATTAACCGGATATTCGAATAGTTTTTTCGCCGCTAAAAGGCGCTATTAAAAAAAAAAAAAGAAATTTTTTTTTTTTTTTTTTTGCCGCTAGAGGGCGCTGTTCGTTTGTGAATGAGATCTTATGGGCGGATTGATATTAGTTTTAGACAGTGTCACTCGGTTCATTCATAAAAATGACCGGATCTAATTTAAAGATGGCGATTTGCTTTTTCTTTTGATCGTGATTGACTCTACGTGAAGGAAAACTTTTGTAATCTTTGAACAAATTACGTCAGAAATGTCATTGTTTTAACTCTTCACGGAGGTGAGCATAGTTTAATACTTAATTTATGCTGTTTTATGCTGTCTTAATAGAAGTTTCATAAGGATTCAGACAAATCATTCATATCAGTTGTCGCCCGACGTCCGCGGATATTCGGATATTAAAGAATATCCGGTTACTCGGTTGTAATTACAGAACTATCCGGTTTATAAATAGCTATTCGTGCCCTATGCGGATATCCGGTTAAGAAAAAAAAGGCATTCGCAGTTACGGATAGGAAAACCTATTCGCCATTAACCGGATATTCGAATAATTCGCCCAGGCCTAATTTTAACTTGTTCTGACAGTAGCAGGTAGTGTTTGTTTAGATGTGTATGGACATGTACAGTCCTAAAGCCCGGTTCATACTTCCTGCGAATTTTGACGACACATGGCTGTTTTTGCAGCAAATGTTGCAGGAGTTGAGCACAGTTTCAACTGTTGCAAATTATTCACTGCAAATCTGTGATGTCAAGATTTGTTTTGCATTCGCATTGGCAGGAAGCAGACACATAGTGTATGTAAACCGGCCCAAGCGGGCTTTGGTGCAAGTCATTGTATTGAATCTATAAATTAAAACAAATTCAGATTTAGAACTTAAAGTGCCAAGCTTAAACAGTCTGGTGAAATTTGTTTGTGAGTGAACTTAGCAAGATGTGTTACCTGCAGAGTTAAATGCAAGTCAAGTGTGCATATTTAGTAGGCCTGGGGTCGATTTCACAAAGAGTTCGGACTCGTCTTATCTCGATTAAGGTACTTAATCTTAAAGGCACCTGGAAATAGATTTGTTTTTTATTCAAACATTAGAGTATATGTTCATGAACAATAAAATGATTTTTTGAGTAATTGTTTTTAACAATTTATATGTTTAAAAAAATAAATAAAGTTGTGTTGGGGTGACTCCGCCTACCCCTTTTGTGACGTCAATCGAGGAAGACTTTGCCTCGATCAAACATACGTACGTGCAAGTACATTCAAGTCCTAGTCGTGAGTTTGTACGTTTTGAAAAAGTTTTTTTCTTGCATTTTTCCGGCAATATCGACCAGGTGTATTGCTGCTGGTCAGTTTGCCAAGTTGTCCGGTCCGACGTCTTTTCCAGCACTGTGCAGCAAACACTTCGAGCCGTCGTGCTTTGAGAATCCGGAAAAGTTCTTTTCTAAAGCATGACGCCATCCCAATAATTTTTCCAGCTAGTGGGGAAGTCGAAGAAGGTACCTGAAAGACGTAATGAACCTAAAGGAGCATTTGCCTAACGTGAAAAAAATCAGGTATTGTTTCAACTTTGAGGACATATTTTTAGCTTGCACCAAGTGTCACTATGTTGTGTTGGCACTGCATCGATTCATCGCGCCTCGATTGACGTCACGAACAGCGCCCTCTCGGGTCGGGCTTTTTTTCATATTTGTAAATAACATGGAAGCTATTTTTTTTAAACCTTAGTTTATTGTTTATTCATATTCCACACATCAAAACACATATTTTAGTGACAAAAGCTTTATTTTGACAAAATACCACTTCCAGGTGACTTTAAGGTCTGCATGCTATAGTGCAAGTTGGGACTCGTCCTACACGTACGTCCTAAGATAAGTCATTAGTCTTAAGTTAGGAAGAGTTTTGTGAAATAGATGGCAGGGTGATTAGTAAAATTAGTCACGACTTTGACACTAATCTCTCCTGTGACTGCGTAGGTTTATCAAGTAGTTGAAAATTGGTAGTTGTGACTGGCACAACTTTGACACTAGTCGCACTGGTCACTTATACGATGGCCTCATATTTAGTGCACTCTATGATTCTAAACATCCACATGAATTTGAATTATTCAATACCTTGCATTGATTCTAAAAAAAACAAGGAATCCTCAAACAAAACGAAATGGGTTTAGAGAAATGATGCAGAAGTGTTTAATTTAACTAAATGCAATGCAGACATGTGGATTACCCATGACATGTAAGCAGTTTTACTGTACATGTAGGGATACATGTACTGTAATAACAGTTGACAGGGGTCAACATTAAGTGTTCTTTCATGGTAGTCAGCAGGGCTAGTAACCAAGAATTTTTAGTAGCCCTGAGGAAATTTTGGTAGCCCTAAAAACACATTCGACTTGAGTCACGGCACAAATTGGTCACCAAAAGTATTTCATTTGACATTACCATCAGGACAGTTCACTAGCCCGCTGGGCTATCAAACTTAAAAAATGAGTAGCCCGGCTGTAAATCTGGTAGTCCGCAGCTAGCAGGCTTATGGCATTTTCAACCTCTGAATAATATTCAAATGTTAGGCTTGCCCTTTTGTTAAACCAGTATCCCCAAAGATGGGCAAATGATGAAATTGCCTCCATTGCCCCATGTCATTTTCTTGGTGCCCCATGAAATGTTCCACTAGAACAATAGAGGTACTCTTGACCGAAAAGAAAATAGCTTTTGTTGCCTTTGTGTTCATTGAAGCTTTCAAATAGTAATTCACAATTTCTTCATAAAGGTCTTCTTTACCGAGGAGAAAATGCTTTGGTGTCCTTGCCCGTTCAAAAAGTGAGCATCCAGCCTGTAAAAGTCTTGTAAAATTCAAGATTAAGTTTTAACTCTTTTTCATTGCCAAGTTTTGTACGGTGATGTGTATTAATTTATGTATTCTGAAAGTGCAATTATCTTACATGTACAATCTGTTTTATAGAAAAAAGTCAGTCGTAAGGCGCTTACGTGTTATAACAAGAGGGCATTATCACTCAATAAATAATTCTGACTTTGGGTTGACAATATGTTTCACAATTTTATTCTACACAATTTTGCAAATCTTAAAAAAAAAAATGGGCATTAAAGTTCAAAACGCAAAATAAAAAGCAGGCATTGAAAGAGTTGAAAAACACTACTTTTCCAAAGTTCTTTATTGTAAACTAAAATAAAAATGAAAGATAAAACTGCCAACTACTAACCTACACAAAAGGGAAAACTCAGGTCATCACGTGAAACTCACTTAACTTGATCAACTTCCTGCTAGATTTGTTATCATTTTGAGGGGGATTTTGAAGTAGAGATTTGTGTGGTCGGCAAACTATTGTTTTAATTAGTCCCCAAAGATTACCAATTCTCAAAATACATTACATCTGCAAGTAGAGTTGGGAACGAAAGCAGTTTCTGTTTGATTTGCATAACATACGTGACATATGTTCAATGACAGAAAGCAAGAGATAGTAAGATATTTTGTTTTCCCATTTTTTTTAGGGAGTATATTTTTTGTAATACATGTAGTATACCTCATGACTAAACTGCCCTACAGACTTAAAAGGTACATATTCTCCCATGGATCGGAAACAAGAATAAAATGTGAATGATTGTTTTTTTTTTTAAATGAAATCAAATCTCCTGTTAAAACTCTATTAATATTTATACAATATTTTTTAAATCAAATATACATACACACCTGTAAAGAAATTTGTTATTAATACACTTAAAATTTGTTTAACTAGTTGTAATACACAATTATCCTTAAATAGAATTAAAACTTGGGGCAAGGATTATAAGCTTATTTTCCAGAAACCCCATTTGCCAATTATGCCAAATTTGTGCAACCAATAATCGTGGCAAAATTTCCTACTTGTGGCAAAATCCCTACTTGTTTACAAGTAACCAGAAACAAATTGCAAGTGTTATTCTCAGGTTTCTTTGTTGTTGTTTTTTAATTTATTTTCTTATATTTCATGGAAAATTTTTACTTTTGCAACAATAATTAAATATTATTTGTACACAGAGCCGCAGCTCTCCCTTTTTCTGTTGTAAGTTCCCTGAAAGTAAACAAATCTTTCCATGTTCTGATGAACAAAATGTTTTTGATTTTGACAAGTTTATCCAATGAAAGTAATTTTAAATGTCTCCCAGATCGTTGTGCAAAATCTCCCTGATTGCAAATGTAGGAAAATGTGTCGCTTCTTACAATTGTACCATTATTAGTGGGAACTCTGTAGTATACATTTTTTGGTAGATTAGAGATAACTTAGAGTTTGACCCAACCAATAACACCTCAAATTGTGTACTTTACTTTGTTCTATAGATTTATTTAAAGGCTTGACTAAGCAGGTGAATGTAGTAGTCACTTTTAAACTGGTGTAACCGACCTGATGAAAATTGTGCATTTATTGGGAGGTGACTTTAAAACACAATAACACCCCCAGCCAATTGTGGCTGTTTGCTTGCTCGACTGCAAAACAAGTATAGACCAACGTGATCCATACACTGGCATTATTCCCTCCTGGCCGACATGTGCATCATTGGCAGGTCTGATTCTCAGAACTGTACCAGGCTCTATTTCACCCATTGACGTAGTGTTATGAAGACCGTAGCAGAGTTTATGTGACCATACTAATGCGTAGCCTACAGCGGTTTGGTTCAGTATGAAATAGGGCACTCAAAAAAGGCTTCACTACCTTTTCGGTTTGAACTTCCCATGATGCCAGACTGGCTGTTCTGTGCATCCTGTATTAAAGTCCATGTGGAAAGTGGAATGGATAATTATCTGTATTGGGATTCTTTTATTATTGCTGTAAGGGTAAGTACACGAGTATGTGTTTGTATGAACTATTGAGCTTGTTTTGTGTAAGGACTGGGTCATGAAGTGGAATGTATTTTGTATATTTTGCGGATTTCTGTCATTGTGTTATTGCACCAAACCAAAAGTAATTTTCCATGAACTTTTGTACGTTAGAGCTACATGTACAAGCTCTTTTTTTTTTTGGGGGGGGGGGGGGGCGGGGGAGGTCGGAAGAATGGAATGTGTCTTTGGGGCTGAACTTAATTTATTAATTTTTTTGGAAAGACTGTACAATGAACATAATAAAAAAATCTGTGTCAGGCATTAGTTTAAATGCAGTACATGTACAGTATGTCGGTCATATTACAGTGTGTACAAACACAATGCATTGAACAGCACTTCCACACGATGTGCATTTCTGGGGTGTATTTCACAAACAGTTAAGACTAGTTCTATCTCGAGTTAGGACTAGCTATAAGTTTATAATATCTCCTACTTGTAGGTTAGCACTAGTCCTGTGTAAGTTCTTTGTGAAATCGACCCCTGATATAGAAGTTTCCTTTAAGATGTATTACGTATGTAGGCAGCTACCAAGCTTAGACATGCAGGTATGATTTGTACACAGGCCAAAGGAAGAAAACATTACAAAAATTACATTTTTATGGAGATAGTTTCCACTGTTTGATTTTTATCAACTTTTGATATGAAGAAAGGTTGCACATGTTGGATGTTGACCCAAATTGCACTTAAAGGTTGCATTGGCATTTTAGACCCTTTTTTTAAAGTGAGTAGAGACTTGTAATATGTTCCCAATTTCATAAGAACTCTACTCTATCTATTAGAAATTCCGCATTTTTGTTGGTTTTTTTGTTTTGGTTTTTTTTCCCCCCCGTTTTTTTTTGTTTAGCCTAATATATGCCTGGCAACAACAGTGTACAACTACAATCATGTAAAATAAGCCTAGTACATGCTAACAATGCACCTTAGAGCATAATCAACCTCAACATTTTCTAGGGTACCATTGCGATAACGTAACCCTCCTCCCAACCGTCGGGAGGAGGGTTACGTTATCGCAACTACATTGTGGGTATCATGTCCCGTGGCGTTTCGGCTGCCTTGCTCCGCACTTGCGTTGTGCCTTTGAAAATTTTCCTCTGAATACTGTATCTATTAAAATAGCACAATGATCTGACTAGTGACCTGAGTGATGTGTAAAAAACCTTGCCCTTATGTATAGTAAAACCCTGGCTGAGCATAGCAGACACACTACACTAACAGTAACACATAAGTACTACAGTCAAACAACAATATTGTCAATTCTGAGTGCGGTGTATGAGTGCAGAGATTCTTAGAATTCAACCAGGATTGGTCTATGTAAATGTTGCGTGCGTCCATGCTTTACAGATTTACCTACAGGAAGTCCTTTTGAGTGTTGAAGGAAAGTCGTCAACCCGATCCTGTTTATTATGGATGGCTTTTGTGTCCCATTATTTGGGTATCATTTTGTAACGTTGGGGGGGGGGATGTTGCATTCTCGTTGGATTTTCCCGAGTTTACAATTTGAATAAACTCAACCCAAGTTTAGAAAAAAATTCTTGTTAGAATGAAAAGAATGAATGATTTACAGGATTTGAGGCATTGAATGGTGAGGTATCAATATTGGTTTGCGGTAAAGACATGTGTGTATCTATTTGTCAGGCAGGTAGATGTTGTTCTTTAGAGAACTGTCTTGCTTTATATGCTATCTACTATCGCTGAGTTTTCAGAATTCGGGAGACTTCTCTTAAGAGACTGAATCTGTTTGGGTTATTCTGACACAGTAAGTCCAAACTTACACAAGTGTCAGATGAGTTTGCCAAATGCAGTTGGCTGTTTTGTTTTATGTTTTATAACAACTGATTGAGACACATGTTAAGACCATGATGGGAAAAAACCTTGGACATTTGCAGCAGCTGGAAGTCGACTCTCAGACTGCTCATGTAAACAGTTTGCTCTCTCTACATCTAAAATAGAATGTACTTAACATACCCATGGAAAATTGCCAGGAAAAATAGTAAGAAGTGTTGAAATTGAAGGGCCTCTTATAAAGGTAGGGTCATCGTTTGGTTTTGTCAATGTAATTCTCATTTACATGTATGAAGAGAGGATATTATAAAAGTCACCTGAGTGTGAACGGTTCAGCTGAATACAACTTGCTGAGAAAATGGCCGAAAAAACCTGCTTAGAGTTGTCACTAAGAAGATGATGAAATGTCTCCTACAACTAGCCTCTTGTTTGCCTTTCTTGCTTCACTTTTTATTTTGTAACTTTAAGGTGTTTGTTTTTTTGTTTTCGGAGGTCAGGTCTAAGTTTTTTTTTTTTTCATTCTTGATTTTAGTATTAGTTTTGGTCTCTGTCTATATGTTTCAGTTTTGGATTTGCATACAGGTTTTGACTTATGTGTTGGATGTACATTGTCATGTAACACTCTACTCAGGTATGTAGGGGGGACTTGTGAAAGTGGATGGCAACTTTCAACTGTTTCTGCATGTTAAAAAAACACTGGAAAAAAAGGATGCAGTTTCTAAATATGGATGAGGGCAGGTATCGTCAACTGACTATAATTTTTTTTTACTTTGCCTTTTTTTACCTAGTCAACAAAATGTAAAACTGCAACTGAATTTAGTACATTGTACACTATGTTTAAACATGTTTCATCCATGGTTTAAAGTACAAACAGAGGTACTGTACAGTGTGATTGGAGCTGATACATAACATGGTGTCTCGGCTTTTGCTAACACATAATGTGTACATAATACAGTATCAACAAAAAGCAACAACCTTGGCTTATTTTCTTGGAGGCTAGGGGACAGTCTGCGATCGCCCCTCTCTCATGTTATAAGCCCCAGTCTTATCAGGCCATACAGCAGCACATCAAAGAAACCAAGTCATGTGACCAACTCCTATTGACTTCCTGGAACAAAGTGGTTATAGTGTTTACGAAACCATTCAACTCAGAGATAACTGTGTATGAGCAAAATGGGTGTTATCAATGGTGAGCCCCCCAGTCCCCTATTGTGTATGTTTCGCTCAATGTTGTGTTTGAAGAACTCGGCTGTGGTTGAATTAGTTTCACATGGTTATTTATAGTACATTGAGTAAAGTGTTGTGCATATTTTTTGTAAGTGGGGCATTTTTACTCTGTCTGACCTTTCTTGATTGAGGGATTGTAATGTGGAAGAAGACTGGAAAGTTGCCATCCTTGGCTGGCTCTAAGGGAGCCAGTTCTTTTTGTACTTCTTCAAGTGATTTTAATGTGTAAATTTATGTGTACATGTACGTGTTGTAGGTAAGTAGAAAACTATGTACATGTAATCTATGTAAACAATGTGCACAATGTGCATCCTTTAAAGACCCTGGACACTATTGGTAATTGTCAAAGACCAGTCATCTCACTCAATGTGAAGTGGTCGTTCAGCCTTGCGAATGATGCCATGTTATTCGCCAGTTTTGAAAATGTGGTGTTTTTTTTTATTCATAAATTTTAATAAAAAAACTCCTCTTTTTATGAATTTTGAAATGGTGTTTTAAATTCAGTTAGTTCCAATTCTTCTTTTAGACAAGATAAATGGGTTTTGACATACATTGTGAAAAGGGAACTAGAATTGCAATAATTGGGTAACAAATGATTTTAGAGTCATGCTTGATGTGTGCTTGGTTTTGGTGGTTGTATAGCCACATCTTAGTCCTGTTCCTTTTTACGAGGAAAAACCACAAGTCCTAAAACAAACATTCACTGCTGAAAATGTTTTTCTTGAATTGAAATGAGACAAAAATATGTCAAGAAAAAATTCTTGTCCCTTCCTATACAAATGTGTCCATTAACAGATTTGTGGGCGTGAAACAAGAACAGTTTGCATAGAATAAGATTTTTTCTTGATTTTAAGATAACATGTTTTAACAGTATGAATTTATATATTCTGAAAATCATCAACAAAATCTGTAGTACACTACTACCAACCTAGTTTGGTTTTCAGTTGAGTGTGTGAGAAGATAGGATATTTAAGATTTACAAAGTCAGTCTCCTTTGTGGTTTTTCTATATGATGATTGATAGATATTCAGATCAACCTCTTAAATCACTTAGAACTTCCGTCCTCCCACACCTCCTTTCTTTACTTCCACAACTTCAAACTGGAACTTTGGGATGTTTCGTTGTTAATTGTTTGTTCTTGCAGTAAGTCTACAAGATGAGTCATTCTCTCTTGATACCTAGGATGTTATTTTGTGGTCTTAGTGAGCCGCACCTGTGGTTTCACCTCTGCAAAAGAAACCTGACATGGTACCAGTGTTTTTTCCTAATGAGATGTACATGTACTGTACTTTTGTCTAGACGCAACACCCACACACCACTGTACACCATGAACGTTATGCTAGCCAAGATATAAATTATGATGGCAACTAATTAGAGTGAGATTGCAAAAGGTAACGATGATTGGAAAATGACGGATTCATTGTCCTATCATGATGAAAACAATCAATGGGTCTTTGGTACGACTACTGTACAATGGGCATTAATGCTTTGGATGAATGAAAAACTCATTTTGAAAGGTTCAGATAGAATTCTAATTATCAACAATTTCATTAATGCGTTTTTTGGGTTTTTTTTTTTAACAAAGTAACACTCACCCAATCGATATTTTTGTAAATTTATTTTAGTCTGAAAAGGAAAGAATGTGAGCATTTTAATTATGCAGGTCGCACAGTTTTTAGTAGCCCGCAGGGCAAGTTGAGAAGTAGTTTTTACTAGCCTGTGGTGTTTTTTTACTTAACAATGTACGCCAGGCTTGTGTTAAAGGTGAAAGAGAGTAACAGGAACACAAATTGCTAAAATGGAAAATAAGTTGTTTGTGAGCACATATAACAAAAAAAGCCTTGACTTGTTTTGCGTCACAAAAACAGGGTGTTCAGGAACACATAAATAGAATTTTTGACTTGTTTTTAACAAAAATAGAAACTCTTTTACTAGTGTTATCACAAATAAATAAGGTGTTTGTGAACACATACAATAAAAAGAAGCTTTGACTTTTCACAAAAACAAGGTGGACAGGAGCTTTTTATTGTTTTCGACGCCACAAAAACAAAGTATCCGAGAACACATAAATGAAAGCTTGCAAATGTTAGTGATTGTTTGTAAATAAGTACGTTAAAGGTTTATTTTTATGCGAAATTGTAACAGGAAAACAAATTGCAAAAATATAAAAAATGTTTGTGATAACACTTAAAATAAGGTGTTTGGGAATACACAAATATAATTTTTGGCCTGCTTTGTACGTCACAAAAGAAAGGGAACAAATCAATGACGCTTTGACGATATGATTGTTTTTAAACTTGCCCTTATCTTTATGAAGGTTTATAAAGAGAGGCTGCAAAGTTGAATTCGGTTTTGTGATCCACTCATTTTCAATTAGATGTCGAGTCCTCATGAAAATGGGGGGAAAATACAAGTACATTGTAGAACACAATTGGAGCCACACTTTAACAAAGAACAAATACAAATAAACACAAGACTCGATTCTGCACTTTGAATCGTCAAACATTTATGTTGAGTGACGTAACTCCTCATTGATTGAATAGAAGGGGATTTTCCTTGCAAATATGTTGAAATGTTTCCCTGTCTATTTGAAAATTCCCAGTTCCAATGAAACATATGTAAGTCTATTTTTAGAACAGGAATGTTTTAATTTTGTTTTCTAATTTAAAGGAACACGTTGCCTTGGATCGGACGAGTTGGTCTATTAAAAGCGTTTGAAACCGTTTGTTATGAAATGCATGGTTAGAAAGATGTTATAAAAGTGGAATATTATGATCCATATTATTGATCATACAATATCTTTCTAACCATATACATTTTACAACAAACGCTTACAGAACGCTTTTAAAAGACCAACTCGACCGATCCAAGGCAACGTGTTCCTTTAAGTCTCTGTTTAGTTTCCATTTGTATATTCTGTGTTTACGTACAAAATGTACATGTTGTGTTCATTGAGGTGCATTTGGTTGTATTTTAAGTAGTCCAATGGGCTACAATTTTGTTTATCTGTTTGTGTTTTTAAATATCAAAGTCCTGGTCTTTCACGAGACACTGATATTCGTAAAGGTTGTTGGAAATTTGAGCTTTTTCGATTTAATTCCTTTGATGTCTGGCTTGTGGAAAAAAATATCATCTATTTCTTTAAAGGCACACGTTTGGTAATTGTCAAAAACCTGTGTTCTCACTTGGTGTATCCAATCATTATAAGCATAAAATAACAAGCCTGTGAAAATTTGGGCTCAATCGGTCATCCAAGTTGCGAGAAAATGATGAAAGAAAAAACACCCTTGTTGGACGAATTTGTGTGCTTTCAGGTAGGAATAAAAGACTTCCTAGTATTACCTCTTTCTAAAAAACTACGTTACTTCAGAGGGAGTCGTTTCCCACGATGTTTTATACTATCAACAGCTCTCCAATGCTCGTAACAAAGTCAGTTTTTAAGTTAATATTTGTTTTGAGTAAATACCGAATTCCCTTTAAAGGGTCTATGTAACTTTTGTAGGACAAAAAACACAATGTCCACAGATTTACACTAAACTTACACAGTTTGAAGATAATGATAGTAGAAAGCTTCCCTGAAAATATTACGTGCTGAGGTGCTGTAGTTTTTAGGAAATGAGTAAACAATGTCATGAAAATAATTTTCGTCTCATGAGACGAAAATTATTTTAATCATTTACAAACGCATTTTCATGACATTTTTTTACTCATTTCTCAAAAACTACAGCACCTCAGTAAATAATATTTGAAAGGGAGCTTTCCACTATCGTTGTCTTCAAACCCTGTAAGTTAAATGTAAATCTATGGACATTTTGAAAAAGTACCCAAATCCCTTAATGCTTATAACGTAGGATACTGTTCCCAGAAGCTCATTGAAACATTTAGCTCCAGGGTTTTACCAGTAGGTAGAAATGGCATCATTTCGACTTACTTCCTATCATTTTGGTCGTGGTTTCAGATCTTTTTATCTGCAATGACCCTCACACCTGGACACGAGAAAAGGGAAATGGAACTGCAAGATCTTTTTGTGAACCCCAAAAACTTTTGAAACGTACACTGTGTACCTCATCTTGGAGTGTATGACAAATCAAAAAGTACTTGAAGAAATATTACGGTTGTAATTCATAACTTATGTGTATAAGTATTACATGCTGGTCTATTTATCTTTCTGGTAGTGAAACTAAGGATGCCTCATAAGTGAACTTTTAAAATCACTGTAGCTCACAAGCCTGAGGAAACCTGTAAACAAGGGTCCTTACTATGTGAAACAGAAACACCGGGTTTAACCCAGGCTACTCTTCCAGTGTTCTGGGGTCTTTTTGTGTGCACTACCAATCCTAGCCATCGGAAGAACAAAAAAGTATCTTGCTCATGGATAAAAGCGCCACAACCAGGACTCGAACTCAAACCAGGACTTGAAGTGCAGTGCCTTTAACCACTCGACCAAAACACACAACAAAACACACCTTAAAGCCAATCACAGAAAATATCCGGGGAATTTTAAGTCCTGTTCGATATCACCACGTCTGTTTTAATACTTCAGCAATTTTCCTGGGGAAAAAGTTTGTTAACCCAGGTGTATTTTGTTGTTGTTACCTTTTGAGAAAGGAAGGCAATATTTCCCAGGAGAGTCTGCAAAAAAAAGATTGCTAAAAGTCAACAATAAACATAAACCATTTTTGAAGGGCTTTTCTTTGCTAAGCAAAAATTCGTGGGGCACCAGTCACATCAATGTAAACTTTATGTAAATTTAGCTGGTTACCTGTTTCTTTTTAAGCAATTCTTTTGCATGCTTAGCAAGTTTTTGTGCATACATGTACATGGAAAAAGCTGGGCATGTAAGTTTTAAAATGCAAAACAAAAGCGAGCACTGAAATAATTTAGGGATAACACTTGTGTTATGTACAGCACCCTTTAAGCCTCTGTTCTTGATTTCAACTGACCCAAGACTCTCCTTTCCCATGGAGGGTGCCTATTAAGATCCCTAGACCAACCACAACAAGTGATTTCCAAGTCAGCACTGGTCCTTATACCAGGAAATGAAGGCAGCTGGAATGTTGCCAGGGATGCTTGATGGGTTCACAGCTGAAGGCTGAATGGGGGGGGGTGTTATGTCCTGAAACTCCTGACTGTCAGTGTTACACGCACTTGTACTCTGGGAAACTCGCCCCTACTGGAATGTTGATGTTTCAGCCCCCTCAACCAGGAATTCAAAATGTCTGCTACAAATCTGTGTTCTGTTAGGAAGAGTAACAACCTTGGCTTTTGGACACAAGGATATATTTTTTTAAGAACATTGAATTGAATTTTGGTATTTGCAAGTTCACTGCAAACAAGGCTTAACTTGGTGCATGATTGGTGTTAGTCATTTTCCAGTGAAATACATGTTCAGTGTCACTGTCATTGTGATCTGACTGATATGTGTAATATAAAGTTTTAAAATGTACCAATCTTCTGGAGAAATAGTTCCGGCTGTGATACTGTCAAAGTTAAGAACATAGCATTTCAGAAACCCTAAAAATTACTGATGCTTGTTTTGATTGCCACTTATAAAATAAGCCTGATTTGAACAGTCACAACATGGTGTATTTGACTAGCATTAAAGTTGACTTTCATTGTTTTCACATTGTAGGCTTATTGTAGGCGCCTACATATATAGTGTGTAGGCCCTCATTTGGAAACTGAATAATTGGGGTTGGGGTTTTGTTTTACTCAAATTTTACTGGGAAAAAAACAATGATGTTCGTTTGCAATCGCTTCCTTTTATAATCTACTCCTCTCTACACGTAGAATCTATTAAGCCAATACAATGTCTTCAAAAAGTACAAAGGTAGACATTGTTATCTGTGTACATTGTCGTACAACGGAATATCAGACTCTTATTACTCACATACATCCCTTGTTGTATTCACTTATGATTCTTAGTAAAGAAAGGGTCAACGGTTGCTAAATACTAGAAACATAAATGGCTGGGATTTGGTGAGAAGCACTTCAGCTGTTGAGAGTGTAAAGTATTTTGAGAAAGGATTCACTTTAATGTAATATGGTTGCCGATTTATTTTTCTTCTAGAAACATTTGAATCTGAGAAATGATTCATGCATGAATTGTCAATCAGGTTTCTGAGGGTTAGTGTCCATTTGTGGATGCTGCGGTCTAGAGGTGGTGTTGGTACCCGATGTCACCTAGGTAAACGTGGATGGTTTCGATGCTTGAAAGTGAAAATACTGCTGATAGTTTTTTGCTGTTATTTTCAGCAAGTAGCAGTGTAATCAGCTGTCTAATGTAGATGAACAAATTTGAAAATCTCCATAAATTCAGAAACTGCTTCCCTAGTAGAATGTACTTCTTAACATCTCTCTGAGTGCTCAATGACTGTCCCTTTAATATTGGCCGTGATACCAACTGCAATGAACACAATTTTCAAATCAGTTTGACTGTCCCTTTAATTTTAGCCACACAACTGCAACGAACACAATTCCATGAGCCATTTTGACTGTCTCTTTAATTTGGCCGTGATACCAATCGCAATGAACACAGTTTCATAAATAACTTTGACTGTCCCTTTAATATTGGCCGTGATACCAGTCACCAATGAACACAATTTCATGAACAATTTTGACTGTCCCTTTAATATTGGCGGTGATACAAATCGCAACGTACACGATATAATGAACAATTTTGACTGTCCCTTTAATATTGGCCGTGATACCAATCGCGAACCATTTTGACTGTCCCTTTAATATTGGCCGTGATACAAATCGCAACGTACACACTTTCATGAACAATTTTGACTGTCCCTTTAATATAGGCCATGATACCAACCGCAACAAACACAATTTCATAAATCCTGTTGGGTAATTCAAGACAACCGTAATCAGTTTCAATGGAAATATCCTCTTTGACACAAATGGTGGAATCCTTCCTGCTATTTGATGATACTATCTTTTCCGTCTTTATTTTTTTACCAGGAAATACAATTGTTTTTTTGTAATTGCGCACATGTGCGCACGTCCTGTTGTTTTCAGTCCAATGCCAAGTACCTCTACTGTGCTCTTTCATATCCTTACCGCTTGACCTCTGAACTGTAAATGACCTTCAAATAACCTGGTGACATGGCTTTCTACTTGATGCAACCAATATTTCCCTGAAGTGCCCTTTCTTCTGGGGCCACACATGACCACTGTCTGTTTCCATAAAAGCATGGTTTAACCTTTTTGTAACTACATACTCCACAAAATAATGACCGTGAAAACTTACTTTGTAAAAAGCACAGGAGAGATGTTATAAAACACTGTTAGTACATGGAGATTTCCTCCATACGTAGTGAGTGTTAGAAACAACCCCATTTGAACATGTAGTTTTTAAGACAAAGGTCATTTTAACAAAAATACTTTTAAAAAATCAAATTTGAGAAAGGTTTCAGGAATGAGGCCTTTCTCATGCATCTGAAAGCCCACAATTCTATGCAACAATAATTACACACAGTGTTCATACATAGGTACGAGAAATGATGTACTTTTTAAATGTAGGCTCCTTCAATTTGACCCATTTGATTAAAAACTAAAAATTCATGTACTTCATTTAAGAGTTTCATTCAGGCCCATTTTTGACTGAAAGAACTTGTTTTAAAGATTTGTTTCCCTAGGATGAATTTTGACAGATGATGCTGTTTCATAACAGATTTTGTTTTCTTGTTCGCACACTCACCAAGGCTAATGCATGTACATGTAACAATCCAAATTAGTTGTACACTGCTTGAAGTGGGCTAATAATGTCAAGATCTATGCAGGGATTCTATTTATAGTTTTAATTAACTGCATACAGTGTACGTACCAATTATCATGTTGTGCAACACCTTTTAAAATGAAACCTTATAAACTGAATCTTATTATTATTATTATAAGTAATCTAAAATTTCGGGTCAAATCAGATAAAAAAACAGACTGCAACTTTGAGGAATCCTTGTTTGAATTTAGCTTTTTATGTATTTTTCCAGAACAGTGTCTTGTAGTTTATATAAATATGTTTTTGTCTGACTGAACTCAGTTAAATATTTCAGTTTATGAAAAGTAATTGATCTTGTTCATAGACACTGTACCTGAAGATCTAAAAACACTTTGAGAAAGTTTATGTGTTCAGTTCACCCGACCATGAAATTAATAAAAAAACACTGTCCTTTTTAAAACAGATGCATGAATACATTCTTGAAAGAGGTATATTTATATGACAAATAACATTCCAACTGTGAAAAAACAAATTAGAGAAATTTCAGTCTTACATCCCATTAATAGAAGAAACCGCAGAAGTTCCTTGACCCTAGTTGACATTTGTTTTTCCCTCATTGATTTGGCCAACCAGTAAGAAAACTGTCTAATACAATGTTGCCGGTTATAGCTCATTCTCTGACGCAGTAAACCTGTGATGCTGTCCGCATACACTTAAGTTCTTTGACGACCTGGTTTGTTATTAGCGAAGTGATTACTAGCGTAGGCAGATCATCTCGTTTCATTACGCTTTCACATCAACAACTTGTCCCTTTGAGAGTTACAAACAAAAACATCGAGCAAATTAAGAATTCGCGTCAGGCAACATCTCCCCCCCCCCCCCCCTCCAGCACTAGCAGTTTTTGTACAGGGAGGGAACCCATACATAACTTGATCTACAGTTTCAATTGATGTTTGTCTGGGATTTGTGTCTAAATCGGGACTAGTATTCCAAGAAGTAGCTGCATGAGTTGTGAAGAGGGTGGTATTGTTGACTGAATGAGAGCTTACTGACCTGGGAAAACACGTTGGGTGTTAGTCTTGTGACTTGTGACAGGATAGACCATGGAGGTAGAATTAAGAAAGGTGTTTTTTTCCTTCTTTGGGGTTGATGGTTGTGAAGCATCATGTGATGTACTAGTTATTCTTTCATTCTCATGGATCTGAACCTATTTAAATGTCATACTTGATGCACAGGTGCGTACTTCAGTTTGTATTGTCTACAAAACTTTCAAACTATCAGGGTTTCTATGGATCCTTAAATAGTCTTAAATTACTATACAAATTAAAAAAAAAAAAATCAATTCAGTTATTTGAGGTCTAAGAAAATGGATAGAGTGTCTTGGGAGCTTGATTTCCTAGAAATGAATGGAATTTTGACGAGATAGTTTCTCTCCAGAGGGGAACAAGACTGTGTGACCTTGATGGAAATAGATGGAAATAACTGAGGTTAATGACAAAAACACACACGCTATTTTGTGTTTCCCACGTCACAGATATTTCTATTTTAATATTTTGTTGGCTTTGTGTACTTGATGCACTTTATGTCACACAGGTCTACAGTTACTACAACTGAAACAGTTTATAATTTCGCTAGATTTTATGAATTTACGTACATGTTGTTCATGTTCATTTGTCAGATAATATAAACACATCAACAAAAGTAAGTCCCCCCCCCCCCCCCGCAACAATTTGTCATAACATCGTAAGGTAAAACATTTTACCAATACAACTAATTAAGAAATCATTCTATGACATGTTTCCTAAGTGTTGTTGAAAAATGAAAGATGTTCATGAATTCATGGCTGAATGAGCTCAAATTGAAGACAAAAACTGCCCTTTTCAAAAGTCACAAAGATATATCAAATCTGCAGGCCAGTAACGCGTGCACTCACCACGCCTGTCAATGACCGCCTGGCACCGTCGGATGTCTACCTCCATGGTCATGCTGCTGTGGGATGGCATTCCACTTAACTTGCAGAAGATGGGACAGGTGAGCCAGGTTGCTGTTGGCATTGATGTGGGGATATGCAGATCGCTTCAGCTAGTCCCACACTCACAGGGATGGGATTGAGGTCATGCGAGCTTGCCGGCCACACCATTCGCTCGATGCCTTCACCAACCAGAAAAGCAGTAGCTACTCTCCCTCTGTGTGGTCGGGCATTAATGTCATTCATGTACACAAATGCTTCACCATGGGCTGCAGCAAGTGGGGCAACATGTGGACGCAGCACTTCGTCAACATATCGTTGCGCTGTCAGATTGCCAGCAATCTGCACAAGTGGTGTTTTACTGGTAGGCTCATACCACCCTACACCATGACTCTCCGAACACCAGAGGCTGTAACTGGTTTAACAAGGCACTCTGCATGTTGCTCGACGCCACACCCGTCTCCGGCCATCAATGTGACGCAGGCAACTTCTCGTTTCATCGTTGAACAACACAACGCAACCTTTGTGACTTTTGAGAAAGGCAGTTTTATCTTTCATTTGAGCTCATTCATCCAGGAATTCACTGACATCTTTCATTTTTCAACAACACTAAGGAAACATGTCATAGAATGATTTCTTAATTAGTTGTATTGGTAAAATGTTTTACCTTACGATGTTATGACGAATTGTTTAGGGGGGGACTTACTTTTGTTGATGTGTTTACATGTACCACAAAAGAAGCTGACTAAGTAATTCTAAATTAATTTCGGGGTTGAAATTAAGAAACAAGTTCTTTCTGTAGCAGGATTTTAACCCGTGACCTCTGGGTTTATGTGCAAAGTGGAATTGTGCCCGAGTTTGATTTGTTTACAGTTTGTGCTCAACTTTTTAATATATATGCCTTCTTGCAAGTTTCAAGCCCGAACCGGATGTATGTATGTATGTATGGCGTGTATATTATGCAGGCCTTGTACTATTTATAGTTTTTAATTTGTTTTTATTCATTTATTCGTAGACTTAACTCTAATATATTTATTGAGCAAACACATTTGTTATCAAGAATTTTATTGTCTTCCTAATCAACGGATGCAATTGTCAATTTGCATTTTTTTTTTCCCTTTGAACAGAAAGATCCGTTTGTATTATTTATGATATGATTTGCTAGCATTCTTCTGTAAATGTGGCTTCTTTATTTGTTCAGCTTGATGCATACATGTATAATACAATGACCAAAGGAAATTCCCCAAAGAAACACCTGACGTAGTCAACAGATTGTTAGCGTGTTCTGTAAACTGATACCTGTACATGCAATTGTCCTGCGCTTTGTGTTGGTGCGACAATGCTGCTGGTTGATATATGATTGATCGCTGAGTGATGCCATGTGTAGTACGTCTTCATTGGTGGTAATTGAAATTCAGCGATTATCCACTATGTGTAAACCACAACTACCTGCGCATGTTTTTGAATTAATGGAGCATTGAACATAATCGTAATAGTATGCATCATTGTTCGCAGCCCTTACAGTTGGGAGTCCTTCATGATACAACTAACAAAGTGAAAGATTGCAGTTTTTTTGCTTTGTTTCAGAAAGGGCAATGGCACCAAGGCATTTTCTCCTTGTTAAAGGCAGTGGACACTATTGGTATTAACTCAAAATAATTATTAGCATAAACCTTACTCAGTAATGAGCAATGGGGAATGTAAAACATTGTGAGAAACGGCTCCCTCTGATGTGACGTGGTTTTCACACAAAAAGTAGTTTTCCACGAATTTGATTTTGAGGTATCAAAATCAAGCATCTGAAAGCACACAACTTCGTGTGACAAGGGTGTTTTTCTTTCATTATTATCTCCTAACTTCGACGACCACTAATTGAGCTCACACAGGTTGGTTGTTTTATGCATTATGTTGAGATCCTCCAAGTGAGAAGACTGATGTTTGATAATTATAAATAGTGTCCACTGCCTTTAAAGAGCACCTTATGAGGGATTTGTAAATTTATACTGGAGCATTTGAAGGGCACCAAGGCAATGAACAGTGGGTATGGATGCAATCGCCTGGTTTTAGAAGGATTGGGGCCATTAGGCAAAAACGACAAGTGTGTATCACTTGTTCGGGCATTCCAATATTTGTTAAGTCCAAACAATTTGTTGTAGATAGGAGAAGATGAGGAATTGGGCCTCGCTGTAGCCAAACTTCCTAGTCTGTCAGCCACATGTCTGTGTACACATGTAGCTACAAAATGTAGATCAATGTGCTTTACAAGATTATTATCTCTGCTCAGCAGGCAAGCTTGACCTAGTCTTGGCCCAAGACGTCAGTGATTGAGAGCAGATAGTAGTGCGCCCTCTTATGCCATGATTTATCCATCTTGATCAACTCCCACTGCGTCTTGGGAATCTTGTCAGGAAATTGTTGAAATATTAAAATTACAAACTTTGTGACCCGAAGGTCAATTTACAGAGTCATTACAATATGTAGTTAAAAATAGATAAAATATTTAAAAAGTACACATAAATATAAAAAATGTGTTTAAAGATGCTATGTCAGATTTTTGGACGATTTGACCCCAAAATTTTGTTTTAAAATTCAATAGGTATTTTGATGGGGTCGAGAAAGTTATAAGCTTTCATTTGAGCTATTACTCGAAAAAGTCCGCCAATTATTAGTAGCAGTGAAATAAAGTGCTCAAAATTAGTTTTTGTCGGGATCCCGACAATATATCACGTGACCAATTCTTATGTGTTTTATAAGAAACGTTTTAAATTTTTGTCATGGTTCCTGACCATTAAAAGTAAAAGTTTAACTTTTTTTCGTTAGAGCGGGTGATATTCTTTGAAAAATACCATTCACTCAAAAAAATCAATTTTTTAATGTTTGGGGCCAAAAATCTGACATACATGAAGTACTTTAATATTCTGCTACTTCAGTTAATGCTGTCTGGGTACAATATAAAAATGTGTTTATGGAATGTCGATGCATTTGGGTTATTTTCTTTTTGAACTATTGTTCGGGTACAATTTATGCTAAACCTGTTGCATGTTGTTAATTGATTGGTTTAATCAATGATTCATTGTGGGTGAATGCAGTTTCACGCTGGCATGATTCTGGCAATCTGTCATGGAAAGTGCATCAAACACATTCAGTTGTATCCTTGCTCTATGGTTGTAGCCATCTAGACTCGCACAAACTCGGGCACAAACTCACCAGAGTAGAAATATATGCAGTTGGAGAACCTTCTATTGTCCCTATTGTATACTTCAATATTTCTATCCTTAGTAAATTCAGGAAAGTTCATAAGTGCTTTACGTGCTTATTCAGGCGTAGAATTTTATCTTTGAAAGGGCAAGGCCGTTTGCATTTTGGGTACTTCCATTGGAAAATCTTAAAGTCAATGAGAAACTTTTGAAGGGGCACCAAGGCCAAGACCGGAAGGAAGCTGAGGCCATGGTCTGCGTGCATTTGTAGGCCTCATCTCTTAAGAAGTTACCGTAAATGGTCCATCCAGTTTGAGGACCGCCCGGACAACTTACTTAAAACAATTTAATTTGGTTTTTTTTCATTTGCAGGCTCAAGACAAAACTCCGAGAAGGTCCTATTAATGGTCCATCCAGTTTAAAAACCTACCGTGAGGACATACGCCAGCTACTCTTCAGGGAGTTCAACAGTCCTGTAACGGACCAGGAAATCGGTGTGGTGGTACGTAAGGCATTCCCTGGTCACTCCCGCAAAGGGAAATACTACCTTGGGCTGGGGACGGATAACTCACAATATGGTGAAGAAGTTGGAGGACGCACCATTCAAACAGACAACTTAAAGGTGGGTTTAAATTGGCAGTCAGTAAATCTTTACTATGGCGACCAAATGTAAATTAGGGGTTAACATCAATGTTTCTGATTCACATAGCAAGCACCTTTGTTTCCAGGTTTCATGAGGCTTGTGAGCTACAGTGTAAGGGTAGGGGTTAACCCTGGTGTTTCTGGTTCACATATCAAGCACCCTTGTTTACAGGTTTCCTCAGGCTTGCAAGCTACAGTGAAAGGGTAGGGGTTAACCCCAGTGTTTCTGGTTCACATAGCAAGCACCTTTGTTTCCAGGTTTCATGAGGCTTGTGAGCTACAGTGATTAAAGGATTTGGGTTCTTTTTGTAACACAAAACACAATGTCAACAGATTTACATTATACTTACACGGTTTGAAGATATTGATAGTAGAAAGCGTACCTTAAAATATTAGCTGCTGAGGTGCTGCAGTTTTTGAGAAATGAGTAAAACAATGTCATGAAAATATGTTTTTACATCCAAAAATAATTTTCATCTCATGATCACTGAGAAAAAAATTATGTTCATGAAATTGTTTTACTTATTTCTCAAAAACTACAGCACCTCAGCAACTAATATTTTCCGGGAAGCTTTCTACCAACATTATCTTCAAACTGTGTAAGTTTAGTATGAATCTGTTGACATTGTGTTTTTTGTCCTACAAAAAGTACATAGGACCCTTTAAAGGTCAGTTGTGAGGTTTCCTTGGTTCCATTACCAGAAATATATAATGATATTATTATTATTAGTAAAAAAACAATTAATCTTCAACTGACATTCCAAACAGGAGATACAGAAGTTCAATATTATCGTGAAAAAGCGCAAGGTCAGAGTTCAATGACTGGGAACAACTCCCAAGCCACATAAACCCAAAACACCCAAAACAAACAAAGCAAATAGTGAAGAAAAAACAATGCTGTTGACCAATGCTTTTGACTGTAGTGCATTTTTGCCTTTTTATTTCGCTCGCCATGGTTTAACCCCTTACGCCATCTTTAGACCAGATATGTATCCCATAATCCTTTGCTTCAATATAGCTGCAGTCACACACATTTTTCGCCAAGATTCATGACGATTTTAATCAATGTTTTGGCGGGAAATTTACTTTTTTGGCAGTATAAATTTTCAGAGGAAGAGGTGAAGAATGCTGTGCGTCAACAGCACACAGGTTTGAACTGTGTGAATTTTTGCCGTTTAGGCACAGAAAATTGCCTAGGAAAAACATTTTTGTTGTTAACTGTTGTTTGTTTGAATGGTACATGTCGATGAGTTATGTATCATTCTGAAGCTTAGGAAACACTCTTTCCAGCCATGATGCTTTTGTCAAGTTTATGTACAGTATTTTTTATTGTCCTAGAAACAACTCCTTTTTTTTTCTTCAGTTGTTCAAGTATCTAATTTTCTTGTTTCATACTACTGGCCACACTGTGCTTAAAAAACTCCTTGAACTAATTGAAACTTTCCAACAATAACTTCCTGTAGTTGTTAAAAAACAACCAAGGTTGAAACAGTCAAAACTCCTGGGTTTTCCCCCAGGAAGGTTCAACGGTAAGAAAATAAAATGAAACTGATCCGGGTTGTACATCTGTATCAAGGTCAACTCCAGAATGTAAGGAGAATATGTGGAAGTGTCATGGCCGAGCGGTTAAGATCACCGAATTCAAACTCTTGTGTTTCTGATCAGCAGAGTGTGGGTTCGAATCCCAAGCCGTGACACTTGTGTTCTTAAGCAAGACACTTGACCATTGCTTCGTCCTTCGGATGGGACGTAAAGCCGTTGGTCCCATGTGTTATGTAACGCATGTAAAAGAACCCAGTGCACTTATCGAAAAGAGAAGGGGTTGGCCCCAGTGTTCTTGGTTGTGGCTGCTTAATGCGCCGTAGCACCTTGTAAACCGTTATAAGGTGCTAACTAGTTTGGTCTCAAAATTCATCACTGCAATAACCTATCTTTCTGAAAGTTTGTATATACTCAGCGCCTTGAGTACCTTGTTTGGTAGATCTGTGCGCTATATTACATGTAAGACTTCGATATTATTATTATTATTATTAATACATGTACATGTAGCATCTCAAAGTTTTGGTGCTTGGGATGCCGATGTTCATTGGTCATCAATTTTTATACTTGTATAAAACAAGTAATAAACCACTAGGAAAAATGACAAATTGACTAGAGTGGGACTTGATCCCACTACCTCTGCATTAGTGTGCCAGCTGTGGACCAACTGTGTTTGTGTCTAATAATACACTATAAACAGAAAGTGAACAAAAACAGGCCTGTAAAGGCACCAATTTTCTCCTTGGTAAAGGGTGACCTACCTACACGTGTAGGAGGAAATTGTACATTTCTACTGGAGCTGTGCAAAGGCACCAAAGGCAATGACCAGGGACATGGAGGCAATCGCCTTCGTTGTCTCCTTGAGGTATCAGGCAACTTTACCGAGGCCGTGTCCGAAACGACGACTTCGGCTACAGTTACGTCTAGATCAGCGCGTCTGCCAGTGTTGAAGAATAGGCAGACGCGCGCGATCTAGCCGTAGCTGTAGCCGAAGTCGCCGTTTCGGACACGGCACGACTGACTCCTTTGGTGTTTTATGAAATAAGGCCCAGGACCCAATTTCATAAAGTTGCTCGAAAAATGTCTTCGCTAAGCTAAAATCGAGTAGATCACCAGCCCAACAATGCAAACTTAATGTAATGTTGGCTGAAAACCTCTTTATTCTAAGCTGTACTATTCTGTGCTTAGCATGATTTTGTGCTTTAAGAAATTAGGCCCTTGTCAGATACCTTATTATTTGTCGTGTGTTTTCTGTGTTAATCCATGTGACACTAGCTACAGGTTTAGATTCTTTGAGCATACATGGACATGCTATGTACGAGACATTCACTTTGAATTGCTCATCAGGTTTAGTGTGGGAGTGACCCTGAACCTCGGTGATCTAGTCCCAGTTTCACATGTGTGGGCGTTCTCCTCATGTGTCACATGGTCATCTGAAAAGAGTGTAGTTTGTGTTGGGAAAACAAATTTTGCAAGATTTTTGTACATGGAAATGCGGGCACAACTGATGCATCTTGCTACCTGTACATATTAAATATATAGTGTACATCAAGCATGATATTCTTCTTACTAAAGTCTGATTTACAATTTTTGTTTTGCCCTTGGGAAAAAATGAAAAATTGTGATTGAATAGCCTGAAAAGACTATTAAACCCTACACCATACTGTATGAACATGTAGGGCAGCTTTGCTCATGAAGATTTGACCTACATTTTTTCCAAGAACCCAATATTATGACTGGTTTACATGTGTTTTACTTGTACTTTATCATACGATAGGCCTACATACTGTACACTGGGCTTGTATAAGATCAATTTTAGACGTTTTCGTGGAATTGATGAATAGTCTTTATACAGTAGGCCATATCTGAATTGGTATCTACAGCTATGGCTACGGCTGTTGCTAAGGGTGTTGCTAAGGACATCTAGCTGTAGCCCTAGCTGTAGTCGCCAATTCAAACACATCCCTAGACTTAAAAAGTGCTGTGAGAATGTTGCAACAGTCATTGGAAATACTCTGGACTTGGGACATTGTGCATTGTACAGTATGCATATGTCTTGCTTAGTATAGTAATTTGGAAGTCTTATATAGCGCATGTATCTACCAAAAGGCACTGAGTATGCACAAACTTTCAGAAAGATAAGTTATTGCAATGATGAATTTTGAGACCCACTTATTTAGCACCTTATAAGGGTTTACAAGGTGATACAGCAGCCACAGCCAGGAACATCGGGGCGAACCCCTTCTCTTTTCGATAATTGCACTTGGTCTTTTACATGCGTTACACAACACATGGGACCATCGGCTTTACGTCCCATCCGCAGGACGAAGCAATGGTTAAGTGTCTTGCTTTAGGACACTAGTGTCACAGCTGGGGATTTGAACCCACACTCTGCTGATCAGAAACACCAGAGTTTGAATTCGGTGCTCTTAACCGCTCGGCCACGACACTTCCACAAAGTATCCAATGATTACATCATAGGAACATTTCTCTCTTTGTTGAACAAAGACAAAGAAGAAGTGCTTCAAATAGTCATACAACTGAACAAGGTCTTTTAACAGAGTTTAATACACACACAAAAATGATGTCTTTAGGAATGATGGTTGCTCAAAATTTTACTGGACCAGAGAATTTGTTACTAGGCGAGAATCACAATGGGAACAAAACTATCTACACCATAGTATTAAACTGTTTTGTATTTAAACAAGCACAAAGATAAGTTTTATCTCATTTGTCTTATGGGTTTATCAATACACAACAGAATTGAACAATATTTAATCAGACTCAGAGTCAACATATTAACGTAATTGTTGTGAATAGATTGTAGCATCAACCTGGTATCGAATGTTGACGCCTAATAAACATTTCACATTCTGTAAGACTAGCTCTTTGTTATAAAAATACACAGACGAAGTAGAAGTGCTTCAGACAAATTGTGCATTGTTACAACAAGGACTTGAAAGAGTCTAGTACTATAAAATAGTTCATTATACAATTGTTGTACGCTGTGACGGGGTCCATGGCGTTTTGTACACCCGAGGGGGAAAATGGCACCCGAGGTGAAGCCATGTGTGCCATTTTCACCCGAGGGTGTACAAAACCCATGGAACTCAAATCACAGCGTGCAACAATTGTTTTGTTATACCTTGGTAACATGATTATTCTTCTTCTCGAAGTTCTGGTGTCATCTTCAAACATTATTATGCTGGAGTAATGCATAGTTTAATCATGGTTAAGCAGACGAATAGTTACAATAAGAAACAATGCTTCACCTGTTCCCTCGAACCTGCCTGTGTTTCGTACACAGCGCTGGAAATCAACCTTGATCGATCAAGTTGATGTACACCGGTTAACATCACTTTTCATGTTACCCGCCGCGCTGTGCATTACGCGTAGCGTGCATTCTTAGCCATGGTACATGCGTTTTTGTTGCATGCACGTGATTGGTTCTCGACCAATCAAACTTCACAATTTGTTACCGAGGTATAACAAAATGTGATGAACATATTCAAGTGATACATTCAAGTGCACTGTATCATGGAATAGATAGATAGCTCAGTTGGTAAAGCACCGGCATGTTCAACCGGAGGTTGATGGTTCAAATCCCAATCTAGTCAATTCTTCTTTGTTAAATCCCAAATTGTTTCAGAATGGAGATACATAGTGCTCAGTTTTGTTTTTCGAAAACCAGACCACCAGACTTGTCAAGTCTCGAGTTTACTGGCCAGATGTTAAAATCTCATGCCTTCTGTCCAGTGTAAAATACAGGCGCTGAGTGTAAGTAGCACATGTACTTGATTGTAGCGTCTTTGTAGCAGAAGTTGTACAACTGAACAGGACCCTACTGGTTGGTGTGAGAGTACACAAGAATGTGTCATACAACGTGTAGACCCAGAACCGATTTAAAGTATGTCTGGGAAACTCATCATTGTCTACATGATCTTGAACTGACACAGATTTTCTTGTATTCGGTCGACCTGCTATGGTACCCAGGCACCCCCCCTACTATTAGCAGAGATTTTGTTTTGTCAGCATTGTTTTCACGAAAATCAACACTCTCGAACCTGCCCTACTTGTAAAGACCCTGTATTTGCCGGTGGTACAAAGTATAACTTTGGTTAAATATTACTATCAGATAAAATATGTTTGAGTACAGGGTACATATAAATAAATTCATATGAGGATTTAAAATAATCAGTAGAATTGTATTTAGTTTTTTTTTTTTTTTTTTTTTTTTTTTTTGGGGGGGGGGTGTTTTGTTTTGTGCTTTTCTGTGATGTTAACTGGGAGCACTTCCAAGAATATTACCTTGAAATTAATTATTTTGCCATTTCTAGAGAAATAAGAATTTGCATCAGGGATGTATCAGCACTGTATACTATAAAAAAAAATAATTAAAAAAATATATTATTTAAGTTGTTGCGGTACCTGCTGCTAAAACATAGGATTAAAACTGCCTAGCTAGCTACCAAGTAAACTTGATGGTCTAGTTGGTAAGACACTGCTCTAGAATTGCAAAGGTTGTGGGTTTGAATCCCATCTGAGATGTATGCCTGTGATTTTGTTGGCATTAACAAGTGTTTGCATTAACAAATGTTAAACTTTTGTTTCTTTCATTTTTGTCTTCCTACTCCTTGCAGTCATTAATGACAGTACAGTCAGAATCTGAGAGTAGAGACTCATCCCCCGTGATGTTGAAACCGGTCAAGAAGCGAGCCATCCAGGCCTGGAAGGAAACTGAGAATGGGCAAGCATTCGCTGCTGACCAGGTACGATTGTCAGGTCATACCCAGGTTGTTTCCTCTCACAATGCAACAGGGCAGTCAGGGCAGAATGGGCAACTATTCGCTGCTGATCAGGTACGATTGTCAGGTCATACTCGGGTTGGTCTCTTTATCAATGCAACAGGGCAGTCAGGGCAGAATGGGCAACTATTCGCTGCTTACAAGGTACGATTGTCTGGGCATACTCGGGTTGGTCCCTTTATCAATGCAACAGGGCAGTCAGGGCAGAATGGGCAACTATTCGCTGCTTACAAGGTACGATTGTCAGGTCATACCCAGGTTGTTTCCTCTCACAATGCAACAGGGTAGTCAGGGCAGAATGGGCAACTATTCGCTGCTGATCAGGTACGATTGTCTGGGCATACTCGGGTTAGTCTCTTAATCAATGCAACAGGGCAGTCAGGGCAGAATGGGCAACTGTTCGCTGCTTACAAGGTATGATTGTCAGGTCATACTTTATCAATACAACAGGGCAGTCAGGGTAGAATGGGCAACTATTCGCTGCTGATCAGGTACGATTGTCTGGGCATACTCGGGTTGGTCTCTTTATCAATGCAACAGGACAGTTAGACCAGAATGGGAAAATTTTCGCTGCTTACAAGGTCTGATTGTCAGGTCATACTCGGGTTGGTCTCTTTATCAATGCAACAGGGCAGTCAGGGCAGAATGGGCAACTATTCGCTGCTTACAAGGTCTGATTGTCAGGTCATACTCAGGTTGGTCCCTTTATCAATGCAACAGGACAGTCAGAGCAGAACGGGCAAGCATTCGCTGCTGACAGAATGAGCAACTATTCCCTGCTTACCAGTACCCAATTTCATCGAGCTGCTTTTGCAGACAGTATTGCCTACACATTTGAGCTTGGCAAAAATGAGCAAGATACCAGTCAGAAATGGTATTTTGGTTGGTAAGCTTATATTCTGGTAAGCATAATGTTGTTGTGCTAAGCTAGTTTTTGTGCTTCAGCAACTCAATGAAATTGGGTCCAGGTATGATTGTCGGGGCTTACTCAGGGTGGTCCCTCTATCAATGCAACAGGGAAGTCAGACCAGAAGGAAGCTTGTTTTGAAAGTAGGAAGTAACATGTTCTCACATATGATACAAACAGGAAGGGGAAAGATATTGTATGTAGATTCATTTCATATTTAGATACAAACACAAGGCTATCTACGTGGTTTTCCTTGAAGTAAGTTTGATTGTTATGTCACAAATTTCTCAATAGTATTTGAAATCGTGGCATAACATGTGATCTAGCAATACAAAGATTAGGGTTCGAATCCCACCATAGTGATTTGCCTAGATGAACTTTCTTTCACAGAACTTGGGAAAGTACCGAGTATACATTGCTTAATTATACTCATCGGTCTGGGTGAAAACCACATAAACTTTTTCCCTATAATGTTGAATGTAAAATTCCTAGTATCTCCATGTTTGTAGGACAAAATGTCCTGATTGAATTATGCAAATGTTAGCAGCTCTGTGTGTACACAATGGATCAAAACATCCTTCAACATATCATCAAGACACCTCTGAAAGCCCACTTGTTTTGAGAGTGCCACCATCAATGACTTATTTATTTCATCTCGCCTCAGTGTCTTTGAGCAAACCTTTGATGTAGGCGCTTGATTGATTGATGGATGTGAACTACATAATTTGCACTTTAAAAGGTTTGGGTACTTTTTGTCTAACACAAAGCACGAACGTTTGCAGATTTACATTAAACTTACAAGGTTTTAAAAGATAATGACAGTAGAAAGCTTCCCTTAAAATGTTACTTGCTGAGGTGCTATTTTTTTCGAGAAACGAAGAAGACAATGTCAAGTAAATTGCTGTAGCATGTACAACAGATTTACGCTACTCTCCTGAGAACATTGCCCTGTGATTTTCACTATTTTTTTTCTCTAAAACTCGCCGACTATATGAAGCTGAAACTTCTACACGTATACGTAGGCTTATTACATACATCTTCATTTACAGTGATTATGGATTCATGTCGTGGCCAAAAACTTGATCTACAAAAGGTATCAAAATCCTTTAACAAATACTGCAGTATGTCAATTAAGGTGTAAGTCTGTGAACATAAAGTCAAACATAGCAAAGAAAATGTTGTATTGTTCGACTGTAAAATATTCCGCCTTTTGACCTCTGTGCATCATCCATGTGTGCAGAGTCCAAGAGTCAAACATTTTGTCAATACTTGTTTGGACCCACATCTACAGGTTCATGTGTAATAACTTGTACAGAACTCCACTAGGAATACGTCAGGGTCACTGTAGTATCTCCGCGTTGTGTGCACTTTAAATTTCTTACATGAAATCTGAGAACGCTGGGAGTGGGCGGTAGCAATTATATGCTCCTCGGGAAGAAAAACAGAAACGGGATTGAAGATTGGACTGACTTAATATTGACTTGGGATTGAGAGTCGGCTGCAGTTTTTCTGAGAACTCATTATGGATGGATTAATCAAGTTGACTAGAATGCACCAGGTTTGTGTTGACTATTCAGCAGTTTAGTGTATACCAGCAGGCTATACACTTTCATGCACCATTTATTTTGGTGATAAATTAATCATATGGACACATTAATTGTTGACTTGTTTTTTACAAGTGGCGACTCCCCCCCCCCCTCCCAAAAATATATATATATATATATATATAATTTTTTTCTTCAAAATAACACCCTAACGAAATCTCTTTCCCTTCCTGAAAACTGGTTGTGCGATCTTTAGCCAAGCTTTAGAAAGGGCCCTAGGTTATTCAGTCCACCCTTCCCTATCTCGGCCCCCAAAAGACCCTCACCCCAGATTTGTTTTCAAAACTTTTGCCCAACATTGAGTTTTGATAAATTATTGGTTACTTAGTCCTTTAGAAATAATGACATTATTTGAAACTCTCAGCTTTGTTTTTTTACCATTTCCAACCTTAAGAAGCAAACTGTAAAATGCTTCCTAAAATATACATTAACTTAATGTATGTTGCGGACATAGCACATCAAAAATTACATGCGAATTACGTGCATACTACAATTAGATTATCTGCCTTGAGAAATGATCAGCTGTTACCTGAACGATGGATATGATGTTTTTGCATTTTGCGCAAAGAGTCTCCAGAGCTTTGTACTCAAAATAAATTGATGGAAAAGGGCAAAGAGGAGGCATACATCACAGTATGTTTATTATCATTTACATGTACAAGCCTGACAAGCTTCAGTAGATGAATGTGTACTCTGCTATTGTAAAGGGCAAGGTTTTTTTTTTACTTAGTAAAGGGTATCTCAATGAATATATATTTGGTTTGCGGTAATACCATGTGTGTTTCTACTTGACAGGTAGAGTTTGTTCTTAGAGAACTGTCTTGCTTTTATTCTTCTTCGCGACAGTAGAATAAAGCAAACAGTCCTCTAAGAACAAACTCTACCTGGCAAGTAGAAACACAAATGGTGTTACCACAAACCAAATATGTATTGATACCTCACCATGCAATGCCTCAAATCCTATATATCTCAATGAAGGAACTGCAATATTTCCAAAGGGCACAAAGGCGGTGACATGGGGAGTTGGGGCAGCTGCCTTCATTGCCTTGGTGAAGTATCAGGCCTAATGAATGTATGTAGATAATGGGAGGACGATTAGAAAAAGAATGTTACCAATATGCCGACAATTTCTGGCGTTCTTTTTCAACATTATTTATTTTGTTAATCTTAAAGACCAGAATTTACATATAGAAGAGTTTGCGGTAACACCATGTAATAATCTCTAAATGAGTTGGGGTGGTTCTGAAAAGAACCGTTGGTTTAACTTGACGTTTCGATCAGTATGCTCTGATTGTCTTCTGGAGAATGCTGGACTCTGATGCTGCATGCTGCGTTTCGATCAGAGCATACTGATCGAAACGTCGAGTTAAACCAACGGTTCTTTTCAGAACCACCCCAACTCATTTAGAGATTATTACATGGTATTACCGCAAACTCTTCTATATCTTATCTCCACCATGCATAGTTTCAAATCCTACTTAGAATTTACATATGTAAATCATGTATAAGAGACATTTCACGTGCATTGGTAAAATGGGTAAACATTGGTATTTAGAAATCACCAATACAAATTTGTAATCAGCCTCACGTTTGGACCCGATGAGCAGGGTCTTCAACATTATTTATTTTGTTAATCTTAAATACCAGAATTTACATGTAAATCATGTATAAGAGACATTTCACGTGCGTATGTAAAATGGGTAAACCTTGGTATTTAGAAACCACCAATACAAATTTGTAATCAGCCTCACGTTTGGACCCAATGAGCAGGGTCTTCATCAAGGGTTTAAAAAACAACCCAGAAAGACAAAAACTGAAGGCGATTACTCAGCAGCATATGGGGTGTCAAGTGGTGTTAGAACATTCATCACTTCCATGATTGTAATACGGTACATTCATGAATTGTTGACGTCGATCAGGATAGATCAATGTTTACAAAATCCCAACTGAAGATTGTTTACAAACACAAACACAAAATGCTTCCGAGTATAACTCACAATTCCTATTCCTGCTTGCTCAGCTGGTGTGATTATGTTGGGCACATCTCACGAGCAAGCAAAACACATACGATTGTAAAACTGGATACGCACTAATCTACTAGCAGTCCATGCTAAAACTAATTGTAATTAAATTTAGTGGTCTAAGTTAACAGGAAATGAGAGGAAATGCACTCTTAGTGTATTATGAATAATCGCTTAGAAATAGCATGCTTCCAACTCACAAATTGCTCCATTTTCAAACTTCACATGCTTGTATATTTTTTTTTTCTCCAACGAACCTGTTCAATGTTTGAATAATCAATCAGAGGGGTTATTTACAGATTCCCGAATGAGTCAATGCTCGGCCATCTTGGCTAGCTTGCTCTTCCCACTGCCTTTCGTGCAGTCAAAGTGAGGTTGGATGTGAAGGATTAGTCGGGTCTCTTTTCGTGTATGACAGAGTAATCCTCATTAAAGTCTCAGGGAACTTGACTCAAGATGGCCCTAGATGATAGGGGTCTCAATATTACATTGGGCCTATTCCAAAACCTAGCTCTGGCTTTGGCTTCAGCTCAGGCTTTGGCTCTGTCACCAATATTGCACATTTTGCATGACCGGAAGCCAGAGCCTAAGCCGGGGATGGGGAAAAAGGCCATTGCTGGGGTTGTGTCGAAGTAGTGGTTACTGCTACGGCTAACCCTTGTTTTCCATGTCATGCCTTGAAGCCTCCTTAGCAACACTCTTAACAACAGTTGTAGCTATAGCTGCAGCCGCTAATTCATGATCAGCCTAAGCATTGCTCCAAGTAGTGGCGGATAGCCTGTCTGAATGTAACTGTTGACGTATAATGTCAGTGTCATTGTCAAATGGGTTTTATGTGTGGTGAAAATGCCATCCCTGTTTACAGGTATTCCCCGCTTGATTTCTAGCCACAAGTGGCCAGCCAGAGTGTCGCCGTTGTCCTAATTAGTTCTGGTATGATGCATAAACCGCACGCAACATGACAGAATTCACCAATGAGTTGGGATTAGGTGTAATGAACACATGACCGACCACTCTCCCACTGTAGAAACAACATCAGTCAGTTTGCAGTGCAGGAAATGAAGTAATCTTGGGTTGGCAATGTTTGAGCAGGATTCAATACCAGGGAAATACATCAAGCTCAAATTATAAACATAAACACAGAGGTTAAATTTGGATGAGTTGATACACAATTTCAAGTTCATGTAAATGTATCCTTGACTCTCTATTTAAAGAATGAAAAAAGACAAAAGAAGGAAACTTTCCTGGAAATATCAATCCTTTCAGCATTAATTCTTGATTTTGTTTATATTTTTAGTTTTTTTCATGAAACAACTGTTGAAACGTTCTTTTGGGAGACTGTTTTTGAAGTATATAATAGTTTGATACATGTAGGTTCTGAATCTAAGGTGTCTGTCACTATCTGTTTCTGTTCACTACACTCAGGTATCATAGACTCCCACTAAGTGCCATACCCTCTAGGCTAGTATTGAGTGTTTCTTGTTTATGTACAGCTGGTATTATTAGGAAATCCCATGGCTTGTGTACTGTAGACTCGGTCTCCTCAGTCTCCTGTTGACTTATGTGGAATGAGCCATTTAGGCAGGAGAGTAAATCAACAGTAATAAGGATTGCTAGGAAAGTAACTTAAATGTGTGTCGTGGCTAAGGGCACCAGACTCAAGCCCTGGTGTTTATGAGTAGCGGAGTGTGGGTTCGAGTCCCGGTCTTGACACTTAGGCAAAACACTTTAACCATTATTGCTTTGTCATTTGGATTGGGTGTACAGCATTAGGTCCCTTGTGCAGTGTAATGTTCTCGATAACATGCATTCGATAACAAACGGTTTCAAATGCTTTTCAAAGACCAACTCGTCCGATCCAAGGCAACGTGTTCCTTTATTAGGATCCTGCTGCGGAGCAAAGATACAAGTAGAGGATGAATGCGCTGCAGTACCTTACTAAATCCTTAGAAGCAGGTGCTACATAAATTGACCTCTGTCTTAAAATGTTTCTGTTTGTTCAAGCACCTTGAGTACCTTATTGGTATTAAATGAATACTTTCTTTTCATTGTTTTCTTTTTAGATGATGCGAGATGCAAACAACCAACTCCCTGCCCCTGTGGTTTCAGTTGCTCCTAACAATGGAGATATACGACCTCAATGGTCGCAGATGTTCGTTAGGCTTCCTCATCCACTCCATATGGCACCTAGGGGTATGCTATTCCAGCCTGGTACCCTACCTCGAACCATCCCAATCCCTCACGGCGCCATGGTAACCAACGAACCTAACAACAACATCAACCGAGGCATTCCATCGCTAAGAGGTGGACGGAAACGACCTGGCAACAATCCTGCAGCATTTCCAAAACTGTCGTACGGGGCAGAGCGAGTCGGAAAGAAACCACGAAAAGAGAACGCCATGATTGAACTCTCCTCAACCCGAAATGGATTAATCGCTGAGCGGCCGAATCTAGCTGCCATGCATATAAAGCCCATTATTTTGGACTTTGAGGTGACTATGCCCAAACTACCTCTACCCAGACCCATCGTTGAGGACTGTTTCGATGAGATGGGTTCTCATGATGACAGCAGTACAAGGAAGCAGATGGAGACTAAAGAGTCGTCACTTGGTATTTCTAGATCTGGGTTTGATTCGATACCAGCCAGCCCACGTGCTGCAGATAGTGCAAATGGGTCAGCAGCAGATCTAGTCAATAAATCTTTAAATGTAAGTTGATGCAGAAGTTTGGGTCAATTCTTTTTCTATCATAAAACCAGAGAACACATTTCTCATTTTGAGAATTTCTCAAATGGGCTTAACAATTTTGATTTCCAGTCAGAGTTGTTGTTTCATGCCTTGCATGGTGTGGATGATAAGAAAAACTACAGTAGTAAAGTGCTATTTTGGCGATGGTAACTTAAAACCAACCTCTTCCTCCTAAAATAATTTTTTACGTGGTTGTACCCAGAAATTTTTCTTACAGTCAAAGAAACAAAATTGTATATCGTCATTTTTGTTTTGCAATACTGTGAGGTAATTCAATCACACTTAGCGAATTTACTAACGCGTTTACTAAGCCGAAATCAAGTCAAAAACCTTGTTGTTGTAGACAGCTCTTCTAAACTGAAGTGTTCCCTTCATTCAGTTATAATCCACATAGTGACCAGACACGGAAGTGTTTTGGTAAAAACAAGGATAAACAAACTGACAATTTTGAATCTAAAATCTTGATAACTCTGGCTATCAGGGTTTTAGAGAAATATTGATGTACTTGTACAAATACAAAATGCCAAGACATTCCTGTTTTCTTAACAACAAAAACAAACAAAACACAGACATTAATGGTACTTGATTAGATAGAGGTTATCTACAATAACTGTCTGCCTTGTAAACTAGACAGTTACATGCACTCTGCTACCATAGTAGAGCTGCCAACTCCCTGATTCTGATGGGAGTTCCCAACTGTTCTCGCGATGCCTATTCTCGGAATGGTACACTTGTGTCCTTGAGCAAGACATTTAACCATAAGCTTCTCTCCACCAAGGGGTAAAATGGGTACCTGTGAAGACAGAGATGGTATATGTGAATGATTAGCTTTGAGCATGGTAACTCACAGCACCAGCTGTATACTCCCCAGGGAGCTGAGATGGTTTAAGGAATGAAATGAGTGACATATGAACCGAGCTGAAGTCCATTGAATGCAGCCTCTTCACTTCGTCCTTTTTGCATTCGGACATAGTACCCATACTGCCAGGAAGACACCTTTTGGGGGAGGCAGTGATGGTGTGTTTGGACGTCTGTATTTCAGTACTGCAGTCAAATTGTTGAGACTCTCTGTCCTGAATGAAACAAATTGTTTTGGTGTGCCCATCAGAAAGTCCACTAAATGATATTTGAAGCTTTGTATGTTGTGGGAAAATCACAAGTAAAATTGTGGGTACAACAACCAAGTAGGAAATTTCTTTTGGAAAGAGTGTTTGCTCTGAAAAAAAGCCGGTGTGGTCTTGATGTTTCGATCAGTATAGTTCATTCTCCTGAAGACGAGCAGAGTATACCATTCAAAACGATGAGACCACACAGACTCCTTCCAGAGCCATCACTCCTCCCAAAACATGGTTGTACCCGTCAGGTTTATAATTTATGTTACTTCTTAGAAATTTCCCTGAAAATAAACCAGTCTTTCCACGGTCTGGTGAAGAAAAGATGAAAATCTCCCTGACTGTGCTCCCCTATTATATTGAATTTTATTCTAACTATCTCCCTGATTGTTGTACGCAATCGCCCTGAACTTTGGCAGCTCCACCCTTGACTTATGGTTATCATCCTTTTTCTTGACAGGTTTCAGGGGATAAAGACTCTGCAGGGAGGACCACAAACCACAGTGCTGATCCATTCAAGAAACCGGATATTGAGAATTATCGGACTAACGTGTCTGCTGGACGCTGTCTGTTATGTCAGAATCCAATACCACCAAACGGATCAGGGACTGCAAGTGCAATAACAATCTGTGTGAAATGTACAAAGGTTGCTCTCTCTGGCCCCAAATCACTGAAGCCAGTTCCCAAGTTCCCCTTCGCTTGTAACCCCAAACTGGCACCCAAAACTGTTTACGTACCTGGTCCACGTCGGCCTTTCAAACCCAGACCACCACCCCCAACTGGACCTCAAAAGGCTGTTGGAATCATGCTATATCCACCGAGGTCTCTCCCTAAAGCCAAACACTCCAGTACTCCAGTACCATCACCTTCAGGACCTCCTAGATCACCCAGTCAGTTATCAGTTCCAGGTTCGCCAGCTCCCAGCCTACCTCTTGGAAGCCCTCAACCACAATCACCTCTGATAATGCACAGTGCTCCCCCGAGTCCTCGGCAAGCATCAGAGGCTGTACATAAGTTATCTAGTCACTCCCTACCACCAAGCCCGTCCATGATCTCTCCACAGCGGCGAGCATCCCCAGCTCCTAGTGACACTAGAGAGACTGACCCTATACCAAGAAGGCCCTCAATCTCATTACAAGTTCCAAGTCCAGGTTATAGTTCCAATCCTTCAACTCCTAGTGGAAGGGATTCCTGTTCATCTGAAAGGCTTGCACTACCACCAGGGAGAGAACAGGATGATGCGACTATAAAGGCACTTCTTCAACTGGGACGGGGTGTTGACCGTGTTGATCAAGGAGCCACAGAAAGCATGTCGATACCGTCACCAAAGAACAGAACAAAAGACAGAGACTCTGCACCTCAACCCTATCCAAACAGTAGTATTCCCATACCCCATTCACCTATATCATTGCCTCCTGTGGCCTTACCAGGCAACCTACCTCTCCTACCTGGACAGGTTCCTATGATTCCTTCAAACACAGGGGTAGTGATGGGTCCAGGAGGACAGCTTCTTCCCATAGTACCAAGTTGGCCGTATGGTCTCCCTACAAGTGAAGCTTTAAACATGCTGTCTCAAGGAGTGTACCCACCAGGGTCTTTATTCGTCCAACCATCTCTATCGAGAGAGTCATCAAGTCCCACATCAGCAACATCAGACCTCAACAGAAACCCGTTGACAGATTCACCCAAACCATCCAGTGCTGGATCAAGCCCAGAAAGCCCTTTTGATATTTCCCAGATGAAGTACCGCAAGGGTTACAAGAGATCAAGGTTAGCCGACAGAGTGTCAGACTCTCCTACTGGAGGAATCGGTTACGGACCAGAGCATGGTCAAGAGGATAAGTCTAAGCCCAAGAAGTCGCTAGTTATCGTTGGGACGAACTGTGCTGGATCCTCATCAATCAAAAATGATGGTAAAGGAGGATCCTATCATCAGGAGGAAGGCTCAAGAGATGGAGTGGAGATGTACGGGAAGTCATTCTCCTGTCATTGTTCTGGACGGGAAATCATTCTCCTACAGTGCACCGACTGTGATTTTGTCTGTAATAACAAGCTTGGCCTCGATCTCCACATTGCTGCCCAGCGACACGCAGAGAGTCGCAACAAGACCACAGCGCTGGAGGTCTCGTCTCGACATGCAAATGAGGCTGATGATCGGGATGAGGTAATGTCTCAGTCATCGGTGGAGACCCAGTCTGCTGATACGGACACGGATGCAGCCTCACCACCTCTGAGTAGAATCCCCAGAGAGGTAATGATTAGTCTAACTTGCTATATAAACCCATATCAGGCTCTATAAGTTTATGAATGGACCCATTGCACGGCACGCAATGTGCATCTACAATTTCCACCATTGTGATAGTCAGTTGTGTTGCATACATTCTGACTCCCAAAATGGGGGACAGGCTAGGTACATTTCAGTGTGCTGCATGTCATGAAATAGTCCTTGCACTGGCATTATGCGGCCACAGTCTGCCAATGGTTTGCCATTTTGAGAGGTAAAAATGCATGTAAAGATATGGTGAGGTTCTCACTATTCGGGGAAGCCCATTTTTATGACTCAAAGGTAAACATCCTTTTCAATGGTTAGGTGTGTTCATTACTTGGATCATTAAACTTGGTGGATGAACACTTAATGGGCAGTAAGTGTCCCAATGTTTCTGCATGATCCAATTAAGACCACTGTTTAGGAAATTAATTACACAGAAATAACAGGTGTGAGTTGCCAGAGGAAGAGGATGTTGTTATTACGGCCTCTTTCTTTAAAGGGAAGGTACACGTTTGGTAATTACTCAAAACAAATATTAATTTAAAAATTGACTTGGTAATGAGCATTAGAGAGCTGTTGATAGTATAAAACTTTGTGGGAAAGGACTCCCTCTGAGTCTGAAGTAACGTACATGTAGTTTCTGAGAAAGAGGTAATTTCTCACTAAAATATTAAAAGACTTCTAGCTAGAAGTCTTTTATTCTTATCTGAAAGCACACAAATTCGTCCAACATGGGTGTTTTTTCTTTCATCATTTTCTCGCAACTTCGATGACCAATTGAGCCCAAATTTTCTCAGGCTTGTTATTTTATGCTTATAATGGGATACACCAAGTGAGAACACTGGTCTTTGACAATTACCAAATGTGTACAGTGCCTTCAAAGGAGCTTTTTCCGCAATTCCTTGCTTTTATTTCCTGCAATGCACACTTGCACATAACACAGCATGAACAAAATAAATCCTAATTTTTATTCCATGGTTTGTTCTAGGTTTTGGTTATATTTTTGTCGTACAGTAGTTGTAAAGTTGTGTTGAAATTTTATCAGAAAAACTAGCCGTCACTTTTGAACAAGTTTTGTTTTCCCCTGCCGTTGACGACACCCTGCATGGCTCCCAGAAAAGACCCATAAAGTTCCAATAAAAGTCAACACTGAAGAACCAGTGTTTCAACAAGAAGAGCATAATACCAGTAGTGCTGGTATGTAAAATAATTCACAAGACAGACTGGAAGGTCGTTTATCTTTGTTGATGCATTATTCACTGACTTGTTTGGAGTGATCAAAATGTGTTTCGTATAAAATCATTACACACTAGCGTACCTTCAGTAACAAAAAAAACCCAATAATTTTGTTTAAGCCCAAAATTGAAAACTGTTTTGTACATTGATGAGGAAGTAATGTGTACATTTGTATTTTAGTTTTATGATTTATTTTGTTTTTACCTTGTAGGCAACATGGTCAAGATTAACCGATACAAACAATCAACTACCTCTGCAATCCTGGCAAGAGAAGGTGCTTCAATGCATGCCTCCTAGTCGTGCCTTCCACCAGGGCTCACTAAGAACACCTTGCATGACCAGCAGAGCCAGCTTCATCACTGCCCCAACTTATGGCAGCTTTGGAACAGTAACTGAAAACACAGTACCTCTAGATCTGAGTGGTAGGAACTTCCAAGCTCCACCATTCTTACCTGGCATCTCTCCTCCATTGTATACCATGGAAGAACTGAGTAAACAGCGACCTAATGAGGAGCCTAGTCCATTAGATCTCTCTGGTTATGGCCGACCACTCGGAGATTGTAACATACAGCCGCAGTTTGTATCAAGTCGTAGGTCTAGTACTCAGGGAAGCATGCCACCTAAGAAGACCGCAGTAGATTTGATATCCAGCCAACAACCTGTCTCAGTACCAAGCCTTGTTTTTACGTCGTCATCCAATAAGAAGCACCCACCTCCACAGACTTTCTTTGATCTGTTGCGACAGCACGGTATACCTGTCTCGACAGATGCTGTCACGTCCACCTCAAGTTCTTCCAAAAGTGTACATTCGCCGAACCTCCATACGAAACTCTCAAATATACACTCTCCCGCTGGTCCTTCTTCCCCTAACATCAGAAGGACCCTTATTGATAACCCTTCTAGTCCTAAACCTTATCCAGTGATTCCAAGTATTGTTCTATCAAGCGGCGCATCTGCACCGTCCTCTGCCCCTAAATATATGTTTCCAACAACAGAGCTGACTCGCCCACCACCAGGGGCTGTTACTAACCCTTTACTTACACAACCACAGTTTCTTAACTATCAAGGAGGAACAATATCTGTTAGACCTACTCATCCACTAACACATACTCATGTGTCATCCAAAACTGTGCCGATACTTTCGCCTTTCTCCGGTCATGAAATGAGGCTATCTCCTGGTCGGGAACCACCCCATTTAAGAGGTTCTGAATACCTTCCAGTGGAATCAAGGAACATGCATGTTCCCTCGCCAACGATCACTTTAGGATCACCAAGTATGGGCTCATTGAATTTCCATGACTCCCCGGCCGTTAGGCAACGTCTCAGTGCCCCAGAGTCACCCAGAGAGTACTCCAATCGTAGAGATTCCTCCCCCATTCGATCTCCTCAAGCATTGCATATCAAAATTGAGCCACCAGACTCCAATCATGATGGAGAGTCTGGTGAGAGGATAGAACACATCTGGGATGAGGAGGCAGAGAAACAGGAAAGAGTTCTAGAAGCTAGCCTGAATACATCAGTCCATAGTTCACCTCCAAACAGTAGCAGGAGTGGTATAGGCCGGACGACATGGAGTATCACATCAAAGAGCTTACAAATCAGGGACAATTCGTTTATGAACTCAACGGCACAACTTAGTCCAAGAACTGAGCAAACCCCCTCCAGGAATAACCAGTTTAATGCCTCACATTTCGGTGCCAAGGATTCTTATTCAGGAGTGAATGATACCCTTGAGAGACTTTCCTCGCCTTCTATGAGTGTCAGTCCAAGTAGAGAAAACCACCGAGACTTTGCCAGGGATGATCTTCCTGCCAGGGAAGGTATGTTTTTGGGTCATCCTGTATCCAGGTCAAGGGACAGCCTTTCACCCAATGCCAGCCGAAGTAAAGAGTTGAACGACGGTAGACGCGAGGCTAGTAGGATTTCTGCTTCGTTACCTGCCAGTCCAAGTGCATGGCAGGTCAAAGTAGAGAAATAAAGCCTGGAAGTGGTTGTGGTACACGTTAAGACATGTAAGTGGGATATTTCCAAATGTAATAATAATAATAAATACATTTATAGAGCACAGAAACTACCCAACATTAAGTATATATTCTACTGCGCTATAAACAAGAGCTCCTGATATGCTGTCAAATGTAAGGCCTTGCTTGGGTTTTTAGATTTAAATTTTGAAAGTCAAGTTTGCTTAGAGTTCAGATTGCTCATTCACAGCGGAGTACAAGCAACATTAGAATAGTCATTTGCCAAATATTCAGTGCTTCAATTGTGTTTCATCTTGATCACTATCTAATGATGATCTTTTCTAATTTTGAACAACAACCTTAAACACCTTAAAGGCAGTGGACACTATTGGTAATTACTCAAAATATTTATTAGCATAAAACCTTACTTGGTAACGAGTAATGAGGAGAGGTTGATAGTATAAAACATTGTGAGAAACGGCTCCCTCTAAAGTGGAGTAGTTTTCGAGAAAGAAGTAACTATCCATGAATTTGATTTTGAGACCTCAGAATTAGAATTTGAAACTTTGTGTGACAAGGGTGTTTTTTCTTTCATTATTATCTCGCAACTTCGTTGACTGGTTGAGCTCAAATTTTCACAGGTTTGTAATTGTATGCATATGTTGAGATACAGCAAGTGAGAAGACTGGTCTTTGACAATTACCAATAGTGTCCAGTGTCTTTTAAGATAATGTGACTCACTTATGGATTGGATCTTATTGGACAGGAATGAAGTATAATCTTTAGGGATAAGGGAAAGGGACCATTTTATTAGCAACCATTATCGGGTTGGATTCATTATAAATTACATCAAAAGTTACAAAATACATCACATAAACTTTAAAACTAATAATTAACCTTTTTCACAAAATTGTAGCCAAGGTTAGAAAAAAGAAACGTAGATGACTTTACTGACAAAATCCTTTAAGCTACAATCCCTGCCATATCTCGTTGGGCCCCAGCTCCCAGGCCCGTGCTCAATGTTGGTTTTCATTACGCAGTCAGCGCTCCAGCTGGGGTTAACAGCATCGAACAGGGTTGGGGTATTGAGGGGTATGTTTATTGTCACATGGCCCAATCATTTTTGCCTGGATTGTAGATGTTGACATAATGACAGATTTCAATTTTCTGACGATTCTATTGCAGTGATGCTACTCATGGTGAGAAGGTGCGAGATGCTGGAGAAAGAGGTTGAGTTTGATCGAGAGGAGGAAGAGGCAGGCCAGAATGACGATGAGGATGGAGACCGAGATGGCGAAGAAGAAATATATCGAGATGAAGAGGAGGTAACCAATATGAACAAGAGGAGGTTGAAAGACAAGAATGGTGAAGAAGCCGCAGGACCAAGATGGATGATCATGAGCAGGTAGAGAAAAACGAGAATGGTAAAGAAGGGGTAGACCAAGATCATAAAGAGTAGATAGGCCAAGACAATGATGAGGAGAAAGACCAAGTTAAGACTAAGAGAAAAAAGTCAAGAAGGCTCTGAAACAGGTACAGAACTTTGTGGCGTCACTTCGTCAATTCATCATTTGTCTAACATCTCTTGGCCTCATGCTAAAACAGCGCCCTCTCTGACATAAATCAAATAACTCCCATCATTGCCGACAGTCGCCTTGGTGCCTGCACGTTCCAGCTTTTGACCTCGGCTATGACAGTGCATGCAAAGGCTCTATGTTTAATTGTACATATACTTTGAATGTATGTGCTGTTTAAATAAGACTGTCTTATTTGTATCATGCCCAGCATTGCTTTTTGCAAAGAAACCATCTCCAGGGTTTCTAATGTGTACACTTAGTGTGTGTAATTATAGATGACGTGATTCGTGACCTCATTAAAGGCAGTGGACACTATTAGTAATTGTCAAAGACTAGCCTTCACAGTTGGTGTATCACAACATATGCATAAAATAACTAACCTGTGAAAATTTGAGCTCAATCGGTCATCAAAGTTGTGAGATAATAGTAAAAGAAAGAAACACCCTTGTCACACGAAGTTGTGTGCGTTTAGATGGTTGATTTCGAGACCTCAAGTTCTAAATCTGAGGTCTCGAAATCAAATGCGTGGAAAGTTACTTCTTTCTTGAAAACTAAGTCACTTCAGAGGGAGCCGTTTCTCACAATGTTCTATACCATCAACCTCTCCCCATTACTCGTCACCAAGAAAGGTTTTATGCTAATAATTATTTTGAATAATTACCAATAGTGTCCACTGCCTTTAAGGACCCGCAGGTCAAGGGTTAGCAGGCAGACAGTAGACACTGGTCAAGAAAAGAAAGCTTGTATTTTCAGTCATTGTAGGAAGATAAAATCAAAACAGAATTTTTGTGTTCTGCATCTGTTAAGGTTGCAATGGAAAAGTTTCCTTATCTACTCAACCTTTTGCCTTGGAAATGCCCTGTTGAGTGCCCTACTATTGCTGTAGACCAATAAATTGCTATCAAAGCCAAAAGAGAACTTTGGTGTTCAGCTCAAGTGAAACTGTAAAACATCTACAAGTTTCCCAATCTGCTCAATATTTGACCTGCGATGATTGATTGGAATCATCTTTCTGAAATGATGTGACAGTCGTCAATTTACCTCATGCATTTATGTCATCGCGCCGCCATCTTGGAGGTAAAATACCTCCAGCCGAGGGAGCCCTACTCAATTGTGCGTAAGTTCTAGTGACTGTCCTACTACTGCTTGTGCTTAATTTGTAAACCACTGTTAAAAGTCAGACAATCTCATTGTGAACTGAAACACTTTTGGAACAGAAGTGGATTTATCGATTGAGAAACAAAAGTCCCAGCAAAGACACTTTTCATCAATCTTTAGAATCTTCAGACCGAGAAATAGCCATCCAAATTGAAGTTGTTCATGTACCTCAACCCTGGCTTATATTCAAAATAAAATATTCAAACTGCCTTTAACTATTGTGCAAGCTCAGTGGTCTAGTGGTAAGACATCTACTCTAATGTGGCAAAGGGTTGTGGGTTCGAATCCCACCCGAGTAATATACAGTGCATAACGGGCATCAGTGTATGGGTAAAAAACATAATACTCTTGGCTTACCATACAAAACTTGTTAAAACAGTGTAGTAGGTTGGGAAAATAGAATTGTACAAACGGTAAATGTCACTGTAACAAATAGACCCAGATGAAATGCAATCAGCGTTTTTTTACACGTACACTAACAAACAAAAATCTTAATTATTTTGTTCAGGTGCAGAATGTTATTTTAATTATATTCTGAAATATTTGTTTGCCAATTATTTATCTAGAGTACCTGTCAATAGAGACCTTGGTTCAGAGATTACATTTGATGATTTGAAAAGTGGTTTTCTCTGAATCAATTACCTCATTCTCAATAGAAGGATTCAGAAATCTTGCATGAATTTGTTTATTTTTTTAGTTTAGTTTATTGTTTAATAATGCTGAAGGGACTGTGCACTGTTTGCAATTATCCCGTTTTTGGTTTGTTTACAAGCTTTTGTTCAAAATATTATTTGGTTTGGAGAGTGTTATACTTCAACATATCTTTGGTTGAAAGTAGGGCCATAGGTTTTGTTTTTTGTCAACGTAATGCTTATTTAAAGGCAAAACTATAAAGAAAGATTTGATATAAGTCACATGTGAAAGTTTCAGCTGGATACAGTGTCTACTTGCTGAGAAAAACGGCAAAAAAACTTTCTTAGTATTTTCATAAGAATGTCAAATCCATTCATGTTTAGCGAGGGGACAAAGTGTCCCTGGCCGCAGCATTCGCAAACAAACGCCTATTCTCAAAAGTCTGAGTACTCACATGTATCATGAATAGTTTCTCAGATTTATTTGTTCTGGGGTAGAAAGTTATCAAAACTAATCCAAACCATGTTACTTCAAAGGGAATCCTTTCTCAAAATAGTTTGAAATTACAACAGCTAAAAGTAAATTTTTATGGTGATTACTTTTTGGATTATTTACTAATCTATGAAACTACCTTCAAAGGACATCGTGTACTCAATTCTACTTTGAGTCTAACAATCTTTCTGACCTTTGAGAATGATTCTTCTAGGGTCCAAACATGAGGCCGTAAGTGTTTTCAATCTTTTCAGCCATGATTTTACAAATACCGTACTGTTTACAACTTTCCATAAAATGATTTAATTATTATTATTTTTAAAGGAAGATTAACCTCCTTTTAAAGGTTTTTTTTATGCTTATATTTTAAACACTTCTATCGACTTGTTTTTCTGAATTATATATATATATATATTTTGTTTTCCTTGCAATTTCTTTGGTGACAAATATTGCCAAGGTTGGTGTGCTCTGTACAGGTCCAGATAGTGACGATTTCTAGTCACATCTTCTGAAAATGCTGCAGTTAGTTTCAGTTTGATGACCGAAAGAACACAATCAGTTCTGGGATCATTCTCCCAAAGAGAAGTTTGTTGAAAACGTTTCTTGCAGTCCAGTGCGCTTGACCTCTTAGCTATGAATCGCCAAAATCAAAAATAGAAAAATGATAGGGATTACGGCTTTAGAAAATGGACAATGAATTATCAATCAAGATAATTCTTCTTAATACAGTTTGTAAAATCTTATCAATTAGCGGGCAGGAAGCTTTTCAGCTGAAATCTTAGTTTTGGGTTTCTCAGCTGTGTCATTGAAAATTGAAACACACAGAAAGTCTAGCTGTACCTGGAACTTTGCTTTACTGTTTACTTGCAGTTAAAGGCAGTGTTTACGCGAGGTGGTGCATATTGCTGCCAGACCATGCCAGAAACACAAGGGGAAAGCCCCTACTCTTAATGATAATTGTACTGGGTTCTTCAACAATGCCATAGTACCTTTCGCTTTAAGTCATTAACACCAACGACAAAGCCTTAAGTGGTGTATGGGAGGGCGGGGCGTATAGCCCATGTCAGAACTCTTTCCCCCAAGAATGAAATGGAAGAAATGCACAAATGAATGGTTAAGACAATAAATAGCCCCACTGTGTGTTGTGTCCCGTCCCCCCCCCCCCCCCCCAACAAGTTTCAATAAGCCACTTCGGAATGTCAGCGGCGCATGTCTGTTACTGCTGGCAATGGATTTTGTCTATCTCCCGTAACCTTTTGACAATACCAGTATTGTCAAAAGGTTATGGGAGATAGACAAACCCGTTGTCAGCAGTAACAGACATGCGCCGCTGACATTCCGAAGTGGCTTATGCTGAGACTTAATCTACACTCTGCTGAATCAGAATTTATAAAGATTCAATTACTGAAAAGCCCTGGCGTCGATTTTACAAAGAGTTGAGACTAGTCTAAATTCAAATTAGGATGAGTTACTCCTCCTAACTTAGGACAAGCCTTAAGTTTTTAATAACTCCTAAAGAGTCCAAGGACTAGTCCTAAGTTAAGACTATCTTTGAGAAACCGATCTCTGGGGTATTAAATGACACATTGTCCACTTTCGGTATCAAGTTATTAGAGAACTATGCAAAAAATGTTTTCTTCACTGAAAGCTTTTAAATTGTTATTTTTTAATAAATATTAACCTAGGCCTTATATTAAGTGCTAATCCATAATAATTCAATAACTCTCTAGATTTTAAACCATGGAATATTTCTTCAATTTTAATGTAACCCAAATGACATTTATATATATGTAAAAATGCAAAGCCATCTAAAGATGATTTAGAAGGCTGTTTTTTTTTAAATTGATGTAAAGATTAACTTATTAACATTATTATTTCCTTTTTTCTTCTTTATTGCTGACGTACATTTAATGTGGTTTTTCCGACATCCCTGGGTTTGATTTCACAAAGACCTAAGATTGCTCCCAAGTGCGAATCCATCTTAATTGCTAAGCAAAGTGTGATGTCACAATGTAAATCACTATGGTGATACTGACAACTCATCTTATGATGAATCTTCAAGTCTTAGGTAGAATAATCCTTATTCTTAAAGGGATTGTATAGTCTGGTAATTGGAACCCACTCTTTGTTTCAATCCTAGTTGTAACTAACCTGTGAATATTTCAGTTCAAAAGGTGGTTGCGTTTTTGAGATATTGCGGTATAGGAGCGGTTACATCCAAACAGGAAGAATAATCTGCACTTGAAAGACACAATCTGAGAAAAGTTACTATCAGTTTATCAGTAAGACTTTCTTAGATTCAAATTTGTTCGTAATCAAAGTCTTGGCAGTGAAATATTTCTCAAAGTGCACTGTGTGATTCAAAGCTGCTCTACCTGCTGTGAGTTTTTATTGCCAAAAATCTCAGAGTCATTACCAAATTACCCCTTTAATAGGCTAAACTGGGATGTGGTGCAGTGTGGCATCACAGCCAAAAAGTGTAAGTAAAGAAGAAAAGTGAGGAACAAAGAGCGGAAAGTTTGCAAAATCCATCGAAAACATGAGTTTTCGTTCAAAAAAATTGGTTTACGGAATTAGAGCAATCTGGAAGCAATCTTAGAGCTTTGTGAAATCTAGCCTTGGGTGATTGTGTTTTGTATTAACTTTGCTAGAATATACGCCAAGATTGGCAATTTAAAAACGCTCTTAAATTGTATAGAAATATTTTGATCCCAACATGAAACAATTAAAGCTATTATCTATAATCGGAACTATTGTATGTAAATGATGTATATAAACTTATTGTACAAGGGAATGTACATTCATTTTGTGAATAGATATACAACTATACTTGTAATATTTTATGTTAATGTCGATTTTTAATCGATAGCGGGCATTACATTTCCCTCAGCTGCTTTTTCTATGAAAAACTATTACTACAAAAACAAAAAAAATTAACAAAAACCAGAAACTATTTTTATGATTAAGTTGACCTATTTTCATATATTGCATGTACAGTCTAAAGCCATGGGATTAAGTGAACTGTTCAACAAAAGTCAAAAAAGATTGTGTAAATATTCAAATCAAAATGAGGAATAAATGCAGGCATTAATTATCTTTATTATATTGTTTTGTCCACAAGCTGATGCTGCAAAGTTGAATTTTATTGTTTTTAAAAACAAGGAAGACAGGCAGTCTTAGGGTGAGCTCATGGAACCCAGAAAGGTATCTATTTTGGTTTGCCTTGTCTGAAACTGACTTTGGTTAAACTGAAACTGACTTTGGTTAAATAACTCTATCAATAATTAAGTATCGAAGCTACAACGAGCTAATTTGAATATTCTTCTGAGCAAATACATTTTGAGGGAAGTTGTCTCCAAAATCCCTATCTTACCAAGATACTCTGTTCTTACAGTGTTCTGTGGAGTCCATTGCCATAAACATTGTTCCTTGGTGACAATACAAAATTGTTCTTCAATAATCATTGATTCAACTCTAGGTTTTTTGTGTGTTTTTTTTTGTGGTTTTTTTCCCCCAGCCAAGCCAAAGGTTACTGTTTCGGTCATCTCTTTCCATGAGCTCACTGGTGATATGACTGGAAAAAGCTCCCACTATCTTGCACTGTACTTGGAGGAAAACTGCCTGGATCAATTAGCGAGGTATTATTATCTGTATGGTTTTGCGATGTATAAAGTAACTGAGGCAGCTGGTGACTTGTCAATCATGCTGCTGTACCACAATGTGTGTAAATGTATATATGGAACATAATCATAACATCTGGCGCTACTTTCACATGATTTTAACAATTCATGTTAACATTTAGAGGTATACTATAATTCTTTCCTGCTACTGATCTAGTCTCACCTAAAGAACATCTTTCATAGAGTCGGGAGTTTGACCCGGTTATGAAGATTCTACGGTTATTTTACTAATGGAATAAGAGTAACTGAATATTACAAAATAAGTTTGGGTTGAACAAAAAAAGGTTAACTTCCTTAAGGTGATCCCTCTGCTGCTTCCTCCCATGTTGCATCGTGAACTTGGGTGTAATCCCTAGATATAGGGAGTGTCAATGTAGCGCTAGCCGCTCCCCAGGTTGCATCGTGAACTTGGGTGTAATCCCTAGATATAGGGAGTGTCAATGTAACGCTAGCCGCTCCCCAGGTTGCATCGTGAACTTGGGTGTAATCCCTAGATATAGGGAGTGTCAATGTAACGCTAGCCGCTCCCCAGGTTGCATCGTGAACTTGGGTGTAATCCCTAGATATAGGGAGTGTCGATGATAGCTCGGGCTAGATAGCTCAGTTGGTATAGCGAGGATCGTTATTAACGGTTGCAGGTTCAAATCCAACTCTAGAAAACTGGGGGGTTTTCCAACCCAAACTTAGTAAAAATTAGCCCACTCAGTTACCCGTTGTGAATTAAACAAATAAGAACTTAACGTAGTGTATTTGCAGTGTTTAATGTAGCAGCGTTATGATAGAAGTTATTTTGTATAAAAAATCTTGCAGTAGTGTACGCATAATTTGCCTGGATGTTCAACACTTTAGGACTGTTGGTAATGTGGGTCAAAGACTGCAAAAATGTGCCTTTGTTGTATGAATAAATATGCAACACCAAAATGTGGACAAACCATTTAAACATGTTTCCTTGTTTCCTTGTTTCCTTTTATGATATATGTGAATGTTGTTTCAATTCCTACTAGCCACATTTCAACAAAGAGCATGACCCTTACCCCCTTGTGATTTCACTTGTGGTTTGATCTAAGTTGAGCTCATTTTGACCAAAATGCAAGGCTTACCCCTTGTGATTTTATCAAATTCCAGCCATATTTTGACCAAAATGCAAGGCTTACCCCTTGTGATTTTATCGCAGTTCAGCCAAATTTCGACCAAAATGCACGGCTTACCCCTTGTGATATTATCAAATTTCAGCTAAATTTTGACCAAAATGCAAGGTTTACCCCTTGTGATTTTATCAAATTTCAGCCAAATTTTGACCAAAATGCACGGCTTACCCCTTGTGATTTTATCAAATTTCAGCCAAATTTTGACCAAAATGCAAGGTTTACCCCTTGTGATTTTATCAAATTTCAGCAAAGTTTTGACCAAAATGCAAGGTTTACCCCTTGTGATTTAATCAAATTTCAGCAAAGTTTTGACCAAAATGCAAGGCTTACCCCTTGTGATTTTATCATATTTCAGCCAAATTTTGACCAAATAAATGCAAGGTTTACCCCTTGTGATATTATCAAATTTCAGCCAAATTTTGACCAAAATGCAAGGTTTACCCCGTGTGATTTTATCAAATTTCAGCCAAATTTTGACCAAAATGCACGGCTTACCCCTTGTGATTTTATCAAATTTCAGCCAAATTTTGACCAAAATGCAAGGTTTACCCCTTGTGATTTTATCAAATTTCAGCAAAGTTTTGACCAAAATGCAAGGCTTACCCCTTGTGATTTTATCATATTTCAGCCAAATTTTGACCAAATAAATGCAAGGTTTACCCCTTGTGATTTTATCAAATTTCAGCCAAATTTTGACCAAAATGCAAGGTTTACCCCTTGTGATTTTATTAAATTTCAGCAAAGTTTTGACCAAAATGCAAGGCTTACCCCTTGTGATTTTATCCAATTTCAGCCAAATTGTGACCAAAATGCAAGGTTTACCCCTTGTAATTTTATCCAATTTCAGCCAAATTGTGACCAAAATGCAAGGTTTACCCCTTGTGATTTTATCCAATTTCAGCCAAATTGTGACCAAAATGCAAGGTTTACCCCTTGTGATTTTATCAAATTTCAGCAAAGTTTTGACCAAAATGCAAGGCTTACCCCTTGTGATTTTATCATATTTCAGCCAAATTTTGACCAAATAAATGCAAGGTTTACCCCTTGTGATTTTATCAAATTTCAGCCAAATTTTGACCAAAATGCAAGGTTTACCCCTTGTGATTTTATTAAATTTCAGCAAAGTTTTGACCAAAATGCAAGGCTTACCCCTTGTGATTTTATCCAATTTCAGCCAAATTGTGACCAAAATGCAAGGTTTACCCCTTGTGATTTTATCAAATTTCAGCCAAATTGTGACCAAAATGCACGGTTTACCCCTTGTGATTTTATCCATATTCAGCCAAATTGTGACCAAAATGCAAGGTTTCCCCCTTGTGATTTTATCAAATTTCAGCCAAATTTTGACCAAAATGCACGGCTTACCCCTTGTGATATTATCAAATTTCAGCCAAATTTTGACCAAAATGCAAGGTTTCCCCCTTGTGATTTTATCAAATTTCAGCCAAATTTTGACCAAAATGCACGGCTTACCCCTTGTGATTTTATCAAATTTCAGCCAAATTTTGACCAAAATGCACGGCTTACCCCTTGTGATTTTATCAAATTTCAGCAAAGTTTTGACCAAAATGCAAGGTTTACCCCTTGTGATTTTATCAAATTTCAGCAAAGTTTTGACCAAAATGCAAGGCTTACCCCTTGTGATTTTATCATATTTCAGCCAAATTTTGACCAAATAAATGCAAGGTTTACCCCTTGTGATTTTATCAAATTTCAGCCAAATTTTGACCAAAATGCAAGGTTTACCCCTTGTGATTTTATTAAATTTAAGCAAAGTTTTGACCAAAATGCAAGGCTTACCCCTTGTGATTTTATCCAATTTCAGCCAAATTGTGACCAAAATGCAAGGCTTACCCCTTGTGATTTTATCCAATTTCAGCCAAATTGTGACCAAAATGCAAGGTTTACCCCTTGTGATTTTATCCAATTTCAGCCAAATTGTGACCAAAATGCAAGGCTTACCCTTTTTGATTTTATACGAATTCAGCCAATGAAAGGCGTACCTCTTCCTTGTGATTTTGTTCAATTTCAGCAAAAATTTGTACAAAAATGCAAGCCTTACCCCTTGTGACTTTTTCGATTTCAGTAAAAAAAATTACCAAAATACTCATGTACATGTACATGGTGTTACAGCAAAACTTGATAGTTTCTTCACTATGTTGTTTCAAATCCTACTGGTGTACATGGCTTTTCTGCAAACCTTACTAGATCGTGTCTCCACCACGCTGACTTCACTTACACATTCTTTCTTAAATGCAGTGAATGAATTTAACAAAACAATTTTCCTGCTCATAAGTTTGTTTATATAACAAGTACTTTTTAATTGTCAGAAGTAGAAATTTGACCGAAGCTTTGTCATTTTGATTACACAAAATATACAACACAATAATATTAGACAAATTAAGACAGCTTAATGTGAGACTTTGGAACACTAGGTGGCAGCAGACTTACCAGGTAACTGTCCATTATTTGAATAGTTCTGAGCATGCGCACATTAGCAAGAACAATGGATTTACCTGGTAACTCTGCAGCCACCTAATGTGACAAACAGTCTCTAATTAACTGTAAACACATAGGTTTGGATATGGTCAAATAAAGCTATTAGAATATGGCTAAGGTTAAATACAACTTATTAATGGCAGTGTTTTATGCATAAAGCCTACCGTGAAACAATAGATATGTAAGTAAACAGACGTTATGTCAGCCCACAAACTCAAGATTAAAATTATAAAATAGTTCTACTGTACAGAAAACTTGCACAATACTACACAATAAGATGACAATGATGAGATAGTTTGCAAGTAGTTAAAATCGATGTTATCGGCATGTTTGTTTTAAGTCATTACTTTACTTTGAGATGTAAATTAGAATCGAAGGGTGTTCCTTTCTATAAAGTGACAAATGGAGTATGACCTATCTCCGGTCAATAATAAAAAAGTAGAGCGTAATGCAGCGCATGAGACCGCTCGGCCCTCATAAAAACATCAATGTTGACCTATCATTATTTGTGCAAAAACAAAATCATGATAAAGGCGTACTGGTACTCCAATTCAACCTGCCTTCAAAACTCATGAAATAATAATCAAGAATGACTCTTGAAATAGCTCACCAATACCGGATGAAATCCAGAAACAATCACTTACGAATAATCTAGTTGCTTCTGCATTTCAAGATATCTGCAAAATTTTGAATGACACCCTCGGGCTAAAAATAGTTTACAATTTTAAAAACAATAAAAATAGATTTCATTGCATGGACAAACACCATATTCTACAACATGTATGACGTAATCCTCCAATTAAAAATGGTTTCAGGACATAGTACTCTTTTCTCATCAATTAATCTAAATTAATACTGCTTACATTTATCAAAGATCATTTGAAGCAAACATTGTCATAAAAAGTCAGGTTGTTTTTTACATTTACAGAATTTGAGACAAAAAAAATTACACTTAAATTACACAAGAAAAAAAATATACAACAAATAACCCAAAATATATAAAAACTTGTTTTAAAATTTCCTTTTCGTTGGTTTCAAATTTCTTCTCATTTTGAGAGGTTGTTTTAAAACCCTAAAGAGAACCAAAATATCTGCACATAATTTACTTTTGAAAATAATGACGTTTTGATTGTTTTTGAAACACAATTTTATTTGAATGTTTTAGTTAGTTTGGGGAAGTTTTATAATACAAAATAGAATAAGTCAAATTTCCTTTGGGCTTCCAAAATTCAGATTGAACCTTTGAGACTTCCACTTAAAGAAATGTCTTTACAATTTGGTTTAGATCTGGTTCACACAATACGTGTCTGCCACATTCCATCAGCTAGGCTATTGACGACACCCTCAGTAAACAAATTAAACACAGTATGGGTTTTTGAACCATTCCAAACCTTATTAGCCAGAGATTTTGGTCCTAGATCAGCAATTAGTTTTTGAAACAAAGACATTTATAAGAAAACACAAAATTACACTTCCACAAATAAACAGAGGTAAGAACTTTAAGAAGTTTAAAAAAACATAAGACTAAAATCACTACATTTTAATGTAAAGCACATTGCAATTTGGATTTGCCATTTTTTTTTTACAGTCTCTTAAATTGGCTCTTTTTACTTTTCTTCTGATTTCTTTCTTCTTCCTTTTTTAACTTGATTAGCCGATACAATTTCCTTGTAAATGAATTTATAATGCAGCAAATATTCAAGGAAGTTCTTCTTGATTATGATTCCGTTGTGATTCCTTTGTGAGAAAAATATCAATCTATATATATTTAAACAGAAAATAATTTTCTTCATTGGCAGTTATTTGCTAAGATTATTTTTTTAATTTTTATTTAGTTTTAAACACGCCTTCATCTACTGTACATGCGTAGAGCCATTGTTACTAAGTATTACCTTGCCGGTTAGTTAGAGGCAAACAGCTAGTCACGTTCACAAACTTAACTACACCAAATCATACCACAATAAAAGCACTGTATGTACATTGGAACTGTTGCCTGAACCTAGTGTGCACTTTCAGTAAAAACATCTGCTATTTTCTGGGGGGCGGTGGCAGATAGGGGAAATATTTTGGGGAATAGTGCCTTTGATGATACAAGCATTGGAATTTGACATAAAATTAGTTAGAGTACGCCATGTGAAGAAAACTTTTGCAGATTCGTCTTTTGAAAAAAATATGTATATATAACATCAAAATTCACATTCTGCAATAGCAGTATAGCTTAGTATCTTTGTCTTAACATTCTCAGACTGTGGGCTGAATTCTTTGCTTGAATCATCAAAGGCAAAATCCCAACACCTACATGTACCTGCCGTACAAATATACTTCATGAGAACATCAATAGATTTATACAAATGGAGTTGTCATTGTCACCAACATCACCCTATCAGAACCAATAATGATATTTATATCGCTCGATCGGGAAACATTTAAATGCCATAATACCGTAACCATCCTTAAGTATTCAAATGGCTTTTATCACTCAATTGGGATACTACCCCAACTGTGACCCTTCTCCGATAGTAGATGAAATAAATTTACAATTTTGAAAGGACTGAAAAATAGGGACATTCTGTATTTACTAAAAAGTCATATTGCAACATTTCATGACTGAAAACAATTTTATAAAAAAACTTGAAGCTAGTAAGTGGGTCTACAGACTACGTTGTCTACAGATCACTGTTTAACTACATGTACTTGCATAGCATACTTGAAGACATGCTTTCCAGAGAAAGTATCAAATTAAATTTTTCAGAAGCACAAAGATTGCGGATTCAGGAATATGGATCAAAAGGAAATAAAAACAGCAAAACTTAGAGCACCCACAGTCAATTTAGTAAGACATTTCTACATAGACTACCACCCTCCCGCTTTTAAAGTTAAAAATTACTTCTTGTTTTATACAATCAAATGTTACAACTTGGTCTTCATCAGGGAAATTAACCGAAAAATCAGCGCCTCATACAATTTGTCTACAACACCGCACACTAGATTGTGTTGAACAGCAGAAAACCTATAGCAATGGTCACTGGTAATACAGCACATTATATTTGCACCTATAAACATCATATAAAATGTTAAAGCATTTACACGAGTACCAGGCATAACTGCCTTTATATATCCCTGGACAAAAGTATGTTGAAAAAATATACACTTAGATCAATTAATTGCATCGATAGAAACTAAAAACAACTTCAAATAAACCCCTGTACTGATGATGTCACAGTTTGTTTATCACAATGTCTAAAATTCTGTAATTTGGTACGTTTCCAACAGTGTACAGAGACAAAGATTTCCCGTTCGTCTGCAACGTGCTAAACAAACTGTGATGTCATCAGTAGGCCTTGTCAGTCATGACAATTTGAAAAATTCAGTTTCCATAAAAAGTCAGACTCAGAATCGCTGCCTAGTACTGGGCCAATTAAAAAGAATTCATTAAATTTAAAAACACTTTCTTTTTCTTCTCTTAAACTTAAAAAAGGTAAAGTATTAGCAGTAAAAACTGCAGTCCTAAAAATATTTAATAAAGCAGAGGAATTAAAAACAATTGAATTTATTCAACTTCCTTGGTTTTTGGTTTTGGAAGTTATCAAATTAAAAAAACACATTAAAAAAACATTGTGACAACAAATATTTTAAAAATATTAACTGAGAAACTCAAACCAATTCAGAATTTCCAATATTTTTGTATCAGCTTTTCGTTTTCTAAGTTTGTGAAACACGTTTTATTTATAGAATATTTTTATGCCTAAAGCATCCAGTAGTTGTAAACCACAGGTTGAAAACAACAACTTTGATGTTGAAGAGCAACAGTGAATATAAAAATGGTTAGCTATAGAGAAGGTTTTTGAAATGACTTCAGGGCCCAATTTCATAGAGCTGCTTAACGATGATGGGCTTTAAAGTCGGCTGGTCCTCAAGGAAGGAAACTGGTTACCAATTTAATGGTTACATTGGTCCAGTTAACACAGCATTAATACATAGACTTCTCTTTTTGTCCACTGGGCAGAAACCAAGACTTCTCTTCATTCTCCCATTGGTCATCCCCATTAGTGTTGAACACAAAAACGAAGTAAGGACGTCCTCACTCTGTCAGATCTCCATGATCCGTTTCGATAAAATCATCGGGTTCCAATAGGTAGACGCCCCCAATGGTATTCATCACTTTTATAACAAAGTGTTTACACCCCTCCACAATAGGTCAAGCCCTGGTTAATTGCATCCTTATAAAAGAGCCCCATGGTGTGACCCTTACTTTGGGCCCAGGTTTAATGTCAACACCTCCCTCTAGCTATCCATGCTGACAGTGTTTGGCATGCCATTACAAGCTCTCCATATGACGCACTTTGCATTAGTAACACTGTTCTCGAACACTTTCTTTCTTCCCTCTCAGGCACTACGAAGTTATAAAGACTTCGATGTTTTAAATTCATCGTGAATTAGGCACTGTAGCCGCCATGATTCTCTACGCTCAAAAATGCACTCTCCATCTTGCTTCAAAATGTACTCTCAATTTTGCTCCAAATCTTTTCATTTTGTAAAAACTGCATCATAAAATGTTGTCTTTGCAAAGACAGAAAAAAGCAGCACCGCTTTGCATATCTCAAAAAAAAAAAACAAGAAGACGAGAAGGCCTAAATGTGTGCCTTTTTTCGGTCACACGCTTTTATGCAAGTCTTTAAATACTTGTTTCTCCACTGTAGCCCAGGACGTCATTGTTCACGTAATCGTGGTCAAGATCATTATCGCTTGCAGCTCCAGAGAGTCTAACGCCAACGCTACTGCTACCGTTACTTTGTAATGAGCTTCCAGGTCGACTGCTTGAGTGACTTGGTGAGCAGAGTGGTCTAGGTTCCATGTCGGCCATTAAGGGCTGCTTCTGACCCATCTGTTCTTCATTCAAATATCTTGGTTCTTCTTTAGGAACCTGTGGCGTCCAGGGATCTGGTGAGGCAACTGGTGGAGATGCTGCTGTTCCAAGCAGCGCATGGTACTCCAGGTTGTCCACGCCGAGGCCATTGCTTGGAGGGGGCCCAGAGGTGCTGTCTTTCAGGGGAAGATATCTCTCATCGGGAACTGGGATCTTCTTGGGGTCGTTCTGGTATTCAGGCTCTTCGAAGACGGCTGGTATCCACAAAAGAAAAGTAAACATTTCAGACGTTTTGTAATGAAGGGGTATTGTTAAAAATGTACTACACTATACATAGCTAAAACAAAATGGTTTAATGAGTTTATTAACACAAATTTTGGGGGTCTTGTTACTTAAAAGAAAATGCCTAGCACAATTTATTAATCATTAAATAATGGTGACCATACTTCCTTGACCAAGTAATAAACCACAAGGAAACTGGCTAGGTAAGATTTAAATAAAGTGGTTTAATACTTGTTATTTGAAATGAAAATTGTTTAAAGTGATTCCTCTGCTACTGCTTCCCTGCTGTTTCCCCTGCTTAGCCATATGCACCCCCAACAAGATATTGACAAAATAGATAGAAAGCCAACATAGGGCGAGATAGCTCAGTTGGTAGAGTGCCGGCATCTTAATCCTGAGGTCTCAGGTTCAAGTCCAACTTTAGTCAATATTTCTTTGTTCAACCCAAATCTTAAAGAAACGGCAAAATGTTTTGGAAGGCTTACGTCTTTCTTTGGTGAGATCGTGATAATCTGACTTGATGCTTGGGGTAAGGTAGTCTACACTGTCCATCTGGATGGCTGTCGCGTCTGGTCCACCTGTGGAACACAAGGAATCAGAGTTAGAACAAACCTAGTAAACAAGAGAAGGTCTAATAGCTATCGCCCAATTCACATGGCTGAATGGCCGCTTCAAGGTGAGGGCCACACTTGACTGATTTGGGCTGTCCACCTAAATCAACTGTCACCGGGGCACGTTGCCACCTACTGCTAGGGCTGAAACAGGGTTACTCCCACCACAGTCTGTAAGGATGTAGGCATGGCTATCATCCATTAGGAGCCTGGCTGGTAGAGCAGAATGCAATACCTTCCTAACTTTTTACAAAGCATTTATGGTTAAGTGCCTTGCTCAAGGGCACAAGTGTCCTGGCCGGGTATCGAACCCACACTCTGCAGCTGACAACACCAGGGCTTGGGTTCCTCTGAACTAAACCATGGGATGTCATTGCAGTTAAGTCAACAACTGTCACTCAATGAAACGGATATAATTTTCTGCCAACTATTACCATTACTTTTCTGTCTCTCCTGCTCCTTAGCGAAGACTGGATCCGGTGCGTAGCGCATGCTGCTATCCTTCCGCGTTGGTGTCTGTTGTTTGTTAGGGGGAGTGTTCAGGCTGTATGGATAGGTAGGGGACATTGGAGAGGGTAGCGCACCGCCAGCAACAAAATCTGCTCCACTTCCCTGGTTGACAAAGTGACAAAACAAGAAATGAATTTCAAGACTTCATCATGGCATCCAATGCTTGTATGAAAATGGCCGGGTCAACAATAAAAGCGACAGAGTGGCCCAAAATGAGACCTCTATAAAGCGGTTTCGGCGGTGAGGTACGTTTCTAAATCAAGCCGAAAACAAACTTCCCAGAACTACAAAATTTGAGTCCTGTGTGTATTCAAACACTTCTAGATACTGTAATAATCAGTTCTTATAGAGCGCAGTAGTACCAAATAATGCTTAAGAGGTTTCAGAGAAATAGCGGCCCATTAAGATGGCCATCTTTACAATTCGTGACATCAAGTAGAAGCTTTCTACATTGTCGCTGAACTTACCCTTGGAAAGAATTCATTATTATGCTCAACATTATTCAGACTCATTGGTTGGAGATATTCGTCTGCATCCATAAAGTGAGACGCTGCAGCTCCATCGATCTCATCATTGATCATTGATTTGTAGAAGTCACTGGGGACGGGGCTCGGTAGGGCGGCCAGTAAACTGTCTCCATCGTTCTGAAGAAGAAAAACAAGTTCAGGTCAATTCAAATATCATCTTTGATACACTCTACTTTTGACTTAGTTTGTTGAGCGAGTCAGGAGAAAATAGTGGAAAACCATGCAAAATTTTCAGCATGTGAACACACTGTCCTTAATTTGGGTTGTAACATCCGAAATAAGCTGTTACATTTAAAAGATTGATAAATAAAATGTCACATGTACCATCCATGCCTGGTATCCTTCTCACTTCTGCTAAGCAGAAAATTGTTAAGCTATATATTTTGCTTGAGCAGCTCTATGAATAGGTGGGAACAAAGTTCTGAGAACAAACCTTCTCAGAACAAACCTATCTCCCCAAAAGAGTTTTAAACATAGTTGTACGCCGCAAGTTTACTCTGAAAGTTTGCTGTAGACTGTGTTGCACTGACCTGTATCACCAAGTAGCGTGTTGGGTCCTTAGCCATTCGTCCCAGCTCATCAGAAAGCTGCTTGAAGGCTGGTCTACTGTCCTCGTCTAACATCCAACCTGTTCAAAAATAAAAAACATCAAGGTCAAATCAAGTCTGGAATATCATTCACAAAGGCAGATTTAGCAAAATATCATCTCCCCCCAAAAAAAATCTGTTTTTGAAGAATGCTGCAAGTTGGTACAATTTGTTTAATTAGGGGATGTAGGAAACATGTACTTTTTAGTATAAACTGTTTAATTTTTGGTTTTTTACCCATACACCGATGTGAGTAAGCACTGTATACTCAGTACTTTCCCGAGTCCTGTGAAAAAATATCACAGGCATGTTACTCTGGTGGGATTCGAACTATGACCCTTGCAATTCTAGAGCAGTGTCTTACCAACCAGACTACCGAGATTGCCCGGTAGCTAGAGGCAGTTCGAATCCTATGTTTTGGCAGCAGTATAAACTGTTTGTCGAAACTGGAAGATGTATCGGTTTAGAATTTAATTACTGTATTTGCCCTCATTGTATGGAAGACGTGGAAACAGATATGCATTTTCTATGTGCTTGTCTGATGTATATTGTGTGATACTGTTTGTAGAAGTAATGCAGATTTTAGTATGTTATTGGAATACCCAAATTTATTTATCTGATTACCTTTCGGAAAACAGTTAGAGTACATTGCTTAGCCAAGAATATTTGTATGTCTGCTAAGTTAAAAGATCTAAATGTTAAAAAAACAATTGTATGATTTAACATTGAGGCTTTTGCTTATGACTCCCCTGTCGTGATGTAAACTGCAATTTGTTTATTTTAAATAATGTTGTACCTTCCCCATGGGGATGGGGTATGTTCCTTTTGGAATAAAACACGAAATCAAATCAAATTAACTATATTACTTACATTTGACCATGAGCATGTAGACATCGATCGTACAGATAGGAGGTTGGGGCAATCTTTCTCCTTTCTCCAGAAGATCCGGTACATCCCTTGCTCGAACTCCGTCATAAGGTTTGCTTCCAAACGTCATCAACTCCCACATTGTCACTCCTAAAAAAATATAAGCAAGTCAAATTGTCAGACCATTGCTGTGTTGGTTTTTATGCTTCAAAATATGACATAACTTAACAGTTTTTTTTTCTGTTTTTTTTTTCATGAACAAACGGACAGTTCAGTTTATTTTTGTTATATCATACAATGTTCCACAAGAGAAACGTACTTGGTAAATGTTACAGATTTTAGGGTTCTGCAAAGACAAATTGACTTGAATCTGCCACAATGTTTGCATCATATCTGTATTTTTCTGTTTCATATTGGATTTTACTTCCACTGGTCAACAGAAATGAGCTGAATCTTACCAAAACTCCAGACGTCACTCTTATGTGAAAATCTACGGTACTGAATACACTCCAGGGCTAACCACTTAATGGGCATCTGCAGGAAAAGGAAATGTAATAACAATCTCATTCAAGCACATGAACAATGTATTGGTAATCATCAAAGACCAGTATCTGCACTTCATGCAAACCAACTTATACGAGAAATAGACCTTTATCATGCTGCCTCCATCTTGGTCATGCTCCTTGAATCGTATAACAATAATGGATGCTAATAGCCAGACTATGTGGTTCTTCCAGCCTCTGTTTGGAAACATTGATATCAAAGGCAGCAATTCAAGATGGCTGCATCATGATAAAGGTCTATACTAAACTTGTGAATGTTTAAGTTCAATCGGTCATCAGAGTCACAAGAATATGGTGAGAGAGAAAAAATAAACTAAAACTTATTCACTATTTTCAAATATCAGGCTTTGAACTTGCGAAATTAAAACTGATTGCTTTATTTATTACTCCAAAACATAAGCATTTCTGGCAAATATGTTTTCAACCGGTTTTTCTAACATTACAGGAAAACACTGTAAGGGAAGAACACTGATGCGTTCCAGAAAAGAGTACAAGTTGTAGCTCACCTTTCCGCCCTGAGCCTGGAATTCATTCTCATCAACGTCAAGGAACTTAGCGAGACCAAAGTCAGTAATCTTGACTTGCTGGGCCGTCTGGACAAGAACATTCCGAGCTGCCAGGTCACGATGGATAAGATGCTTCTCTTCTAGATACACCATACCCTGAAACATCAAATACACAGATATATTTATTTGTTTATTTACTATTTGTTTAGTTATTTCATTACATCCATGAGTGCAAGCACCATTAGCAGGATGGTGATTAGGAAACAAGAAATGTTTAGTTTCAGATGTGGAAGGAAACCTCAAGTAGGAAAAAACACACTCGATCTGCAAACATTCCCCATGTAGGGCTCCGGTCTGAGGTGGGGTTCGAACCAGGGGTCCACAGAGGTGAAAGGCAGGGAAAGAAACCACTGAGCCAACCTGATGCCCAACCTTGATGCACAACAGAGCTTTCTCAATATTACCAGACCAAGGCTGTAAGAGCAAACAGTCGGGGGTGGTTCCTTTTTTTGCTCTGAGGTTTGAGCCTCAGTGTGACATACATGTATGTCTTAAAGACAAAATGCATACATTCTACTTTTTCAAATAATGGATGACAGACATATGGGGCTTGTTCCAAACCTCAGTTTAGGTTCATTTTTGGCTCTGGGCTTCGTTCGATGTTGGAAACACCGCAACAAAATGTACACTGTTCTAAACCTGATAACAGTACCCAAGTCAGAGCTGGAACCCCAAGCCGAGATTAAGAAACAGCCTGTGGATTCCCGGTCGTACCTGAGCGATTTGATAGGACCAGTTGAGGAGATGATGAGAACCAATCTTCTCTTTGTGTTCTCTGACGTAGTCTAGGAGTGCTCCCAGAGGCATGAGTTGAGTAATCAATGTCATCTCTTGAGCTATACAGACACAAGCTAATCTCAGTAGGTAGGGATGATCCACAGATGCCATCACTTTGGCTTCCTGATACAGTAACAAAGACAGGAACATCAAAACAAACTATTTACATATAATAATAATAATAATACATATCTATTTATACTGCGCCAATTCCAGGCAAAGCTGTTCAAAGGCGCATGACAAAGGTGTCAAAGAACACCAAAGGCACACAAAATAAAAGAAAACAAACAGATGAAGTGTTATCAGTTACAAGAAAGATTTATTGGACAAAGAAATCTTTAGATTTGACTTGAGGCACTGTATGGGTTGAGAGGTTTGAATACCTTTTGAGGGACAGTTTCAAACTTGCGGTGCAGCCACCACAAGCTACCCGTCTCCCAACAACAGTCTCAACCTATTAATATGTAAATTATTGGAAAATGTCAATTCAGAACATGACCTTTACCCTTGACTATTTTGTTGAGTGGAAATAGTTCAGATCTTGCAGCTGTTTGTGGCCGCTATCGGAAATTTTGGTACAAGCCGGTTCTGGCCTTCAAAGGGTTAAACATTTTACTTTATTTGCAACAACTCTGTGATTTTGTGTGTCATTTACAACGTACCTCTAGGAGCTCCTCAGCAGCCGATGGTGAGAAGTCTCGGAGCACCTTGATAGCGACAGGAATCTTGATCTTAGTCTCCCCCTCAGGGACCCAGAGGCCTCGGTACACTGTGCCGAATGCTCCAGACCCAAGGATACTACCTCTCTTCAACTCAGTCTCCTTGATGATCTTCAGCTGAGCCTGGTTGGGAGCCGCTCCGCTTGGAGTAAGAGGCTAAGGTGATGAAATACAAGATATAAGAAGTTTAAATAATAAGGGAGTCAAGGTGTGGTGACGTGGTTTTAAAACAGTTATTAAACCAGCTTATGGTTCCATCAGAAGCACAAATAATTTATAGTTGAGTAAATTGCTCAAGGACAACACTTTGCTGATCAAGAACAGCAGAGGTTGGGTCCAAGGGTGGATTTGACAAAGGCTTAGGACTAGTCATATCTCCAGTTGGGACGAGTTACTCGTCCTAAATTAGGACTAGCCTTAAATTTTTAATTTCTCTTTGGACTAGTCCTAGCTCTTTGTGAAATCTACCCCAATGATCTTTACCGCTCTGCCACGACATAGGACAATGGCTGTCGCGCATCCATGACTGACATTACCACTCTACACCCAACCATACACTCAACCCAGACTCGTTCCATCGACCAACAACTGGATAGCTCTAAACAGTGCTGTAATACTTACCCCATTGCCGTAATCCGCCCCTTTGAGATCCTTCAAAGCCTTCAAAGGAAACAAAACAGACAAAAATAGTTATTCTATAGAAGCCCGCGACAATAAGAAATCATTCTCTGATACAATAGTACATGTAATTAAAACTGGTTAAACGAACTGATTAAGATCCCAGTTCTTCATGTTGGCTAAGTGGTATCTTGCCCTGTCTTTCATCTCTGTGGACCCTGGTTCGAATCCTTCGTAGGATTTTACAATCTGATGTAGATTGGTTTTTTAAATATTTTAATAATTAAAAATACAAAGTGAATTTATTTTGAAGACTGAGTGAGATTTTGATGTTTTTTTATCCTAAACGATGCTCAGCTTTCAAACTAATTTCACTTGAGAGCTTTTCTGCAAGATGATACTAACCAAGCCTGGAAGCATGTATTGACTACGGACGTATTTACGATAGACGACGTAACCAAAAACTACGAAGATCATGAGTGCTATTACAGCCACACAAATACCGACCAGAACACCGGTTGAAATTATAGCTCTGTACAAATGAGAAGGACGAACAAAAGTGAATAAATAAATTAAAAATGCAATTCAGCAAAAAACTTTAAAATATTTGGTTTATTGTTTCAAAAAGTATTACATAATGATAAAATGTGTTTACCACCTTAAGCTAACCACAATCAATAAGATTAATCAGGGATTGTGACAAGGAACAATTTTTGGACTCGCCGGATGGACTAGAAAATAAACAAACTCCTTAAAAAGTCGGAACTGAAAACAAAAAAACGAACTTTCAAAGTCGGAAAGGGCGGAATTCCGCCAAAAGGTGGAAGAAACTCATCTCTATTTACATGTTAAAGAAATTGCAAGATGACATTTGATTCCTGAAGTATAGTTCAAATCAGAAAATATAAATCAGCATACCCATTTGGTTTGTTAGTTGAGCCGGCATTTGGATCTGCCATACACACTCCGCTGTTATTCTGAAAGTCATTCGGACACGAAGCTAAGCACTCTGTATCGTATTTGACATTCTTACATTGGAAGCAAGAACTACGTCTGTCATCATAGCATCCACCCAAGCATTCTCGATGACACAGTTCACAGCGGTTATCATCCTCATTGACGAATTGGTTTTCTGAGCAGTTTGCGACGCAGTAGATTGACCGATCCGTGTAGGGATATTCTTCTGGACATTCCATGGCACAGAATGTCTGTGGATTGATGGAAGACAACAAACAAAGAAAAAATAAATCTTATTCACAAATTTCTTAGTCTTACTGAACCAACAACTAAACATACTTTGGTTGAGTGTCCGCACAAGAGATGCCTGCAACGCCACCATTACATGGATGCTGGCAGTGCAGTATCCCGTCATTGCTCGGATGCTGATGGCAGCGAAAGGATTTGTACACAAAGACATGGGAAAACCATTTTCTCTTTTTACTTTTTCTGCGAATTAAGTCTCTTCTTCAACAATTAAGTCTCTTCCAAAACAAAATTTCCCCAACAGGACAGCATAACAAAGCTTGGCGTTTATATTCCGTTGTGGGTGCTTCACAGAGTGTCCTGTGAGGAAGATCATTTAAAGCCATTGGACACTTTCAGTAAACAGTATTGTCAAAGGCCCACACTTTATGTATCACAACTTATATATAAAATAACAAACCTGTGAAAATTTAGGCTCAATCGGTCATGGGAGTCGGGAGAAAATAACGGGGAAAACCCACCCTTGGTTTCCGCACATTTCACCGTGTCATGACATGTGTTCAAAATAAATCCGTAATTTTCGCTATCGAGAATTGTTATTGTTTTAATGTTTTCTCAAAAAGTAAAGCATTTCATGGAATAATATTTCAAGAGCAGTCTTTCACCATTACCTTCTGTAAACCCTGTAAATTATTTGTAAATCTGTGAACTTTTATTTTGTTTCTGTACCGAAAGTGTCCAATGGCTTTATAACAAAATAAAAATAAAAATAAAAAAACAGTCATTACATTTTGATTTTTGATTGTGATTTTTGATCTGTGTTGGACACACCCTAGTGCTATGCAACCTCTGCAATAAGCTTGGGCGGTCCCTTCGGTTACCCGGTTCTACCCGGTTCCAAATTGAAAACCGGACTTGCGGTTCCACTCTTCTGTGGAACCGGGTACCCGCTTTTGTCGGTTCCGATTTTAAAAGACCGAGTCCCAATTATAAAAGGCTCTGTGGAGCCGATCCTGCGACGAACCGGCTCTAGAAATTGAGGCTTGATGTTGAAAGCGGTGACCGCAGATACAGTGTGCAAAGGCTTCAAGCCGACATGAGTATCAACTATCACATGTGGCTGCATACACAGTGCACACACATAGGCATCTTGTACAACCACCACATGTATGCATGTACGTGTCATGCATATACATGTACATGTATAGACAGCACGTTGTGATTGGCTGCCGATATATCCATATTCATAAAAGCTTGCCCCATGCACAAAACACACAGTGCTGTATGTATGTATGTATGTATGTATGTATGTATGTATGTATGTATGTATGTATGTACAGGCATGTACAGGCATAGTACACTTGTATGTGCAGAGACGACACACTGCATGCACTACGGATGTACTGCACTACGGATGTACTGCACTACGGATGTACTGCACTACGGATGTACTACACTACGGACATACTGCTACACAACATCGTACTGCCGGCTAAATCAAAGACTTGTTTAAAGGAACACGTTGCCTTGGATCGGACGAGTTGGTCAAAACAAAAGCGTTTGTAACCGTTTTTTATAAAATGCATATGGTTGGAAAGATGTTTTAAAAGTAGAATACTATGATCCACACAAGTTTGCCTCGAAATTGCGTGGTTTTCCTTCTACTGTGCGAACTAACATGGTCGGCCATTTATGGGAGTCAAAATTTTGACCCCCATAAATGGCCGACGTGTTAGTCGACAAGGTAAAAGGAAAACCACGCAATTTCGAGGCATGTTTGTGTGGATCATTGTATTCTACTTTTACAACATCTTTCTACCCATATGCATTTTATAAAAAACGGTTACAAACGCTTTTCAAAGACCAACTCGACCGATCCAAGGCAACGTGTTCCTTTAAATGCAGGGAAAATAGGTGCTCGGTGGCACGATGTCTGATCATTGGGGTGGGTATTCTGGTATTTTCTTTAAAAATAGATCGGCTTCAACTGTGTGTGTGTGAGCTCGGAACCGATGTCTGATTAACTTGGTTATTTTCAGTTAAAATAGATCGGCTCAATTGTGTGTGTGTGAGCTCGGGACGGGCGGCTTATGTTTTATATTGAATTGGAACCGGGTATGTCTCAGAACCGAGCTTTTTTTCGGAACCGGAACCGAGCCCCAAATTTCTGGAACCGCCCAAGCTTACTCTGCAAAAAGGCACTCTTACTGTTATCAAATAAACATTAAGCCAGAAGTTCAAGCGATACATATTCAAATAGACTAAAGACAAGAGTCAGTATTAGATACTTTATGGAATAGTTGATTGAATGTTTGCATGGTTGTTTTGATTCATAGAACCAGACTTACCACATTTCCATTGACCAACACTTCAAAGTTCTGGCAGTCATCACAGTCATATGGAGAGCTTCCCCCACTACAACCACGGCATTGTGAATGGCAATCCCTGCATGTATTGTTCTCGTCGTGGAACTGGTTTGTTCCACAGTGATCCACGCAATGCTCACCACGTTTGTACTTCATGCACTCCTTGCATTTAGACGGCCCAGCACCGATACAACCCAAGCAGTTTTTGTCGCAAAGTTGACACACCTGAAAATGCAGGGAGGAGGGAAATTGGATTATGGACAGTTCTGAATCACCTGACATCATCGCCAGAACCTTCCCAACTCTATACAGAGCAATTATGGTTAAGTGTCTTGCTCATGGGCAAAAGTGCCATGAGCAGGATGTAAACCCACACTCTGCAGCTGACAACACTACAGCTTGGGTTCGGTGAACTAGATGACCCGCACATTTTCTACTATACTGCTGCAGTTTGGAACTCCCTAGTTCTAAGGTCCTGTGTGCTGTGTGTTGCAAGTAAAAGAACCCAGTGCACTTATCGGGGTTCGCCCCGTTGTTCCTGGTTTGATTTGCTGCATATTAAGCCACAGCACCTTGCAAATCATTACATGGTGAGCTATGTAAAGGAATAGGTCTCACACTTCAACAATGTAGCTCCACAATACCTTGCAGGAAAATACTGGAGGTTGAGCATCACCGAGTAACGGATACGAGTGCCAAATAAGAAGCCACTATAGACAATTTTGAATAACCCCTTTGCTGCTATGAAAGTTGCCTCCTGTAGGTCAAACCATATGCGCGTCTAAACGTGTGTATACAAACAATTTTAAAAACGCAGCACGCAGCGTTCTTGGTTTGATTTCTACGGCACCAGCATGCACACACACTCGCAGTCACCACTTTGTAGGGCAGGTATGAGAACGATGACATCATATTCATTACTGTCTATTGTTTATGATTATTGTTTATGATCATTAGAATACTTACCGAGTAGCCTCTGAGCTTATGAATGCTGGACAGCGCGATGTGATAAAAAAACGAATCGTTATTGCAAGGCGCTCCATCCGGCATGCACTCCAACTATAAACATAAACATGAAAACAAATCTATTAAAACAAGTTCTTTGTACCATCCCTTCACTTTAGTGTTCAGTGACCCATAGATTGGCTTATGTCATAGGCCTGGGAGCATTTTCATAGAACTGCTTAAGCAGTAAATACTACTTTCAAAATTTCTGCTAACAAACAATAAGCAGGATACCAGTCACAGATAACACATATTAAATAGAAATTTAGTTGGTAACCATTTTCTGGTAAGCTTAATTCTGTTTTGCTTGGCTAGTTCTTATTAATTTTGGTTTTTACCCATATAAACCGATGTATGTTAGCACTGTATACTCAGTACTTTCCCCGAGTCCTGTGAAAAAATATCACAGGCATGTTACTCTGGTGGGATTCGAACCCACGACCCTTGCAATTCTAGAGCAGTGTCTTACCAACTAGACTACCGAGGTTGCCCGGTAGCTAGAGGCAGTTCGAATCCTATGTTTTGGCAGCAGGTACCGCAACGATATAAGAGATGTAAAATTTGCATCTATTATATCGTTCTTGTTCTAAGCAGCTCTATGAAATCAGGCCTTGAGCCTAGAAAAACTATGCTTGACGTTCTACATGTTTTCATTTTGTTTTACCTGAGAAGACTCCTTGTTAATAACTCACGGTGAGATGTTAAACTGAACAGCAAGTTCAAAGTGATCCTTTCTCGTGTTGAATGTTAGCAATGAATTGTTCAGAATTTGTTTTAATAGTGCTTAATAAACAGGGGAAGGGGGTATTATCACAATTATTATTGTTTTATCCGTTATCATCACACTGTGGGATTAGTAGAGGTTTGTACATTCCTACAAATTGCAAGGCCATGCTTTCCTACATTCATGATTTCATGCTTTATGTTTGTTGCAGTGATAAATGTTTTACTGTATGTCAACCGAATATACACTGCATGCTGTAATGTCAGGCATGATTAGTACATTAAGTTAGTTCTTTACATTTCTGCGTCAATAAAGTTAATAAAACACTGGAACATGTCAACAAAAAATCTGTTTCCCCCCCCCCCCTCTGCTTTTATGAATAAGTAATTCACATTCTCTAGTTTTCAAAGAAAATTACTATACAACCATCCTGAGGAAATTTCATTAAGTTTCATTCAGGTGCAGCAGTCACATTTTAAACTCAATTCAGCCTTTGGCTGCAAAGTTTTTTGTTTTTTTTTATAAACCAATAATAATAATTTTAGTGGAAACACTGGAAAATGCTGGATGTTGTGTACATCCGAATTCTGTTTTTGACAATCCAAGTAAGTAATGTTGAACTTTTTGGGGGGTAATCAAACTTAATTTTCAGGACCTTACTAGTACCTCATTATGCTTTCAGACTGAAAATATTACTTTCAAATGTTCTGCTGAGCCAAAACAAGCAGGATACCAGTCCAAGATCATACATGTGGCATGGAACTTTGGCTGGTGACCTTATTCTGGTAAGCATAATTTTGTTGCGCTTAGCTACTTTTTGGGTTTTAGGAACTCTATGAAACTAGGCCCGGTATGAAACATCAATAGGACACAGTTGCCATTAGATATATTCTTAGCTATTGGCTTTTAGTCCCCTAATGTCCCCTCAACTTTTCAGACATTTTCTACTGGAAGCGCAATCACTCCCTACAACTGTTAAAAGTGCCGCCCAAATCAAACTTACAGGCAATGAGTATATATTTAACTTTGTTGGGATTAAACAAAAGACGGAAGGGGGGGGTTACTGAATTTGATCTAGGTAGAACAGACAGGGTTCCAAACAACTGCAGGCGACTCAAGATGCAGTCTCTGGGCATTCTTGGCGTCTTAGAAAATCATCTTGACAAACATTGTCTTGGCTCTGACCATCTTGCTTCTTTCTTTGTTTATACAAGGCAGGGATGTGTGTGTTTGTTTGTTTTTTTGTTTGTTTGTTTGTTTGTTTGTTTGTTTGTTTGTTTGTTTGTTTGTTTGTTTGTTTGTTTGTTTGTTTGTTTGTTTGTTTGTTTGTTTGTTTGTTTGTTTGTTTGTTTGTTTATGTTTTGAACCCCTCCCTGCTCTATACATTGTTGTTTTTTTGTTTGTTTTTTTGTAAACAAGCTTTTTCCTTCGAAAAGTTCAAACTCACAAAATAGTGTGGTCCTTACCTCTCTTCAAAACTAAATCCATTTGTGTTTGGATTGTGCCCACAATAAATGTGTTACTTTTTCTTTTTACCCCACCATGGCAAAATTCCTGGATCCCGGCCCTTACTCACAAAGCAAGAACAGCCAAGACAATGTTGAAGAGGGGCTCAAAGATCAAACTAATTTTAGAGATCGCTAATTTTCAAATAAATAGAGTCCTTATGAATCTGGAAAGAAAATTACGAGTCTCTAAGCTCACGTTAACATGGTGTAGAATGCCAAGATAGTTCACACTCTTTCACATGAAATATAAAACAGACATCATTGGATGTAAAAAAAAAAAAAAAAAAAAAAATCTAACCCATTTTGGTTTTGATATCAAAGAATTTCATAAAAAATAAAAATGTCCAGACCCATTATTTGTAATATTATGTCATTCAATATTTTGTGGATATTGACACATTTTCGTTGAATGGGGCATCAACTAAAATGGCAATTACATCATTTTAATATGAGGCTCAGAGACTTGAAATTTTCTCTCCACTTTCAAAATGACTCATTTGGGAAATGAGTGCATCACTTGGAGCCCCTTCTTTAATCTTAACCCTACAGTTAGATAAAAAAAAACATGTCATCCGTTTCTGAATGCATTCTGGACAGTCAGTACCTACCGAGAGAGGTGAAGTCTGGAATGGTTGGCATAGCGGAAGGGAAATGAGTATCATACCATCAACAAATAGGTCAGTTTATTATTCAGGAGTTAGACCACTCACTAGCATGAATTTATTGTTACATGGTGCTTTTAAAGTTATTGCATGTACGGCAGGCCAAATTCAGAAAGACTTAATTCAGGCTAAATCCAGAATACAGCTTTCTCCGGAAGATGATCAAGCATACTGATTGAAACATCGAGTTGAAACCAACGGTTCTTTTCCGAACCATCCCCCAACTCATAAAGAGATAGTCATTATATGGTGTTACCGTAAACCTTTCCATATCGTATTTCCACCATGCAAAGTTTCAAATCCTACTTAAATTCAGAAAGGAAAAGAAATTCAACAGAATCTCCAGGTTGTAAAAATGGCGGGAAAACGGTTCTGTAAGGTGTCTAGTTTGAATTGAGGGTTTAGACATTTCTCCACAGCACAGTCCAGGGCCCCATTTCATAAGAGCTGCAAAGTTTCCTTTCATTTATTTATGATGTAAAAGTGTACTAAAATAAATATTTAACAAAACCTGAAGGAAAAACATAAAAAGAAGATTAAATGAGCGGATGTCTTCTTTATATCTTGTTAGTATTTGACTTATGAAGGTTACTTACGACAGTGTCATCCTCAACCAAGACTTGGTGACAAACGTTACAACCGCCAACCCCGACGGTATTGTCTGGTCCACTACACCTGAAAACAGGACGGGGAAAAACAACCGTAAACATACGATAATATGATTGAAAATCATGAAAATAATTTCAAACCTCAGAAATTTTGTGCAGTTTTTCAGATGTTTCATTTTCTTTAATTTGAGCTTCATTAAACTGAGTTTGAACTTACAGGAACATTAGAGAATTGGTTTGTGCTAACAAAACATTTGCTGGCAGTGTAAGCACTTTATGTAATCCACCATATATATAAACTGACACACCTGTAGAAGTTTGAGATCGATCGGCCATCTGGGTCACGAGAGAATAGTGAAAAACATATGACAGATTTTGCATTGCATCGATGCAAAAAAAAAGAAGAGTAAAACACTCACTGAGCAATAAACTCCAAACGCGTAGTTTGATTATTTATTTCTCATCAAATATTTCGACCAGAAATATTTCAAGGGATTTTTTCAACTATCGTCATCATTAGACCGTGTAAGTTTTATGTAAATCTGTGATCTTCACGATTTTTGTTTCTTCCCAATTCTGTAACCTTCCTTTAAAGATAGGATCATGGATTGGTTTTTGTCAGCGCTATGCTGATTTATAAGGAAAATTACAAATACAATGAAATAAAAGAGAGTTTCAGCTCAATACAGTCTAATTGTTTTAGAAAAAAAAAACTGCTTCCCAACAACGTTAAATCCATCCACATGTAGCGAGGTGACAGTGGGTACCAACTGCAACTCTGGGCGCAGCATTCGCAAACAAAGACAAACCCTCGGACATCTGAGAAACTATTCATGAAAAGTCATAACAAGATATCAGTTGATTATTTTGTCTCTAGATTAGTAAGTTGTTCAAATCATTCTTACCCCTCATCCAATTTGCAGTTACTATTACAAGGCTGGCAGATCTTATTCTCATCGGGGTACTTCATGATGGGACATTCAGATCGACAAAATGGACCATCTTTTACATTTTCACACGATGAACAGTTTTGTGGTCCCTTAAAGAAACAAAGAAATGACAATTTACAAAAACCCTTCACAGACCATTAATTTCTGTGTAATCATGCATTCTGTGTAATCCAGCTGCATTCGTAGAGGTAAAACGATAATGAAACAATCAAAACGCACAGATTTGTACGCGCGGCTCACAGGATTGGCCAATGAATGGTCGCTTTTTGACCTCTAGGTGAGGGCACCCTACTGATATGACATCAAGGGCATAAGGCCTATTAATAATAACAAAAACAAGTATTAATAGAGAACGCCAACGCAACATTTTACAAGAAACTAAACAATAAACAGATAAATAAAGGCACTAATATGGGAATGAACTGTTGGTCCTTAGCAATCAACCATTGAACAGCAAAGTTTCTACATGTTTTTTGTTCAAGAGACGAATTTGATGAGAGAGACGGTTCCAAAGGCATAGGGCACTTTTTGCGTAAAATGCACGATCCCCAGCCGCAAAATGCAACTTCGGAACTGCCAAGAGTGTATACAGTCTGAACCAGAGCTAAGGTCAGGTCATCTGGGGTGGTAAACCTTGATGAAACTGGTGAGATATGAAGGAAAGGTGTTGTGAAGACATTTGTGGACAATGGTCTATTACGATTGATACAAATCTGAACATGAATCTTAGCCGTTTATGAAATTGAGACAAAGTCCTTACCTCTCCCTTGCAACTTCCTTGACACTGTTCATCACAGTAGGCACATATGGTTGGCTTGTTGTAGGTACGGTTAGACTGAACATATCTACACAGAAAGAACACGAGTTTTCATCACACCTAACTTATTTTTAATATCAATTTTCAATTTTACAGCAACGTTTAATTCCACATATCTTCATCAAAAAGTACAGTCAATAATAAATGAACATGGAGCCACGTTCCAAAAAGCTGGGCTTGTCAAAAAACAACAGCTTTACAATCTGAACTAGGAAACTCTACATTCAGAACTTCTTGTCTTAGATTAGTCAATAACCTGCAATTTAGATTTGAATAATTTCCAGCCCAATGAAAATTGCTTAGCCACAGATTACTGCTTAAATTTCAATTCCTCAAACAACAGAGACAGTTGCTACATGTACAATGTATGTCAAATGGCTTGGGGTAAGCCTAGCATAACAACTTTTCAGAAGTGTTTATTGGTGTTTGTCATCTCTAATGTAACCACCTAAAGCTTGCATGAACCATGTGACATAGCAAAGGTTTCTATAGTCTGAGGAATTCAGCAACCTATGCTGCAATGCATGTTAACATGGAGACCAGCTGCAGTCACTAAATCAGAAATACCAAAGTTCTAAAAAGCTTGGACGCTTGGTGGCAGCAGACTTACCAGGTAAATTCCATTGTTCTCGCTAATGAGCGCATGCTCAGAGCTACATTAATAATGGAAATTTACCTGGTAGGTCTGCTGCACCCTAGCGTTCCAAAGTCTCCCATTCTTCTTTGTTTTATTCCCCCAGTAATTATCCCTTTATACATCAAGGTCATTGGCGTTTACTTACTGAGTTAACCTGTCACAATCTTGCACACATGTGTCATCAATCTGCGCATTCCTGCATTGTGCGCACTGTTGTGGACCTGGTCCCCAACAGCCAATGGGGGCGCACTGATCATCACAAACACGACCCAATTCAGCTATTTAGAACAAAAAGGAACAAAAGAGTTAGTTTTAAAACACATTTATGTATGAGATCTAGTTCCATGACCAGGTTCTCAGTGATTATTGTTTGAGATTTAAGTAAGGGTTTTTTGCAAAGCATTGTTTTGGTGTTAATCAACTTGATGGAGCCCAATTATTGTAAATGGATGTAATGCTAAGACCACAAGGGATGTAATGCTGTTTAATAAAAAATACATCTTTCAAAAATTACTATTGGTTTCTATGACTGTAAATTGTTAAGAGTTTTGCTTTCTATAAGAGTTTATTACCGACTTAATATTGCCCCAAATTTGTTCCTGTATGTGTTGCTCAATGTAATGAAGAAACAAAACGTACTACTGTACATGGTAAATTGTGTTGCAGTGTGGTTGAAGCGAAATTGTGTTCAAATACCTGTACCATGACTTCAATAATAAATACTTCAATCCATAGTAAAAGACGGTTGTAATGTATATGTGCCAAATGAAAAAAATATCTTTGTTTGACTGATTGAATTAACAAAAAAAAAATCTGCAGGATGTTCTCAAATGTAAGACAATCAAAACAAATAAAGAATACATTATAGGTTGTTTTGTTGGTAAAAGTGTACATCTTGAATAAAACATAGCAGTTAAACTAAAAAAGTTTAATTCGATAGTTTAATTGCAATATATATTTTAGTTAAAACTATAATTAAAATATATTTGAATCCATTCTGTAAAAATTGTCTTAAATCAGCCTTTTGCTGTGATGATGTTTTTTTTTTATAAATAAACTACATTAAATTCAACTATAGACACCGAGTAGACAATCGGACCCTGCAATCACTTTACACAATGTGTGAAACAGAATGTCAACACAAACCATCAGGCAGGACGTCCTTCTTGTGTTTTACCATCAAAAAGGATGTCCTGTTTTGATATGAAAGTCCGACAGTGATATATAATTGATTGCACATAGTCTACAAAGTGGATGCACTTGTTGTTAACAGTGTGATTATAGCGTACTTGTTAATAGCCCTATATAGGACTCTTCCTCTGCGCTCTGTACACAGAAACAAAGTCCTAACTATAAGGGCCCATTCCTTGGGTGGAAAATTTTCAAACTTCATAACTCAAATCTTACCTGCAACAAGCCACTAATTTCAACAGATTCACTCTCCATGTCAGCATAGAGTTTTCTGCGGTGGGTTTGGTCAAAAACGGGAGTTTCTTAATGTTGGGAGCTGCATTATTTCACAAAAATGACGGATTTGCAAGGAATATATGAGTACCAAAACCCACTGCAGAAAAATGTATACTGTAATGGAATGTGAATCTGTTGAACTTAGTGACTTCTTGCAAGATTTGAGTTATGAAGCTTTGACAATATTCCGCCACAGAAATGGACCCTGATATCCCAGACATCACTGTAGTACAAATACAAAAGTGTAAGGCCGCCAGGGCTACCCCGTTGATTAAAAACACTGAATAAAAAAACTCTGACAATTATTTAAAATGGCCTATACCTTTCAATTATTTCATAACCACTAAAAATGTAAAATTTTGATATTTTTTCATTAGGGGAAATGTCCAGGCACAGATAGAGTTTTTGTGTGTTTTTTTTTTTCCAGTTTTCAATGAAACAGCTGAGAGGCAAAAATGAGAAACTCGGCTGATAAGCCAAAACAGTTGTTGCCATGCCTGTTATAACCAGCTCAAATAGCCATGTAATGACATCAGATTTGGCTGGAGTTAATTATTAACACTAACAGCACAAGTTTTAAAGACTTGCAACAAAAATACAGAAATATACCAAATCAAAAGCAGACAGAAAGACAATAAAAATAAGAGGGAAGAGCTGTGTAAATTAGAGCAAGTAGTGTGATGGAAAGAAAAGCTGATTTCACACGAACATAAATGAGGAAACAAAACAACAAGGACAAGCAGATTTGATGTTAAAACAACATATAGGGAGAAATATTAAGTAACAGCGCAAAACAAAGAGTACATCAAGAGAAAATGTAATTTTTAAAGTATACTGAAATAAAAAGAGTTTGATGGCATTATGGCAAAACAAACTGGAACAAAAGCAACAAGTACACAAACAAAAACAAGGTACAAATGAATTCAGCAGTAAAGACATAACATTTGAAATACACTCACAAGCAAGAATAAGTCAAATGGTTTAGGTTTTAATGAATGTGTTTGATCATCCATCAAAACCAAATGAATTCCAAAGTGTGAAGGGTTGTGACTCTTAACATGAGACTCGCACTCAAGCCTTTGTCTCCAAGGAAGAAGTTCTTAAAACACAGATGAAAATGTTTCACAAGTCCTAAATTCTTAATTGAATGATGAAAGAATTTGGCATGAGATGACAGGAATAATACAGACAATGGTACTTATTAATAATCCCAGTTAAACCAAGCTTCATAAGTCTATGATTGCACAGAGGAAGTTGTTGCTAAGTGGAAGTAGGGATGGCCGTTAATGTTGCAGCTGTAGGCATCAGCGGAGATGAGGCGAAGGCGGAGGTTGGAGACTGATGATGAAGCTCTGAAGACCTGTGGGAGAGAGGATGGGTCTACCACAGCGTTCAAAATGTTTCTTCTTCTTTAAGGAGTGAGGCTAACAAAAACTTAAAGGAAAATGTAGCATTTCTATTACTCAAAGTCTAATTGTCAGCAAATCAAAACATTTTCTTCTCAGTGAAAATTGCAAAGAAAAGTCAGATTTTTTTTTATTTTATTTTTCCTGAATTACATTTTGTTTCTGTTTTAACCCCAAAATAAAAGGGGGCAAAGGAACATCAAAATCATAATTCTGGCTGTTCTATTTCCAGGAAGTAATCAAAATGAACATAGTGGCAGACCCTGTTGGAATTGGAATGGAAGGAGAAACCCAGCCAGCTCATGTTGGTTAGGTTCAGTTGAGTTAAAGCAGTGGTGGTAGTAGTAGTCAGGCTCCGTGCAGGGTTTTTTAATTCTTGTACAACATGCAGCAGGCAAATCCTATACTGGGTTTGTCAGTTACTGTTCAGACGATACTAGATACCAGACAAGTGCGAATGGAATACGGAAAAATTGACACGCTATATTTTTCTGTACTCCACAAGCACTTGTGTGTGAACAAACTCATCTTCAGGCAAACTCAACGCGCAGCTTAAAATAGTGCAATAGATGGTATGAAAACAGTTTGTTAGAACTGGATGTAATATGATCCGTGCATATAATATAATATCAGTATAATATCACACTCTTACTGCTTAACACCAATCCGGGCGTGCAAATGTTGAGCACAGCGCGCCGTTTGCTGCGGTGTCTTCAATGCCTAGATTATGCACAAAAAGACACCACAGTTGTTAACTTTTTCAATAGAGGGTGCTACCAATTTTCTCTAGTCGGATTGGTCTATAGGTTGACCAATAAGAATCAAGGATTCAAGTTTGCTTGACGATGAGAGTTTGTATCAAAGCTGAGACCAAAGGACTCCAAAAACCTTCATACTCCAGGTTTTGTTTTATCTCTAAAGGGACATCATATTGAAGGGGGAGGCAGGTGGCCTGTTTTTCTATTTTACTATATTCGGCCCACATCCGCATTGTCAGGAAAACCTATTTGCCTTCAGCAAACAAAAGTAACTTTTATAGAAGTTAAAGTCCGTCTTTCACTTCCTGACTCTATGTCTCGTCTCGTCATGTCTCGTCACGATGCCCGGACAAATGAATTGCTCCCAAATTAATAAAGGGCTTTTACTCCACCAGTTAGTTTGATCCGGTCCTTTTAGACTTTGCCCTTATATGAGCGTCATTTACTGCTCAGAATGTCAAGTGGGAATTTAAAACTGGGTAGGAATTACTGAATGGGTCAACATCATGGACACAGAGTGTGTTGTTAATTAGACATGTTCAGGCAAGGTCTACATCTTGTTTAGTTTAATGTGTACATGTACATGCGGTTCTGTCGTAAATTCGTCGCTCTGTGCGGTAAAATACTAAATGGTTGTTTGTTTTTCCAAATTGAGCCAAACTTCTCTCTTGATTTTTTGTGTGCCTTTCTCATCTACTGGTACAACAATTTTCTGTTTTCCTTTAAAATTCAGATGTCAAATACTATGTATGCCTGTTACAAACATCTGATAAGAAAAAGATCTTCTCTACAGTACTTGACGCCCAATAAAACAGTTGATAAGGTGGTTTCTATTTTTCTATCAGAAAATACATGTACATGTACCGTGCTATATTTATTTGACTTCTATGCACCAGCCCATATAGCTCACCACCAACCGTTTCATTGTTTCAAATTCTACTCATTTCATTGATGTTCTAAAAAAATATACTTTTATCAGTAACTCCTAATGTCTGTTTTGTTTCATTTTGAATTTTTTCAAATTGTAAAAGATTGAGAGAGAATAAAGAAAGAAAAAACAGGTCTTAAAATGATGGTTGAAAATTATTACCGTAACAGTATTATAACAGTATTATAACAGTATTCAATGATAATTACATGTATGTGTTCCTCAAGGAACTAGTGTGTCCTATTCCATAAATCATGAGAAAAGGGGTACCATTCATGATAGAGGGTGGTAAGTACATGGGTTGGCATAGTCTGGTGCTTGTTCTTTATTATTACATGCAATACCCAGTTAATGTACCCAATTTCACAGAGCTGTGTGGCGGTAAAATAATCACCTTACAAAATGAAAATAAAAAGTTGTTTGAATTCAATTGGATTAAATTACATCAAAAGGTGCTCCTGGCTGAAACCAACATTTACTGGCCCTGCGTTTTGAAGCTGCTTGGGCGTATCATGATTGTGTACAAACCTACATTAAAGCTTTAAATTTTGTTTTGTCAATTGTACAGTTAAAGTGCTTTTATTCTTTTCTGTGACAACCACCCATGGTGTAAGTTTTGTGTGCAACTCTGTAGTTTATGATGCGCATACTTTCAGCATGTGCTTAAACGCGCTTGCATCACAGCTCCATGTCATTGGTTCGTTAAGGGCAATGTCACAGAGGGCAATGTCACAGAGGGCAACCAACTGTACTGGATGTAACTCACTACCCCGAAGAAAATAATGAGAAAACAGAAATGTGAATGAACTTTCTGCTTGAAAATTGCCTGGAACTGGTTGCCTGTAACTTGCCCCATACATTATGACATTGCCTACATGTATACCGATGCATTGCATGTCTCATGTGAAGTTCAGTTAACTACAGAATCAAAAATGCAAACTAAATCAACCGTCTGGAAATCCACATGAGACAATGTAAATCATGTCAGTCAAATCAAATAAATCTATTCAAATTATCGGTTATGATTAAAGATGTATATATTACATGGTTAAACAAATAATAACAGTTATACATGAATTAACATACATGAATATTAATTAGCATACATTCCCATGCACTCTACTCATTCGTATTAATAGCTAATACAATCCTATTTGGACACAACTTCATTCAATAAGGTCATACAAGGTTTGGACATTCGTTACAAAGGTAGGATTCTAAAACTGATTATACTTAATCCATGTAAACCTGATAGCCTTTTGTAAAGACACCACTATCCTGTTGGTAGGTGTGATAGAATTCTACTGTAAGCCACGCCCCTTTCATGCAAACTACATAACTCCATCAATTCTCAGAAGCCCATTGGAAATGCATTAAACTATTTTGTCTTTGATCAATCATGTAAGAGCAAAATGCGATAACACCATGTAAAAAACACCCCTTTTTTTCTTAAGTAGCGTTAGTTCTGAAAAGAACGGGTGGTTGACAACTGAATGTTTTAATCAGTATGCTTTGATTGTCTTCAGAACCACACAGCATACTAATCGAAACATTGAGTTGTCAACCACTGGTTCCTTTTAGAACCAACATTACTCAAAAGAGATTTCTGCAAACATCACCTTATTAAACTCCAACCATGCAAAGTTTCAATCCTATTTAACATTTTTGGACTTGCCTTTCACTTGTCTTGCAAAGACTCAAGTTCTTTTCAGAAGAATTGGTTTCTGTTTTATGAAATGTCTTTGTATGCTTAAAGTGGGTGCCTTTGTAGTAAAATAGTACACTTTTTGAAGGTTGAAAAAAAAAAAACGCTCAGCGTTTGACGTAATCACCTTCCAACAGGAATAGCGACAAAATATCAGGCCTTTACTACTTCTAATTCTTGCAACATTTCATTCAAATACAAGCTGTAGATGATTTAAGTTCCAAAGACTGAATTATTATTTGGCCAAATTAAACCAAAGTAAACCAGGAATATTTCTGCAACACCTTTTTAAATTATTAAGCAAAAAACAAAGAGATATTTGAATTGTGCATGTTGTTTTTGTTTACTTGTAAATAATGTATGTTGTTTCTGTCTGTTTGATTTTATGTAAAAATTTGTTGATTAAGAGAAGTTAATTTTCAACAAGACTATTTGATATTGTTTTTATGAAATTACTACAATTACTTTTACGTGAATAGGAAAAACATGAAAGAGGCAAGTGGTAGAAAACTGACAGATAAACTATTGATTAAAACAACGTTTTAGTTAAAAGTTGAAATTAAGTCAGTGGACAAGTTGAAGAGTGATCACAATATCCTCGGAATTAAGTACAGTTTAATTGTGAAATACTGAGCTTGGTTTATAAACCAAAACAACAACAACATTTTAAAAAGGTATGGAATTGTATTGCTGCTTTAAGGATAACAGATTTGTTTTTTAACCCCTTTTTTATATTTTATGGTATTTTGTGGTTTTCAACTTGGAATTTGTGTCCAAATCTGAATATTGTCTGTATTAAATGATTATTATTTATCAAAATGCAAACAAAAATACATGCAAAAAAACATGCAAGTTAAAAAGATGCTTGGTTAAGATTTCAATTAAACTTTTCATTATGTTTGCCCTCCAGACCCTTTAATCTTGAACTTCTTTAAAATATTCAAGAAAAAAAGTTGTGTCTTCTCTTGACGCAATCATAGAGCAAGGAACTGCTTCCTCTCTATGATCAAACCAAGCATCTTTTCTTACCATGCACACCAGCGTGGGGGTGAATTTTAAAGAGCTTTTGTTTTAGATGAGATTTTCGATCGGCCATTCCAGGTAAAATTTTTGTTTTGAAAGTCCAAATCTTCCCCTTGTTGCTTTAAACAAGGAAAAAACATGATCAGAAGGAAAAGTGGAATAGGTTTCTGCAGTTGGGTTTTTTGACGAGGTTATTTGCGATTGGAAATGGTTAAACAGGGACAATCATCATAATCATAGCAGGTTGGTGGCTGTACATGTGTTTATGAACTTAAACGCAGTTACTGCGCGTGAACACTTGCTTGCCGTCATTTCACGATGTGACAGCAAGTGAGCACAAGTGCTGTAACTGCGTTAGAATTTATAATTCTATGTCCAGCCACAGGACTGCTATGAACATGCTGACAGTCTATGTTTAATGGTGATAACTTCTTTTTCAAAGAGTGTTACGGGATGACAACAATGCTGATCATGTCATGTATATAAGACTTGTAATGTGAATGAAAGGAATTGTTTAGTCTTAAGCAAAACAACAGAATCAAATTGACTTTGTTTGACCACAACTACGCAACATCTTTTTTATTTTACAGGAAGCGGGAACCGGGTTGCATTTCTGTCAAAGTTTTAATTTGAGATTTAAGCTCTTGTTACCCAGCTGACTGCTTGGCAGAATTAAACATGATGCATTAGTGCAAAGTTAGTACATTAGTAGTCCGATGAACACAGGTCTTAACCAACCAGAAAATATTGCACAAAACTAAGCGGTTCTTTTTTTATTAAAGTGCTTGAAAATGTCTCGTGAAATATTTTTCCTTTAAATCTCTGATAAATCGGCTTGGAAACAGCCTCTGTAAAACAGCAGCTTGAAAATAACCAAAACAACTCTTGGTTTTTCACCACTTTAGGAGTCTTAGGCGACGAATGCAATTTACGCGTTCATCACCAAACGACTATGAGCATGCAGTAACCGCGTGTGACATCAGTGCAAGTGGTCAATACCCCACCAGAATTACAGACCATTTTAGTCTTGTACTTCTGGCATTAAAAAACTGAACAGTATTTTAAGTTTTGTGCTGCATGCAAAATATTGCATGGCTGAATTATTGGAAGTAAGTATAAAAAAATAAACAAATAAAAAATTCCTGGTTGGTTAAGATCGTAATGACGTTAGAGCTAGGCTGGGTGATTTCAAATCAGCATTGAGAGGGGGTAAAGGGGTTGGGGTTTGGGGGTTGGTTTGTTGATACTTACCACACCTCTCCGGTTCCATGTTTCGCTCGATGGTTACTTTCCTGTCATCACCTAGCAATTGCTGAAACATCTCCTTCTTCACATAGCACAACTTTTCGTTCCATTGTAAATTCACTGTACCAGACTGTATTGCTTCAAGTCTGAACAAGCTCAGGGATCTCAGCGTGGAGGCCGTGATTTGCAGGGCGTGTTTACTATTGTCATTCATTATAGGTACATGTACAGTCAATAAAAAAACAGAGACATTCTGAGGGGTTAGTATAACATTCATCATGCAAATTATAATATCCGAGGAGGTGCAGCCTTTGGAGAAACCGGTGCCCTTTCCTAACCACCACAAACCTCTTCACCAAACTTTGAAACTATTGGGAACTCAACACAAGCCACACATTCATGTACAAGCGAGCATGATGGAAAGTACAAAGGTTTTACATTAAAACTGAGCCAAATTTCAAGGCTGCATTTCTTTCTTTTTTTCTTTCTTTTTTTTGCGTGGCTGGGGCATGATAGGGGGGGGGGAGGAGGAATAGTTCTTCAAGCAGCAAGAGGTTTGTAATGCCAGAACTTGCATCGCAAGGGCAGGGTACCATATGCTCCCTCCATACTACACCACAACCTGGTAGCATGCAGTACTTACTGCACATCTCCTCATCCATATTTTGGTACAGCTCCACCGTCTGGTCCGTGCGTGGCTTCGTAATTTTATTCCACATTTTCGGGGCAACATAGCAGAGGTTCTCGCTTTGGTAGAGGAGAATGTTTCCACTGGCCACGCGCTGAAGCGAGGTCATACCCAGTGATTGTAGGGTACCACTGTTTATGAACAGGGAATACTGCTTGGGAGCACCAATGCTGGATAGTGACGGGGTTGGTTGGATGGGTACAAAAGGATCAAACATATCGCTGTAATGAACAAGGACAGTGGCTGATGATCCCAGTCAAATTTCTTCCTCACTTTTACCACCTTACTCTTTTCCCTGCTTCTCTTTTCTGTTCTGTTTTCTAAACATCCCTCAATTCTTTACGGAATAACAGTAATTTCCAACTATTTCTCAACCTACACTAGCTTCCAGTCCATCAGCACATTCAATTCACAAACACTCCAACTCACATCCCATACACTAAATGGTTCAGGCCCACTATACACACAAAACCTGCTTACCACCCTTCTAACAGTTACAGTTCCCACTTTCATAGATCTGCTTAAGCAGATAAAGTTGATAAGCGCCACCAAAAGCAATGCTACATGGAATAAGGTTACCAGCCAAAAATTAATACCATCTTTAAATGCATCATCTGAGACTGTTGTCCTGCGAAAGTTTGCTTAGCAAGAAATTGTTATAATGCCAAATTGACAAACTGAGCTATGGTCTGAGATCTACATGTACTTGCAGTACATTTCATGTTCCCTGTGTCTTTCTTGGCCAGTTACAGGAACACGGCCTTTTCCAAGACTTCACTGCCTGAAAACCTTAAGACAGACTCACAATGACACTCTCTTTACAAAAGAATCTTGAATTTGAAAATGTTTAAGTTTCTTCTCCATACCTAGTACCTTCGGATGTTTTCACAGGAAAGAGTTTGTAACAACTTTTTTTTTCTTTCTTACTAATATTATCTCATGATGCCTTACAACCAAGCCAAGGTGGTTTTCTCATTTCCAGCCAAACCCTCAAGAAAACTAGCCTACATTTTGCTAACAAACATCTTCACATAATCACCTCGCCTCATCTTCTTGACCCCTCCCCCTAGCAAACTCTTTCTCTAAAGCCTCTTTCTCTCAACCCATCTCAAACCAAATGTCTCCTTACCCATACAGTTGTCGTCCATAGATCTTCTTGAGATTACGGAAGCAGTTCAGATCAGTAAAGTGTTCATGGTGACCCTGTACAGTCAGATAGCCCTGTATTTCATGAATGGTAGATAATCTCTCCAAAAGATCCAAGGTTATTCCTTCATAACCCAAGAAGGCATCCCTACCAGAGAGAAAAAGGTTTAAAAAAAAATACATCAAAGTGAGAACAGCAACTTGGACGATCCAAGGTGATTCCTTCATAACCCAAGAAGGATCCCTACCAGAGAGAACAAAGTCAAGAAAACATTAAAGTGAGAACGGCAACTTGGAAGATCCAAGGTGATTCCTTCATAACCCAAGAAGGCATCCCTTCCAGAGAGAACAAACTTAAGAAAATCATCAAAGTGAAAACGCCAACTTAGGGCTAGATAACTCAATGGTAGATAGATTCTGTCCCCCATACAGCAAACTGTGTACAAACTTCTTCTGATAGCTAGCGCCCTCGTTTGAATCATCCCCTTACACAATCTCCAAGGGACAGATTTCCCTAGGGGACAGATTTCCCCAAAATTAAAACGGAAGCCGTTGGTTCAAATCCCTATCAAGTCAATTTTTCTTTGTTAAACCTCCCCTGTTTGCTGCTATCGTCAAAACAAGGATGTTCTTGATTTTTTCTTGTTGGGCTCTATAATGACAACACCTCATTAGAGCCTATTATGTAAGTCATTCTCAACATAAAATGCTTAACACTGAAGGCTGACGTTTTGGTTGTTTTCCCCTCGAGGCCGTTTCACTTCTTCCGCGGAAGAACCCAATTTTGGCGTAGCGCGTCTCATATTTGTCATGTTCTTAACCACTTCACTCAATACAGCCTAAACATACCCATCAAATGAAGAAGTTCCAATGAAGATGTTGTTTCGTATGATGGTGCAATTGTCCAGTTTTCCGTCCTCAAAATGGTCTTTATAGAGCATATCGCCATCAAGAAGTCCATCACACGCTGTTTGTTTAAGTCAAAAACAAAAAAGGTTACAGAAGCCATTTACTTAGCAAAACCTTTTATCTGGGAGGGGGAAGGGGGATGAAGTGGTTAATCAAATTTTGAATGATTTTTGGGGTCGCACAATAAATTGACTAGGGTGGGATTCGAAGTTAGTTTAAAATTTATCACAAGTCAAGGCTTTTATTACAAATGCGAGTTAAAGGCAGTGGACACTATTGGTAATTGTCAAAGACTGGCCTTCACAGTTGGTGTATCTCAACATATGCATAAAATAACTAACCTGTGAAAATTTGAGCTCAATCGGTCAACGAAGTTTCGAGATAATAAAAACACCCTTGTCACACGAAGTTGTATGCGTTTAGATAGTTGATTTCTAGACCTCAAGTTCTAAATCTGAGGTCTCGAAATCAAATTCATGGAAAATTACTTCTTTCTTGAAAACTATGGCACTTCAGAGGGAGCCTTTTCTCACAATGGTTTATACCCTCAAACTCTCCCAATTACTCGTCACCAAGAAAGGTTTTCTGCTAATAATTATTTTGAGTAATTACCAAAAGTGTCCACTGCCTTTAAAGGGTTTGCACAATATTAGCAAGACTGAAAATGCAAATATTCACAGATTACACATACCTAATACTATGGTAATGGTAGGGATAATCTCATTGAAATATGTTTGCTTGAAATTCTACCTATTTGAGAGTCCAAAACTTGAAATTAGTGAAAACACTATTTTCTTGTGGCTCTAATGAAGTGCAAATACTACATTATATTTTTTAAATACTCGTACTTGTATATATACATGTATAAACACCTTTTGCTGATAGCACAGTAATGATAATAATATTTGATTTTCATATAGCACTTTATACACCGTGTCTCAAAGCGCTTTCAAAATTAGGGAGCAAAAACAATGTTTTCATTTAGAATTGGATTTCTTGTATAAATCATGCAATCTGCATTGTTACATGCTTATGCCACAGAATTGGATTTCACAAAGACTTACGACTAGTCTTATTTTAGGACAAGTTACTTATTTTAGGACGAGTTACTCGCCTAACAAATTGTTAATATGAACCCTGGACTTTATGCAGGCTTGATTTGTATACAGTTCAATGTAAAACAACGCAACAGCTTGAATTCCATGGAGATTGCACTGTACACTTCCAATAAACTTTTAAAATGAAGAAAAAGAGACCACACCTTAAAACTTGTAATGTTGATTATATAACAACTCTTGAAGTTATGTGGAAATTGTTAAACAAAATGTAAAATTTCCTGAATGATCAGGTAGTATCTTGTCTGCCAGGAAATGCACAGAAATGTTTAAAGTCACTCTTTCTGTAGACAGCAATTTTAATTACATCATCTATACAAAAAGAAGATTTTTCTTGACTGTATAAGACTTACTCTTTGGACACGGTCCCTCACATCCAACACATTTATTTTCGTCTTTGCTTTCGACCTTCCCATTTGGGCACTGATTTATACAATTATCTCCATCCTCAAGAACGTTTTCTAAATGGTTTGGGGGAAACAAACAAAAATAAGTTCACTTTTAAAATCATTCTGCTGAACTCAAATTACATTTAAACCTTTCAGGGCCTGCTTTTTTATTTGCGTTTCGAACCTAAAGTGCCCAGCTTTTCTTAGGTTTTCGAAATTCTGTATAACAAATAAACAAATAAGTTTTTCAAACCAACCAAAATGTATCTTGCTGATTTGTGTTTCCTTTGAACATCCAAAAGTCAACAGTATTTCTGGGGTGATAATGCTCTCTTGTTATAACATGTATATTATCGGTTGTGCATGTCTGATATTGACGCTTTCAGAATACATATAATAAATTGCAGCAAAAATGATCAGTGTCTTGCATAAGAACAAAAGTGTCGGAACTGGGACTCGAGCCCACACTCTGCTGATCAGAAATACCAGAGCTCAAGTCTGGTGTTCTTGTCTGCTCGGTAACGACACCCCACACATTAAAACCTCTTAATAAAACTTCTTTTCATTAGGGGTATTAAAGTCTGTAGCAAAAGAAAGAATCTCGAGATAAAAATAAATTGTTTTTAATGGAGAAAATGACCTCACCTGGACATGAGGTCAAGCACCTTGGTCCATAGGAATATCTGAAATCTGGATTGAGCTCATTCTGAAACGTGGTTGGGTTGTAGATTGTCCTGGTAGGGCAGCTCTCTACACATTGGTCATCCATAGTAAACTTGAGGCACGCCTACAGGGAAGGAAGGCAACAAATAAGGTTTCAATTTGAAATCACATCCTTAGTCACAATGACAGATCATTAATTAAGTTTTACTTTAAAAGGAATAATTTAAAAACTTTAGTCTACTTTTGATCTTTAACTTTTCTCACAGTACGAACAGTTCACAGAGCTGCTTCAGCAGAGAATATTGCTTAACAATATTCTGCTAAGCAGAATGGAGCGGGATACCAATCACAATTAGTACTTGTGACATGGTTTACTTGGCTGGTAACCTGGTAAGGTTAATTTTGTTACGCTTAATAGCTACTTTCTGTGCTGAAGCAGGTCTATGAAATTGGGCCCAGCTTTGTGGCAATGGTCATAACTGACCATCCACTGCACCAAAGAGTTAAGTAATCTAAGATGGCGTCTTTGATGTTTACTTTGTGGCAATGGTCATAACTGACCATCCACTGCACCAAAGAGATAAACAATCTAAGATGGCGGCTTTGATGCTTACTCACCCAGCATTCTTTATTGCTAGGTCCAGTACATCCAGCAGCACAGCTTCGATGACAGCATCCAGCCTGGGTTGGACCATTACAACGATAGTCACACGTCCCACTGCAATTCTTACGCGTTACTGAGTTCAAGAGAAAAGCAAAATTAAAAGACAATACTAGTAATCAAGATGTCTTGAAGGCAAAGGTTTTTGGAACAGTTCAATTATTTTAATCCTATAAAAATGTAGATATATACAATACAACTAACCTGTGAACACTTCATTTCAAAAGTTTTTGAGACATTGCCAAAAATCTGGATTGGTTATACTCTTTCTTCTGAAGATGAGCAGATAATACTGTTTGAAATGTTAAGACCAAACTGGCTTTTTTTTTTTTTGAGCTAACACTCTTCCCCGAAGAGATGTTACACATGGATGTTATATATTATTTGGTATTGAGTAACACCTATTGTTCTGTAGAGGACTTGTCTTGCTTTATATTCTACTATTGCAGAGTAGATTTTTGGAAGTAGTGAAACTTCTCAGTTCTGAAAAGAACTGTCCTGCTTTTTAGCTACTACCTTGGCGGAAGGTTATAGAAAATCGGCAAGGACTACTACTTTAGCTTTTAGTGAATCGTTATTAACTACTGTGGAGTGAGTTCTTTAGTCTCAACACTTCAACTCGCTTGCTCTAGTCATCGTCAGGAGATTGGTTGTTATAGTTAGTGTTACTTATTAAGGAGAACAAAAGTAATAACAAATTAATACAGCTTTGCTCATTGCAATCAATGATATTTCACTTACACACTTGACACATATCAGCACCTGGACCCCAACATCCACCCGGACACTCCGGTGAACAAACATGCTCTGTAGAATGAATCCAATATATTATTAGGTGACTTTGTCAACAGATATCACAGCTATTTTTGAACTTTTGCACATTTCTTCTTAGACAGAAAGTTGACAAAATATTGGAAGTATGTAAAGAGGAGCTGAGATTGTTCAATATAATAGAAGTTAAATTTGCATCGGGGATAAAAGAATATTAATTTTGAGATAGAGATTGTTCAAGATATAAATTTGAAATTAATAAAAGTGTCTGCCATACTTGCTGTACAAGAATCTCCGTGATCCATAAATGTCGGGACTAGGCCTTCTCTCATATCATCCCAGTCGATGGTTTGTACATAGCACAAATCACGGTTGTTCTGAAACTTGACATTTCCCTTCACAATCTCTGCAAGGAAACAAAATCATAAGAAGATAAAAAAGATTAACTTTTCCTCGATTCACAGAGAACGATTTGGGCAACATGGGTAACTTGTTCTTATTTTGACCCATCTAGTTACAAGAAGCATCTCAATAGTCCAAAAGGTAGAAATGTTCTTATTGGATCGATGAAATATTCCAGCAAGCTGCCGGAGTGTTCTGTGGAAATGTTTGAAAAGATAATTTATTCACTCCTGTAGGATTGTTTCCCAGCACAGCACTAGGTCATTTCACGCCAAAACGTTTTGGTCCACTGGAATGGAGGCATATATACCTACAGCAACGTCCCCTCCCGCTGGGTGCATGCACAACCTTTGACAAGCTCTCTTATTAGCATAATCATAATCATCATTACTATTAATCTGATTCTGGCTATATGGTTAGTCACATGTTACTAACTTGTACATAAGAAGAAACTGAGATATTTGTATAGAACAGAGATCACCTGAACCTTATCACTAAGCTTAGTTATCGCTTACCATGCAATTGTGGGAACTGTAACTCTCTCAAACCAGTCCCATTGTCAACATCATGATGATTGATAGCAACATACAAGGCGTTCCCATCGTACAGCTCATTACCACGAATAACACGAAGACTTGGAAATAAGACAACATCTTGGTACAGGAGAAGAATAATCACGTAACCCGTGACCTCACGAATGTCTTTCAGAAAGGTCAAGTCATAGTGCTTCTGGCGTAGGAATTTGATTTCCAAGTTTCCATCAACGTAGGTACAACCTGTGCAATTGAGAAAATAACAAGTCGTTCCTCATTTTTATCTGTAGGGTATTTAATAACTATAATAGCATGCAGTTCATATAAAATAGCGCTATAACACGTCTGAAGGCGTCTCAAAGTGCTCATTTTTCCTTCAAGGTATGTAGAGCTTTGTTTGAAATATAAGACCCATTATTTATATAGCACCATGTAATGCTTATAAGATGCTGTAGCGCAATCTGCTGACAACCATACCAGGAAACACTGGGACAAACACTTTCTCCTAACGACAAGTTTATTGGGTTCTTTTACCTGCATTACACAACACAACAAGCTACCTATGGCTGGCTCAACACCCCATCCGAAGGACAAAGCAATAATGGTTAAGTGCCTCATTCAAGGACACAATCGTCAAGACCGGGACTCGAACCCACACGCTGCTGATCAGAAACATCAGAGTTAGTGCTGGGCGGAATAGTGAAATTTTGTTATTCGGATACCGCTGGCCAACTATCCGAAATTAACCGGATACTCGAATAATTTTTTTCGCCACGAGAGGGCGCTATTTAAAAAAATATAATAAAAAAAATTATTTTTTTTGCCAATAGAGGGCACTGTTCGTTTGTGAATGAGATCTTATGGGCGGATTGATATTAGTTTAAGACAGTGTCACTCGGTTCATTCATAAAAATGACCGGATCTAATTTAAAGATGGCGATTTGCTTTTTCTTTTGATCGTGATTGACTCTACGTGAAGGAAAACTTGTGTAATCTTTGGACAAATTACGTCAGAAATGTCATTGTTTTAACTCTTCACGGAGGTGAGCATAGTGAAATACTTAATTTATGCTGTTTTATGCTGTCTTAACAGAAGTTTCATAAGGATTCAGACGAAACATTTATATCCGTTGTTGCCCGACGTCCGCGGATATTCGGATAGTTAAAGAATATCCGGTTACTCGGTTGTTATTACAGAATTATCCGGTTTGTACACAGGTATTTGCGCCCTATGCGGATATCCGGTTAAGAAAAAAAAGGCATTCACGAACGGATAGGAAAACCTATTTGCCATTAACCGGATATTCGAATAATTCGCCCAGGCCTAATCAGAGTCCAGTACTCTTGACCACTCGGCCATGACACCCCAGTATTGTACATCAACTCACTTGTGAAAGGACCACAAAACATCTGTTGAGCTATTCCTTTGGTTACTTATAAATGTTTATACACCAATACAAGATTTATTTGGGCTAAATAACGTACCTATCTTGCTTAAAACAATTTGCATACGACTTGCCTGAAAAATTCTCCAGCACACTCGCTCGAGTCATTGTTACAAAACATAGATGCAACCTGAAGCAAATTGTGCCCTCTTTTGTTTATCTTTCTCAAACTCTCAGTAAAGTAACACTACTTTTTTTGTGATTAAATCTGAATGGTCAACAGGTATGCTATTTGTTAAAATTTCTCCTGCTACTACTGTACAAGAAAAGGTACCGATATTGATTTGCTGTAACACCATGTGTGTGTCTACTTGCCAGGTAGATTTTGTTCTTTAGAGAACTGTCTTGCCATATATTCTACTAACGCGGAATAGATTTTCAGATTTCAGGAGACTTCCGAGTTCTGCTTTCTAACTACTACCTTGGCAGAAGGTAGACAATCGGCAGGAACTACTACATGTACTTTAGCTTATATAGATGATTGTTATTAACTTCTCAACCATGGAGTGAGTTCTTAATTGGTCTCAACAACTCGACTAGCTTGCTAGTCATCGTCAGGAGACTAGTATGAGAAACTGGTTATGAAAAGGTTACGTTACATACCTTCAAATCGCTCCTTGAGTACCTGATACATCAACACATCATCATCCAAAGACCCGGGCGCTGAGACTCCGTTTCCATACCCCACACATACTGCAAAATAAAATCAAACATACAGTATAATTTAAATGATGTAAATATTTAGTATACCCTCCATCGACACACATGAATTTTCCGAATTCGCAGTGTGTCATGGTTGAGTGGCCTAGCGCATCAGACTCAAGTTCTGATGGCTGAATAATCAGAGTGTGGGTTCGAATCCTGGTCATGGCGGTTGTATCCTACACAAGACACTTTGCTTTGTATCACCAAGGAGTAAATATATACCTGTGGGGGTTGAAACATTGTTGATGTATATGATTACCAAACTGCGTACCTATTTAGCTGCAAGTGCTGCAGACTCCTAAGGAGTTGAGATGGTTTCAGGAATGGCTCATGAATAGGTACATGTAGTAATAGTTTGAGGCGCTGGGTGGTTTTTAACTGTGGGGTGGGTTTCAGGGGACATTCTTTGTGGCAGGACGGCTTTGTAGAGGTGCTAGTCACCTGTTCCTCCTAGCCACTCACTGGCTTGGTATTTTTAGCTCTTTTGCTTCTTTGTTTCTTTATGTATCGATTTGTATATATATTTTTATGCCAGTGTAAAGTCTAATAAAACTAAAAACAATTTAAAATCGCCTAATAAACACATATCAGTATTTTATTATTTATTCTTCTTTTAAGAAAAATACAAGTTGTTTAAATAGTATTTAAAAAAACTGAAATAAGTTTGAAATATGTAAAAAGGTCCTACTCTGTGAGTACAAGTACACAATACCAACCAAATCAGTCATAACTTCATTTGTGGATTACTTTAAAATAAATAAATCAACTAAATAAATAAATCAATATCAACTTTAGCCCATTGCCAAAAATTAACATGGAACGAATAAAAACTTGTCCCCGCACTTGACTAACAAAAAGTTTCAACACATTTTGCTCACTGTAAATTTTCAATACAACCAACCGTATTAGTTGATATTTAGGCATACATGACTTGGTACATTAATCGAACAGAGCAGATTCATGACATTGAAAACCAGACGCGATATCAGGTCCCAGACAATGTCAACACCAAAACCTCCATAGAGAATAGCCATGCCACCCCCCCCCCCCCCCCCCCCGACCTGAATATCTTAACATCTTCAATAACATTCTCATCACCCAGAAGCAGAGCTAGTGCGAGTGCTGTGACATATCATGCCTAGCTCACGTACATGACACACTGGTAACCCTGCAAAGGAATGCAGCACATACTTGAGGAGGAGGGGGGGGGGGTTCAAGTTCAGGGAACCAGTCACGCAGCATACCATAACATGAGACACAGTCACGAGTTTCCAGAAAGTTAAATCCAAACCTGACGTGGATGATAAGACAGGGATTTGGGAACAGACGTCAGAGGACAATGCCTGGCCGGTAGATGACCCTCAATCTTAGCGTAGGAGATTCACTCCAGCAAACAACCAATAATGCTTCATTACACCTGCTTGCGTTTGTTATATCAATTATCCTTCACAGTCCAAATCTATAGATTGCACGCATCACCTGCAAACACATGGTTCAAATTCGACTTTTAGAAACTCATTCCTCACAGTTTGATTCCAAGAAAAAACCTTTGGATGATCTAACAGTGCATCACTTGACTTAATTGAATACATGTTTGTACAAACCTCTGACCTTTTGTTTTACTAATACTGGGTTAAGTGGGATTTGAAACTTGATAATCTCTAAATGAGTTAGGGTGGTTCTGAAAACTTGGTTGTAAAATATAAGTATCAGCAGTATTGTGAATAATATACCATAAGATGCTTGTCATTTGATTGGTGGAAGATGCATCACATGTCATTCTGTATTTTGCCATGTTTACCGCCTCGAAACTCCTAAATGTATTGGAGTCCTATGTTGAGAAATATTGGATGCTTGGCAGCTATGCTTTATGCGTAATAATAGAATTTACTTTGATACTGTATGTACATGTATGCATGCTATTAGCGCCCATGTAAGCTTGCATGGCAACCCGCATATGGCTACGGATCCCGAACGCACTATAGCCAATAAATAACTTTGAAAAATTTCAAAATGAAATTCCCTCTTTACGTTATCCAAGAATACCACACTTGTACTTCAATCAAAAGCCAATCAACCTCATTGCAATTGGTGTATCGATCTCGTCATGCCATTTCATGCTCAATCATAAACACTGGAATTGTGTTCTTTGGTACCTGTGCAAGTTTATCGCGTAGTTTAGCTAGGCTTGGGGTCAATCCAATTGACGCATGCACTCAGGTGTGGTGGCCAGCAAAAGAGGCATCAAGTCATTGAGCAACTATTCCCAACTCATTTTACATTGATCGTACTATGTAACTATATGAAGGTTACCTTATCACATAAATTACGTGCAAAAGCGTTTAAATACTTGAGACTTGGATATGTGTACGCCAAAGGCCCACGAGGGCCCTACAATCGCTGGTTACTTTCAAATAAGCATCCACCACACATTCGGGAACAAATCAGTATTGTTTGTTATTGTCTACCTTCCAGGGGTTAGTAACAAGAGAGATCGATACGGCACGTTGCCATTTGGGAACGAGGTTGCCAGGCAATTATTCTAGCAGGCAAATTCTTTTTATTTAACAAACCGCCTGGCTCCACTTAAGCATGACGCGCTGTACAAGGACTTGGGGAATAATTGTCCAAGTGTGCTTGATTAAACGTAATTAAAATCACATTTAAGAGTGAATTCTACCTCCAACAAATTAAGATTAGGTATTTTAGGAACAGGGGCTTACACTTACAGAGTCTTACAGTGGATTAATGACCTATGCATCAGTGACTGTTTACACAATGATTTTAATTAAAACAAATGAGTTGACAAAAAAAAAGGCAACAAGGAAAAAAAACACCTTTTTTAAAAGACTTTTTATTGTTATACTTTTTTAAAGGGGCTTTTTCTAACTCTAGGCTTAGGTTCCCTCTCTGGTCCCGGGCTTCGTTAATAATAATAATAATAATAATAATAATAATAATAATAATAATAATAATAATAATAATAATAATAATAATAATAATAATAATATAAATTTATAATGCGCACTTTTCCAGAAAACAGATCAAGGGGCCTACACAAAATGAAAACATTATAAAACACCGTACAAAGTGTACACTGATGGAGCCCAAGCCTGAGCCAAATAATATAATGTAAACCTAGATAATATTCAGTTTCTTTTTATTTTGTTACTTTCTACTCCCCAAAATGTACAAAATATTTTAAATTAAATATATATTTCACAGTGCGTCAGCTCCAATCAATCTCTTTCCTTTGACTGCAGAAACAAAAGACTAACTACCGCTGACGACCTCATTTCCAAAATCACACAGAGCTTTTTCCACAGGAAAATTTAACTCTTGCCCCAGATTCCCGAGTTACTTTTTTAAGAAATCACACCATGCGCCAAACCACAAAAAATTGCATCACAGATGAATTACAGTATTACGTGGGCACATCACAGCGAGTCAAGACTCGATCCATTGACTACACATTCTCACAACCCAGCGTGGCTCTGACCAATTCCGTGTAGTACTAAAAACCATTCACTTGTACCTACACATGTTCAAAGTACAATTGAATTAGGACTGGACAATGAAACCCTTCCGTTTAAACAGCGCTTTGATCTGGGTCCCTGCTCTATTGAGTGATGACAAAATTGGCCTCTTTAATTACTTGTTAATATTATATATTTATACCGGGAAGAAATTCCCGGTGAGTGGATAGAGGGTAGAGCAGGATTTTGTTCACTGAAGGAAATGAACCTGCTGGGTGAATTGACTTTGAAATAAGAGAAGTCTTTTGTGCCGATACAGGCCCTGAAACTATTTTTTTTTTGTTACACATATAACTCAGACTGGGCTTGCTTTTAACCTTTTCCTGATACAAGAAGATCGTATATGTACATAATAACAATAAATAATAATGGCTTCTTATAGCGCTCATATCCATCACTCAGTGACGCTCAAGGCGTTTAAACATTCAGTACTGTCATGCAAGGCATTGTGGAGCTACATCAGGCCTGTATACATAATTTTAAATAATTTTCTCCTTGGTAAAGAGCACTCTATGAGGGAACTGTTAATTTCTACAGGACCATTTCAAGGGCACTAGGGCAATGACCAGGGGGCATCGAGGCAACTGCCTTCATTGCCTCAGTGAAGTATCAGGCCTTACATTTGTGAAGTACATGTATTAGCACCATGTAAAGGTTAACAAGATGCTGTACTTGTTTATATACTTACATGTATGTAACTATATAACTATATAAAAACCCTAACTGTCGATAAACCCACCAAAACCCAACAGCTCATCCCAGCACCTTAGGATGAGGCACTAGGACCAAGCAAACATTACAGGGCGCTTCAACAATCAGTATTTTCATGCTAGGTATTGTGGAGCTACTGTTTACTAGTGTGCAATGCGCATAGTGCATACCCCCAGCCCATCCCAGTGCTATTGGATGATGCGCTAGGTCCGAGCGAACATTACACTGCGTACAAAAACATGACTTTCCCAGAAAGTATTGCTTGTCAATCAAAACCTAATGAAATGTCACAATGTGATGGCATCAGTCATTTACAATAACTCCATCAATGACTTAATCATTTACAACAATAAATAACGCAGAATTCCTTGGGCTATGTATTATGCAATAATGAGGGAGTCATGATGTATTTCCTGCCGACTTTAATTAATGACAGGGCTGCTTGCACTTTATGGGCTCTCTGTGTGTTGGGGGGGGGGGCGGCAAGAGAATATGTATCAGAGGCTTGAGATCCAAAGATAATTAAGGTCGTTAATCAAAGAGACAAGTTGGAAATTAAGTGTGAGCCATGTGGTTTCTAACAGAGTTTGCTCTTAGGAGGGACTGTCCGTCATAATCTTAGCGGCTTTTGGCTGTAAATGGAATTACAAACTCTAACCCTGTTACTGCACCTGGTAGCTGACCATCACATCACAAAGGGTGCCATCATTATTACATTCTGATGTAACGCCAGCAGCGGCCAGTAACTGGGTTAGAGTCTGGTTAGAGTTTATAACTCCATGTACAGCCACAGGCATGCTATGATCTTGACGACACTCACCCTTTAACCTTTTCAGTGACCAACCAGTTATGATCTTAACATTTATAAATACATGGAATTATTTTCCAAGAAAGAACAAATAATACGTTAAGCATCGTAAGATGACTGATGGCAAGTTTACATTAACTCTTGGTCTTTAAGCTTTTAAATTAAAAAAAACCTGTCAATTTATTATTCCATAATCACACGAACGATGGCATAACCCCATCTACTTCTATCCGATTTCACTGGGGACAAGGAAATTAAACAAGGTCCATTGATTGATATTCAACAACTCCCTGGTCATTACTTGAAATGAATTATTCAAATCACTTATCATGTCTTAAACCCTCAGGGAACTAGGACAAGTCTAGGTTTACGTTACCTCGTTGAGTGCACTATTGCTTGCAACATGAAGATGAGGTGTTAGTGCCTGCATTATATTTAAACGTGTCTAACTCTTAAGTGATGAATAAATTAGAGATTTTTCACTTTTGGGTGATTTTATAAGACTACTGTGAACAGTATCCTCAGCACTAACGAAGTAGATAAAAGAGTATGGAAAGGTTTGCGGTAACACCATGTAATGACTATCTCTAATGAGTTGGGGTGGTTCTGGAAAGAACCATTGGTTTCAACTTGACGTTTCGATCAGTATGCTCTGATCGTCTTCTGGAGAAAGACTGCAAACCTTTCCATATCGTATTTCCACCATGCAAAGTTTCAAATCCTACTTAGATAAAAGAGAAAAATACAGCATTTGTTGTTTGTAAACAGGCAGAATTTTAAAAAATAAGTCTGATTTCAGAAGTCTGAAATTTCTCATCCAAGAGCCAGATTTCTATTAACGTCACATTCCTCTGGGGTGTCTGAATATTTCAACTCAGACTGATCAGCACCAGTCCCTATGGAACCTAGCCACCAACAGATCCAGACAGGGATGTAAGACAAGACGCAGAGCCCTCTTATAAAATCACTACGTCTGAGATTGATTTGAACAGAACACCAATTAAATGTCACCAGCAGTGCTATATATTCACAGTTAAGCGGTACTCATACACAGGTAATTTTTGTATTAAAATCTTGCTTGTGATCATTTTAAAAGACTCACAGGGAAAACCCAATCCTTGTCACACTCTGGTCCATCACTATGGAATGACCTCCCTCCCAATCTCTGACAAGTCATGACATACACGAACTTCAAAACTCATTTAAAAACTTATTTGTGTGTTCAGATTGTCGTCTTCATAACTCATTATAGGCCTTGTGGTTATCTGCATTTATCCTGCACCCAGAGTGTCACTGGGACAAACAAGGTGCTTTACAAAAAGTCACTATTTTTAATATATTATTAGACGAATAAAGAAATAAATCACAAGGGAAACTGACGTGGTAAACTTTTAAATGTTTGCTTGAACAAGGAAGAATTAACTGAGGCAGGACTTAGTGAGTGACTTCCTGATTAACATATCAACTGATACCAACTGAGCTATCTAGTCCTAGCAGTTTCCCTATCTTGTCTTTGTTCGAGGGCGCCAGTCTGAAGCCGCCAGTCCAGAGCCGCCAATCCAAACCATATACAAACACCATACACATATACAATGTAAAGTATATATGTATTTCATCGCCATAGTACCTCCGCCCTTCCTAACTAATTTCATATTTTCACGGTACGTCATTGTACCTCAATGAATCAACCCCATCAACCCATAACCCCTTACTCTCCCCTTAATTAAGATTCTCAACCGCATCTTTATTTATCCTTTAACAGTCTATTTGGTGGTGAATCAAGTTACTGAAGCTTGTAACGCTGCGTGGTCGTGTCGGCTTGAAACCTAAGGAGGTCAGGTCTCCAGGCCACAAACACTCTAAGATCTGTTATAAGATGCTAGTAACGCGCACACACACAAACACAAAATAACAATTTGCAGCGATTATTAAAAAATGAGATGCTTATCACAGAGCAATTAACCTTGTAAAAATAAATCTGGTGATTGGCAAATATTTCTTTATCTGTGGTTTCTGAAATAGGATATGTTAAACTTTAAAGGTGTTTTCAATTTTCTTTTGCTTTCCTCATCTTAGATGGTCTTGATGACTAATATAATTTTTGTCTTAAAGGTACTAACTAAACCCCTCAAGTTATAGTTTTCAAGGAGCTTCTTAGAACAGTATCCTCAGCCCTAAAGAAGTAGATTATTGAGTAGGAATTCTACAAAATAGTATGAGGAAAATAGTATTTGTTTCACCAAGAAGACATAAAAAGGTCTGAATATAGATAAAAGTAGCAAAATGTAAGTCCTGACATTTCTGCCCTAGCAGAGTCTCCGGATTTTAGGGAATATCTCAAAAATGCTACCGCCTTTTGAAAGGGATTTTTCACAGGTTATTTTTATTGATATATCTCCATTTAGTAGGAATAAAACAATTTAATGGTTCAACAAACCAAAGAAATACTTTGCCTTTAATATAAGATAGAGGTTTGAGTTTGTTTTTGTTTTTTTCTCGTTTTATTTCCTTCTTTTCTTCGCCTTCACTCCTATTTAACACTGACAATATGGCACCATTAAACCACAACTTCCACCATTACAGCTTTTAAGTTCTCAATACTAAGCCCCTGGGATTAACTATAAAAGTAGCGCATCCAAATTTGTTATTGTAAAAAGGCCCCGGTGGATTTACAAATTAGAAAACCCGTCAGGAGAAAGGTGGGGCTTTGTTCGCTGGAAATGCAGAACAGTTCAGCGAAAGATGGTTTAGCGTAGGAGGTTGGGAGCTGTTTCTTTTTTTTTTTACCCTACTGTTTGCCCTCTGGGGAACTGAAATGACTTCAGCAGACCTAAGACCCTATGAATGATACTCACTACCTGATTGAAGTTCAAACATCTGACAAATTTGTTCTGGTTAATAGAAAGATTCTATACTAATCCAAAATACAAGACGTTCGGAGAGAGTAGGTCAAACTCATTTATTCCCAGCTCATAGACAAGAAGGAATGTGAGACAGACAGAATTAAAGTTATCATGTGAAAAAAGAAAAGGATACTTATTCATTTCTGTGTAAAAAATAATTCAGTTTAAAGGGAGAGTATACCTTTGGTAATTACTCCAAAAATTAATGACCATAAAAACTTCATTGGTAAGAAGCACTGCAGCTATTGATAATGTATAGCATTTTGAGAAACGATTCCCTTCTAAGGAATGTGGATCAGAGAGAGGGAATCAAAAACATTGAAATCTTTGCTTAGTTAAGATTGATACACAGTTATAATCGTCTTTTATCGATCTTGACTTTTTGTGGATTGCCTCCATGCCCCTGTCAATTGCCTTGGTGCCCCTGTCAATTGCCTCCATGCCCCGTCAATTGCCTTGGTGCCCCTGTCAATTGCCTCCATGCCCCTGTCAATTGCCTCCATGCCCCTGTCAATTGCCTCCATGCCCCTGTCAATTGCCTCCATGCCCCTGTCAATTGCCTTGGTGCCCCTGTCAATTGCCTCCATGCCCCTGTCAATTGCCTTGGTGCCCCTGTCAATTGCCTCCATGCCCCTGTCAATTGCCTCCATGCCCCTGTCAACAATTGCCTTGGTGCCTCTTATCTCCTCATTAAGGTGCCCATTGTAGTAAAAACTGCCAGGCCCGTGTTCATTTCATATGTACCTTTAAATCAAAACATATGAACTCTGTGAACTTATGAACTACATTGTAAAAAAAAAAAAAGGGATGAAACATAAAACATCTTCAGATTTTTCCAGGTTGAAATTTGAATCTAGTAGGGACGGAACAATTTTGTTTCATCAATATTGAACTCTGACTGACTATTAATCATCATTAAATGAGAAAGGATGGCAGATGGATAGAATGTTAACTTGGATTTCCGATGTAATATTCATGAATACCAAATGTAACACATGAGCAGTACAGGCATGATCATTAGTCATTGTGCTGTGTTAATGAGTGGGTGCTATACCATGCTTATAATATTATAGTAATGTCAATTAACTATTCTTTATACTTTCAGTTAATAAGGCTCTGCTTTGGTCGAAACGCCAGACCATTAACTATTTTTATACAACAGAAGTATATAAAGCAAAATCAAAATTGCTTAGCACAAATAAAATTTTGCTACCTGGAAAATGATTACCAACCAAAAATAATATGTCAAGTGCACAGGTTGTGACTGGTTCCCATGCATTAACATGAAATTTCTATTCATATTGCCTAATAGAAATACACAATCTGAGAAACGTTACTGAAAACGCTTCTTAGATTCAGTTTTTAGGGCATTAAAACTGATATATCTTTTTACATTACGACATTAAATTACTTGAACAGTGAAATGTTTCTCAACATGCTTTATACTATCGAAAGTTGCGTAGGCTTTCAACCAAACATTTTTAAAGCCATTAACTTTAAGAGTGATTACATAATGTATACCTTCCCTTTATGCAATATTTTCTGTTTAAAAGACAGCCCTATGCAAGTGGGCCCTGGATTAAATTTGGGATATTTACAGGTTAAGCTTGAGTAGCCTCACAGTATGGGAAAAACATCAGGAATATTAGCTAGAACAAAATCCCTTGTTACGAGAGGACAAGCCCCTGACACCACACCATTTAGAGCCAAATTAGTCTGGTGCCTTTAAAGTGAAAAGAAAACTGGGAAGTTTCATTGATATTTTGTAAACAAAACCTGATAATTGTGGCACTACCCTTGAACTGAAATCCTGGAACCAGGATCACGTTCCCTTGGACAGTTAGATTTTTTTCTTTTGGCGAAGGTTGTGCCCAATGGCGCGAGACTTTGCAATGATACCCCAGCATCTAATTGCAATAAAGCAAGGCATCACAGCCTGCCAAGATGAGGTCACATAAGGAGATCATTTCTCGTGGTTTTAATAAGTGTTCCTTCTTGGAATGATTTGAGTCTGTGAACAGTACAGTGCATGTGCACTCGGCTTGAAATTATTTTAACAAAAATCCCACCATATGGCAACAAGGCCCTTAGGCTCACGCTTAGGCTAAACAGGCAAACAAAACCTAAGCCAAAGCCTTTAGAAGCCCGAGCCTAGGCCAAGATTAAGCCAGAGCTTAAGCTGTCATTCTTTGAATCAAGTAAAACTATTCCACTCCAAAAATATAAAAGGCCTGCCTCCGGAGATCCTAACTTCAACTCCGACCGAGATGCATCCATATTTGTTCAATTCTAATATTATGTTTTTTTGCAAACAAAATGATCAATTTAATGCCTCATCCTTCCCTCCCACCCTCAGGCTTGAATCAATGAATCACTAAAGATCTCAGTTTCCCACGAACGTTCCATTTCGACAGAATAATTACTTACCTCCAGATCCCCCCCCCCCCCCCCACCAATCTACAAAAACAAACTCATCCCTGTACACTAGCAAGCCCGACTCATTGCTGGGGATTTTACATACATCCCCTCAAGTCTCGACTAGTTTTTCTAGCGTAATTTATCCTTTGTTGAGGGTCCTCTGTTGAAGTTATTTTTTGTCTAACTACAAACAAGATGCGGGTGATGTTAGAATCGATCTATCACTACGGTAGAGTGTTGTTGCAGGCATACCTAGGAGGAGTTTTTGTCATGTTTCTGATGTGAAGACTGGAGAATTCCGCCAAAAAGGCAGCAACAGGGTTACAATGCTGTCCCACAATCGTTATTTTGCATTACTTTACATTTCATGAAGAAAGACGGGGGCTGTTTAAACAAATCACTTGAGAATGTGTCAACGTTAATTCAGAATGACTTAGGGATGAGTTTGAAGGGAAAAGTTGTCAGTAAATTCACACAATCTCAAATGAAGCAGCGGGCGTTCAGTGGGCCCAATTTCATACCTGCTTGAGCACATGTACAGCACAAAATCACCAAAGCACAAATCAATTGTGCACCATGCCATGTGCTGCACCATTTATGACCGGTTATTCTGCTTTAATTTAGCTCAGCAGAAAATTATTTTAAAAGGCAATTCAAGCTACTTTGTGAAGTTTGGCCCAGGCTGGATGGTGCAAGCAGCAAAGAACAGTGATAAAGCATAAAAGTTTGTCGACTGAAAAATAACGAAGTAAAGTTGTCAGTGTTCATTACAGAAAAAGCAGAGTTGTGATTGCACATGTATTGAAAAACTCTGAAATCTGGGTAGCAGTCTCTTTCTCTCTTCAGACATGAAAAAAACTCACTTCCACGGTGAAACGCTAATGAATTTACAGGCATTTTACTAGAAGCATTCGACACAAGTTGACATGTCGTGGAAGTTTTGAAATCAAAGTAATGTCTATTCGAAAAGATCCTGACAGCTTCCAGGTCTCACATGAATAAATCATGAATTTTTTGAAAGAATTATCCTGGTGGACCTTTGTGAATGTGAGCATACCATCAAGATGTCATTTGAAAACATCCTACATCTATTCCAATCCTGCTGTAGATTTCTGTGGCTCACTAAGACTTGCACTGTACAAGCGCAGAGTAAATGGATATTACACAAATATAAGAGGACTACCAGATGTCATTCCTTCCATCTCATCTGTGACTAATTACAAATTAAGCTCATAACATACATTTGCAAAAACCCTTGCATCATCAACTGCGAGCCTCCGATTGCAGCATCTTATAACGCTCAATTTTGTCGAGCCAGCACGGCCAACTTTTTGATACATAGTGAGACAAAGGACCTTCTTGAAAAGAAAAAGCGTTGATCCTCTATACACAAGGTCACCATCATCTTCTTCCTGTTCTGTGAAGAAAACATTGGTTACCATGGATCAGAGTCGTTAGACTGCAGGCCTTATAATCACAAGGTTATGAGTTTGAATCCTACCAAACTACCCGCTGATTTCACAATGGCTAGAATAAGTATTGTCGACTAGTCAATTAAACCTACTGGTTTAGTTTTATTGCCAAACACTAACAGTCTCCAAAACTGCTGAGTTAATTGCCTCTTCATGACAACAGTGACAACTTTCTCACAACAAATTTCTGAGTACAAACAAATTACAGCTTAACAGAAAACGAATCACCCAAATTCACATTGGTATGACTGGCGACCCGCTATCATTTCCCTAAGCAGACTATCCTGCTTAACAGCTTGTGTTCAAAATACTGCCCTCTTGTGATTATAAATTTTCGTTAGCACTGATCAAATTGAAAAAGTAATCTCATTTTCTGACATTATCCGAAGAAGAATCAAAGCGCCTCTTGCATACAACCCCATTAAGATGACAAAAAAGCTAATAAATACAACCCTGATAATTAAGACAACACAAGGCTTTCAAAAAACAGAGAAACTGGGACAAATACTGCCTGGCAACTTCAATCATTTAAAGTGGACAGAAAGTAATCATGGCGGGGAGGGGGGGGGGGCGTCTGACAACTTTAACAACCTATCACTAATTGACTCATTCTAAAAAAGCCAACCTTGGTCGTGTTGTCAATACTCTACAAACAAACAACAAGGAGCTACATAGAATAAAGTCATGTCCATTAGCCTGGCAGGAAACCATTATCGACCATCTGCAGAAATATTAAAGTCAATTTATAAAATTTATATTGGCGGGAAAACATTCTCCAGCACAGGGGTAAGTAGTTTTAGAGATGTAATTTACACAACATGTGGGATTTTCCTGGAAACAGGGCTGGAGATTAATCTTCCTAAACCATTAGGTTTGATTTTGTCTGTCTTCTTATCTCATTTGGGGACTTTTTAGGCTTGTTTGATTGTTTAGTATATTCTCTCTGTTTTCCTTCTTTTTCCACTGTTTTTTGTTTATGTGTTTGTTTGCTTTGTTGTTGATGGAGTATTGATGGAGTGAATGGGTATTTGTTAGGAGTGTTTTTGTTTGATGTTACACTGCTCTTTATTGACATAAAATGAAATTATTGACATAAAATTCTTCAGGTTTTTTTTTTTTTTTTTTTTTTTTTGGGACTTGAGATAAATGTCTGGATTCCGAAAAAAAAAAATCATTTTTAATTCTTAAATAGCCAACACTTATCATTGGCCGATTAACTCTGGTCAATTATTTTCAGAACCACTGAAACTCACACATGAAGGAGAGATTAATGACATTGGCGTTACTGCAAACCTCACAAGAATGAAAGCTCTTCACATTAAATTAACAAATAGCTGCGCTTTGTCTCAATATATGCTTGAATAAATACAATCCGAATGACCCAAAACAAACAAAACTTCACAAGGATCCATCAGAGATCTTCTTCTCCAGGAAGAGCATCCTGACTTCTCGGACATCACTCGTCAATTTGTGACATTCCAGCTCGTACAACTCCAGAACACCCGCTTTAAACATCCTCGCTGTAGAGACAACAGAACTGACTTATGGTTGATTAAATAAACATTTCCCTGTAAAACTTCCATTTAGTGCGCATGTGATTTTGACAGGTTTATATAGATTTCTAGATTCTTCAGTGCCGTGGATCAATATTGCAGCCGCGCGAACGGACATGATCAAAGCGTTGAAATCAGGCTGCGGTGAATGGCAGTGTTCGTATACCCAACGAAAGTCCTCTTTGATCCGGCAGGCCGAAAAAGTCATGCAAACTAATCAATAGATTTATTAGTAGCTTGATGAATGCATTCTGATGTATTCGGTGCCAGGGTAGTAGTTGTCACTTTATCAAGACAAAGTACGGAGTTCCACTTTACAAGATGCATAGTGTCAAGTACAAGGTTCACTTTGCGATGATACCCGTCGTTAGCCCAGAAGAAGGGCGTAAGGCTCTACGCTCTTCCTCCAAAAACACAAACTACTTTTTTGTTAGTAACAAAAGGCAAGCAATAAAAGTGCTCTTGGCAAAAAAAAAAAAAATATTTCACTGCTAGAATTATCCCATATTCACGTTTTTTCATTCCTAAGCAGAGTTTAACCTTACGTTAATGACTATTGAGTGGCAGAAACGGATCAAACTTTCACATTCCGTTGTCTTAAACACAATTTTGGACATTAACTGATACACCTTTTCTTGGTAACCTTTTTCATACCTTCAAAGCACTCAGTGACTGTTGTAGGCGGTCTAATTTCACACACATACAGTCAAACAGGGAAACTGCCAAAATAAGCTCAAAAGCTCTGTTGGTAAAGCGCCAGCATGTCAATCCATAGATCGTTGGTTCGAATTCCACTCTAGTAAATTTTTCTTTGTTCTTTGTTCAACACGAATCACTCACCAAATTAATAATAAACTAAAAACCAAAGTGCAACCTAATCCGTGTCCGATTCTTTCCACCCCTGTATTACCCCCATACTCCAATATTCCAGAAAGAAAACACAGTTTTAACAACCTCATGGGCCTTTGATATGGCTCTTTTAAAAATAATTCATTATCAAACAAAAGCTTGATTTAATTTGTAAGATGATAAATTTGTCATCCACTGTTTACTCATCTCAGCATCTGGCTCCAGGGTTATACTCATCCACTCACGTTCTTAAATACATCAATAAACATCAATGATGAAAAGAGTCACGTACGCCACCACTGTATTACGCGAAAAGGTCAATCTAAAAAAAAAAAAATGTTTTTGATCTTTTCCCCTCAACCATCAAAGTCAGGAAGGATGTTTTTCGATTTATTTCTAAGTCGATTTTGAGCAATAATGGATTTGAAATTTTATTTAACAAAAGGCCTCTTCAAACTGTGAAAAAAACTGTTTGTTGAACACCGGTCTAACCCGTGTACGTTTGGCCTTTTCACACTACAACATTACAACGCGGCGTCGACCCATGTACAGTTGTAAACCCAACCCTGCTCGGGAGGTGGGTTGAGAGTTTGTAACCTGTATGAAGAACTACACGTGTAGCAATGTGTCGGGCAATGCGTCGGGCAGTATGTAAGCCAGTATGAAGGTGTAAAAGTGTGAAGTCAACACAAATTGGCACAGTGTAGCTTTACGCATTGCTCAGAGCTTGATAAAAAGACCTCAAATGACTTAAAACAGCAAGCAGAAATTTCCACTATTTTCAAGGGTTCATCAGATTAGCAAATTTAGAAATAAAATACAAAAATATTTAAATGAACATAACAAATAATCCACAAGGGAAACTGATTTGGTACATTTTAAATAGTCTTGGTTTGTACAAAGAAAGAGCAGCAACATTGAGCTGGATACCTCACTTGGTAGAGTGCCAGTGTGTTAATCCGCAAGTCTTTGGTTCAAGTCCCACTACAGTAGATTGTTCCTTATTCAAACCCAAAATATTTAATTGAGTAACACAATCAATCAAATTTCACTGTCTAGCTTACAGGTGTCAGTAAAAAAAAATACGTTTCCTTGACTCAACTTGCTGACTGTACACACCATTGAGGAAGAGAAACAGCTCAAAATACACCGAAACACAAACCACTTTGCAGTGTTTGAAGCCCTGTCTAGTACCAATGGATTAGATGGACAATGGTTATCATATAGCTGATTCATGTCAACCAGGGTCAAACAAAGTACCAGCTTCTTCATTCAAGTGCGACTTCACAAATCGATTGTGACGGAAACACCACTTGCTAACGAACAAACAAAACAATTTTTCTTTTTCTTTTTCAAATGGTAATTATGATAGGACAAAGACGCTCATTAGACTGAGAAACACCAAATGGCATTGAAAAACTCTTGTAATAAAAAAAAATGAAAAAAATAAAAAAATACATAGAGGTGGCCCCAATAAATGTTCAGTACGTATCTTTCATATCCCAAGAGTATATTTGCTCTAGGGGTTTCCCCTACCCTTCAAATATTTTGACGAGGTGATCGTTATGACAACAAAAATAGGCTTCTTGCACCTGCCCCATCATTGTTTAATTAAGTGTGCATTGAAAAGGCTTTCAGAGTCGTCATGAGGATTTCACGTTGAAGTGTTTACAAGAATTACTGATAAAAACGGGTAAATTGTGTTGGAAATAAATATTAAGCAGGTATGTAAGAGACAAACTAGAGTGATGGAAATGTTTAGTCTCTTATGCCTTATCAATAACATTGTATGTATTTGAGAATCTTTGCAGAAGAAACACTTGGTGCTGGTGTCCCCCAATTACCCAATACTGATGTGCCCAAAACAACAACAACAACAACAAAACAACAACAAAAATGTCAAAGATTCATCGAAAGTGCTTTACACTGTGTCACAATCAGGTAGGAACTGCAACCCCAATTCACTTGTAAAGCTCTGGGATGAAGTAACGTTAGGATGAAGTAGGATTCGAACCATGGTCCACAGAGGTGAAGAGAAGTAAATAAATTGCTACTACACAACCTATGCCCAACCTGAAAGTCAAACATCAAATTTTATTTATTTTTCAAGGGGGGATCTCTCTGGATACCTGCCAACAAAATTCAACAATGGTTACTGGCTCAGAACTGTTTAGAATTCTATCAGGAAAGTTAAGAACGGTTGAAAGGGCAATTACTTGCTAACGATCAGCGGCCAAAAATAGCCCATCACAGTTGACACTCATTAATCAAAATCCTGAATCATCAATCTCTATGAAGGTAGAATACAGATGGCCAGTTACCGGTCTATATATGAAAGCCTATTTGTATCTAGAGCATTGGAGGTTTTTTTTGCAACTCTATTATTTTTCACAAATTAAAAAGTTCTGTATAGATGATGTTTTGCCAGCCGTGTTTTTTGACAAAGTCTCGTTTTACAAACCTCTTTCCATGTTTTGCAATATTTTTTTATTGTAAATATACCTTTTGCAAACCTTGCTTTTTGAGAAAACATTTTGCAAACCTTTCCAAAGACTTGCAAACTACAATTTATTTATTTTTTAACAGGTTTGCCAAACATTCCCAAACAAAAGTTTGGTTCTAATGTAGATATTATACTTCATATTTTGGCAAACATCACCTCTCAAGAACAAGGTTTCCAAAACAATTGATTGAAAAAATCAATTAATTGAGACAAACAAGGTTAACCTGTTTCCCCAAGAAGTGCATGAATGCATGAATTGAATTTTTCCAGCAGCACTAACAGGCTTTCAAACATCCACATGTCATCATCAAGAAATACTGTTTGAGTGAAAATGGTCAATCCACAAAGTAGGGGGGTCAGTCCGATAAACAACTCACTAATAAAATTGTCACAATGTACGACGTCAAGCCAGCTGTCACCCAAAAGAGGAAACCCAAGATTACATAACAAAAATGAAGAGTGTGAAAACAAACCCATTTCAAAACAATCAACCCGCTGATTTTTAACCGATTCCTTGGTCACACTTAGAGGCGTGGCGGAATTACCACTCTTGATTGCAACGGCGTAGACGCTGGAATATCGGAAATGTGATGTAATCCTTTTAGGACTCATGGGAAATCAGATTCCCGACCCTCCATCTGATGATTGTAATCGTATTTGAAGGTGGGTGGCTTCACAGGCTTAGCACGGGACATGTTTCCTAGTGTACAAAAATTCAATTTAGACGCAAATAAAGCTCACTAAAGCCTGCAGGGCCTTGGTGTATAAACACTCCTGCAGAAACACCTGGCTACAAGAATGGGTGGCTTGTTTCAGCAGCCTGTGCGCCAAATTTAAGGACTGGTGTTAAGATACCAGTACAGTTCTGGTGTTTGGCATAAAACCATCTCACTTTATACTCCCACTAACCTTCCTTAAATCATAGAGGAAGGACATGCTTAAATACTCCTTTAAGATCCAACCTACTTATTTGACCAATAATGACATCCAGCTCAAACCCTAAGCTGCACATCTTTAAGTCTGAGTGATGCAGAATTCAAACTATTAACCTTCATTTAAACTTCAACGGAAAAAGTACATGTTTTTTGGTAGGTAGGGTGTTATACTCATTAACGTTGTGTGACCTAGTAATTGAAGTTCTAAAAGTAACTGATCAGACTGATTCTAATGTGGTGGCCCACAGCCATGCCATATCTCGGACATTTCAGAACTACAAACCCTTAGTATCCTTAGTATCTGTTAAATCAAACCAACTCATTAGTGAATGGGCAAATTGTGTGCATCCACTCAGGACAAGTCCTAATCCGAACCATAAACCAAATTTAAACCCTTACCCTAATCCTAACCCTAATCCTAGCCCTAGCAAGGGGTTTGCAGGAATATCAGGTTGTCCGACCACAGGGTTGTCCGACCATCAGATTGTCCGAACAAAAAGATAAATAGCAGTTCCAGTCCATTTCTACAGAGAACAGTACAACCATATAGCTGTCTTTGCTCTATACTTTCTCCTGTTAGTTAGAGCGCTTTATAAATACCTAGTATTGTTATTATTATGGTACAACCAAGTCCTGTTTGAACATGGCACTGGGCAAAGATCTGTGGTTTTAGGGAAGGGTGCTGTCACTTTTTTATAGGAAAACTAAAAAGGAAAAGTGACACCCTAATAGGTCCCAAGTGTGGTTATTGGCAACCTCATGGGGATTAGGTGTTTTTGGTTGCCCAACCTTTTAACCACAAAGGAAAGGCTTGGATTGTTTTGGTGTTCTACTGTGTTAGTCCTTGGTTATAGTCATAATAAGGTTTGTTGTTCTATGCATCATGTACCTTGTTTAGATTTTCAAAGGGGTGCCATACATGTCACTAAATAAAGAGAAAGTACATTGTAACGTGCCACACCTCATGATTTAAATGTAAACAAATTTTTCTGTAAATCAAAGGTTTGAAGGACATGGATTTGTTGAAAAATCATCCAATATTGTCAGATGGTTACCGTTTAAACTGGAGAATTTGGGTACACTTTAAATGGTCCTATTATGCTGGAAAGAGTAGGGCAATTTTTTCAAGCTGAGTCTGGCCGGTTCACTCGTTTAAAAGTTTTCATTTTGGATGAGCACAGCTCAACATTTCTACAGCTAACCTACTGGTACTCAAAAGTTAAAGATAATATTTTAATTAATTTTAAGAGGCTGAGAGACATTCAAACTTTGTAGTTTGTTTATATTTTTATTTTGAGTACCAATGAATATTTTTTAGCATTTAGCATTGGTTGCTGAGGGGTGGGGGTGTATACTTAATGTGGTGAACCCTGAAAAAAGCTTACGCCCTAATGTATTGATGAAGCGTGCATAATTCTCAGGGGACAGAAATCATATTCAGAGATTTTGTGTTGTGTGTTTTGTGTGAACCGATCCGGCCATCAGGGGAGGAAACACAGAGGCATTATGTGTCTACTGCAGGAAACATAAGATTAGAATGGTGTAAGGCACTCCTGACAAATGGAGATAAATGGACATGATGAGATAAAAAATCAAGGTCTTACTATTTAAGTGGAAAAGTGCATCTTGTGGGAGTAAAACAAAATATACATTGTAATGTTCTCATAAGAATTTAATGACCTTGACTCCATACAAATATGAAACAGTTAATACTAGAAGTATTTTTCATAAAAGTGAACTAAGATAATAATAATGGTGAGAATATTTCTAGTGGAACCAACTGTGAGGCCAAGTGAAAAAAATATGAGGTTTCTTATCTAGGCTTTAAAAATTACAAATTTAGCAGCCTGATACAGAGTAACTAGCTTTCTTTTAAAATGTTAACCATGTTGTCTGGACCACACATTTCATAGAGGTTTAAGCAGATAATTTTGCTAACCAGTTTTATGCTTACCTAAAATTATTAAGATATCAGTCAAAGACGGCTACCGATTTCGACTGGTAAGCTTAATTTTGTTGTGCTTAGCTATTTTTTGTGCTTAAGCAGTTATTGGGCCCAGCAAGTTCATCTAAGAGGACTTGTGCGATTTTCTTAACAACTAAAGCAAACACAATCATTCCACTAGTATTTTTGTGTGATATTTAAGCAAGAATTTTGTTTCACTTTGAATGCGCTCTTTTATTTAAAAACAAAACAATGCCTTTTAACAGAGAATATTGACGGCGACGACAGCAACAACAACAACAACAAGTTGTTGCTGAAATCTGCCAAATCCATTAAGGCCCCGCACACCTCTATGGTTGAACCTGTTATTGGACAAGCTACCATTAAATTTTACGAGACTAATAAATTACTCAAAGCTTTTTCCTTCTACCCCAGGCAACACTGTTGATAGTGAGCAATAAACATTTACAATTGGTCTGTGCATGGTGTTTGGGCACGAATAGATTCAGTGATGGAGCTTTTTATGAAATGTCATGGGAGGGGGACCCAGAAAGCTGTTTTTACACGTACTGCAGGTTTTACACGTACTGCGGGTTATTAAAAAAAACAGATTTAAGGCGTCGTTTCAGGCAAACGGAAGAGACAGCTCACAAAATATTCATCTTATCGGACCATTGATTTCCAAAGGAACTTCCAGCTATGAATGCAATTATCTTGTCGAACAAAGCATTTTTGCCCTACAGACAAAATGTGGAGGAACACAAAGCGCAAAAAGCAGAACTGAAACAGAATTCAAGCAAACATAAAAAGAGAGATTGTTTGCAAAAAGGGTGTTTGTGTTTGTGTTTGTGTTTGTTATATAATAGAGAATTAACAAATTTTGTGCATGCAGGGTATCAGTCACAAATTGTACATGTGACATGGTATTTTGGCCAGTAACCTTAATCTGCTTAGCATTATATTGCTCTGCTTAGCTAGTTGTTATGCTTAAGCAGCTTCATGAAATTAGGCCATGGTCATTCCTGAACAAAACTAACAGTCCCGTTGTGCTAAAAAAAAACTGGAAAATAATTGCAGCTCAATCACAAAGTCTGCTACAAAAAAATACCTACACCTCTGTCCTCCTACAGAAAGTATAATAGTGACCCCCAAGTGACCTTAAATGACCCCGATGACCCCATACCAGGACACAAGTAGTCAATGTTATTATTACCAAGTACAACACCAGCTTGTTACATTTAGAATGTTTAGTGCTATTAATTCACACACGTTTCCTCAAAAAGGGCAATTGACAAAAAAAACTGTAAAGGGGTGTTGATAGTTTGGTGTTTTAACTACTGACAGTAAGCAATGTCAAGAGGCAATTGGTGATCCATTTAGACAAATATTTGAGTTACAAACTGTCATCAGTTGTGTCAGGGGAGTGCTAAACACTGGGTGGGCCATGTGTAGTCCCTAAATCTGTCAACAAAACTACCATTTTCTGCCCCCCCTTTCTTTCTCTACTAAAAGTCAATTTAACTACAAGCTGAAGACATGTAATGAGAAAATTGAACACCAAGCCTGCCATACCTTTTTCTGTTAATTGAAGATTAGGTTTGTAGGGATTGTTGGAAAATGGTTCAGTAATGTGCTCCGAGGATGTTGACTTAAAAAAGAATCTTATTAGTTTTCAGCAAATAAAGTGTGATTTGATTTCCAGAGATTGACTTCAAATTATTTTCAAGTATTTGTTATTAATATTTAGCCTTCAGCATTGGTTGATATTACAAGAACCTAAGTGTGCTACATGTACATCCTGTAGACCAAGAAAACACAAAATCTTGCATTTCATTGAGATTGCACTGTACAATTTTAATAAACTTTTGATATTTATTATGAAGAAAGGAGGCATATCTAAAAAAACTTATCCATTCTGTTATTTTTATAAATATTGAATTTACGTAGGAATTACAACACAAAAAATAAATGTCTAGATTAATATCTGGCCTGCCAGGAAATGTACTGGAATGTACGAGGTCAGGTTTTTTGCAAACAGAGGTTCCCGCGGTCTAAATCCCCAAGCACAAAACAAATACATTCCAAACTACCAGCAAAATCACTATGTGATTGGTGTTAATTGTTGGGCAATGGTTCACCTATTAATGACTGATTGTCAAATGAATTGTCTCCGCCATATTTCTGTCCACTGGCTGTAAAAAAAAAAAAAAAAAAAAAAAATGGGCATGTATAAATATTTTGCAAATGGGTAAGTAAGGCTTAGCGCTACAGACCTTGGCCCAACATCATAAAACATGTACATGATAGCACACAAACTTTACTAAGTACAGAAAACTCTTGCTTTGCAAAAATAGGTTACCAGACAAAATATCACAAATTTACCAATGCTGTGACTGGTACCCCGCTCATTTTGTACTTAGCAAAGGAACTTGCTAAGCAGAATGTTATGCTAAAAGACCTTTATGAAATTGGGCTCTGACCACTAACAGTACAGGTCACAAAATGGACTGGGCTATAACCGGCGTCAGATCTGCGCTAAAGTACAATTCGCCAAGGGAGTGTATCAATTTACATGAAAATTACCGGCATGCTTTACCAGCCAGTATGGACCCCACTCCTTTAAAGCCGTTAATATTAAGTGACAACCACACTGATCTTTCTGAAATCCGTTCATATGTATGCAAATTTGTAAGAAACACCTTTTACCAGACGAATCAGATTGAGAGCCAATTTCCCCTTCATGATGAAGCCCAGTTTTACTTGACAAACAAGGTTTTTCGATCACCAGTCAGACAGAATCAGAGTACATTAAAAATGAATAAGTCCCTCTATGCCCTGAGGGCTAGGATAGCTTTGAAAGGAAAGGTTTCTAGGAATGCATTTACTCAATACTTCCAATAAATTACCAAAAGAAATCAAAATGGTTTGGATCTCACGAAGCACGCTAATTAAATTACTCAGCAATCTCCCTTATTTAAAAGTGGTCCATTGGCCAAATGCTTGTTATAACAGGAGAGGACCAGTCAAAATTCTCTCCAACTGGTCCAGCTGGCTTGAAAAGCATCCTTATTAAATATGAATTAAGGACTTTAATTATAAAAAAACTGACTGACCAATGAAATGACAAGCTACAATGTAACTTTTCCATTGACGACAAGTCACTGAAAAAGTTAAGAGGAAACCTTGTTTTACATGTACATTAAACACTTACCAAGTCTTACTACTTATGTTTTTGTCTATGGGATTACTCAAGGGTGAAGAGAGAGTAATTATTTCTAAATAAAGTAAATACACAGAGATCTGAAAGTAAAAGCTACCCTCTAAAACGCATCCTCTTTAATACATCCTGTAGGGCCTACTACTTCTATATTGGTGTTATCGTTTACAGATAAGCATCATGCGTGAATACATTCTTGCATACCCCACAGACAACATCCCTGGACCCCAAACCCTGTCATCGCTCCCCACTGTAAGCAATCCCTCATTCTCCCCAAACCATCCATCTCTACCTCCCAGTAATTTGGTTATGATTCGCTAAATCCCCTGGAGGGAAACACTTGGTTCATGGACAGAAAAGTCCAAAAGAAAAGCGAGAAAAGGAGAGAGACAACTTAACAGGGGAGGGGGGATAGAAACTACCGCCAGGAGTGCGACAAGGGCATGAGGAACAGACGTATCGTTGCCAACCAACCCCTTGATCATGGCGCTGATGCGTTTAACTATCCAGCACGATAACACCACGATTTAAAGAGGGATAACGGCAGGCTGGGCGAGAGAAGAGACAAAACTCCCCTGCAGGCATTTGCGATGAAGACGACGACGCGGGAAACTCATAGAGAGATGAACTTTTGAGCACACCCTCCGGCTTGGAGGGATGTGTGGAAACCATTGGTAGTAGGGGGTGGGTTTCTTGTAATTTACTGAAGACACTCTGCTACACTTAAATAAATTACAGGGGAATTCCAATGTCATTAACTAACTAAGAGTATGAGTTTTATAATTGGGTTTTTGTTGTTGTTGTTGAAAGGTCACCTTTAGTTTAATTGAAAACAAATATTGTTCCGTTGCATGTAATGATGTAACTATGATGTAACTAGAATTTAACAATTCAAATTAAAAAATGAGATATAACCACAAACTCTACATGATGTAATTTTCTCTATGTTCGTGTACATGTTGTAAGTCAAGTAGTTATTTCAGTCTATAATAATTTGTTATTTATTGAGAGGATCTCGACCTGAGACACATATTTGTAAAAATTTCTTCTGTCCTGTGAATATTCATTGGGTATTTATGGATAAACGTACGCTCAAGCGAACTGTGATAATTTAATTGTGATCAGATTCGTCTAACATTTCATACTTATTTTTGTATTCAATTACTTTCTTTCACAGTTGCTTGACCCACTTTACGAACACTATGCCAGGGACAGTGCACAAAATACATGTAATATGCAAAATGTGGAAACTGTACATGGCTTATGGACAGGATTTGGGGATCCTGACAATAATTGATGCTTAGTTTTAATTAACTACCACTTATTGTTGGCAGACTTTATTGTCCAATACCAAAAAAAAGTTGTAATTTTTAAAATTCTATAAAATTAGCTAAAATTTTGAAAATCATTTCAAATCGCCTCCAAACATTTGACATAGGATACTTAAACCCATAAATTTGTGTGTCCATAAGTGCACCAACTGATGAAAAGTATACATCAGACTTGTTTCCCTCTAGTTTGTATCTTCTTTTTTTCATCTCTCTTGCAACTGTGATGTACCCTTATTCATTGGCTAACTCTTTCTGAATGACAGGGGCATGAACTGAAAAGTACACAGTCTTGACAACAGTAACTCCTTCACAACAGTAACTTCTTAGAGTTGTCTTCAAAGCACAGATTTACAGCATCAGGTTAGTTTCGAAAAAACAAAAAAACTCTTCCAATTTCTGGAGAGAGGGACCGTTGTCTTCTAATTTGAGCTTCAAAGCTCTTATTGTATACAGTGTAGCACTGAAGATAGATTTGCAACGGAAGTAAATCAATGAGTCTTGGAAGTAAATCAACGAGTCTTGTAAGACATTGACACTTCTTATTGACTCCTCCTAGCACAGACAATAGTCAGACAATCAATAAGAGAGGTTTCAACTACATGTTCTGCAGGGTGCAAGATTGAGATTATCTTCAGCTGACCCCCCCCCCCTTTTTCCTTTTCCTTTCTAGTTGATTGCAGCAGAAGTTAAAACATGTTAAGAAGGGTATGTGTATTAAGGGAACCTCCTTTAGGCTAAAGGTTTGTAAATTTACAAACTAATGGAAAAGTTTCCATTAGTTTGTAAATTTACATCACAAGGATAACATCGTTACTTGGCAAAGACCAGGGGTGGATTTCATAAAGCTGCTTCATTAGAACAATTGTAACAATTTTAGAATACTGTTTACATTCATTTCTCAAAAACTATAGCATTTCAAGCCAAAATATGTGTGCATGACCATGTTATTACATATAAAGTTATGTGCCGATCTGTAATTAATAACATTTTCAATCTTACCAATGGTGTACGCAACCTTCAAGACTGTTTTATTTTGAAACTTTAGAAAGTGAGCAAATATGCTATGCATTTTGAACCATGCTGACCACAGAACTCTTTCTCAACTACACAGCATCCTCTGAAAGTGAATTTGAGATTCAGTGAACATATTTTTGTAAGAACTTGAGCCGTTAGAATTAAGACAATTACACTATAGTGACATCTAATTCATCAGTTCTTTAACACAACCTCATTCCAACCATTCCTGTCCGATGCTGGAATGTGAACCTAGAAGACCTGGGATGGAGTTTGCTTCTTAAAGGCACTGTACACGTTTGGTAATTGTTAAAGACCAGTATTCTCACTTGGTGTATCCCATCATAAGCATAAAATAACAAGCCTGTGGAAATTTGGGCTCAATTGGTCATCGAATTTGCAGGAAAATGTTGAAAGAAAAACACCCTTGTTGCACAAATATTTGTGCTTTCAGATCCAGACTTCAGGTCCGAATTTTTTTTTCTCAGATTCAAATATTTCAGTGAGAAAGTACTTCTTTCTCAAAAACTACGTTACTTCAGAAGGAGTCGTTTCTCACAATGTTTTATACTATCAACAGCTCTCCCTTGCTTCTTACCAGGTAAATTTGTATGCAAGTATATATTTTGAGTAATTACCAATAGTGTCCAGTGCCTTTAAGTCACTGTACACTGGTGTTGAGGTCTACATGGCACGCGACCCTGCTCCCCGGGACCACACTGTGTCAAATTACTTCACTGGTCCCCATCTCCTATTGAACCTCTTGGTAACCAGCCACACAAGCCTCTCTCTATCAGTCTCACACTGAGTTCACATTGAGAATTAGTTTTAAACTGCTGTCATAACCAATCAGATGTGTTATATGGACAACATGTGACTACCTCGTACCGTCACGACCAATCAGATTTGTTATGCAAGCAACATGTGACGATTACACATTGATGGAACAGCCTGACAGTCAATCAGCGAGATCTTGACTCATCTGATGACCATCATTTTACAAGTACGAGATGAAGATGCCCTTAAATCAATATCAAAGGGGACGTTCTCTTCTACGGTGTACAATGTACAGATTATTTTATGGATCTGTTCCGTTTCTTTTTGTTTTCTACTCATGATCATGTTATTAGCTTGCGCTGCTAGATGTGTAATAGACAACAACAACAAATTAACAAATTAATACGTAAAAAAAATAAAATAATAAGCTTGCTGTCTTGTACCTGAGCAGCTCATATACGTGAAAATGAGATACAACTAATATATAAAAGGTACAACCCTGAAGGAACAAATGTATTTTAAAAAAATGTACAGGGACAAAGTAAACACTGTCTGAACTTATCGTAAAACTTAACTCACCAGAAATTAATTCCTTTAAAAATTAGCCCAAATCAAAACAAATGTTTCTAACACTGAATACATGACAAGGCATTAAACTCTGTATGACCTAACCTCACTAGAAATGAATTCCTGTAACAATTTTCTCCTAATAAAAAAAGTCAATTATACGGGACAAAATTCATCTAGCGTCTGCATGAAAAATAAATACTTTAATAAAAACAGATCTAAGTAATTGGGTCAGTGTCTTCAAATGTTAACTTAATATAGTGTAACGTATTGTCCTACTGTCATTTAGCCTAGATGTTTCAAACCGGACAAACATGCCTGGCCTCACAGCTAAAGTCTGCTTCTCTAATCAATGATCAACACCTAATTACTCCCTATGTTAATAACATTTTGATTACACTTTTGAACTTAACGTTGCCATCATGCTTGTAATAAAGGACCTACATGTAATTGCTAATCATGCATCATCGATCGTGATACACGGACACATATGTCTTTTACATGGAGGCAGGATCTTGAGATACAATACTGTCCCCCGCGCCAAGAGAAGATTTAAAAAAATTACAGGCATTGACTTGGATATAGGGAAGAGAGACTGATTATTTGGTTCCACCTTGTGAGTGGAAGTGGGTGTGGGAGGTTAGGGCGTGGTAAGGGTTGGGTGGTTAGGGAGGGGTGGTTAGGGAAGGGTGGGTAGGGTGGGGCGGGTAGTTGGAGTGGGGGTGGGGGTGGGTGGTAGGGGCAAGGGTCGGTGGCTGAAGTATGAATGGGTTTGCAGTACTTCCCACACATACCCATTTCAAGGGATTAATTTGTCAAAAGAGAAGGTACAAGTAAATCTTTGTTTTGAAGATGATGATGTTGTTGTTATTTGGGGTCCCCCCTCCCACTTTTTTCACCAGCGAGTCTGTTCACTAGCACATTTTCTTAGTCATTTTTACATGAGTCATATAAAGAACCTGTGAAAAATTCCCTTTAAAACTAGGTGCTTGACGTCGAATAACACCAGGACAAGTTCTTATCAGAACTAAGTAGTCTCCAGATTTCCGACTCCACTACAGAAGTATATAAACAGAATGACAAGTTCTTATCAAAATTAAGTAGACTCCAATTTTTTCCAAACTTCTCCCTGGCAGTTTCAAAACAGTCAGTATACTTCAGCCAAACTTGAAAACTTAACGTCAAGGGCCCAATTTCATAGAGCTGCTTACCGTAACCACACGAGATGGCATGCGAACCTTCCGGTGCTGTATGAAAATGAATTAACATATAACAATGCGAATTCCTGTTGAACGCGCAAAGCTGGCTGAACATTTTTCTTGCTTACGCAAAAGTTTTCTGCTATAGGTAGCATGAAAATTTGCTTCCCATTAAGCAATGCTTTAAAATTGGCATCTGATTGCCGCCCAGTTCTGCAAAAAAAAACTGTTGAAAAGAGAACCCTGCTGAAAAGTCAACAAAGAAATGGATGGATTATTAGTAATTACGACCTCCGTACTACAGCGCCAATACACAACGTCACGTAAATAGGTGATTAGACAGCGTAGGAGAATGGATTGAGTGTTTTTCATCTGGAAGCAGGGGGAAACTCATCATCCTCTCAATCTCACTGAATGCACAATAAACCCACATCATGTGGGTTTATTGTGCATTCAGTGAGATTGGTGACATCCCTTAAGTATTCTTAAATTGTGTGGGTGAATTGTCTCAGCTCTACACGTGGGTGTTCTTGATGAATCAAGTCAACTTCGTTCCAGATATGCTTACTTATGAAACACAATGCATGTACGACATAATACATTAAAACACGTCAACAATCTCCAGAGAAATGTTTACAAGACAAGCAAGTATTAGTCCAAACAAATGACTTTTGTTTTAAAAAGCAAAGAAAGCATAGTTGCTTTGATCAACTTTCACAATAATAAAAAGGTATTGCACTATGTATCGACAATCAGCTCGTTATAAAAAAAATACAAAATGTTCAGACTGCTGCTGCTCGAGTATTATCAAAACCAAAGTTTAATGGTGAAAAACAGTTATGTTCTTTTCTTTTCCATCACCTATATTACGTCTCTCACAACTGGGTTTTTTTGAGATGAAAGAGCAAGTAAATATTTGAGAGAAATAAGAGGGTATAATTTCAAGCTAACCTCAAACAAACTGTGCTTACCAGAAAAGGGTTCCAGCTCAACAGTACAATAAGCATGTTCATGCTGACATGTACATGTACCAGCCAAATTGAAAAAAAGTGGTTATTTCACATGATCCTATTGAGCTCACAAATAAGATTTGGGGGTTTGGGTTTGTTGTTGTCCCCTATCTCTTAAAGGAACACGTTGCCTTGGATCGGACGAGTTGGTCTATAAAAAGCATTTGGAACCGTTTGTTATGAAATGCTAATGGTTAGAAAGATGTTTTAAAAGTAGAATATAATGATCCAAACAAGTTTCACTCAAAATTGCACGGTTTTCATTATACGTCGCGAACTAAACACGTTCGGCCATTTATGGGGGTCAAAAATTTGACTCCCATAAATGGCCGACCGTGTTAGTCGACGAGGTAAAAAGAAAACCACGCAATTTCGAGGCATATTTGTGTAGATCATTGTATTCTACTTTTACAACATCTTTCTAACCATACCGATTTTATAACAAACGGTTACAGAACGCTTTTCAAGGACCAACTCGACCGATCCAAGGCAACATGTTCCTTTAAAACTATCCTATACCTATCACTGTTGAATTGACAGACCAACGATAAAAGCTCCGCACCTCCCAAGACCCCCCCCCCCCCAAGTACACGTTAAGAGTGCCTGGAGGGAGTTGAGGAGACATTTTTGATGTCAAGACGCCTGTTAGCAAATGCACTTAAATCAAGTTCCCCAGTATAAATTCATTCAGTTCCTTGATCTCTGGAGTGTTGTCCGACAGTAAAAAAGTCTACACACCAGTGCAAACAGATAGAGCCCACTTGATATTCTCAACCTTGATGTTGAATTTAAGACCGGGTCCGCCACGCTGAAAAACTTTTGTCACGATGTAAAAACTGTGCCAGGAAGTGAAGTCTCTTAGGGTTTGCTGTGAGTGTTTGATGTCCTCCTGACAATTTCTCAAACATTACTCTCTCTTTTTTCTTCTTCTTTTTTTTGTGTGTTTGGGGAGCAATGCTCGGAACTCTTGTTTTTTTAACGTCTTAGAGAAGAGCCTTCAGTTTAAACACTTGAGTCTGTATGTTCTGACTGCAGACTTTTCTATGTTCAGGTAAGCCGAGTTATCAAGAGAGAAAATGCAAAGCATGGAAAAAGAAAGTTACGTTTGGGGTGCTGTCTGGGGGGGGTGCCTGGGTGCGGGGTGCTGAACAGGATACCAGTCAAAATGTATACAGTTTGGTTACCCTTTTTCTGGTAAGCATAGTTTTCTTGTGCTAAGCTCTTTTTTGTGCTTATAAAGTTGGGGCTCCTCTTACTATGCTCTTCTTGGAAACACATTATCTTAAGCCTCAACTTCATTCATTGAGGAGAATTTTTGTACCAACTCTTGACATCTTTTCCTGTCAGCCTACGATTCATACAGCAAGGAAACCCCAAACAACCCCTTATCATAATGAAATATTGTGAATCAATACATGGTGTAACATCTCACGTTTTTGACTCATTATCGATGAGAACTTGTCTCTGTTTCGTTTCTCAGACGATGAGATAATAATCTTTGTGATGATATACTTTCCAGTGAAACATACACATAACCCACAGCTTATTGTACCATTCAGTTTTATCAGTTTTATTTAGAGTATAAGGCCATTCAAAATGTCAAGGACATAAACAGCTCCAGGCTCAATGGTGCTGTTATGTTAGGGATGGCATTGTTTTAATTTACTCTGTGAAAATTTGTAGGATATCCATCACTGATAATAAACTATGATAATTTGTACTTTTTTATCTCATCTCATTTATGTGGTATTTTGTTTTAAAGGGCGATTTGGTGTTGATGTCATTTGCTGAGGGGCATTTGCTGAGATAGAAAAGGTTAGCAAGCAAAGGAAGGTCTACAAATCAGGTATCATTATAGCAATATCAAATTATTTTATTTTGATCTGCAATACTTTAACTTTGTAACTGGATCCAGATAAAAATCCAGAGCAAAATGCAGACTTAAAATACATAAAAGTGTACACATAGACAACAAAATGTGCCGGCTCCATACCTACGCTGTTGACCCTGTGCAGCGCTGGGCCCCATTCCATAAAGCCTGTAAGCACACACACTTGCTAAGCACAAACAAAATCTTGCTTAGGGGTTAACCAGCCAGAATATAAAAGTTACCATTGCTGCAACTGTCACCCCACTAATAAATGAGCCACATGAAATTGGGCCCAGGTGGACAGAAGTAAAAATCTTACTTCCTAATAATAAAAGATCTTGATATTGATTTACAAACATCCCAAACCTGTTTCAAATGGCCTGATCGAGGAGGGGAAAAAAAGAGAAGGAAAAAAACTAGATTGATTTCCTCTCTCCGGGAAACCTAGCTCGATCTCCGTAACATAAATTTATCATGCTCAATAATAGTGGGACCACAGCCTTTTAATCAACTGCAAATAAATCCCAGCGTAGCCAGTCAGTCAAAACAGATTCAAGAAGGCTTACACAATACGGTTCAAGACAGCCTACATGTACTTTCATTTTGATGTTATTCTCGTGTTAAAGGGAAAAATAAATTGACTATCTTTAAATTTAAAGGGAAGGGTAGCGTTCGGTAATCACTCTTACAATTAATGGCAATCAACCTTTTGGTTAGAAGTCTACAGCTGCTTTTGATGGTATTTTGAGAAACATTTCTTATGAAAGTATGTGGTTATAATAAAAAAGAATGTTTTTATGTTTTTATTTTGTTTGCGATATCTCAAAAACAGTAACACATTTTGGTATAAATTTTCACATTCGTTTTATTGTATAAATCTACACAGGTAAACTTTTGCCCTTAAAGAAGCCATGCCTTTTTATGAAGTCATTAATTTGTAATGATGACCTTGTTTAAATATTTTTTATTTTGTTGTTACGGTTTTTTATGTTATACAAGTTTGTAGTTTGTAACCTTATCACCATAATTTGTAACCTTATCACCATAATTTGTAATGCTGTTACTTTTTTTTAAAGGTTCAATAGAAAATTGAATAGAATTGAAATTTAAACAGGTAACTTTAATTTTAGATTCAGCTTGCATCAAAAACCAATGTTGGACTATCCCTTAACGACTGGCTGACTAAATGAGGTAAACCAGCAGGGGTGGGTGGAGCCGGACAGATGGCCTCACAGCTAGATTCAGATTCTGATTTTTCATTTACTCAACGTTGTGCGGTCTGAGAAAAAAAATTCTGGAGACAGATATTGAATACAATTAGGGCTTCTGATACAATAAATCAATTTAAGAAGAATTTTATTGAACTAGTAGACTACGCAATTTTGAAATTGTATATTACTGTCTGTCAACAAAATCAGGGGCTTATAGCGCCCTAACAAAAAATGATCAAATATTTTGTTCACTATACTCAAAAAATTAAGTCTGATTGTCATTCTCCAACCCCCTAATAATATAACAAATGCCAAAGACAAACCTGAAATTTTATCTTAAGTCGTAAGGGTCAAGGCAATTTTCTTTTTAAAAAGGGCTATTCCATTGGAAAATCTTAAGGAAACTTCTTAAGGGTGGGGCATCAAAAACAAGACAGGGGAAATACAGAACATGGCCTCCATGTAATTACAACTTGCAAAAATGATGAAATTAAGACATTTTTCCAAACATGTAGGAACACAGCCTATACTTGCATGATGCCAACTATAAATTATTTGTTTAGAAATTCGATGGCGTTATCAATATCGCAGATCAGGAGTAAAAAACTAGTGGAAGAGTGAAACAGTTTACTTTTCATTTTCTTAGTAATTTGACAGCTGAAGTCATAATAAATGGCCTGTAATCTAGACATTAACCTTGCCAGTTATCTTAAGTTCAAATCTTGAAGTTTCTTGAGTACAATGTGTGATTATTCACTAGTATCGCTAACAATATCTTCAGGCAACACAAACACTTCTCCAATTAGGTTAAAGCTGTGCACGGCAGGATGCTGCGGCTCACTGCGGGGCACTGCGGGCCTGGACAATATGACAGCAGAGCACGACGGTCAAGAACAAAGGTGTGGCAGAACCTCAAAGGGGGGAAACAGGGGATCCGATTGTGCCAGAGAGCCGATAGGAAATCAAGTTTGTGAAGAAGGTGCTGGGGGAGAGGATGGGAATGATCACAAGTTGTCAATGATTGGAAATTGAAGATGACAAGGAGCAGAGTGAAAATAGACGTCTTGGAAAAAGGATGAATGTTGCATGGATTTAAATCAAGCGAAGGAGGGGACTATCAAATGTACTGCACTTTTTTGTCCGATGTTAACCACATAGCGTGTAGTCCTGATACTTCACAGAGGCAACACAGACGATTGCCTCCATGCCCATGCCTTGGTGCCCTTAAAATGCTCCAGTAGAAATTTACAATTTCCTTAAAGGGTGCCCTTTACTTAGGAGAAAATGCCTTGGTGACCTTGCCCTTTCAAAAAACAAAAAAGTCAAAGCATACGGGCCTGACTGTGAATTTAAGGACTTGAAGTTTATCTTCAAAATAAAACCTAAAATAAAACAGAGTAAAAACCTTTAAAACAAGTATTAAAAAATACCTATTCCTTCACTGGAAATAGCTATAAATGAATGGTTTTATTTAAAGCACATGGTCAAAGAAATTGTTTGTTTTGTTCCTGGAGGCAAATTGCCACCTATTGTGCTGCCTGGCCTTGACTGTAACTGATATTATGGAGCAGGATTTGATTTTGTTTTTATATGTAAAGGGTGAGAAATCTTTTCTCACTGATACTTTGTTCAATAATCGGTTTACTACAAGCCAGAATCCTGTCAATTTTACAAACTGTAAGCATGATTGTTAAACTGATCAGTCCACAGGACTGGTTTGTTGGTTGTTGTGTTTTTGTTTGGTTTGGGGTTTGTTTTTTTAAAAGTAAATTTAATCCTTCAGTTTTTGAGTAAAATGCACGCTGAGATACTGGAAGCCGAAAGAGTCAATTACCAGAGAGGCTTGTTGAAACGGAACACAGGAAGGCAGACATGGTGCGAACGGACATATCTTAAAAGGTGACAGTTCAATGAAAGATGTCATTAAAGAAAGATTTGACGAGAAGAAGAAAAGAGAAGAGAAGAGAAGAGAAGAGAAGAGAAGAGAAGAGAAGAGAAGAGAAGAGAAGAGAAGAGAAGAGAAGAGAAGAGAGGTAGATCTTGATGGAGATGAGAGAGGGAGTTACCTAAAGGGGGGTCATTGCTGACAAAAAAGATCTGAGTCTAGTTTCAAACTTCTAGGAGGTGTTGAAACAAAGGCATTTACACCTTTTGGTAAACCCCTGGAGTTATAGATTTCAGGGTGTTTCTGAGAACAGTATCCTCAGCACCAGAGAAAAATGTAGATCATAAAGAAGAATTTCTTTATATCTGAAGAAAATAACAACTACTTTTTTTTCACCAACAGACGCAAGAAGTCTGAATTCAGAAAAACGCTAACACTTAAAGAAGGGGAGCCAAAGCCCATGTAGCATAGGCCACACTATTCTTATCCCATGTACGAAACCTGGCTTCAAAAGACAAAATACCGATGATTATGATGACATGCATTCAACCTACTTAATAGGGGTTTGAAGAACCAGTGTTAAACATTTACCAAAGAAAGTAGTTTCTGATTACAGTAAAACCATGTACTGCCAAGATAAAAGCTCCACCATCAATTACAATTGGAAATTTATCTTGTGGTCAATCCAATCCAAGATTGCTGACATTTGATTGTACATCATGAACTTTCTTAACTTATAATTTATTCATGATGTGATCCACGCTATAACTTTCTGCTTTTTGGTGTTCTATTTCTGGCTTGATCTGTTTGCAGGAAATTGACTGAGCAGCGTTTAACCCTATTGATCGAAACAGGCCGCTAAGTCCCGTGATTTATTGATCACCCTAATAAATGTACACCTAACAACTATGTGTATTGACTATTGACAGATGATGTAAGATTACATAATCTGCTCTCTATGTTGTCAGGATGTTTGAGACAGATGGGCGTCTCATAAAAACCAGAAGCGGGACAAGTTTTTAATTATGTGTGTTTTGTTTTTTCATTACCAAGAACTACGGATTACGGATTATGAAAAATTAGAGCAAAGCCTGAATTAATTGTTTTCTTGGGCTTGTCAGGAAATCCATACAGTTGCACTCTGACATTTTCCTTCTGGTTGTGTAATTAATACAACTACATGTTAGATATTATTATATTAACATGTTATGTAAATGTGAATTCTCTAACACTTATAGAATTAATTTATTATTTCCCATAGGCGGTTTTTTTTTTGCTCTGCAATTCATTTGTCATTTTCTTTTGTGTCTGTACAAGATTTCACCTGCCTTCTGTCGGAGCATTTCCTTTCTGTTTTAAAACCTGGCGACCGTTCATAACATCTTAAGACTACAAGGTGATACTGAGTGGGTTTCACCATCCGATTAATATACATGGTGTACATACAGCCTTGTGACAAGTCACATTAAAATTAAGCATCTTTAGTGCTCTTGATTTGGCCAAGGACATTAGGGTTTAGTGCTAATAATGTAGCGCTACATTAAGCTGTTAGTGGAAAGTGCCGACCTCATGCTGAGATGCTACCATCTCAGTGAAGTAGACACTCTGAATGACGCAGGTGATGCTGTCCATTAGAGACTTGTACGGCCATTTTGATTTTCTCCCATTCAAATCAATGTAAACTAAACCGAGGCTGGATGGTCAAATAGTCTGGTTCCTTTTTGTACAATGAAAATCAGCATCCACTAGTGTTATTGGATACAAGGAACATGACCAAGATGGTGTCGGCATGAAAATATATTGCCATTATTGAGTCAGTACAATGAAGGGCTCCTGCATTATCGTTCAAAGAAGAACATTTTTATCAGTAAGTTGGGATAAATTTTTTGTCAAACAAACAATTTGAGGAAAAACGACTAACAAATTAGCGGCAAAATGAGCAGTACACTTTTATGTGTGGTTTAGTTTGTTAACTGCTCTTGTAATTGAAACAAAACTCCCCATTACGAGGTAAGTACGTGCCTGTGCATTATCAACAGTTCAAGGGAAATTGAGCGTTACTGTCAAAAAAACAGCATTATGACTTATTTATTACTATCAACACAAATGTCAAGGTGATTGAAGATTAACTAGGGTACCATGCGCTACGTCCATTATATGGCAGTTCAGATAATATCGTTTAGTCTGATTGGCCATGAAGGGATTTGGCCTTTCAGATAGTAACAATACCGTGGAATCTGAAGGCAATTTATTGAAGCCTAATCTCCTATCGACCCAGAAAAGGTCAGACAAATATCCGGTTATATTTAGAAAAAAATTGTTTTAGTAATGAATCTTTGGCAAATAAAATGGTTTATAAATACATGTGGATGAAATTCCAAATGGGTCGATGGTATCTTTCCCTGTCTTGCACCTCTGTGGACCCGGTTCGAATCCCAACACTGAGGGAGCTTATAATGTGGTTTTTTCGTTTGGGATTTTTTTAAGTTGCAAAACCATTCATCTACCCTTAGAAGTGACACACAATGGTTTGAAGTTGAACACACACTCTGTGGGGAGGTCTGTTGTGACAAATTGGTTTAGGAATCCACTGCTCATAAAAAAAAAAAAAAACAGGCAAAAATATTGAAAAACTGTCGACAGTTCTGTAAGAAATCAACTTTCTTTTGATATTAAAAGAAAAAATTGGTAAGAAGTGCCTCAACAAGTTAATTTTCTCATCACGTATTTTTGGCTGCGAGGCTTAATCTTAAAATTTGTAAAAATGACGTAGATGTATTTCTTCACCTAGAAATATTGGTTTCTTCACCTAGGAGTATTGGTTTCTTCACCTAAATGTAGGAATATTGGTCTAACAAAACCCAATGTTTGTAAGACACATTTACGTAAACTTCTACAACATATTATATTTTGTGAGGGTAAACAAATAAATGATGATAACATAATCATAACATCGAATTAACAACTTTTAACCCATTTCTAATTTTTCTTCTAAAGTATAAATTGAAACTGTGACATGACTCACCCCCGAATTCATCCGCATTGCCGGTCAATGAGAGATTTGACTCTGACATCCAGCATAGTGTAGTCAGGATGAGGAAGAAAAGCGTTGCGCAAACAGAGAAATGCATTGGGACAACTTGGGTACCAAACCTACTCCTGCTGAAACAATTATCCTTGAATAGTTTTTTTCTTTCTGTTGTAGGATTCTGCAACAACTTTCACTTCAAACCAGTTGATGTTTCCGAAGCCATATGAGCAGAAGGCAATTCCGAAGTCAGTTTATCTGGGAGGAATCTGTGGTTTAAGATCTCAAGAAAAACCACAGGTGAAATATTTGGCGCTCCCTTTGATGTTATGCACTGTTGTCTGAATCACACAAGCAATGTCTTGTTGAGCTGAGATATTACATACATAATAAATCCAAAGAGAAGTATTTGAAGATACTGTCATCATTCCAAACTCGGTGTACGAGTGCAGTTGAATCTTTCCCTCTTACTTAACAGGCATGTTTTCATTACACATTCCATTACAACTTAAATTGTGCAATTAAACAAACATCAACGCTGACCGAACCTATAGAAGAATATCTTGGATTATCCTCAAGTAAATTGTACAAGATGCAGTGCAAGTAGACTGTGTTTCTTGTCGTACTCTTATTCCGCTCAATTTTTAAAGTGACATTTATTATTGTGCGAGTATACGGTACCTCCGAAGCAAAATTACCTCCGGAGGAAGCACAATCCAATGATGGTTACTTCGTAGCTAAGATAACCCCAGACTAATTAGAGAAGCATTGATACACAAAGATGAGGTTTAGAGATATGTCGGACTGTGTACATTATAAATCCATCTGGTTTGGAGGAGCAGTGCAAGATGATAACAGTTCAGGAGTCATCCAATGTCTTTTCTTATATCCTGGCATCAAGTCGATGGCATCTCTATCCCTGGAAGCAAACTGCGAGACTCTGGAACAGCACGGCAGGAGCACGACAAGCCTCCTTGCTGTGATCTGTCCTCCAAACGGAGTTCAATTTCACCCGCTGTAAAGCTGGCCAATCTGTAGTTTGTTAAGTCAACATTACTACAAGAAGAGACGCTGAATTCATGGACTGTGAAGCCCCTCGCTGGCTACTTTTTTCGCTACTCAGCCGGGCTTTGGCTTGCATCCCCTCTACGAAAGCAACCAATGGAAAAAGACTCGGAAGATGATGCAATTAATAACCAGTGAGCTCTGATTTCCAAACTCAAAGAGCACAGTGTTGCGTCCCAGTAAACAGATCGTCCAGTGTCCCGTCAAAGAGGCTCACGTTACGCTGTCTTGTCTCCCAGCAGTCTTGAGGTGTTAGGGGTACCCTTGAGAGCACTATGAACGATGACGCATCCGAAATAAATATTACTTCTCTTCTTTTAAATCTAAACAATGTCAAAGTGAACTTAGGAAAACATTGCTACAATGTAGTAGAATTTTGTCCCCTCAAATACTAAACATGATCTAAACATCATTCATCCCTCTGTTGTGCGAAGAGAGAAAACACTGGCCGTCTCACTTAAGTACGGAAATGAAATCAGCACTTGGCGGAAATGTCTTGCAGCACCTTCAGGTACAAATCTAAAACCTGGAACAAATCACCCGCTATGGCCAGATGTGTCGCTAACGATTAAGAAGGTGCACTTTAAAAATATCTTCCAATCTTGTGATTTTATCTAAAGATGGGTGATTTTTATCTAATGATGGATGCTAAGCCTGTCACAGTGTGTGGAGGTAGAAAGTCAACGCTGGCACAGTTGTAATCAATCACAAAGTGAAAAGCGTGTGTGCCCCGTCTTTCAAACTAAACAAAATCAAACTGCTGCCCGAGCATGGTTTTTATCACCCACGTGCATCTGACAGAGATAGAAAAAGAGCAGCACTGTTTGCAAATACCCTGATCGGTAGAGTGTAACCAATCTTATCGACTGTAGCCTCGTTGATATTTCTCACTGATGTCTGTTGTGGCGTAGGCATTGGTGATGCGTTGGTGGTAACCGCTGTAAAGTGGTATCCATACACTCCTCTCATGCAGTCACTTCTTCCGTCGGCACCGACCAATCCCATCCGCCGTTAATTTGATCAAGTATTCATAATGCATTAAAACCATCAGCCTTATCCCCTGTGCAGCTCTCTTAATGCAGGTGTAATTGTGCTGTGTGTGTTATGGGGAACATGTGGTTCTTCAGCTGGTGAGGGTAATTACTAAGTCCAACTGTACACAGTTATATGTACATATGGTATATTGTTTGCTAACACAGACTGATGCTTAACAATAGCGCACGTACTACGATGTTTGTGTGATTCCACAGTGTGTGCCAAATATCAGTAAATGGATCAGTGGTTATGATAGGCTCGTACTTTAACAGATTTGACTGTAATAAAAAATTATGTATCAGGAAGGGCAATCACCACCCACCCCTACCATTGCCATCCCAGCATTAGACTTGAGTAGGCTGTAGCATGTACATGTACTACAATAGGAAAAGAGTACAGGACCACTGGTAAACCAATACATAAAGTGCATACAAAGTACTACGATGAAGTGACAGTTCTGCAATTATGCCACATACAAGTAGGGGAGTGTGATGGGGGGATAGGGGGGGTGTGGTGGGGGATGGGGTGGGGGCATTGGCCTCTGGTATCCTAGTCTTGTTGACCAATAGAAAGTAATGGAATTACTACGGGAAAACAAAATTAAAGAATGAGAATCCAGAAAAGAAGATGAAGCAAGAGGGCCAATCTTCTCTTTAAAAAAAAAACAATAGAAAGGGAGCTCCCTTTCAGGCAATTTTAAGGAAGAAATATGCCGTAACATCTTTCAGTGTAATTGTTCCTTTAAAGGTCAAGAGGTCAAGATTTGATAGCCATCAGTAAACTGATTGGAGTAATTTGACTGTGTTTAATGTTTGTATACATTGTACAGTCATATTTTCATTTTGATATCCTTGGTCTATATCACTCCAGATTACCAATCATAACTAAAAATTCCAGCATCAGATGGCCCTAAGGAGATTGGAGGAGGGTTGGGGAGAGGGTGTTGGGTTTTGGGTGTTCTTGTTTTGGGGGTTGGGTTTTTCTGTCTTGGTTTGGGTTTTTGTTTTTGTACTTTTTGTTTTTTCTGGGGGGGTGGGGGGTGCGGATATTAAAGAAAGAACAACATATTAACTTGTATCGCCCTCAAAAACATCCTCAAGCAATCATACATAAACTGGGGGTTGGGGTGATGGTGGGGGTTTTTTTTTTTTTGGGGGGGGGGGGGAGGGGGGATAATTATTGGCAAAAAAAATTACCTATTTAGAAATGAGAAACAAGTTTTTTATCAGGAGGAAGCCTACACATATGTATAATATTGACAATTATACAAGATACTAACTTGAATAAAGTGATATAAAAACTGATATGCCCAATAAAAACGAATGGACCTTTGAACAGTTCGCGTCCAAAGTTAGTAGTTAGTTTCACTTCAATCCTCTCTATGTGTTATTGTGTTTGTTTGAAGGTGTATCTTTGTTTGGTTGGTTGGTCTTACTATGAATTTATTGAAGGCACCGAGGTCATATGCTGCCTAGGGCCTAAATACAAATTTGACATGCAAATCACTTGTACTAGATACAGTCAGGTACCTATTGACACCTATTGATGATTCACATGTTGGCTTTCTGATGTGTTGTTTATGCAACGATGTGTTTAAAACAGGGGCTTCAAACGCTGCAAGAAAAGACTCCCCCCCCAAAAAAAAAAAAAAAAAAAAAAAAGATAAAATAAATAAATGAATAAAAAAAAAATAATAATTATTATTTATTAAAATAAATAAACAAATAAATAAATTAATAAACACAAAAATTCAATGCAAAATGTTCTCAAATATAGATATATTTTGGACTTGGTACTGATCTACAAAAGTTGCAGTTTTTGTCAATGTACATGTATGAGTGTGCATAAACCAGTCATGAGTCCACATTTCCTGGTTGTCCATGTTTTGAACAAGTTCTGATAAGATATCACTGATGTCATAGTTATTGTCAACATAAATCAATTGATTTAGCACTACATCAATGATGAATAGCAAGCACTTGAGGTTGTTGACTACACCAACAGTACCTCTATGTGTATCTGTTTATTTTCTTTCTTTATAACAAAAAAATTTATATATGACTTTAACAAAAAAGACTGTCACAGTATACACTGTCATAAAGTATGTAATGAAAATGTGACAGACGAGAAGTCTGACGTCATAGCAACCCTAATTTGCATACAGGTGATACTGCTAACACTCCTGACGACTTTAGATCAATTGTACTCTAGATCCAAACTAACACATCATACACTCCTTCAAGTTTAAAAAAAAAAAAACATTGGAGAGATTTTGACATTGTTGACTGTTATCCGATTCATTTCTAGTAATCAATATGCGAGACTAGGAAAGTGAACTGCAAAAAGATATTCATAGCGGAAAGATGAGAGAAAACATGGCAAAGGAAATCTGTCATTTTATTAATATCTGCTACTGCTACGCCTAAACCAGACTCAAGGAGGGGGGGGGTATACGCATAGATGAAAACAATCTTTTCAAAAAGGTTAAATATATTCCTTTCATGTCATGAATTCATATTAAATTCTACTTGACACTAGTTATTAAAGGGGGTCGCCATGAACTCATATTAAATCCTATATTACACTGGTTTAAAGGGGTCTGCACATTAATCCCAAGCTTGAAAAAAAAAAATTCTAAACAGGTTTAAACACAACTTACATGGTTTTAAAGATGGTCATGGTTGGGAACTTGCTAAGCAAAGAAAATGTTTGCTTTTTAGCTAATAAAACAGGTTACCACCCAAAATGTCGTTGCATATACATTGTTCCCACTGGTACCAAGTTCAGCTTTTGCTTGGGCCCAGGAACATCTCTATAAAGGACATTGTACTTTCCACCTCGCTGGGGTGGGGATGAAAATTCCCTGTTTTTGTCATCACCGTAGATGATGTTTCTGAGATTCGCTCAAAATGAAATTAGTACTCCCCCCCCCCCCAAAAAAAAAAAAAAAAAGTTCAGACTTGAACCACTGACCCAGTGACCTTAAATTAACCTTTAACCTCAAGTGACCTGACCTTGAATGACCTTTTGAGCGCTCTTGTCTGACCAAGTCAGGCATTTGGACCCTGGCAGTAAGTTGTCAAGATAATTAATCAGTGGTTTCTAAAAAGACAGGGAATGATAAATGTCTTGCACAACGTAGTTGTGACTTAAAGTCTCTCAGGAGGCCTGGCTCCCTGACAACTTTTCCTGGATGGGGAAAACCTGGATGCGAAAACGTTGAAGTGTGGTTGAAGCCTGGGACAGTCCAATTTTATGGTATGTGGTGTTATGATGAAAGGCTGTAAACACATGTCTACTACACCTTTGACATTTAAGGGCACTTGCAAAGTCAAAGGAAACGGGAGTTTGGTTTTGAAAACTCTGCAAACTCATTTGGTGCTGGAATTGTGGCATGGTGTAACGAACCATGAAAGTCTGTAGCTGTTTTCTCAGCAAGTTGACACTGTATTCAGCAGATACATAGGTGACTTCTTTTGTACTTTTCTTTCAAATTTTGCCTATAAATCAGTATTAAGGTTGAGAAAGAAAAAACAAACAATGTATCTCTACCTTTCACAAACAAATGACCCTCTTGTAAAACTGGAAAATTTGGGGGTCAGAAAGGGGGAGGAAGGTAGGGCAAACACCTCTTTATTTTGTCCTCTGTCTCTTTTTCCATAACGTTGAGAACCTGTAAGCTTTTATATCCAAAATAGAACTCTAGGGAAAATCCAGGGACTATCCCGATATCCTTGGGACAATGCATTTAAAAAGTAACAATATCTCCCTTTGGTGTTGAAGTTTTCAAATACGGCAGAATGGGTGAGCTTCCTTGTAAAGTGAAAAATACAGAGGACAATGAGCCTATTATAGGTATATACCGGAAGATAAATTGCCTCAAATTGACAATACAGATAGGAAACGAAGTACCACCATGACACCAACAACTGATACTGCATCCATTTGCAGTGTAGTTCATGCTTTATTTAAGTTTGCACAGCGCTGAAGGTTTCTATTTTTGTGCGATTCATTTCATTTTACAAATTTATTTTTAAATATGTTTTGGTATTTTTAGGAAGCAAGACTACTGCACTTTAGAATAACGATAATCAGCAAATATCCCAAATGTATATTTGAACAATACAACAAAGTTAATAATTACTCTCAAATTATCTAATGAAACATCTAAAGCCTACTGGGAAGTTTCTGTTTCGGAAACTCTCGATGGAACAAAACCATTTTTTATTTTTTTTTATCAAGGAAGTGAATGCTTGTGATAACTTTAGTACATTATTTAAAAACTGGGTGACTGGAAGTCAACCTCTCTAGCCATGGGGCTTGTCTGCAGATCGTGCACAACATGAGCTCATCGCGCTTTAATCAATAAAAATTTCAACATTTTTTTCTTTCATGGAGGCATTTTTATGAGCCTGTCTGAATGCACCTGTCATAACGAGAATGAAATCATGAATATGCCAACTTAAGTTCTACCTTTTTCGTCTGATTTCTGTTTAAAATGAAGCCCCTGGTAAGTTCTGATGTAGGTCATCTAAAAGGTTACGTGATAGTGATTGCCGTTTGTGAATTATCCCCTCGGCTAATAATAAGAAAATGGCCTAATTTTCAGCTTAACACCAAAGGGTGATATGAAGTGTGGTTTCACAGATTCTCCAAATCACCACAAACAAAAGAAAAAACGTTTGCTCATGCAAAGTTCACAATCATTTAGCGAGCAGCATCCACAAGTAAAGCCTTGAGTTCCCTTGATTTTTGCTTATGGGTTCCCGTAGTTTTTCTTCCATTTTTTTCAAATAGGTGCCCTTGTTTTTCCCTGTAGGTGCCATTGCTTATTCCTATTTAGGCCCCTTGATGTTTCCTATGGGTTTACTTAGTTTTTCTTATACATGTAGATACTCTTGGTTCATCCAATATGTTCCCTGGTACAGGAAAGTTCTGATGGATTAATAAGGGAAACATTTAATCAAATTCACCAAATCAAACAAAAAAGCATGAGATACATTTACCAAAGGCCAAGTATCAACAACAAAAACTCCCTAAAAATAGCAACCTATGAACAGCAAACATCATCACCGCAATTAATTTTTTAAAGTAATTATTTAGGCAAACAAACAAGATTAAATCAAAGTCCAAACAACTTTTTTCATCGTCTTCTTTAATGAACATGACTGCAATCATTCTTCCATGAGTCTCCAACGAAATGCTAAAAACACCTAAGTGGTCGGCGAGCGTGCTCAAGTAAAATATAAGCTTATTATTGCATCAGTCTCCCCACCTGAACAAATGCCATCCTATAGTGATTGGAAAAGCAGGAAGGGAGCGACCCTTTTAGCCGAATCACACTTGGTAAATTTAGCGAGATAGACCATGGAGAGATGATGCCATTAAGCCTATCCGACTCCTAAACATTGAATCACAAACATGTATGATGTGTATATTCCAACACTTGTCAGGGTAGCTTACTCAACAGAGCTGTTATGAAGAACAAAAACTCTTTTAAAAGCTAATTGAAATTGAGTGGGCGGCTATAGTGAAAAGCAAAGTCCAGACTAATTATTGCTTCTTTTATAACTCAGGGGTGAGAGTCATTTGCTGACAAACAAGTCTAAAACTTAGACCATAATTTCAGCTGGTTTGTTAATTTCCAACTTTACATAACCTTTAGAGTTTAGATTTCAAAGAGCCTCTGTGTTAATTATCTTCAGCATAAGGGAGAAAGATCAAAGAGCAGGATTTCTTCATATTATATTTGGGTCTTATTTCACAAAGACGCTTAAGCAGAAAACATTGCTTTGTCCTTCGGGTGGGACATGAAGCTGTATGTCCTGTGTGCTAGGATTGGTAGTTCGCATAAACAATCCCAGAACACTTATCGTGTCAGTGTAAACTAAAAACCATCGCACGCATCTTTTATTAATAACTGCCTAATGGACCAAGTAGAAACAAAAGAGTATAGTCAATTTCTACTCCATACAAACAAATCACAAATAAATGAACACAACCTTGCATTTAAAAGCGGCAAAGTGGGCTGCTTTGTTTGTTTAAGGGTTTTCTTTCCATTTGTCTTGTCTTTTTGTTCAAGTGATGGAGGGGGGGGGCATCTTTGTAAGCTCTGACCCTGTTGCTGCTTCCGGAGGCAAGACCTCAACTACTTAGCGTGAGTTTGTACAGCAATTAAGACTCCGTGGATGAGCTCCGCCTACGGTTCCAATGCGTCTGTTCTAATTAGCAAAACAAATTTGTTTGCGATCCATTTGTGGATCCATTGTGTCACGGATTCTTTCTAACTGCCATTTTGTAAATTGAGGCTTCAAATGAACAACAAATAAGCCTTTAGTGAATAGATCATGATTGAAAGGTTTTTAATGTGTGCCTGGTAGCGGATTATTGTGAAGCCTTGACGGGTCTTCTTATGATGTCGGGATATCTCATTATTAGTGGATGTGATTGATCTTGTCTCTTTTACTACAGACTTTTCTGATTACAACTTGGAAACTGAAGTTTAAACAAATCGAACACTGCAGGGAAACATTTTTTTTTTATTAAAAGTATGCTCAGATTTTAGCTCATATTAACAGTTTGTTCTTCACCATAATATATTCAAACTACAAAATTGCCAACTGGAATGTAAAACAAGATTATGTGAAATTGCAAGTTGGCAGACAATAGTTTAATCTGTGTTTTCTTTATAATTTAAAAACATGCATACAATGAAACCGTTCTAGGAAACTAGAATTAAGGACATCACCGACTAAGCTTAGTGTCTCCCCCAGGTATAGACAAAACAGCAAGACAAAAAAATAGAAACTAATATGACAAGTAAGGCAACCATCAATGACTAATTTTAAAAGTGTTATGCAAATCCCAGCTGTTACAACACTTTGAATTAAGGATGGCTAGGTCCCTGGTGATGTATTCAGATGTGCGGTCAAGTATGACCCGTTATTATGGTAGAAAATACACAACAGTGGTGCGGGGAGCTCTGTGACAATACTCCCGACTCGGACCTCATGATCCTTAGGGAGTTTGAGCCAGGTTTTTCATAATTGTCTCGGGCTTGCTTGCCGAGTTCAAAAAGTCATCTAGTTTTACTGCTTTCTGATTTTAGACACGTGTCTTGACTACAAACCAAGCTGGTGTCCGCTCTGAAGATCAATGATACTGATTTAAAAACAAGGTACCACTATACAGAGAACATTTTCTAGTTTTAAGAACTGGTTTTCACTTAAGTGTATTTTCTTGTGAGTATTGTGACATTTAAAAAAAAAATTATAATTGTGATGATAGAAGTTCCTCGTCCAACAGATACAAGCCCATAGGGGCACCAGATATACACCACAGCCTAGATTCAGCCAGGAGAGGTGGGGTAGTAATTGGAAGCAGATACAAATGCTAAATGGAGGCCAGACAGGGCATTACCAGTGGTGTAACAAAACAAGATTGAAGAAAAAATATCAACTATGATTTTGTTCAGTTAGGGTTTTCTTTTTGCAATTAAAACATGATTTGTGTTTAACCTGTTAATTAATTAAGATTTATGAAAAATGCATCTCATGTGGTTCAGTACATCAGTTAGTGTAATTAACAGTAAATGTAATTTATTGCAAATGGTGTCTAATAGTATTAAGCTACCCCCCCCCCCCCCCACCCTCCCCAACAAAACATCATCAGCAGCAGCAGCAGCAGCAACAACAGCCACAACAACAACAACAACAACAAACAAACAACAAATAGCTACCATTAATGAAAATATCTAGTATATAGCCATGGGCATGACAGCATAAAGAGGGCAAGTGTGGCGTGGTACAGTTTAGTGTTGGATGATACACATGTACCACAATGGCCCAGACTATATTAATCAAACACTGAATCTAACTGTACTTATTAGCACCTCATTAATTCTGTGGATCTGTAGATGGAGTAGATATGGGATGAGATTCTAGACAGCTTCAGAAGCCTTATCTGCAATTAGAGTATTTTTCTCATGTCTAATGTTACTATTTATAATTTGCTTATTAAAATTACTCAAATATTTCCATTCCCACTGGCTAGCTAAGGAAGGATAATAAATTATTCCAGTCTTAAACAATTATTATGTAGGCCTAATTGGAGAAACGTTTACATGTTTCTCCAACTACATAACAATGTTACATGAGGTTTCTACAATTACATAATAATCACAATATGCATGTGTGATTCCAACAACACATCTACAATGTTGGAAAACGCCATGTGTTTCACCCGCCGCCGTGCGTCACTGGGCAACAATGTTGTGCAAACTCAGCTCAGTAACTGTTTGTTGAAACTATAAATAATACAAATGTCAAAGACTATACAATATTTAAGACTCAGTCATAATTGATGCATTTTATTGAATCCTTCCATCTGTTGTGTCTTTGGTCTACATCTACAAACCCCCCCCCCCCAACCTACAATCAATCGCTAGGTCTAAACACAACTCTCGTTTTGACAACATTGGCAAGTAAAGCCAAGTACATTGCACAATAATCCCTTGGCTTTCAAATGATACTGTATAACCATTGTTACCTCTAAGTGAACCAGCAAGAATTGATCTGCTTTTCATAATGTTTTGTCTGCCTCTATTTTGTCTGTTCTCCAAGATGAGATAACAACAACTGGCAATTAGATTTGAGCTTTCTGGGTTCACCCTTGCTCACTGTAACTGTACTATCATAATTGTATGCCCAGGAACTCCTTGACAAGTTTGGATAGTTTCTACAAACCAGAAACCCACAATGTTAACATTCTGGACAAGCTAAGATTGATCTTAAGTGCAGATCAATCTTAAAACAGCTAAGCAAAGTGTGAGTCACAAAACAAATCACCATGGTAATACTGATGTGATAACCCATCTTAAGATGAATCGTAGTACCTTGTGAAGTGCTCATTTTCATAGAGCTTCTTTAAAAAGCACAAGACAACTTTGCTTACCATAATAGGGATACCAGCCAAAATACCATTACAAACACACTCGATGTGCTTGGTTTCCTCCTTAAATGGTTTTGCTAAGCAAAAATTATATAAGCAATACCTAAGCAGCTCCATGATGTTTGGTCCTGGAATTCAACCCATATGCACTAACATGAAATATAGGTGCCTCCATTTTAACTGTGCTTATGGGGCCATTTTTCAGCTGTAAACTCATTGCCTTCCCGAGGAACAAAATCCACAGTTCTTGGCCAATAAACATAGCGTCCTTAAATTCATGACATTACAATACACACATGCGTCAAATCAAACGCGTAGATTTCAAAAGCTGATTCTTGAGAAACTAACCATGAATCATCATCTCGACTCTGTTCCTTCAATGTGGATGTAATCACCATTGATCATCAGTCTTCGAGTCAATAGCTCTATCAGTGAGCATTATCTACAATGACAATCCCAGTATGAGTAGCGGACATTATCTACAATGACAACCACAGTGTGCACCAACCTGCATTACAGACTCACTCTACAGTTTGTAATTATAGTGTGTACTATGCCCCATTAAAGGAATGCTACAGTATTGGTTTTGGATAGAGTAGTGGTGCTTCTCTCATTCTGTATAGTTTTGAAGTAGACATACAGACAACTGCAATGTACCTACAAAAAAAATAACCAATCAAAGATCACAACAAACTAGGTAAATATTATGTACTATATTTCCAGCTACACAGAGTATGCTTTTTAGTGTGTTGGTATAGAAAACACACCCTAAATACTAATCCTACTCATTACCCAACACACCCTCAGTTGGAGCACCCCCACTTACTGTCCAAGACATCCTAAGGTGGAGCACCCCTGCACAGCACCCATACCCCACTCATTACCCATCACACAATTATGTTTGACAAAAAAACCTGAGCAGAAGCTCACACCCATGCTCACACCATCCCATGAAGACTTTTCATTACACCATATGTACATTGGTGTTTATATGCCCTGGACACGCTAGGACGCACATTTTTCATTACGACCTTTCCTTGTGGCCCAAAGCTTCACAGATCACAGGCCCCATCATAATATTCAGATAGATTCTCAACCCCCCCCCCCCCCCCACAATAATGAATGCCAGCGGGGTTTTTTTCTTTCTTTTATCCCTCTCCCCCTCCCTTAGCTGTATCAATGTACTGTGCATCAACTACTCCTACCATAATATTAATACCATTAAGTATTTCAAAATATTACACCAGAATGCACAATTGGACTGCAAGAAGCGACCAGTTTAATTGGAGAGATTGGAGCCTCAAGGAAAGAAACTGCCAGGCTACGTGTTTTGGAAAATAAGAAATTATTATAAAGTCCCGACATGAGAAGTGCTAAATGATGGCGAGTCCAGAAACTTGGCACTTGTAATTGGTACACCAAAATCAAAGCCCCTTAATTATAGAACCCTAAAGTTAGTTTCTTTGCAGAGTGTTTTAATCTTCTAACAGTGTAACTAATGCCTTTCTTCACACACACCTGCCTTCCGAAAAAAAATAAAAACAAAAAACAAACAGCTGTGAGATTGTTATTTGATCTCCCTCATCAGAGAAAATGGCCAAGACGGGTTGGTCCTGTTGCGCAGTGAACCGTTCTAAACTGGGACGCTAACGCCGACACTGCGTTCGTCATCATTATGGGACACTGTGTCATAACAACAGACTCTTTTCCCATTTTCTCCCCAGTTGTAGACAATCCAGTTGTCATAATGATGAAAAGGCTGCGTGGAGAACTCAGGTCAATTTGGACTGGTGCCTGTATGTCACTGCTCATAAAACACACAGCTCTAATGACTGCTTGAAAGTGGAACTTATTGTCTAATCAGTGCAGCGCTTGTGAAATCATCATCATCATTTAGCGGTCGCAACCAAGATTAAGGTTTTGGTAATTAAGGTTGATCATTTCGAACCCAACCAAAATTGCAAATTGCAAGGTTACCAGACATGTTCCCTGAATGCATCCTTTTGTACAAGTTGTTTTCATCACCTTAATTTCTATCAAATCCTCCGAAATCCAAACCCTAAATGTGCTTGGTTTTGATGGGTTCATGGCCAAGTTGGGTTGATTGAATTTTCTATGAACATACCAATCCAGGGTTCCCGGCATGAACCAAATCCAGGTCGGCATGACCCAAATCCAGGTAGGCAAGTAGTCGGGAACAGTTACACACCTATGTTTAGACGCCCCTATGATCCTAATCCTAACCCTAATCCAAATCCTAACCCTTACTCTAACCCTAAGCCTAACCCTAACTTTAGTGTACTAGATCATGAGCGATTAATAGGTCATGTGTCGGAACATCTAGTCGCTGTCAGAAACCACATGCGCACTCCCCCCAACCTGCCACAAGAGATCCTGAATATGTACATAGGTAACGTTGTGTGATAGTCTCAAACCGGTGTACTACAGTTCTACAAAAAAAAATCATCTTCAACACAAGAGGGCCTGCTTCACAGCTAGCCATGACTGATGCTTACCATCAAACATCACAAAACTCTCTGGATAATTGTGGGTCCATGTATTTCAATAGCGCCCTCTTGTGCTTAACACCAGATTTATCATGTTGACTCGTCATGGGGAAACTATGGGCGTGTGGTTTCAAAGAAAGCAGTTCATTTATGAGACAAACATGTTTGTTAGAATGAGTCAATCTTTACAACCGATAGTGGCAAAGTTATTGAACTTGTTTATGTGTACATTTTATTGTACCGTGCACCGCATGATTTCAACAAGAATGTTTTTGAAGTACCTTAATGGAGTGAATATAGTTTGAAGTTACTGTTACTATAAGGGTACAACCTGCATAAACATACCTCATGATGAGCAGAGTACTTTTGCATTTATACCATGGGTCCTTTTTAGTTGGTAAGCAGTGTGCTAATTCTATTTTCTGATTTACTTTTTTAATTTACAATTCTCCTTGAAATAGGCCAATACTCTAAATTCTGTTGAACTTCAACGGTACATTGTTAATACTTCGCTACTCAAATCTCACAACAATTTATTACACTTGAGTTAAACCACACATTCCACACACATCTTTATTTTAAACTTTGACATTGTGAAGCTCTGTTCAGCTGATAACGTTTCCAGATTTTGACTTTTGCTTCAAAGGAACACGTCCAGCTTATTCACAGAAATGTTTTGTAAACCAATCCATCTTCAAAATATGACGATAACCTGAACAAAAACTGTAAAGTTAAGCAAACCTTTGGGTAAGATGGAGTAGAGAGGAAGTGAAAGGAGAAATAAATAAGTCAGTTCTGATCGGCAATGTCTGGTAGAATCTAAGCTCAACATTCTTGCCATAACAGCTGAGGCAACCAGAGGAAATCTTGAGTCTTAGGAGATTGCTTGAGAAGTTTGAAGACCATCTCATTATCAAAAATAGAAAGCCCCTAAGGTATTCACAGACAGGGATAACTTGGAATGATATTTATTATTACGCCGTGTCAAAAAGAACTATTAACAGCACAAGGACATCTATGGTTATTGTCAAAGACCAGTATCTACATTTGATGTGACCCATCATATACAAAAGAGGGATAGACAGTTCAGTGCTGCCACGTTATCAATTCTTCTTTGTTCGACACAAAATAATTTAAAGAAATAACAAACCTGTAAAAATGAAAGCTCATTTTGCTTAGTGGTCTTTAGAGTCAGGGAAAATAGTGGAAAAAACTTTTACAATTGTTTTTCAAACATTGAGTTTAGGTCTTGAAAGATACAAATTTACTCATTTGTCAAAAACTACAGCATTTCAAGCAAAAATATTTCAAGGGAAATATTCTAATATGACCATCTTTGTAGCACTTTTGTAGGTAAATATGTTAAAAATCTGTTCATATGTTTTATTTTCAACTTTACCAATGTAGTGCACCCCCTTTAATGTTCTAAATGCACAACTCCTTGGAAAGTTTTTGCTGCCAAGTCTCTGATTGATTTATTACATTTCCTGAATACAAATCAAAAACAGTACCAGAATGCTTTGGTTAGGTTTGGTTTATTGGTTTACGACGGACTGCAAAGCAGACCAGCACGACTGACGCAACCACTGGAACTGTTGATGTTATAAAATATGTTTTCTTGCAATCTTAAACCACATCAGAAACAATGGTTTTGGGTTACATAGAAAAATACAAAGTATACACGCCCGACTGCAGTTGCAATAGATAAAAAACAAACTCGCTTAACAGTTTCCTCTGAAGCCAAAAGCCACAACAAAAGCCTCCAAACTGGAACAAGTTTGCCAAGTTTAGAAAGACATAACCATGAAATATCTCCGCTTCATTCACAAAGAAGAATAACCATAAACACCCACATGCCTGGAATTTCATCTTTGAGAGGGCAAGGCCATCTTCATTTTGCAAAAGGCACTATCACTAGAAAATATTATGTCTATGGAAAACTTTCAATGGGGCACTAGGGCCAAACTAGGGCAACAACGGCCTTTGCCTCCCTGGCCTTTGTATGTCATTGAGTTGCATTAAGCAGAAAATACTGATGCAGAATTGCAGGATACCAGTCACAAATTATACCTGTGACATAGCTGTTTGGCTGGTAACCTTATTCTGGTTAAGCAAGTTTGTGTTAAGCTTAGCAGCTTCATCAAATTGTGATGCTGGTTAGCAGAAAAATTCTGAACGAAAGAGGTTCCAGTCAAAGCAATGTAATGTAGGATATTTTGGCTGGTAACCCATTTTCTGCTAAGCAAGATTTTTCTGTGCTTGGCAAGTTTGTGTGCTAATATGCTTTATGAAATTTGAGCCGTGATGTACTAAGTACAGACCACTGAACCATGTAGATGTCCCTTGATTCCTCCTTCAGACATCTTCTACTAGGCAAGGTCAGCTCTAGGTCATCACCCCTGACTGATCCAACTAATAAGAACCAGGCAGGAGACTTTGCTATCACTCCAGGGGCTTAAAGCAATAAACACTAAATGGTGATCATTTCATCAAAATTGAAACGAGTGCCGAGAATTTTGCCAGTGCGCAGTATGGTCGCATCTCTTCTGGAAAAAAACATAGAGCGCATCATGCCGTTTCCAGTTGGGAATCAATGTAAGACTTTTTTGGATGCTAGGTGGCAGCAGACTTACCAGGTAAATCCACTGTTCTCAGAAATGTGTGTATGCGGAAAACATTGTAAACAATGGCAATTTATGTGGTGTTGCTACCTAGCATTCCAATGGAGGGCCCTCTGTGCTTGATGTAAAAGAAAACATGAACTTATATGTCTTCTCATTAATGTCATCTGTGCATGTCTTGTCATGGGAAGCTAAAAGGTAGATCCCCTCTCCAGCCCCCCACCCGAACAAAAAAATCAAAAGAGTTTGAAGTACAAGGTTGGTGAGGAAATGGTCTTTAATCTATTTCACCGTGTAAATATCGCCCTTGTGTGGAAGATAACCGCACTCTGGAAATGGCGCCTGAGCAAGAAGCAGTCTCTCTTTGTGTATGTACCTTAAAGATTATTGCCTTTGTACAAATACATGATGGCGCTAGACTGTGCCAACATGATAGTAGAGTAGCAGGTTGGACTGGTCCTGTACTGGGTGGATACTTGTGGTGGTTCGGATGCAAGACATCCAGTTTGACACTAGGGATGTTGGGGTTAAATTTTGTTGACTTTGTGGTCTTCAAGTTTATATTTGACCTGCTTGACCCGGCACAAATATCATTATGGTTATAGATTTTACCTCTCTCTTGTCTGGATTTTATCTAACTGGGCATCTCAAGTAAAAACAAAACATGTTTTGAAATGTGTTAGTTCTGTGTCAATAGCTGGAGTTTCCTAGCAATTAAACATCTCTGTGGAGTGCAAATTTGGTTGGACTGTGTTTCTTTACTTTTTATTATACAGTGTATAACTTCTAAATACAACTTTGTGTAGTCTGAATGTGGGATATATTTTAATTTCATGCGGAAAGGATAGTCTGAAAGACAACTACTATTATTTGTTGTCTTTGAAATTGATTTACCAACTACATGTATAAGTTTGTGTTGTATTATCAACAGCTTTGTCGCTTATTTGAATCAACTTCACAGGCAAGTTTTTAAGGGGGTTTACGGGTTTCCTTTTACCTCATCGACTAACACGGTCGGCCATTTATGGGAGTCAAATTTTTGACTCTCATAAATGGCCGACCCTGTTTGTCGACGAGGTAAAGGAAAACCACGCAATTTTGAGTGATACTAACTTGTGTGGATGATTATACTCTACTTTTAAAATATCTTTCTACTCATATGCATTTTATAACAAATGAACACAAACGCTTTTCAAAGACCAACTCGACCGATCCAAGGCAATGTGTTCCTTTAAGAGCAGTGAATGGGCAATTAATCAATCACATTTAGCTTGATGATTTGATTACTGTGACTATTCGTTTGCTACAAAAACATACCAGTTCTAATTGAGATATATTATAGTGCCACATAATCAAGGTAACTTAAAACTGTTTATTTAGTTCATGCCAGTGAAATCTGAGACTGATAAGTCAACCAGTCAACTAATTTAATTTTAGTTGATTTAAGTTTGTGTCAGCAGAAATTTGATACACTTTTATTAGTTATTAAGACCTTTGGAATAGAGAAGGCATTTGGGAGCAGATCTTAACAAAATGATTAGATCTTTCAATAGTGTGAGTTTCATTTAGTATTGATTTGTAAAAATGACCATAAATAGTGAATGCTCGAGAAAAATGTATAAATTAGATTTGTATTTGTAACTACTTCAGTAAACATGTATTTCTGGTGTCACTCTTCTACATTTTTTGCATCAACGTCTATCATTTGTGGCTACCTCAAGATGTAAGCTGTGACACATCTTCAATGTAACCTAGGGAATCAGGTTTTCTTAGACTTTCACCTTTGTGGAACTTGGTTCGAATCCCACCTCAAACATGAGATTTGCATGTGGATTGGTTTATCAGTCCCTACCTTAACACTTCTTCTCATTTCCTTTTCATTCTGCACTATATAAGCAGTAAATGTTGGATTAAGTAAATATAAGTAAATATAACCTAAAATGAATGAAATTATCCTTCTAAAATGTCAGGAAATGGGTTTGTACATCCATATCCTACATCTCAATATCCGGTAGTAAATTAAATAGGCAAATATAGCTGCAGTTGAAGAGATGTTATTTACTCGACAGGGTCAAACACAGCCAGTTAACTAATATTGGACCTTGGACACAAATAATTTGTCTAAGCATCCAATATGACAGTATCAGTCAGATGAGTTGTTACTATACTATGTTGACACTATGTCTAATTAATGACTGTAAGGCCAACCTGGAAAATTTACTTCAATAGAAGACTGTTGGTTTACTTGTACAATGACAACTTCTGGTTTTGTAAACTAATTGGTGATTTTCCAATGCAATTCATTTTGTAATACGTAGTGCACAGCCACAATCAAGGGTACACTTTTTGTTCTGCAAAGACTGCATAAACAACAGATAAATATTGAGAAAATCTTTGCAGATCTTGTATTAGTCAAACTTGAGCACTTTTTATACACTTATACCATTGGCACAGTGAATTGTCAACTGATATAAATAACTTCTAGATAACTGTTACATCAAAGGTTTTCAAAATGTTCATAAAAAGGACATGAACAAAACAGGTACCCACGATTGTGGCTGTGCACAATTCTGGTTTCCTGATATTTTTTCGTTCATTATTGTTTCTGAGCTAATACAATAAAAAATGTTTTTTAAAACAAATGCCACACCTTTAAAGATCACAACCGAAACTCTACAAGAAGTCACCATGAATCATCCAATCAAATCTTTGGTGTAAGTCTGTGAAACAATATGCTCAGAACTGATCAATTTCATGCTGAGTGTTCCTAGAACAGATAAAGAAATACTACATTCAGTGAAGCAGCGACACCACACCCCCTGTGAGGCTCTATGGGGACTGACAACGAGACCGGAACGAAACCCAACATCCAGGGTTCAAAGAATGAAAACAACATGTGATAAAAACACATTCACAATGCTCTAACATGACCTCCAAAGTTCTAGCAATATGTCATACTTGGACTCAAAAAAATTGAGGCAACATGGTTTGTTAAAGTGTAGAAGGTTAACTTTAGTTCCTTTTTTAAAACAAACAAAGTTCGTACAGGTAAACCAACATGTTTATAAAAATACAATAAACTCTTCTACTTTCCCAAGTTCCCATATTGACTTGCTAAACAACTTTTTGAAGAGTAAATATTTATTCCCATCCAATAGTTTTGTTAACACGTCATCCATCCAGACTACAGAAAATATCATCAGTGGTCACATCAACAAAACATCAAATATAACAAACGCACAACAAATTATTCTGGCAGTTGAAAACATTTCACTGTACAAATACACAAATAAAATAATGTAAGGCCAAAAGACAACAAACAAATTTTGACATCACAAATTCGGAATAATCAATTTGGAAGTAGCTGAACTCCTGTGAAAAATTTGCAGCAAAAACGGAGCTGTGACGCCAAATATGCTTGGTTTTGTGGAAATACAGCGCCCCCTAGTGTTGACTAGTGTATAGTAATACTAAAACGTTGATTGTGTAACAAGGGTCCGCTAATAACGTCCAGCACCAAGACTACATACATTATAACCAATGATGAATCAAGAGTCCAGTTCCTGTTTCTGTCAGGGTCACAGTCCATAAAACCAAGTCATCAATCACATGGAGTCTGTATATAATACCAGATATTTCAAGAATTATTAGGAGACAAAGATCACGTAAGAAGAAGAATCGAGGACACGGTGATGAACGAGATGCGACTTAAACAGATGGCTCCATCAAGACATTCCTTTCCTTGCGTGTTAAACTGAAATAAGTGATGATTAAATTGGGCAAGGGATTTTTTACCTCTAATATTTAGTGTTAGAGTGTGTGACATGAAACGTAATTAAAAGATGACCTCTATGTGTCCATCATGAATGGTCCAACATGTGAAGGGAAATGCAGGCTTATAAATATTGATAATTATTTGAGTTTATTATAATTGATTTATTTTTGAGGTAATTTTTTCTTCCTACCTTCGAAGGAAATTTAAGGATTTTTTTTAATTTTTTTTTTTAACAAAATTACAAAAACACTAAAAACAGCAAATGAATCAACTCAAACTATTTACAGTTCAGGCTGTGTCCAAATTACTGACTATAGCTACATCTAGATTTCCACATCAACATGCAAGCCTCAAAATGAAGACAATGGCCGTCAGTGCCCTATACCATTGGGGCAAGGCAATTATTGCAGGGCCCTTTTGAACATGAAGTTTCAAAGACCTTAACATGTGTTGAAGTAAACGATGTGCTAAGCAATACTTGAGCCTACACACACTGTAGATGGTAGTGGTTTCAAAACTTCTTACGGCCATAGGAAAAACTGCTAAGATGATGGATGCAGAGTGATCCTCGTTATTGTGTTCCTTGTCATGTGTACAAAATACTTGACTGTTTGCACTGCAGCCACGTCTAGAATTACACGTAGGCTACAGAGGTCACGATCTAAGATGCCATTATCTTTGACCTTGGTGCCCTTGAAGACACTTAATTGAGATTTCAACTGAATAAGTACCCTTCAATTTCAGAAAACCAACCTTGTTCTTCTCTGATGGAGTAGCAAAGCCAGTGCTTCTGCACTTTTTGGGGAAACATGCATGAAGGAAACAGGAAGCTTAAATCATGGAGGTACATCCATGTTTCAACGCATATTTATAGCACAGGTTGTACATTTGTTTATTCAATTTCAAACAGGGCACTTAAACATAGGCCTCGTCAGAATGTCTGTGGGAACTATTTTTAATGGGACTACGTGTACCAACTGTTCCTTCCTCAATGGTCCAAACATGCTTTCTCAATGCTCAAAAAACAGATTAGGGTTGAGGCATGGAGGTTCAGGTAATACATGTATGCAAACTGCCCCCACTATCCTACCCCAACTATCCTGCCCCCACTATCCTACCCCCACTATCCTACCCCCACTATCCTGCCCCCGCTATCCTGCCTCCACTATCCTGCCCCCACTATACTACCCCCACTATCCTGCCCCCACTATCCTGCCTCCACTATCCTACCCCCACTATCCTACCCCCACTATCCTGCCCCCACTATCCTGCCTCCACTATCCTACCCCCACTATCCTGCCCCAACTATCCTGCCTCCACTATCCTACCCCCACTATCCTGCCCCCACTATCCTGCCCGTATAATGTAATCGCATTGAAAGCCACGCCCCCTTCACATGAACTGTCTCCAAAGATTACCAGAAGATTACCTAATGGAATGGCATTAGGATTTATGCTAGAAAAGTTTGACTTTTATTTACATGTTCTTCAAAGGCTTGAGGTCTTCTTAAACTTTTAAGTAAGTAATATTGCCTTTGAACACTGAAATTTGTTGAATGATGGGTGACGAGTGTTGATTAAGACGTTCTATACTTAAACACATGATGATAATGTGATGCAGCCACAGCCGTAGTCATGAATTTGAACACAGCCTAAATAAGCAACTTGCAAGCTTTATGTAATCATGATGTAATCAAGAACATGTACAATAGGCCTACTCTCTGTTTAGTAATAGGCCACATAAAATGTATTTTAAGTCCTACTGTATAACTTTCTATTGCACATGTAGTACAAGAAGAGACAGCATTGGTACGGACCACATCTGGGGCGGGTGGGTGGGACACTCTGGTACAAGGTCAAAGGTGACTTATGTGGAGGTAACTTCTAAGAGACCCACATGTACAAATATTTTGGCAGTGTGCACTTTCTGAACTCGTGATTTAAAAACCATCTCAATTGGCAGGCTCTCGAATGATGCAAAGACCGTAAAGACTAGGTATTTACAGTAATATCAATTCAATCAAAGTTGGCACATAGTAGACACAAACAATCTAGAGTGTTTTAAAACCAGCTTTGGCAAAATCTTTGCAAAGTTTTACAAATACTTTTTTATAAACTATTCAAGACATAATGCAGACCCGGTTGGCTCAGTGGTTTATTTCCCTGCCTTTCATCTCTGTGAACCCCAGTTCAAATCCCACCTCAGACCAGAGCCTTGCAGGTGGATTGGGTTTTCAGTCATTACCTGATAACCAGTTGATTTTTGATAAATGTGCTAAATCTAAATACAAAAAGTTACAGCAGCGTCTTTTCTTTTTAAGGAAACTTAATTCATTCCATGTGGACAGAACCATTTTGCAAATGTTTTATAAGTCTGCCCTGCAAAGTATTATTACATATTGTCTTGTTAGTGTTTTTGGGAATATGCGGGCGCAGGATCGGGGCAAGTTGGACAGGGTCATTAAACAAGCAAATAGAATAACCGGTGCTGATGGGTCAATGGTTGAAGGTCTATACAAATCTCTAATGCTAAATAAAGTTGAATCAATTTTGTCAGATGAAGCCCACCCCCTAAATGTACAGTTCAATCGAAGTGCTAGAAGCAACCGCCTGTTACAGCTCAGAATTAATACAGAGCGATATGCTAATTCATTTGTCCCCTCAGGTGTCCGAATTTTTAATGAACAATTGCAACGTTAAAATATTTTTGTAAAATCAATCTTTTACTTCCAGTTTTTTTCATGTAATATATAATATATATTTCTATAGACTTTTGTGGCTTGTAGTGTTTTCTGTTTTGTTTTATATAATATTTTAAACAATCTTATGTATTTTTTGTAAAATTGTTGTTTAAAAGGTCGAAATGAATTTCCCATCGTGGATAATAAAGTGAATTGAAATTGAAATTGAATTGAAATTGAAATTGAAATTGAAATTGAATACCTGGGTTTTCTCCCACACCTAAAACTGAACATTTCTTCTCACTTCCTACCCATCCTGTGATTGGCTCTAACTGCGCTGTTGGATGTGTAATAAATATATAAATACTTTCTCAAGGTGATATCCTCATTTGATTTTGACAGACATCCAAGTACTTACAATGACATGTAAAACAAACAACCATTCAGACATGAAACTGATACTAATCTTCTAGACTGCAAGATTGGAATGAATAACAAATGCTTCAACAAAAATTCTGGTGTACCACAACCAGGGCTCCCCCATGCAAACAGATAGTTATTTATTTTATTTTGTTTTGTTCACAACAAACATGTCAAACATCAAGAGAAAACCATATACATTGTAGAAAGCTCTAGATCGTACAGATTGCGTGCTGATCCACGAAGAATTTCAGCTGATACACAAAGAGAAAGTTCCTTTTTTATTTATTTGTTTTCTTATTGCACACAGCTTTTAGATGCCTAATAAAAGGCTTCAGGCCTGATTTTGTTTAAATATTTGACTACGCTCCAGATTGCACAGGAGGACTTTAAAACCAAAATTAACTCCGTAAAAACATTCAGAAGAAAAGACAATTCAGTGTGCTTTGACAAAACATCCAAAAACTTGGATTTAGATTTAAAATGCCTCAGAGTTTGGAAAAATCCTGTGTACCATCCCTTTAAAAGCAACTCTGTGTAGGGTACCTGCAGATCTTGTAATATGTCTTTGGGTAAGTAGTGGGGAGTCCAACACCAGACCATGTGTACTGTGCCTCACAAAGACAGAAGCCTACCAGCCCCTACCTGTGTGATCACAGAGACATGGCCTCTGAACTACATGATAATAATCCACACATCACTTGTCAGTGAACCAAGTGAGGAGCCCTGGCCCTAGAGGTCTTATCCCTGGTTGAACCAATTCACTGTTGACAAACGGACAACTCCCAAGAATGCTGAGTTTGTTGTTTTGTTTTAGAACGAGGGACCGTCACCACAAACTGCAAAAGACCTGGACCCATTGTCATAGATGTGCAGAAGCAGAAAGCATTGCTGAAACTTTTTCTGCTTAGCATAAATGAGCAGGTTACAAGTCATAGATGGTAATTCCATTAAAGGAACACGTTGCCTTGGATCGGACGAGTTGGACTACAAAAAGCTTTTGAAACCGTTTGTTATGAAATGCATATGGTTGGAAAGATGTTTTAAAAGTAGAATATAATGATCCACACAAGTATCACTCAAAATTTCACGGTTTTCTTTTTACGTCGCGAACTATCACTGTCGGCCATTTATGGGAGTCAAAATTTTGACTCCCATAATTGGCCGACCGTGTTATTGGACGAGGTAAAAAGAAAACCACGCAATTTCGAGGCATACTTGTGTAGACCATTGTATTCTACTTTTACAACATCTTTCTAACCATTATGCATTTTATAACAAACGGTTACAAAACGCTTTTCAAAGACCAACTCGACCGATCCAAGGCAACGTGTTCCTTTAAAGAGTGTCCATGAATATTCTATTTGTCTTGATAGTGGATTTCCTTTTTGCTTCCAGAATACAACGTAGTTTCCCACTGGAAACCACATTGTCTACAATGTTGGATGGGACAGAGCAAGAACTAAACCAAAGACAAGTTCCAAACTTGGTTTCATATCTGTTGTTTTTATCTCCACATCCGCACTCATCTGTACTGTTCAAACAAATTCTGATTCTGTTCTTAGTTCCTGCTAAGGCTTCATTCAGTCACACAAGTGGCACAATTGGCAAAATAAAACCACAAGTACATAAAATTCTTGTTTTTCTTAAAGGTAGGGTCACAATGGTAGGGTAATGAAAACGAAAGTGTAGATTTTTTTCTCCAAAGCCTACATTGATTGTTACTGCACTAAGCATCCTGCACATTATTTTGCCTGAAGTACCTTACTTGAATAGAAATCAATAAAAGTATGTTGAAAAAATTGAATCTCTATAGATCACCTGTAAGCAACTTCTTAAAATTTGAATTTTGTCTGTTTAAATACTGCCCTCATTACGCCCATAGGCGCACTGCAGTACACAGTGGATGGATTCAACATTTTTGATGCAAATACCGCAAAAGTTTTTCAACAGCTAAAAAACTTTCACAGATGACTGTTATCGCTCCCTCTCGATAATTGTTCTCATAAGTTAGTGTTATATTGACAAAAACCAAATGATGACCCTAGGCCTTGAACTTCGCTTATAACATCTTGAAGGGGCACAGACATTTTCCTGTGGTACGGGGCACTTCTATGGGGAAAATGTAAATTTGAATTGGTTCTTTGCAAAGGGCACCACAGAAAAAGCACATGGCCCCTCTGCAGTTGCCCCGGGTGCTGTGGGTTATTTGCAGACCTGACCCTACCTTTAAAAAGATGCAAGGCCATTCTGATATATAGTCAGTTTATATGACTGACCAGGACAAAACATAAAATCAAAAATTTCAGGTGTCAGTAAAAGGTGGGCTCTGAATCTGATGAAATAATTATCTGGAGGACACCACGATGATTGATGGCTGACCAACATGTTTTCACCTGTACAAACTACTGAGTACATGTAGTTTCAAAACCAGTCTTCAACACTCAAGTGCATTTTTACAAACTGTGTGTACAAACATGGTACAAACAACTACTTATTCAAGGTTGACGTCACACATCACATTGACATGTTGTAATGTATGGGGGTGTATATCACTTCAACCATAGAGCTACACGTAGGACTCTATACTCCAACAAATGCCAACTCGAAATACCTTTCCAGGCGCGGCTTCTAGATTGGTAGAGTTTGCAGTGGAAACCTTTTATAGGCTTAGGTTCTAAGTTGCCTTTATGCCATTTTCTGCAAGAACTAGGCCTACCTACCCAATGACAAAGCTGCCCAGACTCATTGATTATTTACAATAAACTTGCCATCAAACCAATAGCCCTTTTTGAACCCACCAGTTGGGCTTGGGTTCTTGCCTGTGTTTGAAGCCCTGAAGGGAAAGGGCATGTTATTCTAAATACCTTCCAGAGCCTCCCAAGCGAAACCCGCCATTTTGAAAAAGGGCCTATATACCTTTCTTTTGTTGATAAACAAACCGCCTTGGTTGGCATGGTCGGCCGAATGTTAGTAAAACACTAAATCTTAAAAACAGATGTTTTAACCAAATTCAGCATTTTCTGCAAACTTTCAATTAAATAAAATACCTCTCATAATTAGTTGTTTTAGTTAAACAAAATCGACAAATTTGGTTAAATTATCACAAAAAATAGCAATCTTTTCTTGATTTGCACTTATGGCTTTCCATAGTTTTCCATTCTGGGTTGGCAAAAGCTCGGGCTGTGACGTTGCAAAAGAAAGGTCTACATGTATATGAGTCTCTGCACTGATATGTTTACACAACATGAACCAGAGTTGTACTACATAGCAGATTTGTAACTGAAAACAACAAGAAAACAACCTTGCATGTAAAACATTGTGGTCCATGGCATTCCAGTTTTCTATGGAATGAAAAAAATTGGTGGGAGGGGAATTTGCTAGTCAGCTGAGACAGACTGCATGTCAACATTCATCCATTCACACTCACATTTATGTGCATACTTCGGAACAATACACAGGGTTCTACATGAACTGAAGCACAAACTAGCACATCAGGGTGAAACAAGCAAGATACGTGCAAATTTCAGCCTTCAGTCATTATGAAAAAGAAGACAAAAATAATTCAGTCATTACGGGAAAACAAATTTTTGTAAACTATTTCAGAAAAAATAACTAATTTCAAAAATATAGTCAATATGAAACAATTTTGAATGCCCAATATTACACAGCATGGCTTTTAAAACCAAGATAAACACCAAGTGAAACCAGGACCTTGTTTAATTTCAGAGTGCTTTATAGGCCAAACTTGGGCCAACAATTTGGATCCAGAATGCCCCAGTTTTGAACAAAATCCTGGGAGAACCCTGAAACACAAACACTCGATTTGAAAAGTGACCACGAATCCGGTTTTACAAGACATAAACCAAAATACAAAGTAAGCATGGGGCATCTTCTGGAAGCCAGGGCTTGTGGTGAGATACCTGATGGACCTGTAGACAAATAGAACGTAAACAGGAACGAGAACTAAAGACAGACAGGTTTAGATACCACAGGATGTCTGGTCCAATATGTTGGGCAGATCAAGTCTCTCGATTTTCAAAGAGAGTGAAAAAAAAAGGCGGGTTATTGAAAACAGAGCTATGGAACACAAGCGGTATACCAAACAAAAGCAACAACAACCAGGGGAAAATGTATTGTTACTTCCAAACAATAATAGAATCCCAGGACTGGGAGGTCAAGGTAGATAAGGTTCAAATATGACGAACAAACCACCTCTGCAATATAACCTTGTCAATGTCAGACTTGTTATTGAACAAGGCGTCATAGAAAGGGTTTTCAGAGAAGGGAATTATGACTTGTTTTTCTCAAAAGTGTAAAAGTTTTTGCACGTTTACAAATATTAATAGTTGACTGCACAGACCTGGATTTTAGGGGACCAGATAGTATACAAATATTGACTGCTTCGAGTGCTACGGTTAAAACCGTACAAGCAGTCAATATTTGTTTTATAACACCCCAAACATTTCTAAATACTGAACTATTATTATTAAGTTACAGACCTGAATGCTACAATCCACGGACGACGCGAATACAGATTGCAAAAACTTTTACTGTGCTGCATGTAGTGTCGTGCAATCCGAAATAGTTACAGACAATCAATTTATCATCCTCGTACACTCAATGGACGTCTGGGTACTGCACGCCGTGTGCTAGTCTTCGGACTAGCGCACGGCAAACTGACGCACTATCACACGGCAGTCGTCTAGCAAAACTAAGACATGCCATGTGACGCGCTCTAAACCAATGAGCAGGCAGAATACTTGTAAGGGGTGTTATAATATAGTTTGTTGCCCAGCCTTTGGACTCAGTGGATCCCGGTTCCAATCCTGTCTCAGGCCAGAAGCCTTGCATTTGTAGGGTTCTCTCATGGATTTTTTAACTTGGGGAGGGGAGGGGGCATCCTGGAACCAAATTTTTGAAGTTTGTCCGAAGCAAACTGAATTGAAATAAGGTCTTCTGTATGTTTTCTACTTGGTGTTTATCTTGGTTTGAAAAGCCCTACTGCGCAATCTGAGGCATTATGGTTCAGCTCTTGATGAGTTTTTTGTTTGTTTTGTGTATACTGCCAAAATGTTCGCGTAATGGCATGCAAATCATGCATGTTGGCCCGGTACGCAATCTTGTTCATGGGGAGAAGTTTGAGTTTGCAGTCCCTACCTGACATCTAAAACTGAACCCTTTTTTAATCATTTCCTTTGAAATCAAGTTAATCTACTGTGTTGGACGTGTTATAGTGACAACATTTAAACAAACTTTCATCTTTGATGGGGCAAGGTCAATTCCTGGACCTAAACCCAAACTAGCCAGTGCAATGTAATCCAATGGACCTCACCATAGATCAAGAAGCCTAACTATGTTATTCTAACCTCTGCTGTCAACTGGAGTGTTGTAGTTCAGGCTTTTTTTTTAAATAGAGATTAAAGCTAAAATAAATTGGCATTGACAGGAATGCTCCCCTGAGGTAAGTTAAGACAGCTACTGTGTTGAGCTGTGGTGGGGGAAATTGATACGAGACTGGTAAGGACCATGAAACAAAGTATGGTATGGGTATTTTTTAATGATTAAATGTCCTTATGGAAACGGCTTTGGAATGTTCTTTTAATAGAGTCCACCTGATCGGGGAGGGACATGGACAGATCTGTGTTATTAAAAATGAATACATATGAAAAAGGAATGGCCAACATGGCAATTCTTCAAAAAAGTTCTTAGGATTTGGTTTTGATAAGTTTGATGGATACATTACCGCAAAACTTCCACTAAAATGTATTGTACATTCATGCAGGCTATCCTGCCATTACCCAGGAGAATTTCAGCCTTTTGTGTGATGGAATTTGAGAGTTCATCATCTGTCATTTTCATTTATAAAATCTTTGGGCAGGGCAATTTTGCCTTAGTAAAGGGTAACTCTGTGAAGTTTCTATTGGAATAATGCAAGGGGCATCAAGGCAATGATCAGGAGCATGGAGGCATTGCCTTTGTGAAGTATTACATTGTAAGTGTCTGCATTGTATACTTAGGTTTAGAATTATGGGCTAGGCAGTTATTCCCAGCGAGTCAAGTTATGTACAGGAATTTTACATTTTTATTGGAACATTTTAAAGGGCACCAAGGAAATGACCTGCTTCATAATTGCCTTTGTTGCCTCAGTGGAGTAGTGTGCCCATCCATGTATGGTTTATGTGCATAGATCTACATTTCAGAGGCCTTCAACCATGGTTGGCAGGCACTTACATCAACGCAATCTTATAAAAGTCCAAAGTCGGGTGCCGAGTTGCCATAGTTACTCCCATTTAAATGGATCCAATGGAGACTTCTTGACAACAAATTTGCAACTCTTTCTCTGAATTCCAATTACAAATAAGTGTGAATTTACCAGCGACAGAAACATTTTTCAGATTCAAATTTTGGGGATACACATTTTTTTCTTTCTCCATAACCACATTTCAAAGTGAAATGTTTCTCAAAATGTGGTATGCTATCATATCGAAAGCTGATGTATTTCTAACCAAGCAAGTTTTTATTGGCATTAATTTTAAGAGTAATTACCAAATATAAACCTTCCCTTTAAAGCTCAATATAATTATCTTGGAATATTATTAGCTTTCCAATCAGCCGAATCAACCATTGAAAGTTGTTCCAATTTGACAGTTGGTCCACTGCTGCCATGCAAACACACAGTATTCATAGGCCTGGACAAAATCTACCACGTTTGTAAAATGTGGATCAAGTACCTTTCAAGAGTGTAGTTCAAGTGGGAAATAGATTTGAAGCAGTCTGATTCCACAGTTTCATAGTGAAATATTGCACAATGTTTAGGACCAGCACAAAATTATGGAATGCCTGAATTTGAGTGTTTCACACAGTGTGTGAATAAACTGTATGGCCGAGGAAACAAATCAATGAAACACGAGTGAATTTGGGTGAGGATATACACTGTATTGCTAATGTCAGGGTGTGAAACTCATCAAGCAGTACCTTTGGGTAAATGTTAAAAGGAAACTTTATTTTTGTCAGTGGTAAAGAATTATCATACTGAAATAAAATGATATCAACAATGCACACAACCACACTTTATTCAAATTTGAAATTGCGCAGAAAATTGTTGTTTTATGAAAGTTTTTTCCAAGAAAAACTAGGAAGATGATGGTAAACATATTTACTCTTCTAAAAACCAATTATCAAAATACAGTACCTTTAAAACTGAACAATTGTTTGAAAAACAAAGGAGGTGATGACAGTAATTTTTTTTCTCTCCGGGGTCAAGATGAGGTTACAAAGCATCTCTTTCCTTGGGTGTCGTGACGCAAGGACTACCATAACTGGGAAGGCCAGGAAAAGCAAATAATGAAGTAAAATGCTTCCACAGTTGTGGCCAACTGGCCCTCCAGCTGGGGCAAAGCTACCAACACCCCACCATGCCCATGGAGTCTAGTCACATCCTCCCAAGGTTATCATTAAAGACAGCAGATGGTAACAGCCTGAGGAGTGGTTCCAGACTAGTAAGGATGTTGTTCTTTCTTGTATTTGTGCTTCATTGCGTGCACTATCAATTCAAGATTGTAAAATGCACAGGTAGTGCAAGCGTTTTGGATACATACTGTTTTAAGAGGAATATAAACTCATACCTTCAGCTCCCCTGAGTTCTTTCCACTTTAAATAATTGTTCTACTTGTACCAAGTGAAGCTTTAAGCCTTGTTTGGGTGGAATCTGTTTCCGTTTTTAATTATTCTTTGCAAACACATAATAATAATAACAAAGTCTTATATAACACAGTCCTACAGGTGGATCAAAGGTGGATCAATCCAAAATAATGAATAATTGGATCAGAACGTCTTGAAGATCCAGGAAAAAAATATAGGTTACAAAAATTTGTTTCGTTTGTTTACCTCTCAATCCTCTTTATTATGCAGTGTATAAAATTATTTCAAAAATCCCTACTGGAAATATCATGTACTCCACAGATTAATAATGCAATCACAGCCCAAAATAGTTGTGACACTTAATAAACAAATACATTCCCAGTGCCCCCACCCATTCCTTCAAAGTTGTTCATGAAGTGAGGGCAGACCATGCAATGAGAGCCATCATTGATCAGGTAGGGGAGGGAGGGTATCAGGGATGATCCAACCACAGCCTTCTATTGATTGTGGGCAAACCACAACAACTGTTGTTCCTGTTACATTGTTCATTTTAGAGGAGATAACACCCTTTGCCTCATCTATTCATGAAACATTCAAGGACAACCCAAGGAAACCCCAATGGCACTGGTTTTGAGGAAGGAGACTTGCATCTTCATCACAACAAAGTTTTACATCAGGAGAACCCTTCAGGTGGCTTATCCAAACTTTCTGAAGGAATGGTAAGGAGGTCCACAGTAGTAACAAAGTATTGATTTGTTTTGTAAAACTAATTTTGTCTTGACAGGAAACAGCAAACACAAGCAACTTAGGTGTAGTCTGAAAACTACCCAAGTTGATCAGCTGGGGGGGGGGGCAGAAAGAAGAGAACAGGGCCTTTTTATGGTTAAATTTTGTCAAGGAGGAAAGAGCCAGACAAATAAATTACTGGCTTTGTAGAACTTAAGTAAAACATTTACTAGCTTTGTAGAAGTAAAGTATAGAATATGGGAAAATTCAATCAACCATCACTGAAAGAATGATGCCAAGATGTGAAAATCCATGAAAAATTTAGTCTTTTTAGTGAAATAAAAAAATAAAAAAATAAAAAAGGGGTTTTAAACAAGGATACGGGTAGGAGCAATCAACTGGTGATTTGTTTTACTCAGCCTCACTTGAACTCAATTTTTTTTTATTTGTATAAACTACAACCCCCCCCCCCCCCACCAAAAAGTATGTGTTCTTCCTTTTTGAGACACCTCAACAAATAATCAATCAATCAATCTGTTTCCGCTCAATCAGTCAATAACACACAAACATAAATGGCAATTAATTTCTAAAAGAAAAGGTGTCAATCAAGGTTAGGGGATTTCCAATAAGTAAGCTTGACAAATTGCATTGCAAATAAAGGTGTTTGCACATTGTAACTTACAGAAAAACACACTGTGACAATTCCCCCCTAACAAATTTACTAAGCTACTTTTCACTATTGTACAATTCACATATTCAAGGACAAGAAGGTTGTGTTGAGGAACAAAGTCGTGAACTTTTACACAAGTCTTACTTTTGTTAAGCGCTGTTATTCTAAAAGATTTTGTGGCAAACGAAAAAGTGACAAACTGCAATTTGTATTTTAACGATAATCCTTTTCGCACCCGGCTGTTAAATGGTTTCTGCTGTAGTTTTTAAAGAACATTTTTCCTTGGGATTTTTTTTCTTTCTCACAAAGCAGGAAGGACAGAGGGAAAAATCAACATTGAAAGCATTTTATAATGACTACACCAGTTTAGCTACCCAAACAAACATTAAGCAGACCTTGATTTGCATGTGTACACATCCAACAATGCCGATTGTTTTGATCTTTTGACTGGATTCAAAGGAACCCGGTTGTGAATGAGACCTAGTTTTGTAGGTTGCTTTTACTTCAGCGGAGGAATAGAATAGAGCCCAAGGACCCTCTGGATACAGGCGAACATCATTCCAAATAAACAGGGCTCAGAAACAGGGTTCACAGCCTATGAACTTAAGTCAACAGACCTTGCATTTTATTGGAATCTAATATTGCTGAGGGTGAAACAGATGGTCTTGACATAACATTCATGGAGGTTTAGGGCAAAGTTTGGAGAGCAAAAAAAAAACACCCTCTTGACATTGAATTCTTCAAGGAAAATAAAATCCGTTCTGGTAAAAAAGTTCAATGATAAACACATGTAGACAAGTTTGCATACAGCACCGCAACACCAAACCTTACATCAAATACATTGTAAAACACCATCAAAAAGTCATAAATACGCAAACAGACACTGTTCTATTTTTAAGCATCATAAAAACACTTTTCACTTGAAATATCACAAACCAATGTTTTTCTATAACCAGTCAAACATAAAAAGTAATATGAGGACCCCCTCCCTCCCGCTCCTTCTTTACAAAAAGTGTGAAAATAAATACATGTTCAAACCCAAGGTGCAACAATAGTTCAACTTCGCGTCTGTCATAGTGATTTATCAGTCATTCAATGGTTTATCATTGTTAACAACATATGACCCAGCTTTGACAGGGTCCAGCACCCTGCTTTTATGAAAGTTCCGGATAATTGGGTGAGTGTCAAACCAACTGCTTTTTGTCAAAAGACTTGGGTAGATTTGAATTTACCGACCTACGTGTACCTGTACGCCAGCAGCGAGCTATTATTACGAGAGTTGTTGCCATGCTGAGATAAAATACTTGTTGTTCAGCGGTTTTCACAAATCAAATTTAGTTGCATTGGTGCCAGGTGTTGACACATTAGATGTTCAACATAATTGAAAAGGTGTTTTGGTACGTCTCGTCTTTCTAAGGGGCCACTGAGAGACATGGATTGCTGGGTTTACCCTTAACCCTTTTTAGTGAGTAGCAGATGAAAATCCCCAGGTTGTCTTTACAATAGTCCGCTCAAGTATTTTAATGTGGCTTAATATTTCATGTTAATTATTAAATAGTGATACTTGTCAACACTGAACTAGCCCGCCGGACCACTTGGAGAGAATTGTCACTGGTCCTCTGGTGTATTGCCTGGCATCTGGCCAGAGGAATAGAGGCAGAATGCTAAATTGCCATTGTTTCCAACCCAGATATCCACAAGATTTATGGAATTAAAAGTTCTAAGGGCCTATTAAGTATTAAATCAATGTACCGTGACTGTTCTGAGGGGTAACTGCTGGGGAGTCAGGCGCCCCCCCCCCCCCTCCCCCCAAAAAATGAATTAAATGAATAAATATGTAAAAAAAAACATTATATGGCACACTGGTTAATTGACAACCCCCCCCCCCCCTCCCCACCCAACAAAGAAAACCAAAACAAACTTTCTGCATACCACTGATGTGCATGTAGAAATCACTGATGTGCATAAAACAGTGTACACCATTTCAGCAGATAGTGGAAATTGAAAACATCTTTTTATTAATAAATTTTAAAACTAGATGACTGGATTAAAAACATCACCTCCCAAGGAGCGAACACATCCCATTCCATGTCCCCTTTTCATAAAATCTAATCTTCATAAAGTCTACAAATTATTTCCACTCAGCTGAACAAGTGCGAGTATTGGAGCAGAATGTCTGGTTTTATTTAACAACAATTCACATCTCACCGGGACATGAAAACATCACCCAAGCCCTTGACAGTAAACCCAATTCACATGTCAACCCTTCTTGGACCTATAGGACTACGATCAACAGTTCAGCACATACATTTAATATCTCCAAGATTAAACTCTTACTATGAGTTTTGTTTTGCTCTCCTTTTTTTAATATCTCTTCGTCTTCTTTAACGCTGGTGTGAATTGTAAAAGCATGACAGCGTGTGGTAACCAGTCTTATTGCATCTTGGCACGATACTGTGCACAACAGTCAGACTGTGTCCTTCACAGTCTTAAATAAAAAATATAAAAAAGGTACACATAATATAACACCACAATGCCAACCTGCTTTTAACATGACAATAAGATACAAAAACCAAGGCCCAATATCCAAATAACAGTGCAGAATGTAAGGTGCAAAACTTCAGAATCCTTTTTTAAAACATAAATCTTTTAAGACATGAGTCACTAATGACTTATTGTGGATCAGTCCCATTTCAGGGCTACAAGCCTCATTAGAGTGAACAAACTAAAATGCCACATAGAGTGAACTATGTTAACAAGTGTCATGTATTTAATCCAACCTCAGACCCCTCCAAACATGACCCAATTTCATAGAGCTGCTTAAGCACAACAAGTAGCTAAGAACAATATAAGTTATGCTAACCATAACAAGGTTACCAGCCAAAAGACCATTACATGTGACATCTAATCTGTGACTGGTCCCCGTGACTGTTTTTGCTTCACACACAAAACTCACAGAAACAAAATTAAGCAGTCATTTCTGCTTGAGCAACTCCATTTAATCGGGCCCAATGTAACTTTGCTTACCACAGTCAAACGCAGTCAAAATGAGCATCAACTCAACAAAGACAGCAAACATAAACGCCTCCATGTTGTCTTTAGGTTGCGTTCACCAGACTTGAATACATGTAAAACACCACAGAGAAAAATAAAGTGTGCTAATGGAGACTGGAAAGTAGCAAAATGTACCATTATGAGGAACTTTATTCGTTTTTCGTGCAGAAATCCCTGACACAAGGTTGGTGTGTTGACGTGATAAGGCCGAGTGCACAGCCAGAATTGGAACTGTAATCCTTTTTCATTCCAGTTCACCAATCCAAAAACATGTTACACTTTATTCAGTCTCACAGGTGCATGAAGTTAAAGGAAATTTTCCGTATTGAACAGCTCGCTGTGAAAGGTGTTGAACAGATGCATGCTAATTCTTCATGTTAGTAACACCGAATGGACTACCTCTGCAGTGTATATAATGGGTCTGGTGAAGAAGGAGGGTGGGAAAAGAGAGGGAGGGGAAATAGTTTGGTAGGGGAAGTGGTGGGGTAGGAGAAGTGGTGGGGTAGGGGAAGTGGTGGGGTAGGGGAAGTGGTGGGGTAGGGGAAGTGGTGGGGTAGGGGAAGTGGTGGGGTAGGGGAAGTGGTGGGGTAGGGGAAGTGGTGGGGTAGGGGAAGTGGTGGGGTAGGGGAAATGGTGGGGTACGGGAAATGGTGGGGTACGGGAAATGGTGGGGTACGGGAAATGGGGGGTTTAATGAAAACATACTTGTTTAATATTATCAGCCCTAAAGTTTCCTGTAATTGTATTTTGCTCAGAGCAGTCTGTGACTAAGTATCGATCAAGTCGAAACTAAGTGTTTCTTGGAGTTCTTGAACTCTTCACACTGGACAGTCAGGGAAGGGAATTCAATGATCCCAAACCCTGAAGCTTCCTTCTCAAGGAGGCTTTGGTTACGGCACTTTTGATAGCGACACCACGCTGACCCACAATATGTTTACTTAGAAAACGATGATGAAAGTTTCAAAGTTATGAGTCAGGCGGAGGTCATGTCTTTGCTACCGCGACCAGATGTAAGAAATTAAAGTGCTCAAAAGAGCAGAAAGTTCCACCAGCCGATCCAACGTCTGTGGATCTTATTCCCCTCATCAAAAACTATCATCCCTGATGACTTCTTGAGGAAGAAGCTGTTGGTATCCAGTAGTGTGTGCTTAGTGATGGGAATGAGGAGAGCAATCAAGTGCGCTGACAACCCATGGGCCCTCATGAATCATCTTGGCATCCCTGAGATGTTTAATACAGATGAGGATAAGGATGATGAAGATGCCACAGCTGTCTTTTAAAAACCCAAATGGTTCAGCGAACTGCGCAGTTTAAAGACTAGTAGTTCGGAGAGTTGTTTTTCAGTCAGAAGTCTTCAACCTCACTTGTGTCCTGAGCAGATGATAATGTTGTCCAGAGAAAATATGGACAAGTAGGATGTTGAAAGCAACAGCATTCCAGGTCTGGAATTTCATCTTTGAGAGAGGGCAAGGCCACTTTCGTTTTGCAAAGGGCACTTCCATTGGTAAATCTTAAAGTCTATGAGACTTTTGAAAGGGCACCAAGGCCATGTCCTGATTGCCTCCAGGTAATTTTAGGCCTGAAGTTCTCCCTTGAACGGTGCTATTTTAATTTCCTGAGAAACATGTCAAAATTCTTTCTAAGTGGTTCGGCTGGCTAGTTCAGTGTTTGAAAAGCATCCTATTTAATATGAAATTTGATCTAGTAAAAAAGCTGGCAGACGAGAAATATTAAAACAAGCTACCCAGGGTCGATTTCTAATATTCATCTTAAGATGAGTCGTCAGTATCACCATAGTGATTTATATTTTGACATAACACTGTCCTTAGCAATTATGATGGATTTTCACACAATGTTTTAACTCTTATGAAGGCCTACCCTGCTGACTAATCACAGACAAAGCGAAAGGCAAAGACAGGTTTACAAAGAGAAGCTTGCAATACTTCAAAGAATACAACTTCAATAAGTATTATTGAGTTATTACTGGTGTAAATACAATTGTTGGGAGAAAAGTCAATACAGTGTACTTTTGTACACGGTGCATTTGAATTTGAAGTGGAAATGGGGTTTGGAGGGAACCTTTATCACCTGGTTACATAGCCTTTAATCAAGGCGCATGCGGCACCCCGAATATCACGCACAAAAGCATACCAGCGCGAGCGGCAAAGCCACAAAGCGCCTTTAGCTACTCATTTATCTAATCAGTTATTTATATTATATGCACCTTCTGTGTGTTGCCCTCAGCACGTGACTTTTTAGTGCACCATTATGGGTGCGTTCGTTTAGCTCCCCTTGGTCGACCCCAGTGCGTGGCTTTTTTTTTACCAGGACGCTAAAGGCACTTTGCGGCTCCGCCACTCGCACTGGGTTTTTTTGTGCGTGATATCTGAGGTCATGCTTGAAATCTGGGGGTGCCGCGTGCGCCTTGACTAAAGGCTCCTGGTTCCCCCATGGAGCAATTGCTCCATGGTTACACAGAATCAGATCAGATGAACAACAAACAAAGCAAGGAAGTGACAGGGTTTTCCCATGTTCCCTGAGTACAGCAATAAGGTACAACAAATTTGTGACTCATTGAATAAAATAAAGTTGATAACTTTTCGGTTTCCGGCACCTGCAATTTGAGACAATTCTAAATCCTTATCAGATTGTTGGTGCAGGGCTTGCAGGTTACACTGGAAACATGGAGGTAGAAATCAGGCCCAACCTAGGCCCCAGGCCAGTGATTTAAACATTGAGCCAGTAAGCTTACACCAGACAAGTCTGGCAATCTTGTGTTTCTAAACTGAATATTAGAAAGAATACCTCACAGTGCAATACCTTTCACAAAATTTGTTTAATAAGTTTGAACCCATTTGTATCTATTGGTGGTGATATGAAAGTAAATAAACGATGGACTTGTCCAGACAGTGGGCCTCTAATTGCTGTCCAATATTTTGTTTGTAAGTGTTGACGTAATTCCACTGTAAGCCACACCACTTCATACAAACTGACTCCTCAATAACCAGAAGTCCTTAGGAATTGCATTGAGCTTGTTTTTGTATCAGGACTTAAGTTTATTTTTTGCTTTTAGGTCTGTTCTTCCAAGACTCTAGGTCTTCTAAGAATTAAAAATTTTCTGTCATAACAAATGCCATTGAACGATGAAATGGATGATTTGGGGGTAAATTTTCAGCTTTGAAGCCAGAAGTACAGACAAATCTTGACGTGAAGCAGATGTGCATAATGACTTACCGTCAGCATAAGCTGTAACACTGACCCTCATGTAAGGTAAAGGTCTATAGTTTTTTTAGGCATTATAGGTACATGTATCAATGTGTATTTGGTTTGCGATAACACCATATCAACATTTTCCTGTGTAGATTTTGTTTTTTGGGATTGGTTTTTACTCTACTGCTGCAGAGTAGGTTTTAGAACTTGGAATACAACTAAATTCTGAAAAGACCTATACTACTTATTAACTGCTACCTGAGCGGAAGGTGTCATAAAAAGGGACCCCAGCATCTGCTCCTGCCAGCAGGCATAAAAGGGTTTTTCAAAAAACCCTTGAAAAATGCTGTGACTTTGAAAACAAATCTGTTTATTACACATGAACCGGACCTTTCATCAGGTCAAAAAGACACTTAAAGCATGGAAGGGTCATAAAAACCTAAGCAGTGTGACAAAAATAAAACCAGGGTTTTTACGAGAAATATTGTTGTTTACTTGAGTAAACCATGGTCTAAATTTGGAGCTTGTCATGTGACTCATGCGAAATGTGACTACAATGTATGTTGTGCGTGTCCTGTGATCACAATACAAGGTTTAAAACCACAATATCAGAGATGACAACATTTTCTAAAATTGATAACAAGAATAGTAGTTCATTGGTCTCACTGGGGAAAAACAAGCAGGCGAATCCACTATGGGTACAGGGTGACCAAATATCACATGGCTTGGAACATAACGCTATGAAATGTTGCCAAAACCATACAAAAGCACCATCAGATAGACGCCTACATGTTTTGCATTCTTCGACAGTCCAAGTTTACAGACACAAACATTTATTCCTAGCAAAGTTCTTTCTGATGGGTTACGCATGCACTCAATTTGAAAAACAAAACTTGAAGCCGCAACAACTCAAGAACTGAATGTTTTACACTGTATTTTTACAAACATTTTGTGTTGCAATGTTTGAAGGACTACGTATAGTGCTTTAAGTGCATAGAAAGAAACTGGTTCCCAATTCACAGTTTATTCTATGGCAGAGTACTATACAGTATACACTATACATGGTAACAATATGCCCCGACTACCCCAAGCCTTCACAATCCAACTTCATGTTGTGTTTGATGTAGCACTGAGGACTGCACCAACAAACTTAATATGTTTTGAATGGGATCAGGCAATACCAACATAATCAGAGTCCAACAGTTTGGGTGTTGAGTTGCTGTATGGTGTTGGACTGAGGACTACAACAGTAAACTGATTATATATGGGATCGGGCAATACCACCATAATCTGAGTCCAACAGTTTGGGTGTTGAGTTGCTGTATGGTGTTGGACTGAGGACTACAACAGTAAACTGATTATATATGGGATCGGGCAATACCACCATAATCTGAGTCCAACAGTTTGGGTGTTGAGTTGCTGTATGGTGTTGGACTGAGGACTACAACAGTAAACTGATTATATATGGGATCGGGCAATACCACCATAATCTGAGTCCAACAGTTTGGGTGTTGAGTTGCTGTATGGTGTCAACTGAGGACTACAACAGTAAACTGATTATACATGGGATCAGGCAATACCAATATAATCAGAGTCCAACAGTTTGGGTGTTGAGTTGCTGTATGGTGTTGGACTGAGGACTACAACAGTAAACTGATTATATATGGGATCGGGCAATACCACCATAATCTGAGTCCAACAGTTTGGGTGTTGAGTTGCTGTATGGTGTCAACTGAGGACTACAACAGTAAACTGATTATACATGGGATCAGGCAATACCAATATAATCAGAGTCCAACAGTTTGGGTGTTGAGTTGCTGTATGGTGTTGGACTGAGGACTACAACAGTAAACTGATTATACATGGGATCAGGCAATACCAATATAATCAGAGTCCAACAGTTCGGGTGTTGAGTTGCTGTATGGTGTTGGACTGAGGACTACAACAGTAAACTGATTATATATGGGATCGGGCAATACCAATATAATCTGAGTCCAACAGTTTGGGTGTTGAGTTGCTGTATGGTGTCAACTGAGGACTACAACAGTAAACTGATTATACATGGGATCAGGCAATACCAATATAATCTGAGTCCAACAGTTTGGGTGTTGAGTTGCTGTATGGTGTTGGACTGAGGACTACAACAGTAAACTGATTATACATGGGATCAGGCAATACCAATATAATCAGAGTCCAACAGTTTGGGTGTTGAATTGCTGTATGGTATCAGCTGAGGACTACACCAGTAAACTGATTATACATGGGATCGGACAATACCAATATAATCAGAGTCCAACAGTTTGGGTGTTGAGTTGCTGTATGGTGTTGGACTGAGGACTACACCAGTAAACTGATTATACATGGGATCAGACAATACCAACATAATCAGAGTCCTGCAGGCCCAATAGTTTGGATATTGGGATTTGGTTATCAGAGGACCCTAGCAAACTGGTTAGGGAATTTATAGTTACTGAACATGTGTATGATTGATCACTGATACTAACAATGTAATGTACTACTATTTGTAGGCATTAAAATTAATAGTAAACAGACAAGTACAAAGTTCAGTTATGTTTATCTGACTACAATGTCAGCTATATTTTAGAATTACAAAAAGTGACTCTTAAACTTTGAACTGTCACACATCAAGTTGTAAATGAGTTATGGATTCAGAGGATTGTCGGATTGTCGATGCATAGAAGCATTTGAGCGAGCAGGGATTTTTCTTCTTTCAGTTTATTATAGGCACCCATGGGGGGAGGGGGGTTGAGAATTGATGTTAAATTTAAATATCCAAAGTGCCGAGAGTAGGGAAAGATTCAATAGTTTTTCTTGCATTTTGTCCTTTTTTATAAATTGTTGTTTATTGTTGTTACTGTTGCTGATGTTGTTTTAAAAACATCAATTTCTTAGAACTACATGTAACTTTGTCATGTAGACCTACTGATGGCCTTTCTGGTTGGATGGTAATTTTTTTTGTTTTCTTCTAATTTATTCTATTTTTTATTGTTTTATGTGTTCTCACGACCCATGAAAAACAACCTTTTGGTTGAATGGGTCATTACTCTTACAAAGAAAATTTGTTTGTTTTTTAAATAGGCCCTAAATATTTTATTTTTTAGCAAAATGAGTCTACAAACCTTTCGACCAAATTGAATTTTGCAAATGTTCCTTTTTAATAACTTGTTACACGGGAAATAAGATCAGGAAAAAATGAAAATGAACCAAAGAACCAAGGCTAAGTAAAGGAGGCAAATCCCATGGGAATCTTGGGAATTAGCTCTGCAATCTGAAACGGACTTAACTGCGACACATTTTATAATTAGTGTTAATATTTTTACAGTCCAACGAAATCCAGGCATGGAGTTGAAGTGACAGTGCGCAACATAAAATATGCATGTTAAATTACACTACTACATGTACATCTCAATCTCCCATTGCCATTCTATAATTAAGGGTATATAATCACGTAATTAAGTTGTCTACCACGGCAGACTTCGAGTCACACTTCAGAAGGTCTTAAAGGAAATATTCCGTCTAAGAAGCTGTAAGGCGTACACTTTGATAGAATAATTGTAAAATGCACTCTAACCAGGATGAATAAAAACAATTTCATATTGTGCACACCAGTACACTGTATTTCATCAGATTCAGAGCTGTGCTACTGGAACCAACAGTTTGTGGTTTAGACAGGAACTTAGCGTTGGTTCGTATCCGGAATACCAGATGATTTCAAGTACAGTAATCAAAATACCTGTCCCTGATTACATTCTTGAAATGTTATTTCTTGACTTTGACAGTAGTTTACTTGTTACTACATATTTTGTACAACATTCAGGGAGATACTTAGAATTACAATTTATAGTCAACATTATATGGATTAGGTTTCTGTAATCAGGGAGATTTTCAAAAACAAATAATTAATTAAAACATGGAAAGAATGGTTTACTTTAGTGGAACTTCCTGCAGGATCAGTGAGAGCTACCACCAGTACAGCGCTTAAAGTCTTTCCAGCTAAATCACTCCAGTCTTCTGCAAGAACCAATCAAATTAGTGTGTCCAGTCAGTAGACAAGTATGACAGGCTCCGAGTTAATGACTTTAAAATCCATCGTCTGTGTCCAGAGTAAACTCCTTACCAGCGTCTCCATTCATTAGCTTTTCAAATTAAAAAATGTCTCAGATAAACAACGCAGAAAAGAAACAAAATATCTGTCATGCATTGTTACATGTAAGAAATTCTAAAGAAAGCCTTCAAGCTATATTAAATTACTAGACAGGCATCTTAAGACTAATTCTTAATGATAATTGAAAAATCAATAGTTTTAATTTCCTTGTTATTTCTAAGTTGCTTAATTCTGTTACACACGTCTTCCAACATAGGCCTATTGGTTGGTTTTTTTTTACAAAAGATAATAACAGAACAAATAAATTTTGTGAATTGAATGGATAAAGAGACAAGAGAAATCATTCAATTATAAAACTCTAAAATTCTAAGGAAACTGTTTAAAAGGGCACCTGTGCCACCACCCAGGCAACATGGCCTCTGTGGAGCAGTTTAACCTGAGCCCATGGCTGCTTTCTGCCAAATTCTGCGCTTCAATCAACTTTCTTCGCTTACTGTGCAAGTGCTGAAATTCTGCGCTACATGTACGAAGGTAGCCCTTATAAAGTGAAGAGTGCCTAGGTTACATCGTGTACGCAAGCGCAAAGGCAAATATTGCCGCCCATGAAATAGGCTTTACGCATAATGTACATTATGTATGCATGGAATTCCCTGCTTGCTTCCATAAGCGTTGATTCTTCGCTTAAGCCCCTTTCACACGAGCGCTGCAAACGCGGGTCCCTGGTTAAGGGCGCCAGCTGTCTGTCACCTTTACCGCGTGCGATTATTTAGCGAGCATTCACACACCACGCACACACACATGTAAACATACGTCCCTCGTTTGGGTAGGCCTACTGCATGGACAAAAGTCTACAAGCAAGAGGCTTGAGTTAAAACAAAAACCTTACAGTTAAAAGGAATAAAATAATCAATTTCATTGAAATCAATTAATTCAGATAAAATGTAGAATATTTTAAAAACATTTGCGATAATGTAACTCTCATCCCGGCGGCCGGCTGGAAGGGGGTTACGTTTTCGAAGCTAATAAAAAGGAAAAGCACAAAATTCCACAATTCAAATAGCTTATTGAACATTAAAAATGCTACATTGTTGAATGGAAATGCTTATTAGATATGAAATTATTGATGAGACATACCAAATAATTAATAAAAACATGGAAAAGCTTAGCCAAATGACGCATTCTGCTTGCGATTGAACAATGTTTTTGCTTCAAGGTTTGAGCTTGTCTTGAAATGCAGCGATCCAGCAACGTCGAGTCCATGTTTGAGTCGAAGAAAAACACAAAATTCAACGATTCAAATAGATTATTGGACGTTAAAAACGCTACATTGTTGAATGAAAATGTTTTTTTAGATATGAAATTATTGATGAGACATAACAAATGGTGAACTAAAACATCGAAAAGCTTTGCCAAATGACGTATTCTGTTTCCGATTGAACAATGTTTTTGCTTCAAGGTTTGGGCTGGTCTAGCATCCGGCCACAAAACCCACCAGCCAAACGGATCGTAGTCCAGCGTTGAGCAGATATACATGTACATGTATGTACATGTACATGTATATGCATGCTATAGTTCGCCCATTTCTTCCTCCATAGTTTTTCACGTGTCAACGCAGCGGTCCCTCGTTACGATCGCTGTATGAAGTCTGTATGTAGGATAAACATCCCCTTCTCAAGGTAAGTGGTTTTTATAGATTCTACTTATGTTTGGACATTCTCATCAGATATACTGAGTTATCATAACATCTTGACACGTGGATATGAAACCACTACGTTTCCTATGAAAGGAAGGAAACTCCACAAAACCAGGGCTTTGGTGATTTCAAATGTTTCCGATGCTAAGTTTTATGACACCTCAGGAAACTCACCAAATATAACAAACTACAAACTTGTGGCGTACAACGTACGTATGTAGCTAGGGATGTGGATTGCGGATCGACTTAAAGTGAAGAGTGTTTATTTCGAAAAACCTGGGGTTAAACAAACACACATTTACTTGAGCAGGATTTGAATTGAACCACTGACCTCCGGTTGAATGTTTCTTAGACTTTGTTCAACCCCAAACTATTTAAAATTTATCCAGTCAGTTTTCCTTGTTGGTTTATTACTTGTTTTTCAAAAGGCTAGACGTTTATTTTTATTTGGGTTTTGTTTTATCCAAACTAATCCAAAATACACATCATGAAACTTATCAAGTGAAACTTAAAACAGGTTTTTCTGGAAGAAAAACAACAAATAAAAGCTTTTGGTTTTCCCTATAGTCTTGAACAGGAACATGTATGTGCTAAAAGTAACACAAATCTCCCCCATTTTACTCAAAAACGAGAGTGTTACAAATGAAAAGTAAATTGGTAAAGGATAGTCTTTCAGAAGTCAGATGCCCAGATTACTAGCGGACAATCTTATTAATGTAAAGTCACTCGCTGTCTTAGACTCTTAGTGCATGAACCTCCCATCATGGAATTACATCTGGCAACAGTTGAGATTTGTGGTCAGCTCAGCGCTGGTATTCAGTAAGCATAGCTCCAAGGGATCAATGAACTTTGATACCACCCACTCGGGAGATTTCTTGATTATTTTAAAATGGTCTTATATTCCAGCTATCAAACACTTCCTTTAACTAATATGGTTATCACTGTGGTAACATAATATGCAATACACTGGTCAACTGACAACACAGAAAGAGACAACGGTGGTTTGGTTGGGATCCTTCTCTTAGGCCAACATTGTCTCCGCAAAAGAAAATCTATTTTGAAAGTCTAGACATTCTGGAAGTGACGTTAAACTAAAACTGCAGAGGTTAAAACTGAACATCATCCATGTTTCCTCGTCATACATCATACACACAATATTATATTATTTATAAACTGTCAATTGGCACTAGAGGTAGTTTATTTCTTCTTGTGCTTTGCCAATTGTGGTGCTTTAGATACAACAATGAATAAAATACTTTACAAGTAACACTAGCGACATGTAGTTACATTTAACAAATATAAGCAGAATTGACCAATGCAATAAGCTAGCTATCATCAGCCTGATGCAAAAAAATTCAGGCTGATGTGCAAATTATACAAAATAGCCCAAATGGAAATATTTTTCACTTAAAAAATTGTTTTTAGAACTTATTAACCTCAATCATTTACAAACTTTTCAGCAGTTGCTCAAGATTCCAAAGCAGAGCAGTTTTACACAGGCAAAAAAAAACATTCAATTTACCTAACTTTAACAAACTTCTCTCCTTTGACCAAATCATGATTTAAAAAACCAGGGAGAACCACAAGGACTGCAAATTAGACATTTGACAAGGTTATTTTCAATCAGGAAGCTAATCTTTATGTGTAATGCAGCTTAGAAAAGTTTGAAGAATCAATCAATCTTTGTATTTCCACATCAATTCACACCAATGCAATTCTTTTTGCCTTTGAGAAAGACTCTGCTAGGGTCAAAACTTAAGGTCATTTACTATATTTTGCGTTTTTACCAAAGGTAAAATTGGTTGGTAAGAAGTTCAATTCATAAAGGTACAAACAGAGGCTCTACTTATCAATTATAAATAATGTTTTACAGTAAGTGGTTAAGTGTGTTGTGCAAACCCCTTTCATTTAAAATATTTCTGCTCTAGGTCAGGTCTGAATTTAAAATATTTCTGCTCTAGGTCAGGTCTGAATTTAAAATATTTCTGCTCTAAGTCAGGTCTGAGTTTTTTAAAAAGCACAAATGATACAGACTCATGCGTGATTTACAGAAATTTTGATTTATGAATTCAAATTGTGGTCTAAACAGAAAAGAACAAAAACAAGTTTATTGACTGGTTTCTTGTGAAACTTATGTGTCAGACAGTTAATTTTATTTATTAGAGGAGTGTTAACTCAACTGAAATGAATGGACGACGGGATGAATGAAACTGGTACAAAGAATGTTCTGCGGTTCTACGAGGACGATTCATTTCGCCAACAATACACAACATACAAATTTCAGGCTACAACTCTCTTGTTGCTATCAATTGTACTGTAGCCACAACCATTGGTGTTCAGTCAGAAACTCAACTAAAACTCCCTGCCAATATAAACTTGTTGACACTGAATCAAGAGGGATTACAAAACCTTTCTACTGGTTCTTTTCATTACCTATTCACCAAATATGTGCAGGTTTTTTTTCGGGGGCACACAATAGTACGGACCCTATAATCTGCTAGTTCACCAGGCACTGAGATTGTTATTTTCAACGCTATTCTCCTGTACAGTCATGGCATATTTAATTTCAGTGCCGTCCGTAAACCCTCTCAAACGGTCAATAAAGTTTGTTTGTAATATCCAACCACAACTCAGGTTACTGAAAACCACATTTTGTTTTTGTCGTTTCTGTTAGCCTGCAAATATCTTATCCTAATTTGGTATGTTGTGGCCTGCTAGTTTTACACAATTCACCATTTATGATTTACAATTAAAATACTTTCAGTCATTAATTTATTAGTTACTTATTTTAAATACAGGGTAACCAAATTCACTGTAAAAAAAATTGTTTTGCTTTTTATCTCAATCTTCTGTAGTAAAGACAGTCAATATTATTTATGGACAATGGCGCCACCACTTTTTCCCTCATTTTTACAAAAAGAGCTCATTGAGGTAAATTAGATACTATATTATTTCATATCGAATGAAAAAGTGGTGGCGCCATACGGAAACTTTTCCTTATTTATCATGTACCACCAGTTGTAAAAAGGTATTTATCCAGATATTTACAACTGAAACAAAAAAACTATAGTATTATTTATATTATTACCCATTTTGTTTAACTACATGTATCTTTGCAGAGCTGCAGGTTTGAATTGTGATGAATTTTATAGATTTTGGGGCTCTAGATAAGTTGTAAAACTTGTAGCTAATTTGCTTTTAATTAAGTATAGATACACATGGATGTAGTATTTGTCAACACTTTCTTTTTTGCATTTGTAATCCACACATTTGCTGATACGATAGCAGATATTTTTAAGTGCTAGTTTTGGTCTTAGAAAGTTAATAATTAACTTATAAAATAACATTCCATAAAAATAAAAAAAATCATTACATACTTGAGTAAAACAGATCTATCGATCGAAAACAATATGGAATTTAAAAACTGAGGAACTGTCATCACTCATCACACGATAACTCAACAATATAAATCAAAATGACAAATACAAAACTGAGACTGAACAACATCAGGAACATGTGTAACACTGCACAAATCGAAACCAAACCTTTAGGGGGGAATTATTTTTAAATCTGGGCATAAAAAATGCACGTACCCACCACCACATGACATGACCGTGACGACACAGACAACACTCGCACAAGTTTACGTTTTAAAAAATCTTACCTTTTTCATCCTTGTTGGCTATGATATCTCCCACGACTCCACTCAGAAATAATCCACAAAAAAGCAGGAATATGAAAGAATACTTCGAAGTCATCTTGCCGTCACTACAGCTTCTATCCAGGGTTTTTAAAACAGTTTAAAATGTCTCGAGAAATGTTGTTCTACTGTGGCACAATACTAGTTATTAACTTACATCAACGTGTGCTACATAAGTCCATTTAGCTTCCGGAAATGATTTCGTAAACTTTGTGTAGCGAGTAGTGCAGCTAGTGAGCTAGGTGATAGACTGGTACCCAGTTATTGTTATGGTTGAGTGATCACTGGGAGGCGGGTGCCGGAGAACCCCAGCTGTATTAGGTTATGAATATTCAACACTGCGTCATCAGACGTGATTAAGAATGACCGACTTCCAGGAAACTTTTAAACTAGGGGGAGGAGCTCGACTTGATTTAGAAATTATTTGCTCTACATATTTATTCGGTAGGGACATATTGGTTTCGCAATTTGTACAAATTGGTCTTAACAATTACCAGTGGCAGTGAATTGAATTTTGTAAACATGACTCAAATATCTAACATGGGATGATGACTAGGTTATTTAGTAGGACAAAATACATTTGCAAAAAGGCAATACGTGCACATTTTGAAAGCGAATATTCTTTTTTTCTTATATTTTAATTTATCTTGATATGTTTGTAAATTGTATTGCGTGATAAGGCTGCTAATTTTAAGAAACCCATGTCGGGAAAATGATTTAGCCTGGAATAATTGTTTCACGGCAATGGCAAGTTTAAAAACAAGCTTATAATTATACACTTAATAGGAGTTTTGAAACTTATGTCACACAGAACAATCACATGGCCACCAGACATCATGGATACTGTGACTCAAACGGATTCCCTACGGTACTACCACAGACCGCGCCTTGCCGGCCCCAGCCACAAGTTGAAATGGGGCACTGTCCCTGTGACAGAGGGCGGGCTGTATATTGTGGGTCCATCCTCACCAAGGGTGCATCACAAAATAATACACCCCCGTTGCAACTAACGCTAAATGCTAATTATTCAAACAATATATCCATATGAAATATGACTTTTAAAGTCTCTTAACCTTTTGAAAACCAATCAAACATATTTTCGGCTAACGAAACTTCACATTTCTTTTCAAGGCAGGTCAGCCGAAGGCTACCCCAGAAAACAAAAAGACAAAAAAGTTGCCATTTCCCAAACCGATTTGCTGCCAGTTTTCGTGAACCACTTGCCAACTTCCCAAGCCAACTTTAAACCCCAAATGTATCTAGTCTCCTCAAACAATGAAGCACAGAGTGTTATTTTCCTACCGGAAAAATAATAATAATAATGTGGATATTAAAGATTATCAATCACAAGTCCTTCAGTCTTCAGCTTTTCCCTTTCCTTTTGGTTGGCAAGTAGTTTACAATAGCTAGCCAAATTTATATTTTGCCAAAACTTGCCGCAACTGGTCCAATTTTTTAAAGCTGAAAACTTCATTATAGCTCATTATTATTTACCCTTTTAGCAGTGAATAAGTTGTCAATCAACAAATCAATCCACCAATCAAACAAACAAATACAAAGGGTAAGCCTACAAATATTAATTCAGTTAATTCACTTTGAAATTAAGTGCGTGCACCTTGCCTTTTCTCTGATCAAAAGAAAACGCAAATTGGCCAAAAAGTTCACGCTCATCTTTAACAATTTTTTTTGCAGACGATAATAAGCAGTAAGAAATAGGGAACGAAACAAGGAAGTATCGTTTTAAGGCCAACCCGTATCTTCTTTACAACATAAGTGGACTCTTTCTTTATAAATAATTCATTATTATGTGTTTTCATGAACTTTTAAGATGTCTTCGAGTTGGTTTTCTAGAGCCGTAACAATCACAAACGGACACCGCCGAAATTCAAATCTCCAAAGACGGTCGCCTTAAGACGTTCTTTAGACATGATATTGTTAGCGTGAAATACACTCTTAAGAACGGTGGGTCATCGGCGCGGAATGAGTTTGAAGGCAAATCATACCATTTTTTACCGTTTGGTCGTTTCAAAAACCACATTCCTTGCCTCAGAAGAGAATCGTTCCTCAAAATGGTATACATTATGAACAGCTACTTAGCAACTAAGTTTGTATTGGCATGTTTTTAAAGACCACAGTATCCCTTCAAACGCAACCACGATTTAGGTGCGATAAGAATATTTTTTTGGTCGACTTATTGAAAGCCGTTGGTCAATTTTTGTAGTTTTAAAAGATGGCTTCGCTTACATTTATGTATATAGACAGTTTGCCGTTTCAAACAATTCCAAAATGATGATTGGGATTTAACCATTGGCTTGGTCCTGGTGACTTTTCCAAAGTTCCCCATAGACTTTAAGATTTTCTAGTGGAAGTTCCCTTTTCGAAATTAAACTGGCCTTGCCCTCTCAGACACAAAATTACAGACATGTGACATCACATCCACTTCGTGAAAATCATAGTGTCTGTGTATGAACCAAGCAGGGATGCGAAACAAAATCAAACACTTCAAATGCGATAAATGATACTCTATCAAAATGAATTTAATACAAGATTTGTGCAAAATATTTCCTTCAATACTAACTTTAAGATTTGATAAAAGTTTATTGTAGTAAATTTAATACACAGTTTCCATTGAACAAATTTAAGGTAGGGTCATAGATTGCTTTTGTCAACATGAAGCTAATTTATAAGCAAATTAGAAAGATACAATAAAAAATCACAGGTGAAAGTTTTAGCTGACACAGTGTCTTACTGGTCAAGAAAACAGCGACAATCTGTCACTATTTTTCCATAAGTATTTTTAAGTCTATCCACATTTAGTGAGGTTACAGAGGGTACCAACAGCATCTCTGGCTGTAGCATTCACAAACGGACACCAACCCTCAAAAATCTGAGAACTCAAATAATTTGGGTAAACAATTATCCTTTCTCAAAATAGTTTACACTCTCAACAGCTGCGGCACTTCTCACAAAGTATCTTTCTTATGGTCATTAATTTCTGAAGTATTTACTTATCTATGACCCTTCCTTTAATAATGGGACATTGGACATGTACACACAAAATACAGCTGTTGATTTCACCAAACTAACTTAGGATTAATCCTACGACTTAGGACGATTTAAATTCCATATCTATAAGGCATAGGACGCATTGAACCCATCCTAAGTTAGGATGGTTTACTCATCCTAACTCAAGATAGGATTAATCCTAGCGTTTTGTGAAATCGGCTACAGAACACTTATTGTGGAACACTAAGTTCCCCCAGTATTTCTGGTTCACAAAGCAAGCACCCTTGTTGACCAGTTTCCTCAGATGTGCAAGCTACAGTGAAATGGTAGGGGTTAACCCCAGTGTTTTTGGTTCACAAAGCAAGCACCTTTGTGGACCAGTTTCCTCAGGCATGCAAGCTACAGTGAAATGGTAGGGGTTAACCCCAGTGTTTTTGGTTCACAAAGCAAGCACCCTTGTTTGACCGGTTTCCTCAGGCATGCAAGCTACAGTGAAATGGTAGGGGTTAACCCCAGTGTTTTTGGTTCACAAAGCAAGCACCCTTGTGGACCAGTTTCCTCAGACATGCATGCTACATTGATTAAGTTTACTTTCCAGGAACCATTGGTGTCAGTACCAGAAATATAGAATAATAAGAATGACATAATTAAACCTCACATTTGTTTCAGAGGAAAATTGCCTGACGTGTTGACCCTAGAAAAGTCTTTCTAGCCTTCGAGAACGACTCTGCTAGGGTCGAAGTGTCAGGCCATTCATTTTTTATTTTGCATTTATACCGTAGGTCGTTTTAGCTAACTCTATTTTCGCAGGAAAATAATATAATAAAAAATACACTTTAATCCATTTTGGACAACACAATCATGCAGAGGTGGACCTAACACATTTTGCAGGATTTGAATATTTGTATACACAAAAAATAGCAATAAATTGTTATGCATCAGACCATGCATAAAAGACAAAAATGGACAAGTTTATAATATGCAAAGGTTTGGGCTGATTAAGCACAGAAAGTAGCTAAGCACAACACTATTATGCTTACCAGAATAAAGTTACCAGTTACTTACACTCAAAATGGCCAAAGCAAGATTTGTTGTATCAATGATACCATGTCAATTAATGCATATCTTTTCAGTGGTTATTTCAACATCCCCTTCTCTGTACAACTCCACATGTAAAAAGACCACCCCCCCCAACCCAGACGTCCGTCAAATTTATTTTATTAGTTTGCTACACTAGGTTGACCAGGGGAGCAAGACTGTGTTGAACAAACTGAGCGTGTGGAAGTTTTATCAAGAAACACAAAGAAATAACCTTGTTTATTTATAAAATGCAACAGACGTTCATTAAAAGTCATAGTGTTTCCATCTGTTATTTATATATAAATGTATTCGACATCCAGTTTATAAGTGTCCATCAAATTTGGACACCCTTATACCAAATCCTGAATAAAACCTTCTTAAACTGTATGTTATAAAAGCCCTACGATTTTTGCCAGAACAGTCCATCTGTTCTTGTGATACTCTTAGTACATAAGGCAGAACTTATAAAGAGTAGCGGTTAAGTATTAACAACTATTTACAATCGTCAATGAACAGCGTCCCCCTGGCAGATGAAATAAGCGAAGTGTTTCATGGTGTTTCTGATTAGCAGAGTGTGGTTCCAAATTGAATGACCAAGGTGTGTCGTGGCGGAGCGGTCAAGCACACCAGACTCAAGCTCTGGTGTTTCTGATTAGCAGAGTGTGGTTCCAAATTGAATGACCAAGGTGTGTCGCGGCCGAGCGGTCAAGCACACCGGACTCAAGCTCTGGTGTTTCTAAACAGCAGAGTGTGGGTCAAGTCCCAGTCTTGACTGCTCAGTTTATTCAGGTAGATTTAGCGATTTCCCAGAGTCAGAAGATGTGTGATGCGACGTACCACTCAAGTGTGAATGGTCAGGGGGGACACACTTCTCAATTTATTCGGGTAGATTCAGCGATTTCCAAGAGTTAGAAGACGCTTGATGCGGCGTACTAGCACAGAGATGAAAGTGTAGCGTGACTGGCCTCGACTGAATTGAGTTTCAATCTCTCTGGTTCTCTTGAGCAGCATGTCACTCAGACAGCTCACTGCATCCATCTGGAGCTGGGTTAGAAATAATGCACAGGATTTCATTAGTGAATAAATTATATCATTACTACTTAATAATCAGGGCTCTATCCAATCAGATACAATACCCCCCACACCCCCCCCCAAAAAAAACAAAAAACAAAAAACAAAAAACAAACAAACAAACAAACAAACAAACAAACAAACAAACAAACAAACAAACAAACAAACAAACAAACAAACAAACAAACAAACAAACAAACAAACAAACAAACAAACAAACAAACAAACAAACAAACAAACTCCCTAACATTACTAATTAAAACTAAAATGATATTAGGCCTATACCTTTAGTCATATTTTGCATAAGATTAAAAAACACATTCTCAAAAATCATACAGAAAACCATTTACAATGCTCCGGATTAAACAGTAAAGCTTTCAAAACCAAACATGATTATTCACCAAGTAAATAAGTTTCATCCAAAAAAATCATTACAAAATGCAAAGTAAATGTATCAAAACAAAGACTTGAAGAACTAGATGCAAAGCAAACGTGACACTGCAGAGGGATCCATTTAAGAAGAAAGGCTTGTAGGCGATGGTCCCTCATGACATGAATATGCATTTTTAATCTCAATACATTGCATTGAGATTTAAAAATAACACTATTGTGAACCATGGATGTGTATGGTCAAGACGAGCCACAATTGAACAAAATATAATAGCAGGTCTCAATACACAAATAGTAATCAGCAAACACTCATCCAAACAATAAACTAATACAAACAGTAGACTAGGACTTTTAGACAGAAAGCTACACAACAGTCTTGCTGGTAAGAAATACACAACAGTCTTGCTGGTCAGCAAATACAGTAACAACTGAAACTCTGATGAATATACCATCAGAATTCGAGTTTGATGCGCTACACTGCTCAACCAAGACCTACCATTAACCATTAACCACTCCCACTGAGGAGTGACCAACTCAATTTCGGTCGTTTCCCTTCTGTCCTTCTGGCAGTGGTGAGTCTCTTAAGAGAACATCGCGACCACAAGTGGCTTGTATGTACCAAAATGCCAATAGATGCCGCAAGATTTGACCTTACTTCCATTCACACAAAGAGGTCAAAGTAAAGGGCATGTCCGGATAAAGTTTTCAAAAGTAGAATATTTGTTTAAACATAGCATCCCAAGTTCTTAACACATAAACTAAATAATTGTTCGATTTAATGTAACTTCTGCTTACATTTTCACTGACAAAATTTGATTCAGGAAATAAACAATATTATTATGTGGATTATACAGAAATGAATGGTCTCTAACTGGTCTTACTTACCTGTTTGATATCTTCATCTTTGATGCCTTGTAAGACTGGACTGATGGGTGTACGACTCGGATCATCCCCTCCACCATCAATCAGGAACCTGTATGGGTCTGAACAGAGTAAACACAAACAATGAGACATAGCCTAAACTCCAGAGCGAATATGTCCATGCATGTTGAATAATCCCTGATAGTAAAGCTTCTCAAATTCTTTTGTAAAGAGCTGGTACGGTCTGGACGTTTCGAACGGTAGATTCTGCTCATCTACCGAGTTTTATCATTGTTTCTTGTTGTTTATCATAAAATAGAAAGGGAGAAAAAGAAAAACCAAAGGACATTTGATTCAAATCTTACCAGCTAAATTCCTTGGTGATTGCCTAGGTAGAGTGAACTGATGTAACATGCTATCTTTGGAGGGTTGACAATATACAAGATAGAACTCTAAGTGGCGCCAGACAAGGAACATACTACACTCTATCATATCTGTAGTTCCTAGTTCAGGATTGTAATATCACTATAACCTTACCTGAAATAGAGCTGTACATTCTAAATAAATTCTAGTTAGATTCTCAATTTTTTAAGACATTTTTCCTTCAACTGATCTGTGAATTTCCTTATTCCAACAGTTGATATCATTATTTCAAAAAGATGGCTTAATTTAATTCCGAATTGATACTAAAACAAATTACCAAACTATAAGAATATAAACTTTGATATGATAGATTGTAAACTGATTAAAAAAATAGTAAGTTACAAGATACCAATGAATTATTATCAAGACCCAAAGTTATCACCCGTCATAAACAACAGCTATGTACAAACGATTCACATGTTGCAGTTCTTTTATGCATATTTTGTGTGTTGCAAAAGTTGTTAATTTTTTTAAGTTTTGAAACAGCATCATCTGTCGTGAAACAAAAATAACAACTCAAGTTGTCAGTCTTTTCTGATAAATTGGGGAAAACAATTTAATGGTAAAGTTTTGATATTCTGCATAAATATGAAATGAGTTTTGATATAACTCCCACTTGTTTATCCTTGAGCCAAAACTCTATAATAAACAAATATGTAAAAAGGATACAGTAAAGCAGGGCCAACTCGTCAGCTTTCTGGCGGACAACATCGGCTAGTTTCCTGGTCGCCAGTTGAAGACGTTGACTTGATAGAAGCTTCTCTGATTCGGAGCCTGATATTGTCTGAACAAGCTGTGGAACGAAATTGAGAGAGGGTTTTATTATGTCAATCGTGAACCTTCAGACACCTTGAATAGGCTGCCCTTGCTGAGGTCAAACAATGGAACCAAGCAAGGGTGAATGCACCACGCCCAACTCTCAGCCAATGATAGCCCTTCCTTTGACCTCAGTAATAGGACTGTTTGGGCTTGTAATGTCATAGTTTATGCAAGGCGTCTGTTTATCCTTCTTTGGAGAAACTTTGAAGAAAAGTGCAATATCCTTCCATACGATTTAAAGTTACGCATAGAATGCTATGTGCAGTTCATGTTATAGGTACACACATTACATTGTATAAAACATCTTCTAAGAGTTTGTCTTTTTCAAGAAAATATGAAAGTCAAGGACGATAAATGAAAAGTCCAGACCCCTGTACTATTGGTGTCACAGTTAGTTTATCGTACTGCTTAGAACTGCGTAAAGCATTTCCGATCGCTGAGCATAGAAACGATGGTTTCTAATTCGTCTGCAACGTGGTAAACAAACTGTGACATCATTGGTGCCAAGGGGTAGACTTCACAAAGAGTTAAAGGCAGTGGACACTATTGGTAATTACTCAAAATAGTTATTAGCATAAAAACTTACTTGGTAACTAGTATTGGGGAGCTGTTGATAGTATAAAACATTGTGAGAAGCGGCTCCCTCTGAAGTAACGTAGTTGTCGAGAAAGAAGTAATTTTCCACGAATTTGATTTCAAGACCTCAGAATTAGATTTTGAGGTCTCGAAATCAAGCATCTGAAAGCACACAACTTGCCAGTGTGACACAGGTGTTTTTTCTTCCATTCATATCTCGCAACTTCGATGACCAATTGAGCTCAAATTTTCACAGGTTTGTTATTTTATGCATATGTTTAGATACACCAAGTGCGAAGACTGGTCTTTGACAAATACCAATAGTGTCCAGTGTCTTTACAAATAATCTCATCTCAAACTAAGGACTAGCCAAATGTTTTTAATAACTCCTAAAGAGTACTAGGGCTAATCCTAAGTTAGGATCAACCCCAGGTCTGTTAGACATCTAACCTCTTTGAGCTCCTCAGTGGATAGTTCAGCGACATTCTTGAGTTTGTGTAGATGCTGGTGATGGCTGTCCTTGGTGGCGGTGAACTCACTGACTGCTTGACGTAAGTGCCTTACAATGATCCCAAGACTTGGAGGCTTGGCGAGGTCCAGAGAAGACAGATGAACACCTTGAATGGAGATGCAACCGATCAGTCAGGAAAGTCTTTACTACTCTTTTTTTGATATACATTTTGGTTTGACAAGCGCTTTTTCAGGGAGTTACCTAGATTGTCGGTAAGTAATTTAAAGGTAGGGTCAAAGATTGGTAAATACACCAATAATGAAGGACCATAGAAACTTACTTGATGAGAGGCACTGCAGCTGATGATTGTATAAATAATTTTGAGCAAGGATTCCCTTCAAAGCGATATGATTCAAATACTTTTTCACCCAAAGACATTTGAATCTGAGAAATGATTTAAGCATGAATAGTTTCTCAGATTTCTGAGGCCAGAGATGCTTCTGGTACTCGCTGTCACCTCACTAAACTTGAATGGATTCAACGTTATTGTGAAAATACTGTGACAGCAAGCAGACACTGATTTCAGCTGAAACTTTCACATCTGACTTTTATTGCATCTTTCATTATATCTTTGGCTATAAATCCTCATAATGTTGACAAACACAGATCTATGTCCCAACCTTTAAGACTTGGTCTATTTTTTGCTTCAACTTACTTTCCATTTTGTGGTAGTCTCTGACAGTTACTTCTTGCAGGCTTGGAGTGAAAAGCACCTGACTATCTTTAGCCGTTGTACCTGAAGACACAGACAAATATTGTTCCTCATTGTTAAAGTTTCATGCTGAAAAGACCCAAACATTTTCAACTAAACTTTGGCACATGAGGTTATTTCAGAACTCAAAATATAAAATTCAGGACGACGATCCCCCTTTAAACCCCACAAATCTCAAAATATGTATCCTTATACCTGATTGGACAACAATATTCTTGCAGTAGCCAATCACATTCCTGGATATCTCCAGGAGAACCTGGCGCGAGCTCTCTTGATATAGGGCGTTTGTAGCCTCGGACTTCTCAGTGGTATTGTCCAGCCTTTTGAGTTCTCGCAGACGGGAATCCAACGAGCAGAATTGTGGGACGAGAGCGAGGATTTGCCGATGGATGCGACTCAGATGAGTCTGAAGGGGAACGTGGCTAGATGAGAATTGGGAGGTTGGGAGGTCGTAATGCGTAACTGTGGGAGAAAAAAGCAATAAATTGTCAACATCTGTCCCAAGATACTCCCTAGGATTTTAAAAAGCTCTAGGGCTCTGGAGCCAAATTTTTTAAGTTTGGCTGAAGGATGCTGAATTGAAACGAGGTATTGGAATGTTTTTTTACTTGGTGTTAAAATTCCGACTGTGAAATCTGGAGCATTCTAAATGTTTGCTCAAATAATATATACAGAAATTGGATTGTTGGCACATTTTGTGCATATCGGCCAAAACATGGGAAGAACAGTGAAACTATGCTTGAAGAAAAAAGCAATTCTGAGGAATTTTCCAAATTGGTGGATACAGCTCCGGCTACAGCTAGATTTCCGTATCTTCATGTGTCAAAGTAGAGTACATCCTTAGCAACACCCTTAGCACGATCATAGCCGTAGCCGCCAATTTGAATGCGGTGCAAGTTTCTTGATCAAGGACACAAGTGCCATGACCAGGACGAGAAACCAAACTGACAACACCATAACTTGAGTCCAGTGCACTGTACCACTTAGCCAACACACTCCAATTAACTTATGCCTGTGACACAAAAAAGGTAAAACAGAAACACTTACTGTCTGTTGCAACAGTACATATGACGCTGGTGGCAAGTGCAAGCTCCTGTAGTGACTCTAACTTAAGTTCTGTATGTTGTTCTCTCAAGATGGCTGTGAAGACTTCAGAGTGGGACACCACAAAATGCAACACCTGAAAGATACACAATGACAATAATAATCTAGTCCTACATCATGAAATAATACACTTAAGTCAGGGGTGTGAATCTACACTTGTTTTCCTAGAATGCTTAAACAGGACCGTTCGACCGTTTCTACTGGTTCCAATCAGTGATAAGAACCAATTTCTAGGCATACTATTTGGTTCTTGGAAAAAAGGGCTGACCTACATACGCCCATGGTGCAGGCTTTAATGGACTTTTTAGGTATCATCAATTTGACAAAAATCAAATTGGAAATCAGACTACAGTAGGAAGAATGTTATGCCTGTAACACAAAACTTTATAAAGCACATTTCTTCCAATGTTTTTTGTGTGTAATGTTATGAGAACAATAATTCCATCCATGGAGAAACAATGCAATGACAAGTAACCTTGAGATGAATGCAGAAGTGATTTGAGATGTTTGTATTGATTAACCTAAGGGGTCTGTTATCATGAGACTCTCACCTGATTGGCTGCCTCTTTATTTTGACTCCCCAGTGACGTGAGAACTGCTAAGCACAACCTCAAGACAGGGAACAGAAGCTGACGATAGCGCTGCATGATGCCAGGAATGAATGTCTCAACCTCTACTGGCTCCAGGCTGGAAGATGCTACTCGTAACCGGCTGTAGGGTCAAACACAGGTCAGAGAGTAAAGGTCAAATAAACAACAGTTGGACAACAACAAGGCTCAGTGCATTTCTAAAACAGTGGTTAACTATGCATAGTCATTTGTTAGTATTCTTGTGGGTTACAACGATGTGAAAAAGTCTTTTTGGAAGGAGTGTTGGCTCACAGAAGAGCCGTTCGGTTTGTTTTCAACATTTCGACCAGCAGGTTCTAGTTGGCTTCAGCAAACTATTGGGTGGGATGGTCATAGCCTGGCCTCATTTCACCTAAATCTAGACCATACCCAAAGCAAAATAATTGTCCGTTTATAGAACGTGTGTAGTGATATAATTATGAAATCAGGAAAAAATCCTGAGAAATCACTTGCATGGATTTCATTTGCAAGGCATCCTTTTTTCAGTCAAAAACAAAGATGTACGCTATGACTGAACAAGCTTACGTGGAGTAGGACTCTTTGAGAAAAATTATTCATCATTGGTACTAACCTTTGTGTGCTATGTTCAGGTCGAAGGTCAAGGAATCGACACGCAGACAGTCTTGCCATGAGTCCTGCTCGTAGCAATGCCTGGGCACCAACTGCATTCAGAGCTATCTTCTTCAATACAGACTACAAAGAAAATCAGTTATGTTACAAAGGGTATCTTTAATTTTCTTACTAATCATGTGACTCGTGTTTGATAACTTTGCCTGTAAATCAGCATTAAGCTGACAAAACCCAAAGTATGCCCGTACCATTAGCAGGCATGCAACTGCCCGATGAAAAAAAAAGAGGAAACTTTTCGAGACCCACAATGGTACCCTAAAAAGTGTTGAGGTTTTTTATGCTCTTAGGTTCATTGTTAGCATGTAAGACAAAGTGGAGTGTTTTATACAACTAAAATAACATGGAAAAAACACCTTGCCTATGTATGCACCGTAATTCGAAGGTGGCAAAGCATTGGGAGTTGATTAAGTTGAGGAAAACTAACTATTGTTGTCCAGGTAATTATGAAATTTGCATAAAATTATTATCCCCCCCCCAAAAAAAAAAATAGAAAAAAAAAAAGAAAAAAAAAATTGTTTTTTTTTTGTTTTCTTGGGGGGGGGGGGGGGGAATAATAATTTTATGCAAATTTCATAACTACCTGGGAAACAATAGTTACTTTTCCTCAACTTAATCAACTCCCGATGCTTTGCCACCTTACAATGGTCGGTGCGAGCCACTTGTCCCCGCTTGCCGTCGTTAAATCTCCCTCTTGCACACCACGCAATATGCCATTCCTGGCTTGTCCACTTTCCGGACGGTTTCGGAGAGCAGTTTACCGTCTACGTCTTTTTTTTTCCCAACCAGAACCACTTCCAGGTAGTTTTTACTCCTTTATCTATGGCTTTAATTTGGCCAGGTACCACTCGGTCCCGCTCTAAAATATACTTTCTTTTGGATGTCATTTTGACGGACGTTTGAAGATGAGACTGTTTCGTAACGCAATGTGAGACAAGCACACAGTATACATGTATGTTTGGTAACTAACTCACACACACATACATGTACAACACGTGTATACTATTGCAAAACAGTGGGACCAGACGAAGACACGACCTTAGACTCATTTCAAGGCTGTATAATAACTTGGTTTAGCACACAACTCGCCCGCGCCACGGGGTGCGTTCCACTGTTTCAGATTTTTCGACCGTAAACACGGCTATTAATGACCGCACGCAGTGTGTAAACGTATGCATTGCTTGCTGTGGGCTTTAGATTGACCATGCAGTAGAATGGATTGCGTACCGAGGCAGAGGCCAGACCATGCGTTACGATGCATTGTTGAATTTATCTTAAGATCGCGCTAACCGCGGAATGTATTTTTTTAGCGCTAATCATATTTTTAAAAACGCGGAATTCCGCGGAAACGCGGAAGAGTTGCATGCCTGCATTAGGCATAAATGAGGTCCAAAATGTAAACAAATCTTAAACAAAATCTACAAGATATATATTGAAAGGAGAAGGCCAAGGTGACTTCAGAAGTGGGGATGGGTGTGATCCATGACTTTCCTTACCATTTGTGACTCAAAGATGAAGAGAGCTTTGAGAGGTTCCGGGGTCGGCTGAAGTGACTCTTGGAGTTCTTGATCTTGTTGGGAGAGGTTCTCAATAAAATGACGCAGATATCCCTTGGTGGATAGGAAGGCTAACCAATCACCTCGCTTATCAATACCGATGATGGTGTCAAGGACGGACAGAGCTAGCATCTATAAAAATATTGACAATAAGCCATTTACAAGTAAGATTTGAATAATGTCTGGTACAATAACTTGCGTAATAATAACAATAATATTTGTTTTTTTATATAGCTCTTTGTACACCATGTCAAAATGTGCTTCCAACATTATTAAAATCACCTGGACGTGGTATTTTGTCAAATAAAGCTTCTGTCACTAAAATATGTGTTTTGATGAGTGGAATATGAATAAACAATTAAATAAGGTTTAAACAAATTAGTTTCAATGTTATTTCCAAATTTGAAAATAAGCCTGACCCTAAAGGGCGCTGTTTGTGACGCCAATCGATGCGCGATGAATCGCATGCAGTGCCAACACAAGATAGTGAAGCTTGGCGCAAGCTAAAAACATGCACTCAAAATTGAAACAATACCCGATTTGTCCCTGTTGGGCTAATGATCCTTTAGGTTCGCTACGTCTTTTAGGTACCTTCTTCAACTTCCCAACTAGCTGGCAAAATTGTTGGGATGGCGTTATGTTTTAGAAAAGAACTTTTCTCTTCATGTCAAAATTTGTAGTGTATTCCAGAAGTGTTTTTTACACAGCGCTTGAAAAGATGTCGGACCGGACCACTTTGCAAACTGACCCCATCTTTAGTTGTTTTGCTGCATCCAGCAGCAACCTGGTCGACATTGCCGGAAAAATGCAAGAAAACAACTTTTTCCAAACATATAAACTCACGACTAGAACTTAAATGTACTTGCACGAACGTGTGTTCGATGTTCGATCGAGGCAAAGTCACTCCCCACACAATTTTATTTATTTTTTTAAACATATAAATCGTTACAAACAATTACTCAAAAAAATTTATTGTTCAGGAACATACTCTCTACTGTTTGAAATTTGTTTTTACATTTCCAGGTGACTTTAACCTGATCACTGCGCCATGTCATTCCTTAAACCATCTCAGATCCCTGAGGGAGTATACAGCCTGTGCAACAAATATGTAGCACTGTAAGCTAAATCAATCACAAGAACCATCTCTGCCCTCACAGGTACCCATTTACCCCTGGCAGGAGAGAAGCAATTATAGTTAAGTGTCTTGCTCAGGGACACAGGTGCCACGACCGGGATTCAAAACCCACACTCTGCTGAACAGAAGCATCAGAGCTTGAGTTCGGTGCTCTTATCCGCTCGGCCACAACACCCCACTTGCTTAGTCATTAGTTACTGCTTACATTTGAATTGCTCATACTATAAACACAGTTGCTGTGTTAAATGGTTCGGGGCAAGCTTTTGTATAGAAACCTCAAGATGAGCAAACCCTGGTATCATTGTGCCATACACATTCATACAGATTGTTGAGTGTGGGTGTTCACCTACTCTTAGGTAACTATGCAAAGCTTGAGGAGCATTCTGGAGGGGCAACTTAACTGTAGAAAGGGGAAAGCAGTGTGAAATAATTTTTTGTTTTTCCGATTTTAAAGACGTAAGCCTTCCGGCAAAACTTACCCTTCCCACACCATGACCATCACTTGCATCTCGACACACCAGATCCATCAATCCTTCTCCATACTCCTGCATAACAGCGAGGTTTGACGCTGTGACACACTCATACTCATCTAGTAGAGCTGAGTTAAGAACCACAGCGTTGTCTTGAAGGGTAGGGATCTCTCTAGGCTTCTGAGGGATGTGAAGGTAGTTTAAGAGAGCTCCGTAGAGGTTTGCTCTTACCCTCTGCTGGCTACCTCCTGCAATAGGTGCAAAATATTCATAACAAGTTTTTGTTATCCTTGCTACTACAATTTCATACTTTTGCTTAAATGTTTTCTGCTCAGCTAATGTGAGCAGGATACCAGTCACAGATGGTACATGTGGAATGATTGTTAGGCTTGTAATCTTATTCTGGTAAGCATTCTTTAGTGGGCTTAGCGATTTTCTTATGCTTTAGCAGCTTGTGTGAAAATCAGAATATAGTTTTAACAATCAACTCACTCCCCACCTGATATGATGATGAACTTCAGCAGCTCCTTCAGGATAGAGGTTAAAGCCACAACCTCAACCCCAAGCCCTCTGAGTGATTGATGAGCATCACCCCTGACCCCCGTCATCATGGATCCATCCAAGGCTTGGACATATTGAGCAGAGAGTAACTGTGGAATACTCTGGGTTTCATCGCTGAGAATACACTCCCTCAATGAGGCCATGAGAGTCAGCAGAACTCCGCCCACTGGAGAGGCAAGGTCAGGGGTCACATCTTCGTTGCAAACCTGGACATAATCAAACAAGTAAGAACTCATGAATCATTCTGCATTCGGGTGTTGAGCAGTTACTTGAATCAAGTTGCACCCCAGAGCTCCTAACATTCAGCTTTCAGACTAAAGCTAAAGTAGTAGTCCCGGCCAATTTCCTACCTTCCGCTCAGGTAGTAGTTAAAAAACAGGACAGTTCTTTTTAGAACTGAGAAGTCTCCCGAATTCCGAAAATATACTCTGCGGTAGTAGAACATAATCCTCCTTGGCAAGTAGATATACACATGGTGTTACCGCAAACCTAATATTAAGAGAGATAGGCCTATGTAATAAGTAATTAATTAGTTCTCTGTTGGCGGGACAGACGTATCGCCATACTTTTGTTTGGGCACTGACTGGCCTGGTGACCAGTCTTTTTTCTTTGTCTTTTTCTTCCACTCTGTGCTTTTTAACAAGTGTTCTGCGCCTCTGATCATTTTGTATGTAAGGGGCGCAATATAAATTTTAAATATTATTATTATTATTATTATTATTATTATTATTATTATTATTATTATTATTATTATTATTATTATTATTAACTGATTTCAGAAATTGCCCACTCATCAGTCATTGTGTGGCACAATGCCCAAACACAGAGAAAGGTAGTTATTTTTATTATTTATTGCTGGTAATGAAACCAAGGATGCCTCATCTTTGATGTTGTCCTTCTCTCGTCTCACAAGGCAAACATCATGCAAAACAAGCAATCGCCTTCAAAACTTAACACCATCGTCCAGTACAACAAACCTTAGCTAGAAGTTCCTGGAGAAGTTCAATGACAACTTTCTGTTTGACTCCTGAGGGTAAGACTTCAGCAGGACAAGACGTCAGAATGACCTCAGTCACCTGCCTCCAAGCGTCAAAGTTATGACGTTTAGCGGCCAGCACTTGACGGAAGTTGTTGCGCTCTGCTACGTTCAGAAGGACAGCTTCAATTTCCTGGTGAATGATTAACACACAAACAAAATTGAGAATATGAGTTTGAGGAGATTGAAAAGATGATCAGTAGCGGTTCATCTTTGAAAATCACTGGGGTTTTCTAACCCAAAAGAAACCAAGTGTGCCCAGGTTGCTTTTAGAACTTTCCAACATAAACACTTGATTAACTCTGTCTTCATTTTGAACTCTGAATTTGACAAATGATTGATGAAGTCTCCCATTGAATGGCTTTATCATACACACATTGCTGGTAATTTTGGTCTGTTTTCTGCATTCTAAGAACTAAACGCAGTTGTCATTTCACAAGTTTTGTCACTAGTCTTTTTTTCAAACGAAATAAAGATGTTTTTAAACACTGAACCAGCCAGCCGGACCACTAGGAAAGAACTCCGTCTGGTCCTTAGGTTTTAAATTAGAATTTTGCCTGTGGACCACCATTAAGGGAGAACACTGGCTGAATCTATATTTTGTTGATACTACAACAACTAAATTCTTTTACTGACCTGCATAACAAGAGGCCGTTGTCCAACAGCTGAAGAGCCTTGAAGACTGTTTAAGTTCAACGTTAAGTAATGATGTAAGAGACGGACATCACAGAGGGAAGCGACACCACGCTCACTCGGCTGCTCACAAGCACTGATCATCTTCTCCATCTTAGCCGGGTCGATGTATTCAAGACGTAGATGAGGCGGGAGGTCTTGGACCAGGTCGATGCAGTCTAAGGAGGTCAGGATCTTACGACGTACTTGGGTGCCTAGTGATGGGAAACGGGAAGAGTATTTTAAAAGCACTGGACACTGTTGGTAATTACTCAAAATATATAACGGCATAAAAAAGGTACTTGGTAACGATGGAGAGCAGTTGATAGTAACAACATTGTGGGAAACGGCTCCCTCTGAAGTAACATAGTTTTGAGAAAGAGGTAACTTCTCACTAAAGACAATTTTGCACGGTTGTATTTGCAAGTTAACTGGTGAAGTCATTTTATTTGGTCCGATGGAAAAAAGTATGACATTTGATCTAGTACCAGGGCTGACCTACATGCACACTTAGTGTAGGAGGTAAAACAAAATTCAGGCCTCGTTTAAAACAAGTAAGCTGATTTTTCCAAGGACAAAAGAAATCAGAAAACAGACTATAGTAGGAAGAACATCTTGCCTTCTAGTAATTAGTTACTCCTTACAAAGTGTTTTTTTTAGAATCGGGTAATAGATTCCTGTACTTACCTGCAACTCTACTCTGTCCTACTTGTTGCATTGCACTTAAACCAAGAGCTCCACGTTCAGTGATGAGTGTCACATCTCCAGCATCTTCTACACCCTCATCTTTAAGAACACAATATATATCATTAGGCACTTCAGAAGACATCTAATCAGAGGAAAATTTCATAGAGCTGCTTGAGCACCAAATAAAAAAATAAATAAAAAAATTCGGCTAAGTAGAAATATGCCGGACACCGGTCAATATTGTATGTGTGAAAGGTATCTTTGCTGGTAACCTCATTCTGGTAAGCATAATTTTGTTGTGCGTGGGTTCTTTTTGTGCTTAGGCAGCAAAATGTTTATAGCCAGTGACCGCAATTCTGTCATCCCAAACAGATAACACGAATGCATCCTCAGTCAACTCCTCAGGCTATGTCTTAGTGCATCATTGACACTGCTCTGGGGTCTAGCGGTTGAGGAATATTATTAGTTATTGCACAAGCGCGAGTGGAATACAAAGAAAAATAGCGCCTCTACGCCCATATTCGAGTTGCATATGGAATTAAGAACTGCTACACTTCCGCATTCCACCAACGTGCATGATAACGAATTTATCTTTAAGCAAACTTGACGCACATAAGAGCAGCTAAAATAGTGCAATACGCTGACTTTGAACAGCCAATACGCAGGGTGTCATATTGGCCAAAAAACTTAGACAGAAGTGCCCCAGGCATTTTTAACTCACCTTCAAATAGAACGGAGGGAGAATCTTCAAGAAGAAGCCTTAACAATCTCTGAAGATGTGAACGTTGACGATTAATTGCAGTTAATCTGATCTCAGTTGCTACAGCCTTCAGGAGCCAGGATTGCTGATTCAAAAGTAACCTCTCCTCAATGTTTCCTGAACAATAGAATCACCAGAACCGGCTGATTAGAACCCTATTACTATCGGTACCGGCTGATTAGAACCCTATTACTATCGGTATACTATAGAATCACCAGAACCGGCTGATTAGAACCCTATTACTATCGGTATACTATAGAATCACCAGAACCGGCTGATTAGAACCCTATTACTATCGGTATACTCTCCTGCTGAACTGGCCGATGCCACAAGATTCCACAAGTACTGTCCAGACTCAAACCCACAGCAAAGTCACCTGTGAAAGTTTTAGCCGAGTACATCAAGGACGAATCCATCCATATTTAGTGAGGTGACGGCGAGTACAACCACATCTCGGACCGCTGCATCAACAAATGGACACCATGGAAATTTAAATCTCCAAAACTTGCCTTGAGGTGAGTTGTGGTGACTCAAGTTTTTCAACATTTGATTTCCAACCAACGGGTGTGTTTCAGATGAAATCATCTCGCAGGGTGCTTACTACCATTACCGTATTTATTTAAACAAGAGACTTTCAGATAGGAATTACACCCTTTTTGAAGGTCCTTACCAAAGTATGCCCCTACCTTTATGAGAAGGTTTATGAGAAATAACAGTAAGAATTGTGTGACAATAGCAGGGCATATGAAGGTCATACTAACTCTGAGATGCCGAAGCTTTATTGAAGGGCACATGTCTGAGCTGACTGTAGAAGAAATCCTGTGAAGCTCTGAGGTACCTCATCGTTGGATCCGATGTTTCCCTGTTAGCGCAGAGACGATAAATCATCTCATAGGCTAGCTCGGCTAGCTGAGGCATGGAATGGATGGCTGATGGGCCGGAGCGTGAGTTTGCGTCACGGTCTAGGGACAGGATGTTTAGGATGGAGTGTAGGCAGGTACGGGGAGAACCAAGCACACCTGTTGGGAGAAATCAAAGATCATGAGTTGAAAGTAACTCTAACTAGAAACTTGCAAGAACAACCATTTGTAAATCTCTTTTTGGAAGAGTGTTGGCTCTGTGAAGAGTTGGTGTGGTCTCAATGTTTTGAACAGTATAGTTACTTGTCCTGAAGAAGAGCAGAAGAGAAGATACTTTTTAAAACATCAAAACCACATTGGCTATTTTCAGTGCAAACACTCCCACAAAAGAGATTGTACCAAAAATGTTTGTACCTGCAAGAAGGAATATCAGGGATGAGAGTTTCCACTGACAAAATGGTCTGAAACTAGGATCTAAATAATAGAAGGCACGTTTAAATGATCGCTTTTGCACCTCTAGGTTACTCCTGGACTTATAGATTTCAAGGAGCTTCTGGGAATAGAATACTCAGCACTAGTAAAGGAAATACAATAGCAGGATTTGAAGTCTGGAATTTCACATCCCTGGAATATGCGTGATAAAATTCTAAATTGGATCACTCTTGCAGTCCAACAGACCAATCTATGTGCATCTGCTGGAATACCTAACCGATCCATTTTGAACATTACAACCATTCAGACATTTGAGACGTTCCCTCAGATGCACATAAGTTTGACTGTTCCCCTTTATACGAACCTGGGTCTTGAAGATTGGTCTTACTCGCCGGTTTGCGATATTCATAACCGAGAAGGAAGTGCGCAAGGTTTGGAGTCGGTTGCTCTAGGGAATAGAGTAAGAGACGCATGACCACCAGGCGGGTATCGCTTCGGATCTTGGCTGCATCTTCCTCAATGACGTCCGTCTCTAATGATGGATTCTCAGACTCAAAATCTTCAGGATCATCTGTCTCTAAGCAATCCACAAATCCACGCAAGAGATTTGTACGTACATCCTTTTAAAAAAAGGCAGAATTTTGTTTTCTTTCACTTCTTTGGCAAGTATTATTTGTAGAAGACAAACTTTAGTAACAAGAAATTTGAAAGACCGATCATGAAATGAAGGGTTTATCAATCTCAAACAGTTGCAAACCTACGAACATTTGGACTAAATCTGTTGTGAGTTGGTGAAAAAACATAAAGAATTTTCAGCATATAAACACATTGTCCCTAATTCTGGTTGAAGCAACCGAAATCAGCTGTTTCGTTTTTTAATTACAGGTTTTTGTATAAGGGGCGGTGAAAATATCAACATTCATAGAGACATCTTAAAAAATGATTGCTTCTTTTTGACAAAAAATACATTGGGGTAAACACTATTTACTAGGAGCTCCAAATTATGTAAAAAGAAATTTTATGAAATCTACAAAATCTGTGCGAGTCATGTAAAAAATAGTAAAACCCCATGCACAATTGTTAGCATGTAAACACAATGTCCTGAATTCTGGTTGTAACAATCGAATTCAGCTGTCACTTTTATATTAATAGTACTGAGCAGAACACACCAAGCCCAAGGCTACCGATGGATCCACACATCATCATGCATTGAAGTATAGGACATCCTTAGCAACACCCTTAGTAACAGCCCTAGCCGTAGCTGTAGTCACAAATTCCGGTATATCCTAATAATAACCTACCTGCTTTGCAGTGAAGAGTCCTACAATCTCAGCCTGCATGTTGGAGGCTCGGACTGTACTATGTAATATTTTAGTACTTGCCAATACATGTGCAGCATGGGTATCGCTGTGGGTTACAAACCTGAGGGACACAAAGAAATATAATATTTCATGGATACAATGGTTTTTACAATGTATGAGATTTATCAACAGCTACCTTCAAAATAGCAGATAGCCACAATGTAAGAGATTATCAAAAGCTTTGAGCAGTAATAGATTTCTGAACCTAAAAAAATTGAATCACACAAATTATTGTTTTGCCCACGGCCAGTGGGTACATGATTTGAAACAGCGTGCTTTTAAATACAACATTTTTACATGGGTGTTTTTCCAAATAATAAAAACAGCAACTATGATAATCTTTGTAAATGCCATAACAATATTTTAATATCAAGTAATAAACCAAAAGGGAAACTGACTGGGTAAATTTTAATTATTTTTGGTTGAACAAAGAACAATTTACTAGAGTGGGATTTGGAATTATTACCTCCGGATTAACATGCCTGTTTGGTCAAAATTTTGGTTCAGGGGTCCCAGTCTGAAACTATACAACCATTAATTGGTGTTTAAGATAAAAACTGGGAAGCGACAGCCAGGGGATCACCTTAAGTGGAGGCAACTTTTGTTTCAAATATAAATTAATAAAACACACAGGAAGCCAAGTAGGTAAATTTTATTTGATTCTGGGCTGAACAAAGAAAAGTCAACCAGAGTGAGATTTGACTAGAGCAAAGTTTAAAAAAAATTATAAATACCAAAATGATCTCACTTTGCAATATTGACCAAATGGTCAGCGTCTCCTGTTCTTGGATTGATTGCCATTAACAATTCATCCATTGTGCTGACCATGACCCCTGACCCCTGCAATCTAACCAGGTCAATGAATGCGTCTTGCTTCTCTAGTGCAAACTGAACCAACTGAAGACACATGAGGGCGCACTTCTCCATGTTGGCTTTGCCCGGAATGGGTCGATACTGGTCTAGGAGCTGGGTGACCTCGTCGATTACTTGAAGAACCTAAACAAAAAGAAACAAAAGTTACTGCTAATTGATCAGTTGAAATAATGAACCATTATAACTCTAACCCATGTAAAACAAATGAAATGAGAAATCGAAAAGTTGTCTAAACCTTCATGGGACGTACACAATTAGCCTATATGTAAGCTTTATAGTAGTGAATAATGTTAACCGGTTTATGAAATGAAACCAGTCATTTATTAAATAACCTAAGCACATGATTGTACAAACATGCAGTGAAGTTTTTCCGGTTGACTTACCAGTTTGAGCATGGCGCTGTTATTCAACATGTGCACCATGAGATGATGACCAGGGGGCTTATTGGCCACGCCCACCCCACCTCCCTGAATCTCAACAGGATGATCTACAAAGTCTTGAGGCTGTGGAGTGTAGTCTTGAAGAATCTTACAGAAGATTGAAGTCACACCAGCCGCTACTTCCCACTGAAGGAGGGGGAAAATAAACAAGAATTCAGGGGTGAACAATAATTCATAACAGGGCTGATAACAACTCTTAGTCTATTGATTTTGGTTTAACCCATACACCGATGTGTGTTAGCACTGTATACTCAGTACTGTGAACAAATCACAGAGACATATTACTTGGGTGGGATTCGAACCACCGACCTTTGCAATTCTAGAGTAGTGTCTTACCAACAAGACCACCGAGATTATGTATATGGGTAAAACCAAAATTAATATTCTTTATCCCCGATGCAAATTTCCATCTATTAACTCTTAGTCTCTTACTAACTTCAGCAGTCTCCAAGTTAAAGTACAGGTTGGTGCGAGGGGGGCTATACAAGTGCCAATTCTTTTTAAAGTATAAGAACCTGACAAATAGTTGATTGTACATGCTCTGTGATCATGGTGATGCAATCCGTCTCCAGCCGAAGAAAAAATGTTCTCCTGAAGACGAGAAGAGTATACTGCTCGAACACAACAGCTCTTTTTAAAGCCAACACTCCTCTAAAACAGATTCTTCACATGGTTGTACCTGCAAGTTTACAATTAATAGTTAATTCTTATCTTACTTTTAAATCTCCTTGACATACCTTTTCCCCAGGGTCTCTATACGCTCTCCACTTGTACTTCAAGAACACGGTATCTCTCAGGAACTCTAGGTAAGGATCAAAACCAGGCGCCCTGTACCCTGCACCAAGCATCGTTGGTATCGGTAGATTCATTAAGGTACTTATTAACTCCAAGAAGCCACAGGTTAAAGGGTACTCCTCATTGGATGATTCTATCTCATCTAGTTCGACTGGGATCCCGGAGCTGGGGGATCCAGGGAGGAGGACTGTCGGGATGATCTGAAGACGGACAATGATATTGAGACGGATTATAATAGACATTAAATTTGCATTGGGGATAACCAGGCATGATATTTGGGGGATCCAAGGGAGGACTGTGGGGATGATCTGAAGATGATTGTTAAGAAAACAGATAATGATATCAAGACAGATTATGATAGATGTTAAGTTTGCATTGGGGATACAAAATATTACTTGTGTTTTACTGATACACCAATGTGTGAAGCACTATTCACTTTGTGTGGTGTAGTGGAAGACATCTGCTCTAGAATTGCAAAGGTCATGGGTTCGAATCCCACCAGAGTAAACTGCCTGTGGAATATCTGGATTGTTACATCATTTGCCAACTTTATCCTGACAAAAAAACAAAGATCTTCCAATGCATTGACTAAATCAAAATGGGCAAAAGACAAAAAATACTTGAATAAAAACCCTATAATTTATAAGTAACTGAATATGATTTACCTGTGACACTTCTAAGGACTGCCAGAGCATAGCACCAACCTCTGGAGACTGTGCTAATGTAGCAAGGGTACGTAGACATTGACCTTTCAACTTTGGAGGTACACTGCAGCTGAGCAAACCCATAAGCAAGACAAGAGGGAGCCAGGATTGGTTCTCACACAGCAGTATCCTTGCATTGTCATCCTTTAATTAGAGGAAACATATACAAAATTGACGAATTATGTTTTAAATAAAGACACCACCCGTTTTATGAATAGACATTTCTATAAGCCTTTTTGAGGTATGGCTACAACACTGGAAAGTTGTGGTAAATTTGTGCGTATTGACCATAGAAATTCAGTGAAGTGCGCATTTTAGGCGACGCGGCGATTACACGTAAACCTAATGACCACCAACATGGTGAGCATGGCAGTAGTCGCGGCGTATCACGTCCGCCATACCTTAAAAAGGCTTATGGTACTGACCCCAACACAAAAGGCATTTGGACTAAAGCAATATAGATTGAGTGGTATGCTTCAAGTGTTGGGATAACTTTCCATATGGCTCCACCACTTTTTCACTAATTTTTACAAAAAGGGATATCTCATTGAGGTAAAGTAGATACTATATTATTTCATATCGAATGAAAAAGTGGTGGCGCCATACGGAAACTTTTCCTAGTATTGAAACAAAAAAGACCTTGTAACCTTTAACAAAAAGATTGACCTTGTAAATTGTATGGCATTTCCTGACAGGCGATGATACCAGAATGGTCCTATGGGAAACGTTCAATTTTGTGTTATCATTTTCTGATAAATTCAACAGTTACAGAAATAGCAGCTGAACTTTTTTTGAGATGTGCCCACTTTTTTTTGTATCAAAAGTTGATTAAAATCGGACAGTACCATCTCCATTAAATATCAGGTTGGATTTGGTGTTTTTCCATAGAGCTGTTCTTGCAGGAAGTCCAGACTTTGTGGCTCTTTTGTAAACATCTTATGTCACATGTCACATGGTCTATAAACAACTACATACTTTGTTACAATCAAATTTTACAATATCGAATAGCATATGATTTTTATGTTTAAAGGATTTGTCTTCGTAACAGTCCTAATTGGTTGAACATACCCATTTAGCAACAACTTGCGTCAACTTCAGCACGGCCAACAACCCCTCCATCTCTTGTGGAGTGATCCCCTTGTTAACAGCATACCTATGCATGGAGTGGGGCTGTGCCATTTCATGATGGGGGGAACTAGTCACCTCATGGCGGAGGGTGTTGTAGTAGCGGTTAATAGAGAGAAAGAAGTGATCCCAGGACACAGCGCTGCCACTTCCACCTGGAAATTAATTTTTGATTTACAATTATCAATGAAATAAAAATAGTTATCGTCAAGCTCCAGTAAAACCTTGATTAATAATAATAGTATAACTACTTTTTATGGAATGTTTTATGTACGTGCGTCTCAAGGGGCTTATAATTATACAAAATAGTCAACTTTTGAATTGTATGAACTTAACTTGTTTTTGTTTAAGATATTACACAGTGTTGACTTATAATTAATTAAAAAAAACCAAGTCAGCTGGACTTGTCCGTTCATGAGTTTACAAGCCTCACACTAAAACTACTGGCCATCGGCCCTGTGGTCCAGTGTAAAACTCAAGCACTGCTTGTATGCTATACTAATCGTCACAGTGGCATGGATGAGATTGGGTGAGAGTGAAAGTAGTTTCCTTACCTGCTCCAAGGCCGTTCATCTTTAAGAGATTGAAGCAATGATGAGCACTTTCTTCACCATTAGCGAGACCACATAACATCTCCATGTAGGAAACATACAGAGATGGTGGCAACAAATCACCAGCCATTCGGATAAACTTGAACAAGCTTGCCTAGGAGATCAAAAGTCAATGTATTAGCTGTTTTGTGTGCAATATTGTAAAGTTGAGAATGAATCCAACACTTTAACTCTACCACAAAGCTTATGTCAACTCTAAGGTGCAGTCTCTTGTACCTAGACTTCTTTTAAGGTTTGTTAAGGGGGCTTGACAACATTAATCCAGGACAGGTAGTCAAACAACAATTCTCACATGTCAATTTTTTGTTGGATTCCCGTCAGACTGTACTTCCCAGAGACATGGTTTTACTCGCTGAAAGGCACACAAATATCTGATGCACTAAAGGCATGCTCTATGCCAATGTTCCCTGCTGAGAGTTCTGCAGTCTCACTGGATTTGTGGAGCAATCTAGAAGGTTTAGGGGTCATTGTATTTTACTAAGATGTATAGTGTAGAGTAGATTTTAGTAAGACATAATGAGACCACCCTGAATGCATTCCAAGAGATAGCGATAAGTCTCTGCTGTTTGTAAACAAGTGTAACCCAGCAGCCGATTTCACAAAACGATAGGATTAATCCTATCTCGAGTTAGGCAAGTAACTCGTCCTAACTCAAGATGGGTTCAATGCGTCCTGACGTCTTCGGATAAAGAGTTTACTGAAACCAACGGAAGGCACTGTGAACTTTTCCCATGGTTTCTCCGACACCCAATTGCTAACAAGGTGAATTAACAATCCTTCTCCCGGCAATACTTATCTACTGGTTTTCCTGGACTAACTATGACAAGGTTAATATAGTAATCCATACCTGTCTAGGAGACTGGCGTTGCTGTGAGATATATGTAGCACTTGCGGAAGGGCTGCTCTCTGGTGTGCACCAATACTCCAAGGGCAACTCTAAACCATGAGGATCACTGCTGTAAAGGGTACCTAACTAATAACAGACAGAAAAACAGATGTAGTAAAGTTAGAATCAACTCTAAACCATGGGGATCACTGCTATAAAGGGTACCCAACTAATAACAGACAGAAAAACAGATGTAGTTAAGTTAGAGTCAACTCTAAACCATGAGGATCACTGCTATAAAGGGTACCCAACTAATAACAGACAGAAAAACAGATGTAGTTAAGTTAGAGTCAACTCTAAACCATGAGGATCACTGCTATAAAGGGTACCCAACTAATAACAGACAGAAAAACAGATGTAGTTAAGTTAGAGTCAACTCTAAACCATGGGGATCACTGCTATAAAGGGTACCCAACTAATAACAGACAGAAAAACAGATGTAGTTAAGTTAGAGTCAACTCTAAACCATGAGGATCACTGCTATAAAGGGTACCCAACTAACAACAGACAGAAAAACAGATGTAGTTAAGTTAGAGTCAACTCTAAACCATGAGGATCACTGCTATAAAGGGTACCCAACTAATAACAGACAGATAAACAGATGTAGTTAAGTTAGAGTCAACTCTAAACCATGGGGATCACTGCTATAAAGGGTACCCAACTAATAACAGACAGAGAAACAGAGTAGTTAAGTTAGAGTCAACTCTAAACCATGAGGATCACTGCTATAAAGGGTACCCAACTAATAACAGACAGAAAAACAGAGTAGTTAAGTTAGAGTCAACTCTAAACCATGGGGATCACTGCTGTAAAGGGTACCCAACTAATAACAGACAGAAAAACAGAGTAGTTAAGTTAGAGTCAACTCTAAACCATGAGGATCACTGCTATAAAGGGTACCCAACTAATAACAGACAGAAAAACAGAGTAGTTAAGTTAGAGTCAACTCTAAACCATGGGGATCACTGCTATAAAGGGTACCCAACTAATAACAGACAGAAAAACAGATGTAGTAAAGTTAGAGTCAACTCTAAACCATGAGGATCACTGCTATAAAGGGTACCCAACTAATAACAGACAGAAAAACAGATGTAGTAAAGTTAGAATCAACTCTAAACCATGAGGATCACTGCTGTAAAGGGTACCCAACTAATAACAGACAGAAAAACAGATGTAGTTAAGTTAGAGTCAACTCTAAACCATGAGGATCACTGCTATAAAGGGTACCCAACTAATAACAGACAGAAAAACAGATGTAGTTAAGTTAGAGTCAACTCTAAACCATGGGGATCACTGCTATAAAGGGTACCCAACTAATAACAGACAGAAAAACAGATGTAGTTAAGTTAGAGTCAACTCTAAACCATGAGGATCACTGCTATAAAGGGTACCCAACTAACAACAGACAGAAAAACAGATGTAGTTAAGTTAGAGTCAACTCTAAACCATGAGGATCACTGCTATAAAGGGTACCCAACTAATAACAGACAGATAAACAGATGTAGTTAAGTTAGAGTCAACTCTAAACCATGGGGATCACTGCTATAAAGGGTACCCAACTAATAACAGACAGAGAAACAGAGTAGTTAAGTTAGAGTCAACTCTAAACCATGAGGATCACTGCTATAAAGGGTACCCAACTAATAACAGACAGAAAAACAGAGTAGTTAAGTTAGAGTCAACTCTAAACCATGGGGATCACTGCTGTAAAGGGTACCCAACTAATAACAGACAGAAAAACAGAGTAGTTAAGTTAGAGTCAACTCTAAACCATGAGGATCACTGCTATAAAGGGTACCCAACTAATAACAGACAGAAAAACAGAGTAGTTAAGTTAGAGTCAACTCTAAACCATGGGGATCACTGCTATAAAGGGTACCCAACTAATAACAGACAGAAAAACAGATGTAGTAAAGTTAGAGTCAACTCTAAACCATGAGGATCACTGCTATAAAGGGTACCCAACTAATAACAGACAGAAAAACAGATGTAGTAAAGTTAGAGTCAACTCTAAACCATGGGGATCACTGCTATAAAGGGTACCCAACTAATAACAGACAGAAAAACAGATGTAGTAAAGTTAGAGTCAACTCTAAACCATGAGGATCACTGCTATAAAGGGTACCCAACTAATAACAGACAGAAAAACAGATGTAGTAAAGTTAGAGTCAACTCTAAACCATGAGGATCACTGCTATAAAGGGTACCCAACTAATAACAGACAGAAAAACAGATGTAGTAAAGTTAGAGTCAACTCTAAACCATGAGGATCACTGCTGTAAAGGGTACCCAACTAATAACAGACAGAAAAACAGATGTAGTAAAGTTAAAGTCAACTCTAAACCATGAGGATCACTGCTATAAAGGGTACCCAACTAATAACAGACAGAAAAACAGATGAAGTTAAGTTAGAGTCAACTCTAAACCATGGGGATCACTGCTATAAAGGGTACCCAACTAATAACAGACAGAAAAACAGATGTAGTTAAGTTAGAGTCAACTCTAAACCATGAGGATCACTGCTATAAAGGGTACCCAACTAATAACAGACAGAAAAACAGATGTAGTAAAGTTAGAGTCAACTCTAAACCATGAGGATCACTGCTATAAAGGGTACCCAACTAATAACAGACAGAAAAACAGATGTAGTAAAGTTAGAGTCAACTCTAAACCATGAGGATCACTGCTATAAAGGGTACCCAACTAATAACAGACAGAAAAACAGATGTAGTAAAGTTAAAGTCAACTCTAAACCATGAGGATCACTGCTATAAAGGGTACCCAACTAATAACAGACAGAAAAACAGATGAAGTTAAGTTAGAGTCAACTCTAAACCATGGGGATCACTGCTATAAAGGGTACCCAACTAATAACAGACAGAAAAACAGATGTAGTTAAGTTAGAGTCAACTCTAAACCATGAGGATCACTGCTATAAAGGGTACCCAACTAATAACAGACAGAAAAACAGAGTAGTTAAGTTAGAGTCAACTCTAAACCATGGGGATCACTGCTATAAAGGGTACCCAACTAATAACAGACAGAAAAACAGATGTAGTAAAGTTAGAGTCAACTCTAAACCATGAGGATCACTGCTATAAAGGGTACCCAACTAATAACAGACAGAAAAACAGATGTAGTAAAGTTAGAGTCAACTCTAAACCATGGGGATCACTGCTATAAAGGGTACCCAACTAATAACAGACAGAAAAACAGATGTAGTAAAGTTAGAGTCAACTCTAAACCATGAGGATCACTGCTATAAAGGGTACCCAACTAATAACAGACAGAAAAACAGATGTAGTAAAGTTAGAGTCAACTCTAAACCATGAGGATCACTGCTATAAAGGGTACCCAACTAATAACAGACAGAAAAACAGATGTAGTAAAGTTAGAGTCAACTCTAAACCATGAGGATCACTGCTATAAAGGGTACCCAACTAATAACAGACAGAAAAACAGATGTAGTAAAGTTAAAGTCAACTCTAAACCATGAGGATCACTGCTATAAAGGGTACCCAACTAATAACAGACAGAAAAACAGATGAAGTTAAGTTAGAGTCAACTCTAAACCATGGGGATCACTGCTATAAAGGGTACCCAACTAATAACAGACAGAAAAACAGATGTAGTTAAGTTAGAGTCAACTCTAAACCATGAGGATCACTGCTATAAAGGGTACCCAACTAATAACAGACAGAAAAACAGATGTAGTAAAGTTAGAGCTACTCAGAAACATGAAGAATGATCTGAACCGATTGGTCAACTTTCTTTGGTGGGTGTCTAGACTGCAGGACACCATTGGAATCTATTGGGTACGCTAACACCAACGTTGTAAAAGTCACAACACATTCTCACTGCTGTTTTTTAGTTTTTTAAATTGTCTTACTGTAAGACAATTTAAAAAACTACGTTACATGGTATCTTGAATAAAACCATTTTCTCTTTTTAAACCATCTAAAAGATTCATATTGACATTTCCATGGACTTGATGGATTTTAAACCTAGTTCTAAAGCTCGTTGATCAACCATTGACTAATGAAGACTACATTACCATGAGGTAGGGCAGGCCTGAAATTACACGGAGGCCATGGGAGCTTCCATTATGACCTATCCCTTCAAAAGTTTCCCATGGACTTAAAAAATAGTCCATTGGAAGTGCCCTTTACAAAATAGCTTTGCCCTCTCCAAGATGAGATTCCCTGCCTAGTAGGGGTCTTACCAATTTCATGAAGTCTTTGAAGTACATCGGTGGACTTGAAGTTAGCTCTACTCCTTCTCTCTCATGGGCAATAAGTAGACGTCCGACATCATCACCACGGTTACGCATCTCCTTAACCTATAACAGCAAAAACAAAACAAAAACAATCAAACCATGATTTTGACTGCTAATCTTTCCGTTGAAAGCTGAAACCTTAAATTAATACATCATTTTAATCTGAACTATTACAGGATTTCAATTATGTTTTAACTGCAAGTTTTTAAATTTTAAGCTGGTCCAGTAAGTCATGTGATAAACGTAAAAGAACCCAGACACACATGCTAAAGAGACCCCTTGCATGTGACGTCATTTGCTCAAAAAGCGCCCTCACTGGGGTCAAAGCAGGCAAATGATTGGACGATAGCTGTTCTTTGTGCGTGAAAACGTGCACGTCAGTGTAGCGTTACACGTTACGCAAGGGGTTTATTGTATAGGGAAGGGGGTTTGTCCCGGTGTGTCTAGCAGCAAAGTGCACCACCTCACAGTTTGTATACCTTTCAAGGTGTTTTAATATGGATGCGTTATAAAATCAATCTTAACAAACTCCACCAAATTTTTTTTTAACTAAAAATAATCAATCTGATAATATAAAACACTTGCAAAACTTTTTGTATGTTTTAATATTTTTGTGTTTTTATAATCTTCCGTACCGGTTTTTCTTTAAAATATTTGAAATTTTGAAAACTTAAAACTACTTCTACTTCTTTAAAAGAAACTGTTACACCTTTATCTCTGTCTTTCTCTCTTACCTTGAGTGGCATCTGAACGATCAGATCCGTCAGCAGATTATGAAGTCTTCTAGCACAGAACTCCTACAAGAAAACACAAATTACAAAAAAACTTCTTATTTCTGAATTATTGATGTACAGTAAAAAGAGCCTACACAATAATAAATAAAAATATAATTTGTTATTTTAAACATGTATCAAAGTGCTTTCAATATAACAACGCCTTCCTAAAACCTTGTGATTGTTATTTTTTTACCGATTGGTTGAAGTTCTTGGAGGAAACCACAGCATCTTTAAGAAAGCGGAAGACGTTATCTTTGATTGCTTCATCAATGACCGACTCATCTTCTTCGATTAAATCTTGCATCACTAAAAAAAAAAAGGAACACAAAATTTTCATTAAGTAGTTATTTCATTCAAAAAATTCCAATTAACCCTAGTCATCCCAAAGTTGATATAGTCCTTGGTAGGGTTTGGGTTTAACTAAGTACTCAATTTTGTCTTCTCCAGTTATTTTCTTTTGGGATAGTATACAAAAAGTTTCTGCTTAAAGAGAGTACATCTAACATCAAAAATCTCATTTCTGCTTCATGTATTTCTTTGTTTTGCTGCCCTCTGTTAACAATGTTCCTGTTATAAAGAGGTAACTTGGACAGTCCCTGTAACCTTTTTGTTGTTGACGAATACGATTTTTTTAATAGTGTCAAGTACTCACTAGCAGTCTCTGGTTGTTGAGCGATATTCCTCAGTGTCAGGGCCCAGGCAAAGCGAAGAACTGCCGAGATTCCAGGACATTTCCATTTGGTGTCGTCGTTCACTATCAGCTGGTGGAGGTCTGGAAGAAACTGCTTATCTCTAAGGATGGGTAACTTCTTGGTCGACTCTGGTGATGGAAACAAAGTCAGACTTATTTATTTCGTTTTGGAATTAAACAAAGAAAAATTGACTGGAGCAGGAATTGAACCAACTACCTCCGGATTAACGCAAAGGGCGCTCTATCAAGGATAAGAGATACAGTGTGAAAAGGGCTAGTGATAAAAGAACTAATTTTGAATGGGGATTATCCCATAATGCCTTAAAAATAGCTAGTATTTAGTACGCTCTCAATAGCAAACTATATCACAGTGTTTGCACAAAACAATGTTTGAAAGGAATAAGGAAAGGAAAAAGGCAAAGTTAACTATGCAGGGAAGAGGTATGTTTTTAAGAGTTTTTTAAATTGGTCTGTGGAGTTTGCTGCTTTAATAAAAGAAGCGATATGGTTCCATTCTTTGGATACAGTGGCAGTGAATGTGCGATCGCCAGCTTTACTACTCACCATCTTGGTCTTCCGGACAGCTGTCGAGTGTTCCCACATCGAGGCAGTATAGACACGCCATGAGTAAAGCTAGAGTGACATTACTCATTGTGCCATCAGTCTCGAGCGTTGAGTGTTTCCTTAGATGGGTGATTAGGAGGGTAGTATCTTGTCTTGTTGGGACGGACTGACACGCCCAGGCAAAGAGGCACTCCGAGAGAGACGACCTGATTTCCTTCAGCATCTCAGATACCTTTTAGAATGAGAATGAGGTTGATGGTTGATGATTTTTTAAGCAACAGCAAATAAATGTGTTTTGAGGCATTGAATGGTGAGATATGGCTTGCGGTCACACTATGTGTTAGACTTGTTCTTGTCAGCAGGGTTCGCCTTTCTCTTTTTCACCGACTAGCTAGCGGAAATAGTTAGCTTGCCATTTCTGTATTCAGCCAGCTTTTTCACTAGTCCATATTTCGATGTTTGTTAATCATGTAAAGTGCATGCCTTAATAAAGGGAAATGTAAATTTCTATTAAAAAATTCAAGGGGCATCAAGGCAATGTGCAGAGGCAACTGAGGCAATTGCCTCCATGAAGTATCAGGCCTAAAAAATTCCCACATAGACCTCTGAAAATTCAAGGCAAACAGGCAAGTCAGGCGGACCTTGTTATAATGATATATGACGGATATGTATACAACATTTGTAAAGACAACCATACAGAATTAACATATGCAAAACTTACCTTAAATCTGTGTTTTGCATCACCTAGAGCCCTCGCTTGACCCAACTTTTCCATTTCTTTAGTTACGTCGCTTTCTAGAAGTTTCTTGAGGATTTTATGCATCAGGCCCTCCTGGATGAGTTGGTCAGTGAAGCGAGTGGTCAGGTCCGACACTTCTTCATCCAGTTCAAGAGTCCATGTGCGGCCTGAGTGGAAAGAAAAACATTTTCTTTTGTAAGAATCATACTAACTAGTTTTTATATATTGCTTTATCTACAAGTCTCTCTGAGTACTTATCATTGTTTTATTTCCAGACAGGATTCTGAAGTTTGTCAATTATGACACCCATTTATGCCACACTTTGTAAGAGTTTATGAAGGTACTACAATGTATTCATCAGCCACTGTCAGAAACACTGGAACAAACCCATTCTCTGATCTATAAGTGTAACTGGGTTCTTTGACAAGCACTACACAACACACGGGACCAATGTCTATACGTCCCTTCAGAAGGATAAGCAATAATGGTTAAGTTTCTTGCTTAAGTGTTAAGACTGCGACTCCAGAACCTGATGAAGACACAATTAAAGAAGGGGGCACACCATGCCACATATTGACCATCAAATGCGATAGGATCTCATTATAAAGGATCCTGCATTTAACACCTTAACATCATTTGAAGTCATATTTATACAAAATATGAAACATAAAAAAATCACTGCAATTAAAACAATTAAAACTATCCAAATAAGGTTTGTCATGCTAACCAACCTTTGCGTGACTGGACCAGAAGCTGTAAAGCATTGACGATACTCCGCCGTCCATCGTAGTACAAGAGAACAGCAACAAGACCACGAGCTAAACCAGGAAAATGGGGCTGCTGTTGCTCTCCTAAAACAAACGAGAAAATCGCAACTTCAAAATCAATATTTCAGATTCCAATTTATACACACGGGTTGATAGGAGCAGTTATGGCTAAGTGTCTTGCTCCAGTACACAAGTGTCATGACCAGGATTCGAACCCACACTCTGATGATTCAGAGTTAGAACTTGTATCTGATGCAGTAGACCGCTCGGCCACGACACACCATGCTTGATTAAAGCAGTTGCAGCATTCAATTCATTTAACCCCACCAAAATCCAGGGAATAAATTTGGTGGATTTGCAACATGGCTGGAAGATTGATAGCTTACCAGAGAGTAAGAGTTCCACTGCAGCATATTCGTTCAAGTCAAACAGATCACTGATGAGAAGTGCTTCCTCAATGAACTGTTTGGGTAAAGTTTTTTTGCCCGTTTGGCCCTCGACAACCACTCCAGTGACATCGGCTTTCTGGATCTGAGCTCGGTGCTGAACATTCTTGGCCTGAGAAATAATTTAAAAACCAAGACTGGTGTTCTTAAAACCAAAAGTTTATTTGAATCATTGCAACTCCAGTTTTTGAAATGATATGGTAGATTATTTTGTTTTATTTGAACAGTAATTACAATAAGGCAAGTACCACAAGAGAAATTTCATCTATCTTTTTGGGGGTATTAAGTATTTGAATGTATGTACTTCAACACTCAATAGAATTGAAAGGAGTTTTTCAGATTCTGAGTCAACATTTGAAAATAATTTGTCTCTGAGGGGATATCACACGGTGATGTACAAATGTTGAGTTATAAAAGACCACCGGACTTGTCCTGTCAAAAGTGTACTGGTCCGACACTGAAAGCACTGGCTCCAGGCCTTCAGCCCAGTGTAAAACTTGAGCCCTGTCAATGTATTTTATTACAAAGGAGCAACAAACTTACCGGGTTTTGAAGAAGGGAAAGGAAATCTGGTTTGTGTTTCCGAATGGCGGCGTCTAATTCATAGTAAGCATCAGGAAGCTTCTGTGATAGGGCAGCATGGACGGTACGTAAAAGATCCTTAAATGGACTCCAAAGATTGCTTCCTGCAGGCAGAGAAGAAGAAACAAAAATAGTGAGAAATGTTCATTCTAATTTCATGCAAAACACAAAACATGACATGACAAGAAAATGCAGAACATGAGAAAATGACAGAAAGCTTAAAAACAGCAACTGGAATTTTGAGAGGGAAATCCATTGGGAAAGGTTTGAAGGGGCATCAAAGCCAAGACCAGGGCAATTTTTGCCAGAGCCTCTATGTGATTTCAGTTTTGACTTGTGGGTATAAGCAAATTGTTATCGGTTAACTCCATGAAGAGTTACAAAATATGCATGAAATTTTCTTTAACAAATCCGTAGAGAGAAGTAAAGAAAAGCTGAGTTTTTTTTTTCCTTTTTTTTTTCCCTAAATTATTGTTCATATTACATGGAAATTTGCTTTGTCGCACATGCTCATAGCATTACAAATATTTTTTGCACAAGACAGTACTTCTTGACTTATTAAGCTACACTCTTATCTCTAAACTAACTTATCATTAAAAACTTAAACTTACATGTGTACATCATGGTATTTAATTCAAGATTCATTATTGGTGTGTTTTATGTAACGTTAGTTTTATGTACTTCTAGAACTATGAGATTTTTGCTATCTACGACAGCGGAACAAACCTCTAGGACTAGCTAGGAGTATGCTTTGATTTATGTAAACCCCTCTCCCCTAAGCTTGGGCGATACCACGATATTATCAAATATCGCGATACTAATTTGGAAACGATTTCGATATCGGATCGATTTGGTTTTAACCGAAATATTGATACATCGCAATATATCGCGATATCGCTATATCGATTAAGTATCGCAACATCACGATGTATTTCCAAGCTGAGAGATCTTGCACCCCATAGGTTTGGAGTAAAACCAGAAGAATAGGTCATTAGAACACCTCTCTTATGCTATGACTGTCTCTTCTACAAATTTCACTGGGAGTTTGAAGACTGATGATGTCCAATTTAATTTATCGCGATTATATCGAATATCGCGATGTATTGTCGGCGATATATCGTGAATAAAATAAATTGATATCACCCAACCTTACCCTCCCCCCCCCAAAAAAAAAGGCCAATTGAACGGAATTTTCCATGCAGGGTCAATAAAGTTGTATTGAATTGTAAATTTTGTATTGTATTTTTGTATTGCATCTGACTCATCGGCAAATAAAATAGCTTCCGAACAAGGTAGTGTCTCGTGAGCAGTGTGTGACTGTGTGAGTTTCACAAAATGGACTCTCAATAATTCATAAAATTAATATCACAGAAAATGCGACCCCTGAAAATGTTAAACTTAATGTTGGTAACATACTATTATTATTACAACTATCATTTATTTGACCACTACAAAACAAACTAAAAAGTTACAAGAGCACAAGAAAGAACAATAATTAAATAAAAAGAACAACTTAGCAAGTAGTTATACAAAATAAGATACAAAATAACAGGGCTGTATGCTTCATTTTTGAAAGGGCAAGGGCACCTAGGCATTTTCTTCTTGGTAAATAAGGGCACCCTATGATGAAATTGCAAATTTGTACTGGATCAATTCAATTTCAAGGGCACAAGGCAATGACGATGGGACACAGATGCAATCGCCTTCGTTGCCTCCGTGAAGTATCCAGGCCTGAAATAAGATAAACTATCTAAAATATTATAAATCACCACGGCACCAGAATGGGACCTGCCACCAGTGTATGTGTATCTTGTTGGGTTTGATTGACTTTTTATAATTTATATATTTTTTTTAAGGCCCTAAAACTAAATAATATAAAATAAAAAATCATCACGAACAACTGCATTCCTGGTACTAATTACAGGTACATTTCAAAAACACAATTATGATAGGAATATAGTAGGAGATTGGCGAAGGTCGGCTACGTCCAGTTTACCACACCATATTTAACCTAACACAAGAAAACGTAAATTTAAAACAATGTTTTACTCACCAAGATTTAGCGCTTTGCTGTCCGCCATCTTTCAAATTTTCAGCATGTCGGTCAAAATTACTTTATTGAATGGTTCCTTGACTTATTTCCGTAACTTTAACATTACGAACATGGATTGGTACCAAACTCTTACTTTGCTGTCAAAGAGGGCGCCCTACGAAAAGACAGACACTAAAAGTTGTGGGGTTTTCTTTTAGTTTTATTACCAAAAAGAGTTTTGAGTTGTCTGTTCCCTTTTATTGAAAATTTACAACACAAATAAACACATTTCTTGTATGGTGCCTCACAACACTATAAAATATAGGAAATAAGATTTATTTTTTATTACATAAATGTTGATTGTTGGGCAGAACTTTTGCACACGACAAAGGAGCAGCTTAACTGAGGAACCTAACTAAAAGCAAATTAGTTAAGTGCAAGAAGGGGAAAACAGTTTTGGGAGAGGGGATGTGCACATTGGACTCGTTTGTTTTATTTTGCAATAACAATGTTCACATCATTTGAAACCTTTTTTTTTTTTTAAGTGCAACTATGAAGGATGATAGTAAAACCATTGTGCAAGATACAAAAACTGTAACAATGTTCCATTTAATGACGCTAAACTACCCAACTTCAATTCTTTTAATTGTTATTAGGCACTCAATAATTGTGGTGATGATACCAAGAATGCCTCATAAGTGATTATTTGTAGCCTATTTGAGGAAGTCTGAAGACAAAACTTTCGGGTTAGCCCCTGTTCTTTCACAATAAGTGTGTTCTGGGTTCTTTTACATGCACTGCTACCAATCCTAGTACACGAGACCTATTGCTGTAAGGACAAGGCAATGATTGTCAGGTATCTTACTAAAGGTCACAAGTGCCAAGACTGGGACTCGAACCCACAATTTGCTGATCACCTGAGAGCTAGAGTCCAGTGCTCTTAACCGCTCAGCCATGATTATTTTGGGGGTTTTCCCTCAATTCCTTTTCAAACTTTTCAAAGATTTCTGAAACAAGAATGAACCACAAAAAAGACACAATCCTGCTGTTTAATTGTTTATTTTAAAGTAACAGTTAATAACACACATTGCAAATTAGCAATTTTCACGCATCTGAAAAAATAGAATCACTTAATCATTTTCTGCAAGGTATATCAACATTTGGCAGCAAAACAAACCTTCATGAATGTACGAGAAAATTTACCTTTAAAAATCATCTAAACCAACCTTCTTAAATGTATTTACAACCAAGGTTTTAAAGTTGGGGTGTCACTCCGTTCTAGTTCCAAGCTTAAGCTTTTACATAAATAAATTTGTTTTAAGAATACAATAAAACCGCTGAATACTAGCCAAACAGTTTGAAATACACCCAATAAATAATACGATTGATACATAAAAATCACAACATCTTCCACACACAAAGCACAGTAAATACAACAAACACAATCCCAAATAAATCTTACTGATTACACAAGCTCAAACAATTAATTTAAACAATAAAATATGACAACAACTCAACATTTTGATGCAGCTCTAAAATATACGAACAATTTCTTTTTGAAAGTTGACAATAAATTTGATGGTAAATAACTTCAAACCTTTGGTGCAAAAACTGATAGATTTTCTTTTAAATATTTGACTTTGAATAACTCATTTAACCCAGAGGCAGACTTTTGTTGGTATTTAAATGATTTATGGACAAACATTATGATTCAAATGGATTCACATTGTTATCTTGTCAATCAGATCAGTTCAATGACAAGTTTTGAGGTTCTGGCAGTTGTGTATACCGGTGAGAATTTGGCTACTTTCACATCCATTTACCACAGTGTATGTCACATTTGGGCTGTAGTATGCTACAGAGAGCTACATAATTATGATACTGTGCAAATATTGCGGGTATTAAAAAATTTCTTAAACACAACTTTGATCCCACGTTCACTTCTTAACACATGAAGGAAACAGACAAGCGCATTCCTTGGCCCCGATGTTTGAATACGTGTTAAACTTGCACAATATAATTATGGCTTAGTAACAGACATTTGCAAACAATACTTAAATCTTAAATGCTCAACGGTTTGTACAAGTGCTACACACACAACACACAGGTTAATGCATTAAACTCATCAGTCAGAGAAAAGAAGAAAAAGAAACTAAATAAATAATTTTAAAATGATGAACAAACTGAAGTACTGAATTAAAAAATAAACAGAATAGAACAAACTATCAATTAGAACATATTTTGAGAATTGCGTCTTTCATTCTGATGTTTCATCATTGTATCGTTAAAAGCATGGCATGAATACATTAATAAAATCATCGTCAATAACTGAAATTAATTTATAAACCACACTTCAATACAATCTACATCTGAACAGGAACAAATAAAGGGGAACTACTTTAACCCTAGCAGTGCCCCTCAAAAACAGTAAAATACTACTTTTTGAAAATAAATTGCAAATAAAAACTCTAGAAACAATGTCTGCAGTCATAAAAGTTCAAAGTTGGCTGCCAAAACTTTTGTCACAACTTAAACCTTCGCGAAGGTCAACTGATGGTCACATGGTGTGTTGCACCAATAGAAATGTCTTGTACCTAGGGCTGATTTAATCAGCCATGGTCAACACAGTTTGAAAACTGGGCCGCTTAAAGCCATTATACACTTTCGGTAAACAGTATTGTCCAAGTCCCACACTTCGTGTATCACAACTTATATATAAAATAACAAACCTGTGGAAATTTAGGCTCAATCGGACATCGGAGTCGGGAGAAAATAACGGGAAAACCCACTCCTGTTTTCGCGCGTTTCGCCGTGTCATGACATGTGTTTATAACAAATCCGTAATTCTCGTTAACGAGAATTTATATTGTTTTACCGTTTTCTCAAAAAGTAAAGCATTTCATGGACTAATATTTCAAGAGATGTCTTTCACCATTACCTTCTGTAAACCCTGTAAATTATTTGTAAATCTGTGAACTTTTTTTTTTTTTTCTGTACCGAAAGGGTCCAATGGCTTTAAATCGACTGTGACACTGCTAGGATTAAATGATTTACATGATTTTCTCTTATTAACTTCCTTGACTTATTTGTGCATAAAATAACAACCTTTAGCCACCATTTTATAAAGAATATTGAATCAGAACTGCTGGAAATTGGACCTTTGCGTCTTAATGCACAGTGGTCAGGACAAACACCCAACACAGTGTCATCTTTTACATGAATACAAACAAATCTGGTGTTTAAAAGAAACCCAATTAAACACCATTGAACAAATGTTCTGGAATACAGGTATCATCAATATATAAATAATAAAAATGGTTAAAATAAGCTATATACAATTAAGGAAACTGTGCCTAAACTGGTATGAGCCTCTCAAAATGTTCAACAAAATTATAAATAAAATGGATAAGTCATGAAAATGAAGCACAAATAATGATTTGTCAGCAAAATAATCACAAATATTTCTTTTAAAACAGACTCTTTTAGTTTCTTCAAATAAATAACTTCAGCTGATATCTCAAAGAGTCAGGAAATATTGCCTTTTTGCTTTGCTACATTGCAGTTTAAGTCTTTCAATAATTTGTTAGCATTTACAGTACAGTGCAGGAAGAACAAATATGGAATGCTGGTATTTGGTGGGTTATTCAGTCATTTGGACGGAAACCTAAACAAAAGATTGCTTGATTTCTCTCTCAAAGATTTCAACAATAGTTTCAATTAATGATAATTTATAAGTGAAGACATTAAAATATTCATAGTGGTCCTTAGTTAAAAAGGTGTTATTGTTTGCACACACATTGTGGTACTAATAAAACTATTCGAAGTAATCTAAAACACCTCAAGTATTAAATTTGACATTTCTATGGAATTTAAACTGATAATAAAATCTGTTCCCTTTGTAGTTTCTCATTAATAATAAAATCATAACATAAGCTTACAAAGATACCCTGTATTTTATAACAGAAATACACCCTGGTGATATTAAGTCTTTCCAAAATTTGAAAACCTAAGAAATATTATTGAAGATGGATTGCTCAGACTGAGGATGCTGACAATTTTAATGAGCCAGTTGCAAAATAAAAATTTAGTAAAGTCTGGTTCATTGACTTGGTTTGTCACACAAGTAAACACTCAAATTGGATTCACCAGACTAAAGACAGGGTTACCATGTCACAATGGTTCGGGCCATCATTTGTATAACAACCATCAGGGCCAAACTTCATGGCTCTGATCAATACCACTGAATTCTGCGTTTACGATCACCATTCTCCACTTACATGCAAGCGCTTAATATCTGCAATAGTCAAACTCGCAAATGGCTTCTGGTTGTGTCTTTTTTATTGCTTTCATAAGTTACATGAAGTTGCATTTATTATTAAAAAAGAAATGTTCTAATTTGGTAGTGCTAGCTTAAGTCATGGCCTGTAAAGACAGCTGGATTTCAACTTAGATTTTAAAACAGCTTCCTTTGATGATGTCAGAGATTTGGTAAATTAATCAGAAATTAATCATTAAAAGGTTGTCACTCAAACTATAGACTTTCCTAAAGTACAGAACGGAAAAGTCTCTCAATGTCTCTCCAACTCCACATAACAAATATGGACCACTTGAAATTTACTTTAAAAAAATCTTTTTACTTTAAGTATTTTTGTTACTGTTTAACAGTGGTAAAAACTCAGGGATTTTAAGGTACGTTGACGTACACAAATGACTATGAACGAACAGTTGTAACTGTTAACAAATATAAGGCATCTTAGTTTGTTAAACTCATAAATCTTGCAATTTGAGCATTTTGTTGAGTTTTATGGAAGTATTTAATCTTTAAAAAGTTTCATGAGCAATTTTTATTGGAAGTTTTTAAGCACACAAGTTTAATTTTTTTTTAATGATATTTCAATAAGTTGATGAGTAACTGCTGTTTTTTTTTTTACGGGAAACTCTGAAACCTCACAATCAGCTTTCACTGGACTCATCATGTTAAACTTAACGATATATCTTAATTATCCACAATTTTTTTGCTGTTGAATAAACCTTTATTAAGTAAGCTTCCACCATCTTTGTCAAGTCCCCTATTCATGTATATTATATATAATAGCAATCATCAATACGGGGGGCCAGACTACTTCATGAATCAAGCCTCACTTTGATTACATTGGTTTGAATGAGCGGAGTAAATAGCTGCACCTTGATAAAGAACCACAATAAAGGCATGGCAGGAATCACTGAATGATCTGGACTCCCACCTTCTTTTCTTTAACTAACCTCAGATTCTCGCATCTCCCTTATATTTGGCCTGTACATGGAAGAAGTCATCTGGAACGCTTTCTCCAGCCTCGGTGGTGATGCTGCCTCTACTGATACGAGTTATCTTGGATGCCTCGTGGCGTTTAAGGAAACGCTCCAAGGTATCCCAACCACCTCCGACTCTCACCATCACATGCCTCCCTCGAAGCATCTGAGAAAGAAATTTGTTATAATAACATACATTCATCAATGGTTTATTATAAAATTTACAAATCGCTGCAACAGCTGAATTGCAAATAAATTTACAACAAAAGTATTTCAAAAGAAAACAAATTCACAACAGAAAAAAACGAGTTTAAAACAAAACAAAACAAAAACCTAAGAAAATCCGCACATTTATGACCATGACAAAAAAACCAGCATAAGAAAAGACGTGGGATCAGGTTGGCTCAGTGGATTCCTTTTCCTGCCTTTCACCTCGTGGACCCTGGTTTGAATCCCACCTCAGACCACCTCGGAACATGGCATGTGGTTTGGGTTTTCAGTCCCAACCTGCTTGATTGCGTGGGTTTTCCCCATTGGGGTTTTCCTCCCACATCTAAAACTGAACTTTTCTTCTTGTTTCCTATCCATCCTGTTATTGGCACTAATGTGCTGTTGGATGTGTAATCAAATCAAATAAAAATAACTGAATGCTAGACTCACCCTGATGAAGACCATCTTTCCTCCAATGTTGTACTTGCCTTCTGATACCCGTCGTATATCGAGCTCAAAGTCACACTGCTTAGCAACATTCATCACCTGAATAATGAAACAATCCAAAACAAATAGTTCACAACAGATCTAACGATTTGTAGAATATTTCAGAAAATACAGCCATTAGAGAAGAGTATGACATCAAATTCCTTAGAGAATTGAACCTGTGACCTCCAAATAAACCTATCAGAGCCCAATCAACTATCAGAGCCCAATCAACTAAGCTATCTAGCTCTAAAGTTGTCAGTCTTCATATTTTTTCAATATCTTTGTTTTGAGATGCCAGTTTGGCGATGCAAAGTTTGATTCCCTCATAAAGTATGCTACAAGATGAAACAAACTGCCATCTGGACAAGGTGACGAAATTTAACATCACATAAATTTGTCTTTTTAGTACCTGTCATGAAACTAGCGGTAAGTCGCTTTAAACAAATTGTAAAATCATTCAATTTTCAAGGACGGCAACAAAATATATTTTTTTAATGAAGACTGACCTCAGTATCCAGTAAGCTGACAGATTTCTTTTTTACTGCGGAGGCTGGACGAGGATTCTGCTGTTCTTTTTCAATTTCTTTCTCTAGTTTAACAAGGCCTGGTGGGTCGATACCGTACCTGCCCGCTAAGCGAGCAAGCTCGTAAACACACACTAACACATTCTGGGGAGTCTTCTGGAGAACTAGCAAGGGAAAGAAAAAATAATAATATTATCAAATTTATTTATTTATTCTATTTTTTTATTATTTTTATGCAAGTCACCAGACACACAAGGTCTGAAGGCCACTTTAAGGTGTAGGCTACAATCTATTTTCTCAAGGGGCCGTTACCATCTACTCCTGGGGCCAAAACAGGGTTACCCCCTTTAAAGTCCATACAGATGTACTCTTGGGTGTAATAACAATAGAAGGTCAGACCTGGAACTTCGCTCTTGAAGGGGGGCAACAATTTCCCTCTCTGGTCAGGAGCACTTCTATGAAGAAAATGTCAAATTGTTTTGAAACCTTACAAAGAGTAAGGCAAAGAGTAAATGCACAGGGCACCAAAGCAATTGCTGTTGGTGCCGTGGGTCATATTGAGGCTTGTTAAGGTACTTGGTAGGAACTTTTAAACATTGTTTCAAAGCGCCTTACAATATTACTACCCCTGTTATGCATTCCTGAAACCATCTCAGCTCCTTAGGAGTATGCACCACCGGCAGCCAAATTGGCAATTGGCGCACAGGTTGCTAATCATTAACATCAACAATCTCTACTGTTGCTGGTACCCATTTACTTCTGGGCGATGAGAATCAACAAATGTTAAGTGCCTTGCATAAGAACACAGGTATGATGTCATAGAGCTGCTTTTAAGCAGAAAATATTGCACAAATATTGTCTGCTTAGCATTTTAAGATAAGCATAATTTTGCTGTGCTTAGCTACTTTTTGTTCTTCAACAGCTCTAGGCCCAATTTCATAAAGCCTGCAAGCACAAAAATGTTCTAAGCACAGAAGAATCTTGCTTAGCTGAAACTAGGTACCAACCAAAATTCCATAAAGTTTACATTGTTGCAACTGGTTCCCACTCATTTTTTGCTTTGAAAAGAAATTTGCTAAGCAGCATTTTCTGCTTAACAGCTTTATGTAATTGACCCAAGGTCTCAAGCCACAATCTGATGACTCAGCCATCGGAACTTGAGTTCAATGCTCTAGATCGGAAAAAGTTTAAGGATAAAACATTATCAAACTTAGTGATGCAAACTTACCAAATATCTTAATGACAACTAAATTCCTGACAATGTTTTGGCTTTGTTTTCTACATGGATTTGCTTTTCAGTTATTATTCCTATATTAGGAGTGGATCAATCCCAAACAGTAGGCCTATTGTAAAATTCCATCAGACAATCTCAGCAAAATTGGTTGTGACTAATAATTGGATGTGAAAGCGAAACTAAACGGGCAATCAAAAAAAGAGAGAGGTATTTCCTAAAGGGGAAATGAATTACTTCCTGATAGGAAACTCAATCAAATTAAAGTCCCTTTACTGAGATAATTGTTTGAACAATTTTGTACCCTCACATTATCTCTCTATAAAAAGATTCGGACCAAATTGAATAAAAATTGTGACACAGGCCTTCTTTACAGAACCAGCCATTTGCAATCCTTATGGTTTTTATCATAAAATGGGGACTATCGACATGATCACAGGAGGCAACTAGTTACCTTTTGTTCTTGTTCAAGAACAAATACCGCCTGTTACCTAATAGCTTTAATGAAATGTTTACTTTAGCTTCATCAATACATTCCTATGGTACTCGTAAAGCATTGAAGGGGGATCTGTATGTCAATCACAATAGAACTTCAATTCATAAAAATAGCGTTGTGCAACGAGGAGTAGAATATTGGAATAGTCTTCCCATACATTTTAAGCAACCTTCTACAATCAGTACATTTTCAAGAAAACTTAAACACTACTTGCTAGATACTTATCTGTAATGCCATCAAAATCTAATGTTGTTCTTTTTAATCGTTTGCTTTGTTTGGTCTCAGCTGTCAGCTTGTGTATACCTGTGTGTCTGTTTTGTCTCTCAAATAGGGAATACTTTGGTACACTAGTAGTAATCGGCGTCTTACTTCACGAAAGCGAGATGTCGGTTTTTTTTTTTTTTTTTTTTTTTTTTTTTTCATACTGTTGCATTATTTTGTTCTCTGATTTTTATCATCATTGATATTAGGCAAATTTATGTACAATTTAATCGGCAGTCACTCTACCTGTATTTTCGAAAAAACTACAAAAACTACTACTCAAATGCATATTCCTTATAACCCTATAATTCATGACTTTAATAGTACGAGTCCATTTAATGATGACTCGCCTTTGTGTTGCTTGTAGGCCTACACCTATCGTCTGACCATGTTGTCCCTTGTCTTTGTCTTTGTTTGTGTTCCTTGGTATCATGTTTGTCTGTCAATAGGTTAGGGCACAAAAGCATTTTGCTTAACCTTACACCTAAATGTTGTCTTTAAATACTACTTGTTTATTTCTTTTGAAGTATTGTGTACCTAATCATACCTCATACTATATTGCTTGTTTTAATTTTGACATAAATGTACGCTATTGTGTTATTGTTTTGTATGACAGCATTGAAATAAATGTACTGAATATATGTAGTTTTCATAAAAAAAAAAAAAATAAATAAAAAAATAAAAAAAAAAGCACGAGTGCACTGGCCAACGCAGTGACATCCATCCAGGTACTTTTTGTACACTTTGATACATAGAAGCCATGTTACGAACGAACTCGCGACAATTTCTCTTGAAAAAGTATTTCGCGGATTCTAACTTTGGAAAATCAGAGTTTCAGGATGTTTTTGGAGATGATAGTGACGATAATACTTTAGTTGGGTTACGTCTATTGATATTGGGCCAGATATCAGACACGTATCTATCGCAACTGTGGCGAATCTGACGTTGGCGATGGCATCGTTCCTACGCAACGAGGGGAACAGGGTAGAACAGGCCAAGGCGTTGGGGATGCTTTTAGGCGTGCTTTGGAAGTGTGTGTTCGATAATTTATGCATTCAATATCAATTCTGTTTGGGCTACCTGGTTGCCAGTATTATCTTTACCTTTGTCTGATTTTGCATTTTGCAACAAAAAAATTCCTTCACAAAGTATGTGGAGTAGTGTGTGTAATAAATTATAGCATGCACATGGTTAAAGGGATTGAAGACTTACCTAGGCCATCGGTTTCAAATAGGCAAGTGTCTTCAAGACCAATGTCCCTACACCAGGATAAGAAAGTTGCCACATTGTCACGAGCAAAGAAGGATTCTGCAGCCGCATTCTGCCTGTACTTCAGCTTCTTCACTGGCATTTTCTAAATCAACAAAGACAAAAAGTGTTTACGGGCAAAGTCATGAAATTAAACAAAACATTTAGATGCAAAAAGATGATTTTTTTAAACAATTTCTTGAAGATGATTAGAGATTGCGCTTCTCTTAGGTAGTGGGAAAAACATTCCACAAACATGGCCTTACAACACAGTAGGAATTGTCACAAAAAGAGCTAGATTTGAGGACAGCCTGGTGATAAGTATGGGATCTAAGGACATGGTTATGAAAATTTCAGTATTGTATAAAACAATGCCACCAGACAAATATTAAGGAACTAAATGTTTAACACATTGGTTTTAGAATATTATATTTAACAGTTGGGTTCTGTTCGGTTATCACTGTAACAATGTTTTGACATGTAGATGGTCAAGTAACGCTTCAACGTAACTAAGCATTACATTTCTTTTTTTTTAAGAACGCAAAAGACAAAAAAAAGACTTTGTATAGGGCGTTTTTACTAAGCAGTTTCAAAGAATTCTTTTACGTCCTTCCGTCACCTTTTGAACCTTAACACGATTACTCACCCCTATAGATTTCCCTGCTCGCTGACATTCCACAGCCTTGTCTTGTATCAGCTGTGCTAATTTGCATAGAAGTACACCATTGGCTATTGAACCCACAAGACCAGTGGCGGTTATTTTTTCCCCTGTTGTTTGGAAAAATATAAACAAAACACCCAATAAACTCATAAGGTTTCAAAGATTTCTGGTTTTAAAACTTAAAAAAAAGCAGTTGGTAAAATTGAATGTCAGAGCTAGGCAAAGTTGCACCTACAATGTATACCAGCAAAACAGAACGCTATGAAAAAGCTCCTTTACCTAGTTTGGGTGCTTAACAGTAATCCTAACAAATAAGAGCTTTCGTTGAAAATATATCCCCTCCACTTTTTGCAATTTGTTTGTACAAGCATGCTGCTGATACTTCATGTTTATTGATTTGATTTTGTTATTGCTAGTTGTTAATAATCTGCTTTCATAATTATTGTTAAAGATTTCCTATTTCGGCCTTTGGCCGCAGTGGAATGTTTCCTACCATATTTTCTATCACAGCTACATGTAAATTGGTTGAAACTTCGGGTGCACATCAAATAATACACTCATTTACTTTTTTCAATATTATTTGACTTTGAGGTTGGGGGAGGGGGAGCTTCCACGTTACCCCTATGCCCCGTACTGGTTACCCAGCTTAAGCTATGGCATGTTTCTATCTCTTACCAAGTACCCGTGTCAGCCATTCTGATAAATCTTCTTTCAATGGTACAAGGCTTTCTTCAGCGCCTCTCGCTATCTCTTGGAAGTATTCATCGCCCTCTGATGAACAGTCAAGATCGTCCATTTTGACATCAGACTGTCCATGCAAATCCTGTAAGTGTAAATTTATTCATAAATAATTAAAGACGTCAATGCAATTTGTGTTACATGGAACCCTGGAGGCAGTGGTCCTGCTGGTCTTGGTGCCTGGTGACACTTCAAAGGTTTCACAAATACTTAAAGTCACCTGGAAATAGAATTTTTTTCACGAACAATAAAACAATTTTTTAGTAATTGTTTGTCATGATTTATATGTTTAAAAAATATATAAAGTTGTTTGGGGGGCTGACTCCGCCTACCCCTTTTGTGACGTCAATCGAGGCAGACTTTGCCTGCAATGCGTATAGTAAACACACGTGCAAAGTACATGTACGTCCAAGTCGTGAGTTGGTACATTTCAAAAAGTGTTTTTCTGCATTCAGCAGCAATACACCTGGTCGGCATTGCGGAAAAAAACAAAAACAATTTTTTTGAAACGTACAAACTCATGATTTGGTCCGTACATGTACTTTGCAATTGTGTTTACTCTACGCATTACAGGCACAGTCTGCCTCAATTGACGTCACAAACAGCACCCTCTCGGGTCGGGGTCTACTCTTAAATTTGTAAATAACATAAGAACTGATTTTTTAAAACCTTAGTTAACTGTTTATTCACATTCCACTCATCAAAACACATATATTAGTGACAAAAGCTTTATTTTGAAAAATACCACTTCCAGGTGACTTTAAAATTCAAACTGCCCTTTGTAAAATAGTATGCAAATGGCCTAGACATAGTGGGGCATTGTACTCCTTTTTTAATATTTTGACTTCAGCTGTCCTGCAGTCGTGCTAGCTACATGTAGTTTGACCACAGATCTGTCAAAACTTCGAAAAAACTGTTCTCAAGTCTCACAGATAAAATTCTACTTTAGACAAAATTGCATTTGGGAATATAGATTATTAGGCCTATTACTTTAAAAAAACATTTTCTCAGCAATGTGTGATAAGTGTGACGAGGGGAAAAATTCTATCCTATTCAGTATACTCAGGCGTGATGCTTCGTTTTAAGTGAAGGACAAGAGCACCAAGGTGTTTTATCCTTTGATTTGTAAAGGGCACCTCTATTTATTATTATTATTATTGGTTTATTAAAAATGCAAACATGGCGGCCAAAAAGCCGAATTGCAGATGCATATATATATATACAAAGAGTAAAAATACAATAATTATTACTATAAATCTATTAAAATTTGAGACAAAAACATTAAACATATTCATATTACACAAGGGAACAGGTATAAAAATAAACCAAAAAGGAACTACAAATACCCCAAAAAGACGCCGAGAAAAGGCATTTAAATTTTTATTTTGTTTCAAGAGCACCAAGGCAGTTACCAGAGAGGCGTTGAGGCAATCAGCCTACCTACTGCCAATTTTAAAGAATTGTTAGGCCTTTGGCTGCTGGACTTTATTTGGTTCCCTTTTTTCATTTTCAAAACATCTATAGGCTAACTCTCAAAAAAATGGGTAGCTAGCAAAAAAATTAAATTTTGACATTTAAAAATTAAACTGCAACTTTCAAGCGAGTTGCACAGACAAAACTCTCATGCACAGTTTTTTTTTCAAAGGAACTTTAAAAAAAATAATTGCATTAAATAAAATTGGTCAGGGACGTTGTCAAGACCAGATAACTTTCTGTACGTTTACATTTACGTTTACGTTGATACTCGGCAGAATCCTTAAGTGAGGACGTAAGGCCCAGGGTGCTTGATTGTTGATGCAGTGCAGATCGGACACAAAAGTGCTAACACTTTTAACAGAGAAACAAAACTGAAGAAACTGAAGGTGATGAAGACAAGACAACTGGAAGTGGAACTCAACTGGTGCTAGACAAAGTGCAAGTAAAAACTGGGCTGCTGCTCACCACTTGTTCACTCATTTTTACAAAAAGGGATATCTCATTGAGGTAAATTGGATACTATATTATTTCGTATCGAATGACCAAGTGGTGGCGCCATATGGAAACTTTTCCTGAAGACCGTCCGTAGACCCGAAAATTGCAATTATTTTCATAAAAATTTGGACACAGTGGGTGGCAGTTCCTCTCTCTGACTCTTTACTTTAGGCTGTTTCAGTCAAATTTAATGCAGGTGATTTTTTCTCTGACAAGATGTGGTCTGTTAAGGTGTATTCTTAGAAGTAAAAATCAATTTAAAATTTTGAAATCGGATGATTGGTTGCAGAGATATACCGTTTTTAATGAGCGTGGATCGTGAAAAAAACGTACCCGTGTTCAAGTTCAATTCTTATGTTTTTCTTCATATCGGCCACGGCCAAGTTTAATGCACAGCCTATGGCAATAAAGGGCGCACACTAGGCGAGCGCCCTCTATCAATGAGGAGGTTTACAAACTGTGCTTTGAGGCGCTAGTATGATTTTTTATGAACGGCAAAAAGTGATTTTTGTGAATCAAACTGAGGAGCGGCATCGTGGGGGAAATTGTTAACTATAAAAATTAAATATGTGTTAAGTTTTGCAGGTGTTTGTGTGAATATTCTTTATTAATTATGTCAACAAATAGCATTATTAAATTAACCAGAATGGAATAAAATTAAAGAGTTTATGACTGGTGTTTTCTTTAATTTAAGATCAGTTGATCCTTTGATTTAAAATTGTAGCATTAACACAGTAAAAATTTAGAACAATCTTTAAAAAACTTGAGGATGAAGGCATTGGTATACATTGATTATTTTTGTTATATTTACAAAGACAATTTCTAAAAACCAATATACAATCAATTTTTTTGTTCAACTTTCGTTTCAATTAGTATAGGCCTTTAAAAGTATATAACAATACTAGTTTCTTTTGACTCAAGATGAGCAGTCTGTTATTATCAATTCAGAACGTAGGAATTATCAAAGACACAAGATCGGGCAGCTTTCCAGCTTTCTATTATTAGAGCCCCGGCCTATCAAACTTATTGTAACACACGCCCTCTTGTGGTGGCACATCACGGAAACACGAAGATGTACGAGTACGACGTACGTGTATAATCGTGCGTATTTAGGACAACTTTGCAAGAAATGGTCTAACAAAACCTTTCGGCGGGAGAAGAAAACATAATCAAATTACACCAAATTTTCACAAGTTAAACTTAAATGTATGGGAATTAGCACTGACAAAGTCGCATTCAATTTTGATGATTGTCTCTGGAAGAAATCTTGATTCAAAAAATGAAAAACGCCGACAAAAATAGGTTTTTATAGTAAAAGCTATGCGACTAGCTGTACGATGTGCGGAATTTTATCGGCTACACGATGATGTAATTGTTATCTCATTTTGTGTAAACATGTGCTCCCGCATCGCAAAAAACCGTCTTCGGGCTTCTTCGGCGCTTTCCGAAGATTTCCGAAATCCGTTGTCCACGGGGTTCAAAGTTGACGTCATGCACAAACGAATGGGCGCTGCACGCTAGGCCAGGCCTCTGTTTTTTGTCGTTGCTCTCGTTTTTTTACAATATCTCCGAAACTATTCATCCGATTTCGAATATTTTTAAAATGTAAGCACGAGGAGAGAATGCTCCTGCCTGCTGTCAAGTCTCATAGTTGTGAGTTGTACAAAATGTGAGTTATGATTTAATATATTTCGTTCTTTTTTTTCGGGGCTGTGTGTGTGTGTGTTTTGGTACACGTAAAATCAACTTGATGAAACTGCCTATTTACTTTGTCTTTTATGATGTCATTCTTAAATTCTTTGTATACTGGACAAGTACAACAAGGATATATTTAATTGTACCTAACTAAATAAAGAGAGTTAAGGTGGCAGTGGTCAGTTTCGGTTACACTTTACAGCATGCATTGAGAAAGGACCCACTTCCATGGTTACAGCTTTTTGTCAAAACGAAAATATTTGATATTTATTGTTTTGTTGTTCAATAAAATTAAAAAAAGCAAAAACAACCCCACAGAAAAATAGCCTAAACAGTCAAAACAAAAAAGCAAACAGTTGGATAAATTCAATCTTTAAGCTCATTGAGCAATTCAGTAAGACTAAAGAGGACCTACCTTTTCAAGAAATCGTAACTAAGCGCTGTTAAGTTCCAAGCATTTTGCGATGTTTCGTGGTTGACGTTTCGTCTGCTTCGCTCGTTTGTTATTTACCAGTCTGGCAACTTTTACGTTCCGTGACACATTATTGAACCGTGACTTGAGTTGGGAGCCAGACGAACTAGGCTGTCAGTGTCAGTGTGGCGCCCTCAACGGTCCACCAACCTACTTTTGTTGCGTGACTCCTCTTTGTGTCATCCTCATTGCATTGATCCATCGATGATGAATGATTGATGATTTGGCGCAAGATTTTGCTCATTGGATTCCTTCGGATTAGAGCATCATGCACTAGCCCCACCCTACCTCCATTATAACCAAAATAATCTAAACCAAGGGGCAAGATAGACAATTTGTGAAAAAGAAAGAAGAAAAAAGCTTGATCAGGGAATCCATCAAAAAAAATAAAAAATTAGAAAGTAAAGAAGTATCTGATGGTTCAACTTCCTCAATGATGCAGGTGTATAGGATATAAGAGTACAATGAAGAGCTAAACCACAATGAACAACTTTCATCTATAATCATATCGTTTCATTTTCCAGTTGTAAACATCATTAACAACTTTTGTTATATTTTGTTCTTTTTGGTGGTGAATTCCATATTTGAGTGTCGAAAAGAAACACACCCTAGGCATACAAGGCAACCTAAAATAAATTTCATCATTTTAGGTTCAGTTGAGATGTTGAAAGAAGATAAGTTGGTTTCTGTCAGGATTTTTTCAGGGTTTGTTTTTGTTGGTCAAACAAGGCCAGGTGGTTTTGTGAAACATTCACAGGAAGGCCCTATTTCAGAAATAAATAATTTTTTAATGCGTTGACACTTTCCGCGATGAGCTCTCAGACTGGCTCATTCCCACCCTTCAAAACAATTAATAGCCAATCAGGTACTCCCCTTCATTAAAGTTACAAAGAAACAACATAAAGTACAGCTCCTTCTATATGACTCTCATTTCATCTCAGAATTTTAATCAGTTGACTGTTCAACAGTTTAAAGACGACCATTGTTAACAATTTTCAAATTAATGTTAACTAACAGTTAGTTTCAATAAATTATATTAGTTCATCAATCAATCCCAACAATTTTCTTAAGTTTTTCAGAATCTTTAAGAAAAAATAAATATAATAGCAAATATTAACATTTCCGTATTATTATAAGGCACATTATTGGAACTACCGAGCTCTCTATTACACAGTGGTTTGTGGTCTTGTTTGAGGGTTATGTTAGTAAATACCTTTGATGAATAATACTAAAAGACCATTCCAGTCTCAACTGTGGTGGAATTGATGGGCTATTTGATTAATTATTATTACTTGAAATTTGGCCCTGCTGTTAATTTGATTATTGTTTCTACAATTAAACCAAGAAGTTGTACTGATGAATGAAATTTGAGTGTTTAATTGTTGATGGAATTTGTTTTCACATTTAATTACAAAATCAGGGGGGGGGGGGCTCAATGTTGTTTGGAAGATTTCTTGTTTTTAAATCATACAAATGGAAGGCATTAACTTTTGCATTCTTGTGTGAATGATAGAAGATAATTAGATAGAATTAATTTATAAATAAATGAATTTTCAACCAAAATCCAACAAAACCTTCATATTCCAAACCACATGCAAAGTAATGTGGTGTCCAGTGAAAAATTAGAATTCAACAAAAACCACAAATAACTTATTTATTTTTATGAGACAATGTGGTTTTACCAACTTGTTCCATGTAAACAGATAATGCATTACTGTTTTAAATCTTGGACCAGCCATTTTTTATTACATTTTATGAATGTTCAAGCATTGCTAGAATGTTTAAACTCGTAAAAAAAAACTACTAGAAAAAATCCTCTCTGAAAAGAGGATTTTGTTAAATAAATTTCTAATTTAAAAGGAAAAAGAAATAATAAGCTTACAATTCCCAAGAATGGAATAAATCTTCTCATAAACTAACTTCAGCTCCATGTAATCAAATGTTTCAACATCTATAAGGAAAATATTCAAGTTGAGATTTCTCTGCAGTAAATACCCTTTGAGCCGAAGCTGTACTCTTTAAATAAAATGGCAACAATTGCAACACAGTTGCTTGATGGGATGTGTGTTTTCTTCAGTAAAATACTTAAAGACTTATTTAAAGGTTTGGAGGTACAAGAAAATCTTATTTGCAGTGACACTGAGTACTGAAACTTTCCAGTGAGTGTGTGGATCTCGTGGAGCATAACGCTTAAAATTTCTCAGAACCAAACAAGAGAATCATTATTGTGACATTGTGGGTAAACCTCATGTTCTCCTTAGAACCAAACACTTTACTACATTTTGAGTAAACCTCTAATTCTTCTTAGGACCACAAACTCACAGAAGCAATGGACATTTTGAGTTAACCTCCGGTTGTCTTAGAACCAAACACTCAATGAAACCTGCATTTTGTTTAAAATACTTGGCGTAATATACCCCTTGGTCTTTTCTTTGAAAATGATCTCAAAGAGAAGAGGTTTATTCATAATACTAGCCCCCAAATAAGCACAGACGGCTGACCAGTCCGTCAAATGTAACCAAACAATTTAAATTAGTATCTACTTCTTCTAGATGACAAGGCACATTTTTAAACAATTACTTCGTCTCTCCTCCGCAATTGTAAAATATAATTTATAAAGTAACACCACAAAGTTCTTTAACATTGTTTTCATCTCATAAGATGCATTGCAAATAATTTTATTATTAATAAATCAACAAGTTTGGTAATATTTTTGTGAGACTTTTAAACAGAATCCTGATTGAAACTGTCGCCGTTATTCCCAGGTTTCCAATTATGAATCCATCCAAATTACAAATAGCCTGTAACGCCTAATATGCAATTTCAATTACAACTCCTTGTGTGCCTGGAAGAAGGACGTAAGAATCTACGCCCTTCTTCCAGGCATACAAAGTACTTGTTTCCAGTAACAAAAGTCTGTAAGCAATAAAATGGCTCCCGACACAAAAAGTGGTACTCCTGTTACATTTTTGTTGCTAGAAGTACCGCAATGAGATGTTTTCCCATTCAATGCAGAATTTAAATTTCCTATGATGACTAATGAATGGCAGAAAACTGATCAAAATTTTTTGAAACAAAGTTTTGCACATTAATTGCTTATGCCATTTCTCCAGTAACTGCGGACTAGTATACACAACAGCTTCCCTTTGGTCATGGATACACTTATTGGCAAAAGGCACTAGCTTTCCTTTCAAATAAATGTACCTAGTATTAATTTTTCTTATTAGGGGTTCAGGGCGGGATGGGGGATACTAATCTCCGATAAAAAGCTTTGAATGGTACATGAGGTAGTATTGTTTTCTTATCTTGGCGGAGGGTTACTGTGTCTTAGTTCTGTGTACGGCCACAGTAGTTCCTTCAATGTCCGCCAAGGTGAATACATAACTGAGTTGGTGCCTTGACAGGCTTCCATTGGAATCACTGTGATGATAACGTAGGTAACGGCAAGTAAGAAGACAAAGACAGTTAGAGTAAGGCGACTGATGTGCACTGCTCTTGGCCAACGGCTTCTAATCTTCTGTAAATGCTGCAAGATCTTGTAGCTACTCAGCAGACTATTTTGCTTTCTAGAATTAAGAGAGAGAGAGAGGGGAGAGAGAGAGAAAAAAAAGTAGATATTTTAACAATTATCTAAATAGTTTTAAATGAGAAAAACACTATTGTTGGGAATAAGGTGAGATGGCACAGAAATAAAACTGACTGTCATAATCACTGATGCAAATTTAACATCAATTAAATCAATACGGTACCCACTACTGAAATATAGGATAACATTTTAAACAACCACAAAACAGCATTCAATAGGGTCTTATGAATTACAGATTCCTCAATTCGCTTCCCAATTTAGAACAGTTAAAATACAAAGATACACTTTAGAAAATAAATACCAGACCAGCTGTAAAGAATGAGTCTACATGTAAAACACTGACTAGGAAAAAAAACAAACTTAAGAGCATAAAAGATATATAAATGACAACAAATATACGCACAAGAATACAATACAAAATCCAGAGAAAAATATATCTAAAAATATGGTACTACAGTTTTAAACCAAAAATAAATAAAATAAACAAAAATGTCTGTACTTTGGAAAATGGGTGAACAAAGTAAGTTTTTGTTTTTATCTGTATACTGTATATATATATATTTTTGTTTACTGTTGACTGATATGAAATGAATTACTCACATATTGGTCTCTTCCTTGTCTTGTTCTTCAGCCTGATCAATCAGATCTTCTAGACTATCACAAAACACCTTCTGCTGCTCTCGTAAATCACTAAACTCCTGAGACACCTGGGTTCTCAGACCTTGCTCAAATCTGCAGACAAAGACAAAGTACATTCCACAATTCATTTTTTATAAAAACAAATCAAATAAAAAACGACCAAAAAGTACCCAGCTGACCAAGATCATCACAATCCTGACTAAACTACAAAGTCGTTTGTTTAAGCCACAAAAAGTCATTGAAAAGATCTGATTTTGGAGACATTTTGGAGAACTAAAATTATGTGGTTCATTTGACGCACTACTTTGTTATTCAGTGTATTTATGAATGAGGCCATTCAATGTTTTAGAATGGAAATTTTGGGTAACAAGGCAGTCAAAATAATATATATTTTGTTTAAAGTCAGCACGCCACCCACAGTGTATGTCCCCTTAATGGTGCCGTACAGACAAATCTGTGAGGTTCCATTATTTCATTATCGGTTTATCTCCCAGATGTGGGCTGGAAGACATCAATACACAGATCCATTATCAGACTTACCCCTTCTGAAAGACTTCCTCCTTTTTCTCACTATTGAGTTCTGCTCCATCTACCTTTGTGAGTTCCTTACGAGACGTCTCAGTATCAATAACCTTAGGGAATGCTGATGATGAGACCATGGGTGTAGATGGGAGTGAGACAGCATGTCGTCTGGATGGACTAGTTGGCGGACTTGATGGACTCGCCCTATCGTGGAGAATGGAAAAACAGATCATCAAAGTCAACAAATACTTTTGTTTCCTGTTAAAAAAATGGCCAACTGTAAATTAAAAGTATCAGTTATTGAAAAGATCAAATATTTGTTCCTGATCAACTGCATGTTTGACTGCTATATCGCCAGACTTCAAGACTTTTATATACCCCTCTATATAAGTGTATGTTCTTTAGAATGAAACTACCTATGAAAATTACATTTTAAAATGTGGCAGCGTTTTAGAGACATCACCGAAAACCTGGAGTTGTAATATCCATGCAGGAAGAATAAGCCGTAGTTGGAATACACAATCTGAGAAACGTTTCATGCAGATACGTTTTGTTAGTTTGAATTGTTTTTGAATCTCTCTCTCTAAAACCACATTTATTTGAAGGGAATCATTTCTCAATATGTTGTACATTATCAATAGCTGCAGTGCTTCTTACAAAGTAAGTTTTGAACAGGAACATATTACTGATTTAATTTCTCCTTGGACGACAAACTTTATTTCTCTGTGTGCATATGCACACATGCACACAAACAATTCCTTAACAAATTTTGTTTCATCTACCAACCCTGTTTTTTCAGCGTGTTATAGGAAAAATACTTTTGTTGACGGGCCCAAGCAATGCAATTTTGTTGTATTATTCATAAATAGTAGATGCTTTTGTACTTGGGTTCCTGATTCTACAAATTTCTTGGTTCTCTTTGAGAGTTTAAAGTTGAATCTTACAGAGGTGCTGCTTTCATTCCATCCAGCAATGGGTGAACTTGAGGTCCGTCATCACTTGACCGTCTCTTGATAACAACAGAGCTATCTGTCCTCAATAAGGGAGAGTGTCTGCCGTTAGAGGAACCTGTGCTTAAACTGCCCGTTAACCTTGCCTTGGCCTCCTGTTTGATAGATGATAAGAATATTGGTTCATTTCATTTGAATGGTTTGGGGAAGTTAATTAAACACTTTCTTCAAATTAAAAATTATTGTGAGTTCATCCACTGAATAGATGCAGACAATGTAGCTCTCTATGGAATATTCAATTATGTCTTATAATCAAATTTGCCCAAATATGCCGAATGTTGTTGAATTTTGTTGGCCAAGTTTGTTCAGTATAAATATCTGCACAAATACTATAAAGCAGAACATTTTTCTTGTTCCTAGAAATGTAGATACTTATTGACCATGGGAAATATGGGAAAGTTTACTTTGAACCATGGGAAATAAGGGGACCTTTACTTTGAACATTTTGGTTGAGTGGTCAAATATTAGGGCCATTTGCGGCAAATACATTGTCATTTTGAAACAATGCCTCCATAGAGAAAACAGCCTCTTATGTGTTCATGTTTACAAAATGTTTATTCTTACCAGTTCATACTTTGTTTCTAGTTCAAGGTGATAACATTCATATAAAGCCTCCACCTACATGTATGACCATTTAGTACGTGATAGTTGTTAAATATTAGTTGACCAGTTAACCTGATAGATGAATGCCTTTTTGGTTAGCAGTCAAATTTCGTGGCTCTGCTTTCTTGCGAAATTCTGCGCTTAAGACCCAAAGAATCACTCTACAAGGTAAGGTAAGCGCAGAATTCTGTGGTAAGCAAAGCCATGAAACTGGGCCCAGTTTTTTGTCAATTATTAAAAACAAAAGTATTATTTATTCTGAGATGAATATCATTATAATTTTACCTGATTGTTTTTCCCCAAAACATACGTATTCCTAAAGGAATCTACACTCAAAAAAGACAGCTAAATTATACAGGATTGTATTATTTATTCTGAGATGAATATCATTATAATTTTACCTGATTGTTTTTCCCCAAAACATACGTATTCCTAAAGGGATCTACACTAAAAAAGGACAGCTAAATTATACAGGATTGACCCCACGGTTTGTCAAAACTGTGGGGCATTCTGTACCAAAATTGTGCAAGTTTGGCAAAAGCACTCTGAACTGAACGGAGGTAAACTGAATTTGTTCTTTGATGTTTATATTTGGTTTGCAATGCTCTACTGTGCAATCGGGAGAAATTTTAAATAATTTTATTCAAAGATTGTTGTCAATGGTCAATATAATATTAAATCTAAACAGTAAGAACTTTTTGTTTGTCTGCGTATTCAGCTGAAGTGTACGCATATCAGCCAGCATTTTGCACCTAACTGTAATGCGGGTAAATGTACATCGCAGAGAGAACCTTGCTATTATGTGAAAGTTAACCTTAAAATCTTCAGTATTGAGAGAACTGCTAAGCTGAACTGACGTCCTCCTTACTGCCCCAGCAAGCCGAGACTGATGCAATAAGAAACCAGAGTTATTCAAAACAATGATACCATGTTAATCATTAGGACCGGACATTCAAATACTACTACACCAATCAATACATGCTTGAACACAGTCATGCTTTGGTTTACTCTCGACTTTGTGGAAAGTTGTGAAGCAATAAGCAGTATTTTGAGAATCCTGCTTAAGCAGGTCTATGAAAGTAGACCCTGATCTCTATTAAGTGTTTCCTTTTCCCCCCAAAAAGTTACAAATATTGTCAGGTCTGGAAACTTGCTCTCTGTAAACTTGTTGATCAACGATCAGCAACAAACACTAGATCTACCACACAAAAAAACCCAGTAACATGTAGGATTGTCCACTTTTGAATCAGAGATATTGAACCAAATCAGAAAAAAACCAATCTAATTTGCTACCAAACACTTCCTTGCATCAAATACAAATCTCATGCAGTAAAACTCACTGAACATTTTTATTCAAATGTGTTGGAAAAACTAGTATTTTCACAAGCAACCTTCATACTAAAAACTATTAACTAGTTTGTTTCTGTGGCGTCTCCACATACTAGTTACCTCTTCTTCATGCAACTAATATTAATTACAGCAGGACAAAACATAAAAACTTCCCGACCCCAAAAAGGGTTAAAAGTAATACACTCATCACAATCTGCACACATACAGACAATTCAAGTTTATGAAAGTAAAATTGGGCTACAGGGGGTTCTTTGGTGACCAGAGGTTGGGAAGGAGGGGGGGGGGGAACTCAAATGGAAGAGGGAGGTTCACAATGTGGTTCGGTAAATAGTGTGAAGGGGTGTAAGTGGCCACTAAGTAACTAATTTTGTTCGGAAATATTAATTTCATCTACTTTTCAAAGTGATGTTACTCAGCCTATGGCCAGGATTTATCTATACCTTATAAAATGAAGTTTTGTAATTAATATGAGGATGATCTATATGAAATAATATTATTAATGGACACAAATTGAGGTTGTACAACGTACTACTCAAAATAACATCAGACAACTAGTTTAAACTATTGTTTACAAAGCTATTCTCAAAACCAATATAGATTTTCTTTTAAAATGACCAACGTGGTCCAATTTAGGTCAAGTAAGTGTTTTTGATCCGTATAGCGGGTGTTTTATCATTTGATTTGGAAAAAGTTTCAGAGGGTTTGAGAGCTCAGGTTGGTCAAGATGGCAAAGGATCCTCAACTCCCAGGGTGTTAACTGTTACATTCCAGAGAATTGAGAGACTTTCCCATCACCATAAACAATAATTATGGGGTAAATTGCCAAGACTTCAGGCCTGGAATTGTGCATGGTATTGGCCTGGGTGCCCCTTCAACAGTTTCCTTAGAGACTTTAAGATTTTCCAATAAAAAAACGACCCTTGCAAAATGAAAATGGCCTTGCCCTCGCAAAGATGAAATTCCAGACCTGGGGCTTGCCCCTGTCAGGAGGATAGAGGGTACCCAGTATAAATCAGGTTGTTAACAGACTCTCTCCCTCACCATCGGAAATAAGGAACAAGGATAGCAACCCAGAGGCTTTCCACTTTGGGTTTTTTCCCTGGACGTAAGACATTATCCTTACCGGTTGGGTTAATGTCATACTAACGCCTGCAGGCTCCGTTTGTGAGCGAGTGTGCTGACCACCGAACGAAACCGACTGATGGTTAGATGAAGCATTAATGGATTAAGCAGGGATTGGTTTTGGCCAATCAGGGAGAAGCAATTATAATTTGAGATGAAATAAAAATATAAAGAGAAAGGGGGTTAGAAAGTGCACGGATTTGTTTAACTTAGTATATTAGGCTGTGCTTCATGGTGCAACGAAAAAGGTTACAACCTGGATTGATTTATTAAACTTAAAACTTCACAGTGCACTTGTTTTGGGTGATAAAAACAGTGATTAGCATTTATACTTTGTGATGACATAAACAAATATCAAAGAAAAAGGGTTAATAATTGCATTGGTTTATTAAACTTAATATTAGGCTGATTTGTGGTGCATTTGTTGTTGGTGATAAAAAACACAATGATAAGCAACACAAATCAACAGGATGAATAGTTTGGTTTCTGAGACAACACTTACCGAAATCAACACAATAATCAACAAAGCATGGTTAAACAGAAATACAGTATTATTGTATGTTTTATAGCATGTTTTAAAACTTCAAAAACGTAACGTAATGTTACTTTTTGATTACAATTTTATTACACAGAACGGTAACCAAGTGAAGATCGTACAAAAGAAAAAGGTGTTTATTAGTGTGTTTGTTAGTTTTATTCTCCTGGTGTAGACTGAGTTGGTTTTACACCACTGCTCTGGAGAAAAAATCAAAACAAACGTCCACATTTGTTGACCTGGAAAACGAGAACTCCTCTTTGATGTCCTACTGTTTGGTGTTGCCATTTTTTTCACTGGATATGGATGAACTTAGTGAGGTATCGGTATTTGCAAAGCCTCTTTGTGAAGAGACTTAAAAACCAGTACCAGGGTTTGCACACAAAGACAGGTCTGAGGCCAGTGGTTTAAGCATCGGGCGAGTAAACCCATGAATGAACAGTTGGGCAGTCTTGAAAAATGAAACCTCATCTTGTAATTAAATAGGCGAGAAAATTTATGCTGACGTTTAAAAGTTGACAATCAAAAGTATTATTGCCCTCCCCCCCAATCCAAGCCCTTGGTAGAGATGATCTTTACACAAAATATTCATGAACCTCCACATGTTCCCTTCCATCAAGCAATGATGAAGTGTCTTGTTTGGATGTGAATGGATGAACATAAAGTTGTTTGTGAATTATGTAAATTGAAGAAAGTCTTGTAAGATTTGCACAGTGGCAAAATGTAAATTGTTTCTGTTCATCTTACATATGTTTTTGGTGAAGAGCTGGACATTGACACATACGAATTAAACAATTTTGATGTTTTGAAAAGAATGTAGATAGATCTAAAGATAAACTGTACGAAAGACAGACAGACAGACAGACAGACTGGCACAGAATTGGACGAACATGCTGACCAGAAACAACTTTCCAAAAAGACACAGTCTCAAAATCGACAAAGATCACAATAAAAAGAGGTAGAAGAGAAAACTTTGTTTACAATTAATAATTAGAAAGACAGTCGATTACTGAAGAAGTACTTGATATAAAAAACCTTCCATGCTTAAGGTTTCAGATCTCAGAGAAAAGACACTAGCGATCAGTGTTTAATATACCTGTGGTGACCCGTATGATGAGCTTAGCAATCCTGCCCCAACAACCGTTGCCACACTTGCACGCCTCCTGCCAGTCTAAAATACATAATGGCACATCCTTTCAACCAATACTGTTTGTGTTCATTATAGTTGGTTATGGTATAAACGACGGTGTCAAGTATGATGGTGAATGCTATGAATGTTTTCATAAAGTGAAATGTAGTGAAGTGCTGTGGTATGATGAAAAGGTACAGTCTTTTCAACTTTGATGAGTTCATGCTGTGCAGCATGCAGTGATGTGATTTATGAGTATGAAGATGAAAGGTTCAGGAGTAAACTTTATGATTGGTGTAATGTTTAAGTGGAAAAAAACCAGCTGAATCCGTAATAAGAGAGTAGAGCGATAGTTTAAAAGATGTGAACAGTTCACTCAAATGAAGATGGCTGACTAAAACAGCTTAGCGCTTTCTTTCATTTGTAAAGATAACTAGGTGTCAAGTTTTAAATATGTTTGTACAATGATTTTTATTTATAGTAATCAAAACCCAGCGCATTGCGGCTTGTAAAACAAAAACAAAAACAGACAATAATTTTTCTTTGACAGCAAACTTCCAGTTATTTTTCAGGTGTCTGGACCCGACTGCGTTGTTAATCCTAATTGCTAATTAATACGATTAGCTTTCACTAAATTAAAAATATTCTTCTCCCTAGCATTGATCAAACTGATAGCATTCCAATAAAAATGAAATAATTTCAAAAATTCATCGAGAACAAAAACAAAACAACGAAAACAAAATGAAGACGTAGACGGTTTAAAGAGCAGAAAAATTGACAAAACAACTAACACAGAAACACCAAAGACAATCTATGGCCCTTTTCAATACCAAGGCTTGTGCTTAATTGGGCTAAGGCTTCAACTGACAATAATTTAAAAAATGTTCGCTTTATACAAGGCTTCAAATAGGTGGATGGTTCCCAAGCTTAAGCAGAGATTTATAGAAGAAAGGCCCGCGGCCCTTTTCAAAACCATGGCCTGGGCTGCGTCCTGCCAGATTGAAACCCTATAAAGGAAAGGAAAGTTTCTAAATAACTAAAAGAGTCTCAGCCAAAACCCAAGCTCAAAGTGTGGTTTAAAAAACCTGTGCTGGGTGCTTAATCTTGGAAACAAAACCACCACAGACGAACATAAAGCTGTCATCTTTTGTGTTTGCAAGCAAATAATCCTAGTGTTAAGTGCTTTTTAGAGCCAAATGAACCACCCAGGCTTTAGTGTCAACCAAAATGAGTCCAAGATACTCGTGTTCAGTTCTGTTACCTTACTGTCTGGTGGATTCTTCAGCGAGTTATTGAGAGATGAACTCGCACTGGCAGAGCGCATGCGCACTGAGTACTGGTCAAATCAACGAGGACAAACACACAAACATATGGGTGAAAGTAGGACACATAAAAGATTAGTTTGGGGGCAGGGGGGGGGGGTGGGTAACATTAAGAATTTAAAACATGCTAAATATTAAAGGGTTTGCGATCAAATACAAAGCAAAATCACTGAATGTAAAAATGGATTTACAAGCTGGATGGTGCATGCATTTACAGGACTGATAGTTCACAGGGGCGATGGAGGAAATTGCCTCCCTATCCCCTGGTCATGGTCTTGATGCCCCCATTTAGGTGCCCTTTATAAGAGGAAAATATGCCCTTACAAGTATCAGGCCAAGGAGGGTAAAAGGGTCACCAAACTCCGATACTTTTAAATCTTCCTCAGTTGGGAAAGCAGGAAATAGGGTCACTGTCTCCCAATTTATCCCATTTGGGATACATTTACATCTCCCTCAATTGGATCCCTTCCTTCCCAATGAGGGTGTAAATGATCTCTAATGGGAACAAATAAACACTCCATTGGGTGACAACGACAGACAGCTGATGTGCAGTGATCACAAATTCACAAGCGCTACTGTGGGGTGTTTATACAACAATAGTGAAAACTGCCTTTTCGTAAACACAATGATATTTTGTTTTTTAAACCTGGTGAATTTGTGTGGTGGTAAGAACAGGTTTCCCCTTTGATGATTGCTGCACTGACGAGTTCTTGTTGGGGTTCGTTAAGAGCTTAGCTAGCTGGAATAAACTGGTGGGTTTCTGGTTAGTGGGCAGGGGGATGTGATGAAGTGGTGGGGAGGGGGAGGGGGAGGGGTGAATAAGGGGTAGGGTTGATCAGATAAAAGGCTCAATTTGATAACAATGATGATGATGGTGTTCAATTCTCATGACAGTGATGTCAAACGACATAATGACAAGTGATTCAAACTCATTTGTATGTACAATTATTATATCAATACTTTCTGACAATAGACTGTGCAAGTCTCGCGCGTATTCGAACTTCCTGGGGAAGTATTTGAAGAAACAGAATCACACATGCGCAAAAATCAATATGGTTTGGGACCAACTTGGTCATGGAAGTTTGAATACGCACAAGATTTACACGGTTTATATTTCTGGTGTTTGTAACATTAGAAATGGATGCCAAAAAGATACAAGCATCTTACTGGTGGTACTACAGTTCTTAAGATTATCAGCTCATGTACCACTCATCTTATGTATAGTTATATTGAATCCAAAGTGAGGCTGGAAAGAAAAATAGGCTGGTACCCTTTTGTCTTAGTTTTGCTGTAGGGGTTGTCAGTATTAGTTGTTGCTTAATGCACATATTTTTTTTGTTCAGGGAAACGGCAGCAAAGATGATGATAGCTTGATAACCGAAAAAGAAAAAAAAACTTCTTTTATTCATTATATGCCCAGGGTGCATAGCCAAGTATTGCTAATTCTTTGAAGATGGCCCAAAAATGCCCGCAATTTTAGAGAAAAATGCTCAATTAGTAGCAATTTTGGCAAACTCCTTTGAAGATGCCCCAAATTTTTCCAGCAACTCTAGAAAAATGTAACTTGACATACCTTGCCAGTTCCTCCTGATACAGATAAAGCCCTTCTGCTTAGTAGCCTGGAATCTGTCTCCCCTGGTGGGTAACACATTGAGATTCAAATACAGAGGTTATCAAATGCTACCAAAAACACAAGACATTACTTGCTTGGAATAAACTAAACAAATTCCTGTTACAAAATTGTACAGACTGACACATTTGGAAATAAGACACCATTTGGATGTTTGTGGATGTTAACAAATTTTTGCACTGGAACTGGGTATCAAATATCGCTACAATAGCATTTTGCATCAATTTAGTGTAATACTTTTCACATGCAAAAAGATTCTATCTACCAACAAGAAAAAATTTTGTTGTGTCTGTTTTTTTTCTTTCGTTTAATTTTTTTAAATTTTATACTGTGCCTTTAACAACCAGCAGGGTCTATGTGTGCATTACAAGTCTTTATTATTATTATTATTATTATTAATAAAATGAGTGCATTGCAAAACTGAATTTGAGCTTAGAGACCACCTTTCACAATCTCTCCAAAGACAACAACAGGCTCATGAAGTCAAGTTCAAAAAGGTTAACTTTTCAAAGCACTTAAAACAAGCGCTTTTATAAAGACCTACATGTAGCAGCCTGAGAAACATACATCAAAACTGCAATCAAGACGGCGTGTAGCAATGGATTAATCAAGCCTGCATTAGTAATTTATTGATTCCCCAAAGAATGAGGTTTGATTCTTAGGGCCATGACACACGAGGCAATTTACAGGCAACCAGTTCCACGCAATTTACAGGCAACCAGTTCCAGGCAATTCTCATGAAGACGAACACTCACATGTTAAAGGAACACGTTGCCTTGGATCAGTCGAGTTGGTCTTTGAAAAGCGTTTGCAACCATTTGTTATAAAATACATATGATTAGAAAGATATTTTAAAAGTAGAATATAATGATCCACACAAGTATCACTCGAAACTGCGTGGTTTTCCTTTTACCTCGTCGACTAACACGGTCGGCCATTTATGGGAGTCAAACTTTTGACTCCCATAAATGGCCGACCGTGTTAGTTCGCAAAGTAAAAGGAAAACCACGCAATTTCGAGGCATATTTGTGTTGATCATTGTATTCTACTTTTAAAACATCTTTCTAACCATATGCATTTCATAACAAACGGTTACAAACGTTTTCAAAGACCAACTCAACCGATCCAAGGCAACGTGCTCCTTTAATTTCCAAATAATTTTCTTAGGACAGTAAGATAGTGATAAAAAAATGTAATGTACTTCATAGATTTCCTTTTTGCATGCAGTCACTACTGAAGCCGATAATATTAATATTTATTTCTATATATTTTTTTTTTAATTTCTGAGGTAGATAAAAAGTACAATAATGCACATTAAGTAGGTAAAAACATTGCCTCCAAGTTGCCTGTAAAAAATGACCCTGTGTGACATGGCCTTTAGGAAACACACTCATCGTGCAAGAAATAACTCACCACATCAGCAAAGCCAGGCAAGACAGAGAATTGAAGCAAGCAATCACGATAAGGAAGGAGAAAAGGGGGGTGAGGAAAACAATTATCACTCAATCAATGTGACGACAAACAAACAAAGCAAACTTAGTTCACGTACAAATCAAGCCGCTCAGGCTACGGCTATTGGCTGATTCAGCGATCCAGCCACAGCCATTACTGAAGCCGATAATAAGCCATTTACGAGTTAGATTTGAATGTCTGGTACAATGACTTGCTCAGTCACAAGTTACCACTTAAATTTGAATTCCTCAAAGAGAGTTGTTATTTCGCATGATTCGAAGCAAGTTTATTACGTAGTTATGTATCGAACAGCAAACATCTTACACAGTCTAAATGAATCTGCACTATTCACAATGGTACCAGGGTTTGCTTATCTGTAGGTTGCTATACAAAAGCTTGCCTGAACCATATGACATACTGTATCTGCTGTCTGATGAACTTTAATTTAAGCAGTAACTTGTCATTGTATCCAACAATACTCAAATCAAACTCGCAAATTGCGTAGTGGGACATGGCCATACTAAGAGAGTTCATTGTGAAAACCGTGACCTGTAAAATGGGCACAAAGTCTCAAAACATACACACATGTACAGTGGGCACAAATTGTGTGAGTGCATAGTCAAAGAGAAACACGTGAACATGCTCATGCTTTAACAAGCTTTAACATTACTGAAAGACATTTCTAGCCTAAAGTTGGTATACTACTGCAAAACAGTTACAGTTGCATCGCCCGGTTTGTTGCCAAAATGCTCAAATTTTCTCAGACTGATCTTTGACTTTGAGTATTTCAAATCTGAAAACCTATAAAACTTCCTGAGTATGTCACAGTGTACTAAATACCGTAAATTTTTGTACAGAAGGCTGCTGGTATCGTGAACAAAGTTACCTCCCAACGGAAAATTGTTTTTGCATCTTTGAACTAACAGTTATTCTGATGGACTATTTTGTTCAGAGCCTCCAATGAAAACACTAACTTTAAAAAACATCAATTTGGCAAAACAATCGGCGATGCAACTTAAACAAAAACATTTAAAAATCAAAATTCATGCTCTACAATGTATTCGAAAGGGAAATTGTTATATTGTCATTGATTTCTATAGATTAATCCCTAGTGATCCCTTTAATGTCACTTCCCAGTTTGTATCGTATTCTGGTCGTGATCCTTGACTTTGCGGCAGTAAACTTCAAGACTGTGGTTATCCAAAACAAAGATATTGAGAAAATAGGTAGCTCATTTGGTAGAGCGCCGGAATGTTAATCTAGAAGTAGCAGATTCAAATTCCACTTAAGTCAACTTATCTTTGTTCACCCAAAAGTTGAATAAGAACAAAATGTACAAAATAATAACTAATTGAAGCAACTTTTTTTAAGTCTGCGCCAGAGCTGGGTATTAAGCATCGAACTAGAGGGCGCACTAGCCTATATAGTCGCCCCGGCATGCACGCAGGCGCCATTTTCTAAGTTGACAAAACTGGCATCGCACAGCGTGTGTTTGTGCGGCCATTTTGTAAGTTGACAAAACAGCATCGCGTAGCTATCAATAAACACAAACTCAAACGTGTGTTTCATATTCAATGCGCGTATAGAATGGCACGCGCGTGTCTCCTTGCAGTCCCGTCACATTTGTGCAAGAAGCATCACCAGTGCGCCCTCTAGTTCTCATATATAACTCTATGGTATTAAGAGAGTTGCAACATGAAGGGATTATTTTTTCATTCACAGGGTGGCTGGATGCCATTTTTGGTCCAAATGCAGCACAACCCAATGGGCAGACTCGTTTACTGGCACCCTGTACTCAACAATGTAAGAGTTTTGTTGAACCTCTCTCTAAATACAGCTCTGGTCTGTGCTGAAGCATTAGCTTAAGACAGTAAGGTTAAACTTGGTAAGGTCTAACAGCTTATAGGCCCTCTAGCAATAGCCATTAGTCTAACTTAAAGCATCAGCATACTAAACATCTAACTTGCTATTCAGTAAGTACTGAGAAGTCAATATTCTAGAGAGGTCACCGCTTTCAACACAATAGCTGTGAACACTTTTGATACAGGACCCACGTCACACAGCCTAAGCCGGAGCTTAAGCCATCATTTTGAAAACATAACTCACCATCTGCCGACACGTTGCTGGTGATACTGTTGCCTCTGAACATTTTTCGATTTTCTTGAAGAAGTTTTCTGAGGGGAGATAAACATTTAAAAAACCTAAATTACAATTTAATTCGCTTATTTCTACATCAACAAAGAAGATATTTGTGTAGAGTAATAGAGAAGAAAATATGTGAAGGGGTATTTTCAAAAAGTAGAGCTTGTCAGATGCAAGCCCCCTCAGTAGCTTTTCTGCACTTTAGAGTAGTTTATCCCTGTGGCATGTTGTGGCCGAGCAGTTGAGAGCAACGGACTCAAGCTCTGGTATTTCTGATCAACAAACTTAAGTGTAATACAAATCACAATCGTAACATCCAACCTACTTTGCATCTTCAAGCTCTGCGTGTTCTCGTTCAAAAAGTCTCTTTAGGTTTTCAACGTGGGATATCATAACTTCAGTTGCTTTGCTGAGCCGTCCCTCCTAGAGTCGGGGGAAAAAATGGAAAAAGATGAAATATATTTCTTTCAACTCTGCTCCACCTCGTCAAGAGGAGAATATCCCATCTCTCATTCAATGAAAACATTCTCACCACTGCACTCCTAAACATTCCTTATTTGTCTACCATTCCCTGCTCACCTGCTGGACAGCCCCAAAGCCTTCCGCCTTGCTTGACAGTCTTAATGAGGATGACTGTAGGACCTCCACATGTTGCTTTATCTTACTGATGTAATCCCGAGACACTGTGTCTATGCTGCTCAAAGGCTCCAGCATCTACCAATCAAATATAACAAAAATGTAAGCAAGATGATGTGGAACTGTTATTGAAGTCCCTTCTCTGTTGGATAAGTGTACTGGGTTCTATATCCCAGCTTTACATATTCAAGACTGTGTGGATGGTTTGAAAAACATCTTGGTGGGAATGATTGAAATACTGATCGGCACCATGCAATACGTTCACACGATTGGATAAAGTAAACAATTAATTAGCCCTCTTCCTTTTAAACCAAAGTCGCAAGAAGAATTCAACAAAATTGGGGATGGACAATGGCTAATTTACTAGAGCGGGATTTGAACTAACGACAACTCTGATTGACACAGGGATGTGATAGGCTGCTGGAAAAAAAACCTGAACTGTGAATGTGCAAAGCATGAGAGCATGCGAGCACGAAGTCTGCTTACACGCAATTATCTTTGGTATTAAAAGCCCTACATTGCAATGTGGGGCATGTTTTTATCTTCAAATTTTAATTATTTTGATCTCAATTATAAATATGGAGCAATCACAGCCCTGTTGAGACTTATTTTAGAAGAGCGACAATAATCATTTCCAATGGATTTACATCATAGACTTTAACTATTATTGATATAGGTCGATTCTTTCGTAAACAAGAAGAGGTGACCATGAGTTAATAAAGGTCAGGGGAAATGGTCAAATCAACATGCCTATAGGTCAGTGTGTCCCAGCGCCTTGAGTTCAGGTGCTGGGACCAAGCAAAAGCTTCCCATTTGAAGGAAGAGGCAATTATGGTAATTAATCCAAAATTAATGGCCATAAAAACTCACTTGTTAAGAAGCACTATTGAGAGTGTGTAACATTTTGAGAAACGTTTTATGCATGAAATGTTTCTCAGATTCTGTATTCCATTCACAAATTCCCGAGTTGACAAACCACTCCAGATTTTCCGCGATTGTATTTCTAAAAAACGCTACCTCCTTTCGAAATGATCCAGATTTTCCGCAATTGTATGTTTAAAAAACGCTACCTCCTTTCGAAATGATTTTTTTTTTCACAGTTTAGTTTTATTGAACATTATATAGAATAACAACAATCAAACCGTTCCAAAAACCAAAGGTGAACTCTGCCTTTAAGGACACAAGGCCATCACCAGGAACCGTCACCAAACCACACTTTTAACAATACCAGGAGTTGAGTCAAGTGCACTGGACCGCTTGGACATGACACTTTCATTTCACAATGAAAGTAATTTAATTTAATGTGTACAAGATATACAGTCAATGCACACACAAAAATAGAAGAAAAAAAAACAATGAAAAATATCATGCATGAGTAAATATGTTTGCTAAAAAGGAACGCATGACACATCATTTACAAGCCAACCCCAAGTTCTTTCCAGAACCAACACTACTCCAAAGAGATTTACACATGGTGCTACCACAAACCTCACCTGATTATTCTTCCACCATGTAAAGTTTCCATTCTAAATTTGTGGCAACACTTTGGGTTTTAACTTCATTTTGGAGTGTTGATTTTCCAGTGGGACATGTTTAAAGTAACATGGACTTAGACCCCGTAATCGATCAGACCCGCAATTTTGAGAAAAGGGCGATCACAGGGCGATCAAGCGTAAGTGGGAACGCGTGGGCAATCAGGATCAGACAGGATCAGACCCCGCAATTTGATCCACCTCAGGAGTAGGATCAAAGCGGGATCTGATCTCGAAAGGGCGATCAATGTCTAGTGGGAACGGAAAGGGCGATTTGACCCCGCAAATTGAGGGCAAACATCCGTTCACAAAAGGTAGGTCAACGCACGATCATACTCAAGTGGGAACGCGACTGCGATTCACGTCCTTTTGCGCGGTCAGGATCTAGTAATTGTGGATCCAGTGGGAATGCGGTCTTGACACATAGATACTTTGTAATAAATCAAAGACTCATCAACTTGTTTTTCTTGTGTTTAACCCTGTTCACATTGCCAGGCCAATCCAAGAAATAACCCTGAGAGAGATGTATGGCTGTTTCATGGAACTTTGCAAGGATTAAAAGTCAACTGAATTTTCTTAGAGGGAAATTTATCTAGTGTGAAGTAAGCTTTTGTTGGTTCTTTGAGTGGAGGGGGAATTAAGATCCATGGATGACTTGGTCACAACTTACTTGTAAAGTTTGTAGCAAGCCCTCTATCTCTCCATCAATATTCTTCTCAGCCAAGTCTCTCTGTCTATGATGAAGTGTGACTCGTTTCTGTAGCGTGTACTGGTTAGCTTTGAAGGCTAGCTGAAGGGCATTGAACTTTTCTTCAATCTCATTCTCCGTCAGTGCACACAATCTGTCAGACAATGAAAAAGATGATCCTGATTTGAAAAAGATGATCCTGATTTAAAGGTTGATTACTAAGGAGTGAACTTACCAGGGACTCCAGAGAAGTAGACTTAACAGGGCCTTGGACAAACTGTAAACAGAATTGTCTCTGCTTACAAAATGTTATTTTTGTTTATCTTGTGTTTACCTATTTTAGACAATAAACGGCTTGCAAAAACACAATTAACTGCCTCTTACTTGGTTGTGTATTTAAAAGTTGGCATTTATAGGCTCTTAGAAATGGGTAAACATCTTTGAAATGTAAACTTTGTTTAGTGCATCAAATGACAAAATAAAAATCTCCCAAACTCCAAAATCTACCTTGCGGCAGTAGAATAAATAGAAACTTCTCATACAGCTGCATTCTGAATATGGTTGACCCAGATTTTAAACTAGTCTTTATTGTACATGAACATATGGTTTTAATTATGTGTTCCTTTTTAAATGTTATTATATAATACTTGGTTTTACCTTTATTTGGCTGTTAATATCTTTCAATATCTTTTTAACGTTCTCAGTCATTTTCTTTTATATTAATATTTGTTTGTAGCCGCTGGGCACCAAACAAAGGTTGTGCTTAGACGTCTCCCCAGGGTAAATAAGAAATAAATAATATATAGATAAATTAATAAACATTGATGCTTCACCATGCAAAGCCTCTAAACCCATGCAAGAAGAAACTTAATTGAATTATACAAATTCATTGAAAATAAATTGCCACGTTGATATTCACAAATAATTTTGACCCACATACTAATTTTCTAGTAGATTTGACTTCAGTTAACATTTCTTTATTTTTACTGAGCCAATTATGAGGCGTCAGTTTCTTTCAAATGAAATTGACGCCAGCAGAACTGAAACACCATCTGGGTTAGAAAGCAGACAAGGACAAATCAATCTGTCTATAGAGCTTGAGCTGGCGCTGTTAATTATTCACAATCAATTAGTTCATTCTTGTCGCCAATGTTGTAATTAACATCTCTTTTGAAATGGTGTTCTGTCTCCATTGTTAATGGTTGTTCATTATTAATAATTCATATTTTAAAGAGTACAGACAGGCTACTACATTATTTTTAAGTGATGATGAATTTTGCATTGACAAATCCATTTGGGAGGATATAATAAAAATAAAAAAATAAAAAACTGAAATCACATCAAATTAGAAAGAATATCATGCTTGTTAATATTTCAACCTACAGCCTGGACCTTGGTTTTTCATATGCCCCATCAAAAATGTTGGAAAATAAGTTTGAATGTCAAATAAAGTATCACATATGTTTGTTTGTTTTTCTGTTTATGTTGCAAACATAAATTCTACCTACAAATATTATAAGTTGTTATAAATGAAAGAAAATAGTATACAATATAAAAAAGTATAAACAAAATAATTAAAATGCAAAAACTCACTCTTTGGAATGTCCGACTTTAAGACCCAACTTCTTCAGGACTGCATCCGGTAAGAGTGCCTTATTATCAGTTGTAGGCCCCTCGTTACTCTGACACCCCTCTTTATCATCATCAGTGGTAGAGTCCTCCACTAGTTTCAATCTTTCCTCTGGGTCGGTCAATCCTGTCAGAGGGGTGGGATTAGATGAGGTAGTGGTGGAGAGGGTGGTGGAGAGGGTGGTACTGTCACGATGAGGTTCTGACTCAGTAGCTTCTGTCAAATCTGGCATAGTGAAGAGCATGTTGGACTTCCTTTGGAGTTTGTGTTCCTTAAAACAAAATACACAAAAGAAGAGTTAATTAAAATAATACAGAATAGCCGAGCACTGCTAAGATTGTAAATTATTGCTTTATATCCCCCTAACAAATGCCCCAACACCCAAACAACAAATAAACAAAACAACCTAAATAATAAAATTGGAAATATTAAAAGCAATTAAATTGCAAAGTCACAAGTTACCATTTTCATATTTTGTTTGGGTGTGTGCATAACCACAATCATCGGTACACTTTTTGTCACAAACACCACCTGAACAACCAGTTAAATAATGAGTAACTCTTTGCAGATCTTGTATTCAACAAACCCAATCACTTTATATTCATCATTGACACAGCGATTGTTAATTGATATATAAATAACATTGAGATAGCTGCTACATCAGTAGTTTTCTAACTGTTGTTCATAAATGGACACGTGTACCCGTGATTGTGGCTGTGCAGATGAGCACTGAATCTGGGGAAAAAGGTAGACTGAAAGAAATTAGTCCACAACTCAGGCCTGCTACTTTGATGGGATGTGAACCAAAGACCCTGCATTATAGAGCAGATATTTCAACCACTATACATGTAGACCACCAAGCATACCCAATGACACGAGACTATTTCCAATACAGTAATTAGCATCAGTGGTTTCAAACTTTTGTTCATAAAATTGACATGTGCACCCATGATAGTGGCTGTGCAGTTACATATAAACTGATTGCTGAAACTGGGGAAAAAAGAAGACTGAAATAAATTAGTCAAAAACATAGGCCTACTACTTTGACCAGATGTGAACTAAAGACGCTAAAGCATATATTTTAACAACTAGACCGCCAAGCATATATTACCTAATGACAAGAGGCTATTTCCAATACAGTAATTAGCAACAGCAAACAATTTAAGAGATATAATCATTTGCATTATAAATAAAGAATATTTTGGTTTCACCATACACAAATATATGATAAGAACTGAACAGTTCTACTTCAGTCTTCCTGAAGTTTATTGTTAAAAATACACCAGCATACTATCTATTAAGTTGATATTTGTTTGTGATAACCACAGCCACATGGATGTGACGCGCACAGGAAAGATCAAGATGGAACAATGATGAAGAGGCCTTCCTCCTGCAGTGGAGCGACATAGGCTGAATAGAACCACAGCCAAAGTTAAACTTGCACATCGTTTTTTTAAAATCAGTAATCAATATTTTATTTCTGGATAATGATCGGACTACAAGTTGATGCCTTCTTGTTTGCCACAAAAAAACTAATAGTTCAAAGCAAACTTGTGTGCCCATACTCACTGCCTTATGGAGACAAATGACAAAACAGAAAAGGAAAGTATAAAAGGTCTCCATAAGGAAATTCTAAAGAGTTTGTGCTCCACAAAAATGTTTGTGCATGAAGTCTATGGGGATATGTTCAGTAAGTTCATCTAAGCACATTGTAGTCATAGCTGCACGTTTTGCTGTTACTCATAAATATACTCAAACCAAGTTCACCACTCACATGACTGAAGATGACTCAAACACTTGAGTTCTAAAGTGAGAATCGCCATAGTGAGTCACATCTTTGGGTGTTATTCCGAAATCCTGGGTATTTTTTATTCACGAGATACGCTTGTTACAGAGTCTAACAAATTCAGTCAGATGCTATCCTTTTCTATAGGAGTTTAAATGAACAGAATCCTCATATGCAACATCATGCATTAGCATCTGTGTTCAGACATTGATCCTCACATAATCCGCCATGCTCACTGTCTCCTCTGAAAGTATCACACTTTGCTCCATCCTACCTCCACGTCCGGCACATTTTCTGTCAGTTGGTATTCTCGATTCAAACAAACAAAACAACCTCGCCAAAAGTTCCAGTGACACAACGCCCCAAAAGACACGGGTAGATTTTTCATGTTCCCCTTGCACCCACATGCACAAGATGACTTGATATCGGATTGATTATTTACACTAAACACCGCTGCGAATAAATTCAACGAACAACTGACTGTGACCTCTTTTTGTACGCCTACCTCAGAAAAGAATCAATGTCAACACTTCATTTTGTCAGCTTACTCTAGAAATATTTATATAGGATTAAATGTGGACACAAACACTGAATGGATTGGACTATTGGGCAGCCTACTGGTGGGCAGGTTTTTTGCTTTGTGCAATTACCCAGGCACTTCAAATAAATAAACCATAAGGTTATAAGCTTCCTAGATACCCTAAAGTGAGTGCCTAATGTCTGTTGATCATGGCGTGCCCTTTTTCTTTTGTCAAGTTGAAGTATCAAATTGACGGAGGGCCCATTTCATTATTGGTCTTTTGATAATAATCAGCGACAACTGTCCTTCAGTGGAATTTACATTATAGAAATTGATTCTACATGGTTTTGCTGTCATTATAGGGTTCATGTTTTTCTGAATTTTACTCTATGCACAAATAGTTTTGGGTGGTAAAGTGATTGCTTGTGGTACAAAGTTTTTTTTCGATGATCATTAGAAAAATTGTTGGATGGAATATCTTACTAATCACTAAACAGTGTCTGTTTTAAAAAGTAAATACTATAATTTATGGTGGCCCTGACGGGACACAGCCAGTCGTGAATATTTTTGCGACGTCGTGAATATTTTTGCGACGTCGTGAATTTATTCACGACAAGTCGCGAATATTTTTGCAACGTCGTGAATATTTTTGCGACGTCGTGAATTTATTCACGACAAGTCGCGAATTTTTTCACGACTAGTCGCGAATTTTTTCACGACAAGTCGCGAATTTTTTTACGACTAGTCGCGAATTTTTTCACGACTAGTCGCGAACATTTTCATGACGTCGTGAATATTTCTGCGACTAGTCGCGAATGTTTTTTCAGTAGCTTGAGTGTGCAATTACTGTATTCACGTTGACGGCTTAGTAAGACTAAGCTGAAAGCTGTCCCGTACGATGATGGATCCGGAGGAGAATTCCGACTCTTGCAAATCGATAGTGGGTTATTTAAACAAAACTAACGTTGACGTATGGCCCTTACGGTAGGCCTACGAGGCCTGACGTTATAGTTTTACTAGTACTTTAGTAGGAGTAGGCTATCTTATGCTAGGCAATAAACGTTGGCACTTTCACTCTTCAGATAAAACATAACGTTATATGTCACCCGAGGTAAATTTTACAAACAACCCAATGATAAGTTTAATTATAATGTGTTGACAATTTCAGCAAATAAATTTGACAATTTTTACCTGAAATGTTAGAGCAATTTGCGTTGTTATTTCCAACTTGAAACGCGAGTTCGTTCCGTCACGGCAGGGTGCAACGCATCACGTAATCCCCCACCAAGTTTAACTGAAAGATTAATCCTTTGGCATTCAGAATTATTTGGGTTTGGAGTAATTCAACCTTGAAAACCCCCGAAATATTGATGAAAGTCAGACACTGTTTTTTCGAACTTCGATAACAATTCTACTGGATAAAACATGGGCCCCATACACATAGCTGAGTGGCTACAATCTTCATAGCTTGGCTCTCTACGCGTGCCGTGTAAGAATTACACACTCAAGCTACTGAACAAAATATTTACGACTAGTCGCGAATTTATTCACGACTAGTCGCAGAATTATTCACGACGTCGTAAAAAATATTTGCAACTAGTCGTGAAAATATTCGCGACTAGTCGTGAAAATATTCGCGACGTCGCGAAAATATTCGCGACTTGTCGTGAATATATATACGACGTCGCGAAAATATTTGCGACTAGTCGTGAAAATATTCGCGACGTCGCGAAAATATTCGCGACGTCGCGAAAATATTCGCGACTAGTCGTGAAAATATTCGCGACGTCGCGAAAATATTCGCGACTTGTCGTGAATAAATATACGACGTCGCGAAAATATTCACGACTGGCTGTGTCCCGTCAGGGCCACCATAATAATTGATACTGTATGATGAAGCATGAATTTTCTATAATTTTTATTAATTTTGTTATTTTGTTTTGAAAAATAACCATATTTTTGAGTGAACTATACAAACTTATATGTATTGTGACTCCCCTTCCATTATTATCACAACACATATGACAGGCATAATATTGGACCTTAAAAGAAAAAAGTATGAATTTTTTGATTGAGTACAAAGGGTTGACCTACAATTATGTTTGAGGCTTTGACAGATTTTGCAGACTTTTTTGTTTCCTGAGGGCAAAATAATTATTGAAAATCAGATTAAAGTCAATGGACTATTTTGCCTGTTAAGAGGGCCACTAATAATCAAGTATAACCTGCGTTTTCAAACTTTATGCTCGGTCAGACTTTTGGAGTATCAATATTCCTTACCTCTCTTAGTTTAGCCAGCGGCAACACAGGCTTCACAACCTGTGGCATTTCAGCCTGGATTGGTCCAGTCGCCTTCAAGATATCAGCTTTGATGTCAAACTCTTCAACCTCAGAGTCTTTACGCTCAGACTTTGACTGTAGTTTGTTATCCTCTTTATCAGATTCACCCTGGAGGAATACAAAGACAGAAAACTTGCTTAGTATTTTCCTTTGACCCCCCTCCCCCTAAATCCATTGTCCCTGTAATGAGCACTTGCTCAGAACAGCGTAAACAATGGAAATTTACCTGGTAAGTCTGCTGCCACCCAGCATTCCAAAGTCTCACATTAAATGACTTCAAGTTTCCAATTAGCATAAATCAGATCAGCAATATGGAAACTAACTTCTCTTGGCTGTCTGGAATAAAGTCTAGCAGCATAAATAACCACAATGGTAATACAACCCCTAGACTTTTACACACTAACTATCCAGGGCTATGGAGTAAGTGAGGAATTCCGGACATGCCCTGGCCTGATTCTATTGCTACTTTCTGTTGATAGTTACAAGAGTAATTCAATCATGTGGATTTAAAGTCCATTGTCAACCTGAAGATATTCTTTGTTTGATACCAACTGGTTCAATTTTACTCGTGAATAACAACAGTAATTAGCAATCAAAGAGAAACTCAAATCAGTCACATTAATCAAACAAAGAAACTATACAAACCAAAGCTCTACTTCAATGTTTCAAACTTGAGAAAGTAGTATCGTTATTGTTTCTTTCACTGTGATCAATATAAAACAAAAGATAGTGGCCCAATTTTTTGAATCTATCAAAGTCTTTCTTGAAGGGTTATACCATAGGTTATTTTGTTGGTAAGCAGTTTGCAACAGCTAATCCTATTTTGTACACAATCCCTTCAAATATGGATAGTTCTTTTGAAGAGTTTTTAAGGATTAGCAGAAACCCTGATTTGATGGAGGACAACCCTGGTCTGCGGTTACTTGACCTTATCAATTCTGCATATCGATAACATTCACACAGCGTAAGAAAGTGAAACTCTATCTGTGTTATTTAATTACCACCAGAAGTTGGCAATCACTTGTAATTCTTCTCATAACAAAGGATTCTAACTTGCCTCAATAACCACATACAATCAGGGTTATTTGAGGTCATGAGCTAAAATGACCTTAACATAACGAACCAGTTGGCATAATTCAGGGTTGAGATTGTATGAAAATGAACAATCCTGAAATTTGAAAACAGTTTCCTCTTGGTGTGGTGGTGAAAGTTCTGTATGTACCGACTCCTATTAAAGCCCCATATCATTTCATCCACACATCTGAAGGGCAGAGCCTTTTATCTAAGTGAGTTAAATGTATACCTTTGGTTGTTGGACCATCGATTGTCTTATAAATGTGGTACATGTATGCAAACAATAAAACTAACATGTAAAAATTTCATTTAAAACAAAAAAGGTGGTAGCATTTTTGATATATCGCCGAATGTCCCTGCAAGAAGAATAATCCGTAATTGGAATACACAAGCTGAGAGAAATGGTTCTCAGATTCACTTTTGGGGCATAAAAACTTGTGTAACTTTTTGTACTTTTATAACCACATTACAGGTGAAAAAAAAAAAAAAAGTTTTTATTGCCGTTCATTTTAAGAGTGACTACCAAAAGTATTCCTTCCCTTTAAGATGAATCTTAGTGCTTTAAGAAATCGAGCAGTAGTGCAAAATTCCTGCATACAATGTACTCGCCTGTGGACATTCTGTGCAAGAATCTATACTTCCTTGTCCACCCTCCTTAACATAACAAACCAAGTCTTTCTTTTATGACTCAAGGACACATCTTTGTCAAAACAAATCATCAATCTCTCCTTATACTTTTAGCTGTGTGGGTGTCATTTTCTTTTATCAACAGTATGATTTATCTTTCTGGGGTAATAAATAAACAAGTATTAAACCAGTAGGAAAACTTGCTATGATTTGATTTTTAAAATAATTTTGTGTTGAAAAAAAACAAGAATTGACAGAGCAGGACTTGCTAAGAACTGAGCTAACTAGCCCTAACGTCAGCGATTATACCTATTTTGTACACACATCAAAAAAAATATTTAAAAAATAGGGAAAACGCCAACATTATGGCTAGATGATAGCTCAGTTGGTAGAGTGCCGGCATTTTAATCTAGAGGTCACAAGTTCCATTCCCAACCTTGTAATTGTTTCTTTTTTTCAACCAAAAACAATTATCTAAATTACTGAATTCAAATACAAATGCAAATTGAGTTTGTTAAGGGAGAAAATGGACTTTGAAATCACTTTTTACAGCAAATAAATTTGATAATCGATAGTTTCAGATTAGTGAGAGCAAAAATTTAGAGTTCTGTAAAAGTAAGCCAAGTTAATTCACAGACCTTTCTTTCCCCCAATAAATTTCTGATAGTTTCAGTTTTAGTTTGGGGTAAAGATTTAGAGCACTTTCTCACCTCACCACCTGTTCTCTCCTCTTGTAGCTCCCTTGTAGGACATGTCTCTGTCGTCCCTTCTGTCACTGTGTCTGCTGTGGGTTCTGTTACGAATACAGGGGACTCTGAATGGTTCTCAGGTTCAGCTTGTGAGGTTTGGTCGTCCGCATTGACTGCTGTAAATTAAATTATATGGTTTAAGGGTAAGACATCATTATGAAAAGTGAGTTACGAGACTGTTCTGAAGTTAAATGTTACACGTTTAGGTAGTTTTCAAGAATCTATTGAGAAAAAATACTTAAAGTCAAGGCCACGTCAAACACTTGATGAACAAGTATAGTTCCTTTTGAAAAGATCACAAATTTTTGAGTCAAGAGAGCTTTATGGCCAACATTGGTTACTATGTTACCATCATACTTCCCAGGAAATCTACATCAAGTGTGAAACCAACGATGGGGTTAAAACACCTAAGAACCTTCCTGGGGTTTTATTTTCTGGAAGTTGGCACTGTAATGTGAAAAGGGCTAAACATGAACACAATCAATCCCACAGCTGCCTACATTTGCATCTTACAACCAGGTAGTGTACAACAATCAGGAAAATGTTTAGAATTACAACTAAAGGCAGTGGACACTATTGGTAATTACTCAAAATAATTATCATCACAAAACCTTTCTTGGTAACGAGTAATGGGGAGAGGTTGATAGTATAAAATATTGTGAGAAACCGCTCCCTCTGAAGTAAGGTAGTTGTCGAGAAAGAAGCAATTTTCCATGAATTTGATATCAAGACCTCAGATTTAGAATGAGGTCTTGAAATCAAGTATCTGAAAGCACACAACTTCGTGTGACAAGGGTGTTTTTTTTCTCTCATTATTATCTCGCAACTTCGACGACCGATACAGCTCAAATTTAGGTTTGTTATTTTATGCATATGCTGAGATAGACCAAGTAAGAAGACTGGTCTTTGAAAATTACCAATAGTGTCCATGGTCTTTAACATAAAATGGGAAAAGTTTCCACAATCAGGGATTTCTTTTAAATGTGTGCACCAGAATAAGGAAAGATTGGTGTATTTCTGTGAAGTTTCTGCAGAATCAGAGAGGGTTGGCAGTTCTGCAATCCAAGTACAAACTGCTTGCTCTAGCTGTGTGAGAGAGATTTATATGCAGAGTACACACTTGCTTGTTACAAATTGAGTGTTTATTGTTAAAGCTAATTTTAAAGAATTTTTATCGATTGTACCAGTGCAATTCAACCCGTCGATTGCCATTCTGAACATCCGTTTTGTTGTTTAAAAAATATTGTAAGACTTTCTGCTCAACACAAACAGAAAGATCAATGCAAAGGTGTATGTTCGTCAGATCCCACTCACCATTATCTGTAACCACTTCATCATCGTTGACTGAAACAGCTGGAGAGAGTGTTGGTGATGGTGAACGATCCCTTGTGCTTGGCCGTTGTAAATGCTGATCTGTTATAAAAACCGGAATAATGCCATTTATTAGAACGTACACAAATTATTGTGAGTCGAGGCTGAGCAGCCAAGTGTACTGGACTCAAGCTCTGGTGTTTCTGATCAGCAGAGTGTAAGTTTGAGTCACGGTCTTGACACTTGTATGCAAAAGCAAGACACTTGATAATAAGTGCTTTGTCCTTGGGATGGGACATAAAGAAGTAGGTACCGCTCGTAAAAGAAATCAGGTCACTTATGGTAAAGAAAAGGAGCTAGCCCCGGTGTTTCTTAAAAGGCTTGGCAGCGAATTCCACCACCTCACACTGCTATCCTTTCAAGGTGTTGTCTCATCAAATCATTCTTGACACTCTTCACAAGATTTGATTGTATAACATTTATGACAGACACTGCCAATGTCATTTGATTGTATAACATTTATGACAGACACTGCCAATGTCAGGTATGCGATCTGATGATTGTGAAAATTCCTTTAAAAAATGGCTCTCTGGTTTGATCCCCCCTTATTTTAGACCAAAAACCTCACATGGTTGTTTGGTGAAGAAATTTTGCAGACTTGGTGCATCACCAGATTTGTGACACAATGTGGGTTGTTTTTTCTCCATTTGGTGACTGCTTTACATCTTTGATGAAAGTTTGAAGTCTCAAGGGAATTTGCAATAAAATCCTGAAACTCAGGAACAACCCTGAGAAATTGCATCCATAGATTGTACAGTATTATTATTATGATCATTATTATGGTTCTGTTTTAAAAAAAGAAGGAAAAAAAACGTTGATTATAAATTTTAAAAAAGTTCTAACCAGATGAAGTTAATTTAAATTTGTTGTTTTACCAGGCGAGTTAACAGGTGACCACCTTCGGCCTCTTCTTGTCTTGGTTCTATCGGACGCCTTCTTTGAGTCCTCAAGAAGTTTCAGGCTAAACTCATTTTCCTCTTCAGTCATCTCAACATCCAGGAGATTGTTGGTGAGGTCAACCATCTTGCTATCACAACCTGAGAGAGCAAAGACAAAATATCTCAAAGTTAGTCAAGACTACCTGAAGTGAGTAAACTCCTTCAAGTGTAATCAAATTAGGTTGAACAGCAAAAGAATTAAGAGAGCAAGATTTGAACCTGCGGCCTCCAGATAAACAAGCTGGTGCACTACCAATTGAGCTATCTAGACCTAATGTTGCCAGTCTCCCAATTTTGTCAATATCTTTGTTTCAAAAAAAAAAATTAGATAAACATCAGTGTGTTTGAATCCAACCAGAGAAGTATGGCTGTTTTTTTTCTTCGTAAGGACAGAGTAAAGTCCTTAAATACCACACATCAGTGAAGGGTAGAAATTAAAACTATAATATTTATTTAGTCAGGTTAAAACCCGATCAAAGTAAAGGTTTGCAACTAAAGTCGCAGTGTGTGGTCTTGTTGCTGACATCTTGTCTTCGGACTTCTCATCAAGTTCAAAGTTTAAGTTTGAGTTGAGTGCATGGCGCTCCAATGCATCACAGGAGTAAATACATCTCCTGATGACAGAACAGAAAAGTGTGCGAGGAGGATGGTGGGCATGGAAGGATCTTTCTTCAACTAAAAATATTTCTCCGATAAGGTTTTTAAAACCAAATAACTTGAAGTGAGATAACACGTCTTACCTAATGAAGAGGTCCTCTTTTCAACCAGTGAGCGACGTTTGAGACGAGCAGGGGAGAGTTTCCTTGGAGTTGAGGGACTGTGCTTGCCAGATCTAAGACAAGGAGCAATTGTAAAAAAGATCAAATGAAAATTAACAAACCAAACTACTAGAGTTCACCCATCCTGTGTTTTATAAATCAACAGATGCACTGAATCCTTATTGTCACAATAATTCACATTTACTGATTCAAAAGCCCACTTCAAATGAAAGAAAAAACTTGATTCTCTGTGATGAATTTTAAGAGTACAGATTGTTTGCTTTAATCTTCTGACACATGCATACTTTTGCAAGCTAGGCTCATGCAAAGATTCTGCTTGCATACAATTTTGCAGTAAGTCGTTGGGACCTATGAAAAAATGTCTCAATGTTTGCAAAAACTTTGTGAGGAGTGTGAGACATGTAACAAATTACTATTGTTGCACAAGAAGCTCATTTTGTACTGTTTTGCTTTTGTTTTCCCCCCTTCTTTTTAAATTTTTTTTTTTCAAGGAATGATGGGTTGTGTTTTGTTGTTGGAGAAATCAGCACCGACCCCACACACCCCAAATTCAACAAAACTATTCAATGGACTCAGTAGATAACATCATGTCATATGTTGTTACTCGCATGAATGAAAGGTAACCAATGTTATAGCACCCTACAGAGTGGATTTTTGATTAATCACATCGCTGAAGAATAATGATTGTATGAGGACACTTCATAAAATATGCCTCAGGACTTACTTAGGACTAAGGTTGTTTTAACAAGGAGTACTAAGTTAATAAGTGATCTTTTGGAGTTGAACAAACCATAGACAAACACAAGCTCTATGGACAAAATAAACAACGACCCCTTAGGATTTAACTGTGATTATTAGGGTTGTGCAAATCAAGGACAGGGAATTCCACAGAGCATTCAGAGAGATTACTGAAGGATTAACAAACATTATCTTTGTTAGGTGGGGACAGTTATGTCTACTGACAAGGGGGATTATTCATTTGTGAAGTGGTGGACAAAACCCATAGGTGTTTGACTCTAGCAGTAGATTTATATTATAGACAGGGTGGAGGAATAGAATTTCATGAAGTACTTCTTGCTCTGTACTAAAAAATACTTTTCAAATACTTATATAGGTCTCACAGCTTTTGAAGTGAAGGGAAAATTATCCATTGACTATTGAACTTTTTATCCTTTGCTTGATTTGATATGTGGAGTCCCAGGGTCTGTCGAGTTATTAAATAAAAACACCACAGCCCTGTGTAAATTTCCAAACGCTTGAGCATCAATCTTAAAAATTTTTCCTACACTTTCAGGCAATAGGAGTGTTTTTTTCAGGGACTACGTCATCAAAAAATACATTAACTTGGAAGTCAACAACCCCCATGTCGTACCCCTTTTATTTAGCTCTCAAATCTTCCTTATTTAAAACATATTTAGTGCTGTTAGCCACACTCTATGAACCCAGGCATTTAGTCTATGAACCCAGGCATTTAGTCTATGAACCCAGGCATTTAGTCTAACCTGTCATAGTTTGCATTGTGATCTTCATCTTCACAGTCTGCCATGTCTGCCTTTTCTTGACAACCTTCAACCACAATGTTGGGTCTGGCATAGTTTGTACCCAGCATATCCTCCATCCTCTGTTGAGCCTCCTCCTGATGGGTCTCCAAAGTTTTCTGGCAGGGGGGAAAACAATAACAAAGTTTGCTCAGTCATTTTCTTTATATAATAGTAACTGTCGTAACTGATGTCATATCTTGAGGAATAATAAATCAGCATGTCTGGTGCCCTAACTTCTTTCTATTGTAATCTTGTTGATGCTATGAAAGCTCATGCAGTTTTCATGATATTAGTCATTCTTTTAAGTGTTACTTCTACCTTCCTGGCGCTATCTAGATGACAACTAAGCTAGCAAAGTTATCAATTGTTTTTTTTTACTATGTGAATTACAAAGCAAAACAAAACTTTGTTGGCCAGCATAAAATTCTGTTTTAGAAACAAGCCTCACCTTTAAACATTTATTTTAAGGCAAATTGTACCTTTGGTTTACTTAACAATGTTATTGTTTTAATCATATATAAATGGACATACACTGTACACATTAAAGGAACACGTTGCCTTGGATCGGTCGAGTTGGTCTTTGAAAAGCGTTCTGTAACCGTTTCTTATAAAATCGGTATGGTTAGAAAGATGTTGTAAAAGTAGAATACAATGATCTACACAAATATGCCTCGAAATTGCGTGGTTTTCGTTTTACCTCATTGACAAACACGGTCGGCCATTTATGGGAGTCAAAAATGGCCGACCATGTTAGTTCGCGACGGACAATGAAAACCGTGCAATTTTGAGTGATACTTGTGTGGATCATTATATTCTACTTTTAAAACATCTTTCTAACCATATACATTTCATAACAAACGGTTTCAAATGCTTTTCAAAGACCAACTCGTCCGATCCAAGGCAACGTGTTCCTTTAATACAATAAAAGTAACCTGTAGAAATTTGATTTAAAAAGGTTGTAGCGTTGTTATTGCCGAAAATCTGAGAAAAACTTCATGCAGAAATAGTTTTAAAATTGAAATGTTTTTTTAATCTCTCTCTCTCTAAAACCACATTCCTTAGAAGGGAATCGTTTCTCAAAATGGTACACATTATCAATAGCTGCAGTGCTTCTTACCAAGTAAGTTTTTATGGTTATTAATTTTTGGAATAATTACCGCAAGTCTTAGGCCAGTGATTTTAGCCTCGGGCCAACAAATTCAGGGCTGCACAATTTTGCTAGTCTTGTGTTTTTCAATTGACTAACAGTTCCACATTGTGTAATTTAAAAAAAGAAAATGATGTTCAATGTTGGCTTCGAGTCTGGTAAATATCTTTCAATTATGTTGGGTATTAAAGCATTCTTAATTTAAAATTAATGAAATATTCTCATTACGATTTTGTCTTGAAAAATATATGCTGGTCCAGCCCTGTAGTCTTGTGATTTCCCCCCTTAATTTGAGCCCTGTATGCCCTGTGATAGATACACTTAACTGTTATAAGAAACATACCCTATGTACAGATGGAATCTTAATATCTGAATAACTAACTGCGTTCTTGGAGCTAGATTCTTGGGTTTCAGTGGACTCCTTTGGCAATGTAAGACTCCCTGATGTTTCTCTGTTAGTAATGAAGAGAGTTGGAAATGGAAGGGGGGAAATTAGTCCAATCATCATGCAATGTTAGAGGGAAAAAAAGATGCGAGTTTTAGGGTATTTGAGTCATTCAATAAATGTTAAAATGTCAGAACTCAAAGTTAAAAATTACACAACACCTCGATCTCTATTACAAGGAGGGGGATGTACTGAGCTTGCACCAACTAAACATCTGTACACATCCATGGATGGGAAGTATTTTGTTACGGGGAGGGGGGGGGGGGGGGCAGAGGGATTGATTTGCCAAAAACTGTACAGAGACAAAAAAACAAGTACCAATTTCGAATAAAAAGTCTCTTCTGCTTTATCTGTCTTATTATTTTCCTTCCTGGTGTGTCCCACTATTTTGTCTGAATTTGGGTGGAATGCCAACGATTTAACAATAGCCAGTTTGAATTATAACAATACCAATTGTGTTCCTAAACTTACAAGAGGAACATCATTTTCTTTAAAATTGTTATACTCCAGTGAGCAACTTAAAAACAATGACCAAGAACCACCAACCTGTGAGAGCCCAGATACTCCGCTGATGGATCCCAGTCTGGTGACTCACGAAATGAACTCCTGAGTGGGGAGCAGTTGACTGGCGACGAGAATGCCGTGACGAACGAATCGCTCAGTTCGGACGCGCTATCCCCAGGGGAAATGGCTTCATCTACAGGAAGCAGGATCGCAGAGTTGAGCGTCGGATGCTTACTGACGAGGTACGCTTGTTTCACGTCTGCGCTGTCTGCTGTCCTGAACGACGACGACTTAAACTCGTCCCTACCGTAATGATCGGTTTGAGTATCTGTGTTCCTACTCTGTGGACCTCTGGGACTTGTCTGGGCTTGGGAACTTCTTGAGTACGGTTTGACCTCTCTATCAGGTGTTCGACAGATCTCCGTCTGGGTGGACACAGTCTCTACTTTTAAAAGTGCTTTATTCTTAAAGTCTTTTTTGAGGTCATTGAATGTTATTGCTGGGGAGTCCCTCTGGGTACTGATAAGGGTGTCGTCCTTGGAGACATGTTGTTGCCATGGTAATCTATGCTGGAAGAGTAAAGGGCTGGAGGATCTTTGAAAGTCTTCATCAACAAGGTCTAATGAAAGGGCATCTGCAGGTTTGAAAGAAAATTAATTTTTTTTTATACTTTTATTTGATTGTCTTTGTGATTTCAGTAATTTTGAGTTGAAAGTCCTCGTTTGATGCCTCAGGAAAATAAATCCTTACCTAGGAGGACAGAGGAATCCTCATTGCGCTGTGAGAAGACTGCTGAAGATTTCTCTTTTGTTGCCGGTCGATGACTTCCAAGCAGTCTGTGCTCCTGAGAGAATTTCTTGGTTTTCTGCAACAACATTTTAAAAACATTTAATTTCAAATGAAATCAAAAAAAAAAGAAGAAAAAAAATGTTGTTATGGTGAACCACTGCCACTTAAAGGCACTGGACACCTTTGGAATTAACTGTCTAAGACCAGTATTCTCACTTGGTGTATCCCAACTAAAATAACAAATCCGTGATTTTTTTTTTACTCTATTTGGTCATTGAGTTGTGAGACAATAATGAAAGAAAAAACACCCTTGTTGCACAATTGTGTATGCTTTCAGATGCCTAAAAAAGGCTTCAGGCCTGAAGTCCTTAAATTTTTGAGTTAGAAATAACCTCTTTCTGTGCTAAATGAACTGTTAGAAAAAGAAGGGAAAAAAAGATCTATGAATCTAGCAGTATTTTGCCAGTACCCTTTTCAATGGAACTCCAATATATAATTATTCAATCTTTTTTTGCCAGGATTTTCAACAAAACCAGTCACTTGGTTTCTGTTTATGAATACATAGTACACGCATGAACCAGGTACATGAGATGGCCTTGGGGTGATTGCTCCTGACTCAGTCAAAAGGAAAATATGTCGTGGGCACAACTTCCCTCACTGACTACAATTTTTTTATTTATTCTTTTTGAGGGGGGAGGGGGTGGGGCACCAATCATTTACTAAAGGTCACATCGTTAAGGGCATTTTCAGGCATTTTTGAGGCGCCTGACTGCACTACATTCACAGGAATCACTTCATCAGCACAAGAGACTCTCTTCTAGCTGTGACTCACTATCCAAAGGAAAATAACAACAAAACTGAAATGTGGATAAATTTCCTTTTACTGGTTGCCTGCAAATTGCCTTGTGTGACATGGCCTTAACTTTAATTTTTGCATAAAATAAAGCAGCGGAGTACTTATCAATGTACTAGCCAAGAACCAAATGGAGAGAAGACATGGAAGGAAGTTTTAGTTTTAGATGTGGGTGAAAAACCCAAGAGAAGTATTCAGGGGAAAACCCACACAGTCAGGTAGGGACTGAAAACCCAATCCACATAATGCCACCGGCAGGTTTTGTACCGAGTCATAGAGGTGCGAAGCAAGTTAAGATACCACTACGATGACCCGACTCCCACTTACGCTGTGGTGTCGGGGCAAAGAGTCAACCAGAATGATTGGCTTTTCTTCAAAATACCTTTCCTTTGAACAAATAAAAGGTTTTTTTCCCCAGAAGTGTTGTTCAATGTCGTACACAATCTAACAATAGAGGGCCTTGACATCCTTTAGTCAGCGCTGCCACCAGTGCAGTATTCACAAACAGAAAGCATAAACTGGTCCCATCACTCAACCAAACAGGTTTGCAAAAAAGTTTTATCTTTTAGATACTTTCAGAACATACAATAACAGTTTCAAAAAAGTGGATTTTTTTTATCCCATGATTTTTTCTACTGACCGACAACAAAAGGATATCCGTCTAAAAAGTAACAATTAACCTTGTACAGTTGTACAGGTGGAACAAGCAGTAGGTCATGGTCAAAACAACCAAAGAAAAAACCACTACAATACCACCACTACCACCCTGAATGCCATAGAATTTTGAATATTAGGCATCCATTAAAAAATAAAAGTACGATATATTTTTATTGATCCAAAATGTTATTTGGTCTTTGCACTTACACAAATTTTTAACAAAGGCAAAGCATACTTTTGGTACTTTCAAAGTAAAATGTTTCTCAAAATTCTTTATAGTTATATCAAAGTTGCTGTAGGCTTCTAACCAAATGTTTTTATTGCCATTAATTTTAAGAGTTAAGGCCAAATGCATACCTTTCCTTTTGATTTCAAAGTTACTAATTTCACCTCTTTCTCTCTGATATATACCCATGTTTATCCATTTTTATTATAAAAACCCTGATAACTGTAAACAGTTTTGGGAGGGCAAACAAAAAAAACCAAATAAACACAACCGGTCCACTTTAACAGCGACTTTAACAGCGTCCTCCAACTTTAGTGATAAAAGTCTCAGATAAGTCTGGACTTCCCCCTTGCGGATCTTATCAGCATGTTTCAGGGTGAATGTATAAATGCATGCCGGCTTACCAAGGAGATGAGCTGACCTTTGACCTGAGCAAGCTGGTTCTTGAGCTCTGTGAGGTAGGAAGACACCTTTTCCAACACCTGGCTGTTATTCAGTGGTTGCTGCAAAATAATAAATAAATAAAAATCTGTTAACGAAAACAGGCTCTGCTAGGGTCGAAACATCACGCCATTTTTTGCACACAACAAAATCGTTAAGTTAAATACATTTAGTTTTACAACACACAATTTTCATTATGTATTAGATTTATAGCTGGAATTCTTGTAGGTCAGTAAAATCAAAACAGTCGGGTAAAATTAAAGGAATGTTACAGAATTGTCTAAATAAATTTGCAATGTAGTAGGCCTAGTGCTTATCAGCAAGGGTGAGTGTTGCAAGCTCCGAACTAATTTTTGTTTAATCAGAATGGACATGTCAACTCTGACTGTCAGCTTCAGAGTTCAAATTATTGAGCCTTGTTATTTCCCCCTGCATTCCACAGCAGATTAATAAGACAATGTACAAGGAAACATCCTTGTAGATTGTAAACATTTGAACCACGCCCGGTTGAGCAATCCAATTTTACAACGAAGGGTTTATCAAGTCACAACTCGCCTTGTTTCTTGCCTAAACTCTGTGTTAAGTTTGCCTCAAAGGATTCAAATGAGCTTCTTATACAGAAGGAAAGCCCACACCCTTCTCCAGAGATGGGGTTAATTTCCTCCTTGAGTCAATATTCATTGGGGTCTTTTGTCTACAGACACCATAAGGCCCTCATGTGTGTGTAGAATGTTTGACCTAAGATGAATTAACAAACTTAAAACTCATTTAATCATTGTTACCACAATTAATTTAATTTTGTTTGTCTGCCTTTTAAGATTACTTTATTCTCACATGTTTTTTGAGTTTTTACTGCACAAACTTGTTCCTCCTTTCCCTTATTCTCATGCACATACGGACCACACAATGATACAAGAATAATCCATTGTTATTATTAATATTTTGATTCAGTACATTATGTGTAAGTCTGTGAACATTTATATTTCATGTCTTACAAATTTTATGTACAAAAAACGTCACTCCTACACAATCCATCTGAATATAAACCAGGTGTTTAAAAACTCAAAATTCCTGATTTTCTTGCATAGCTAAGACTAAGAGTCTATTTTACAAATACAAAAGGGGGAAAACACCTCTTACACGACTTCTGTTTCAATAAAGAAAAAGCCATGTCCTAATAAAGAGTTTTCCCTGGGGGGGGGGTTGCTTTATGAGTAAGACTCCTGCATGTTCAGGTACTTATTACAATACAGGAAGCTTAAGGCACACTGACATTTAAAAATGGCTTTCTCTGTCTAGCATATCTTGCTCTAAAATCTTGGTTATGATGAATTGAAGCAAGAAAGTAGCCTTACCAAGGCTCAAATTTGGGAGAAAATTCACAAGACCACTCGGAACTTGGAAGAAAACTTAATTTTTTTTACTGGAACAGAAATGTTCTTACAACACAGAACTAAAATGAGACAAAAAACTTCCTGAGCCCTGACAACATCTATATAAGAGAAACTTTCTCTCATCTGTCTACATTCAAACATGATGTGTCTGTTCAAGATATTACTCAATGAGGTATTGTTATTCAATTGAAAAACCCCAAGACCACCGGACTTGTATGGTCAGAGACTTCTTGACCCAAAACTAAAACAATTGGCCTCAGGCTAGCATAGTGCCTTTAAGCCTTCCTTGCACCGTGGGGGGGGGGGATGTACAAACTCCTGCTTACTTTTGAAGTGAAAAAGATTTAGTTTCAAAAAATTTTATACTATATTTTGAAAACAATTTCTTCAAAAAGAATTGTTAGATTGTTCATGGGAAGGACTCTGGATGATGAATAAGCCATCACTGGACATGCTAAAGTAACAGATGAATGAAGACTTGATCTCCATCGACCTCGAGTGCTTTAATAGCATCAACACCATCATCGCAACATTTTCTTTGAAAATTTGTTATAAATGTTAAATGGAATGTACAACTACACATGGAAACCCCTATGGTCTCAAACCATACAGAATGCATAGAGAATCGTGGAGGACATCTTAAGAGCAATGACAGCAAAAACCATTGATCTGTTAACTTTTCTTAAGTGTCTAGCTCTTTATCACCACATTTCCTTGAAAAATTAGCATTCAATTCTATGTTAACTGTAATGTATAATTACACATGGCAACCCTTCTGGTCCCGAACCATACAAAATGCATAAAGAATCATGGAGGACATCTTAAGAGCAATGACAGTCAAAACCATTGATCTGTTTAGCTCTTTATATCACCACATTTCCTTGAAAAATTTGCATTCAATTCCATGTTAACCGTAATGTTTAACTACACATGGCAACCCCTCTGGTCCCGGACCATACAAAATGCATAAAGAATCATGGAGGACATTTTAAGAGCAATGACAGTAAAAACCATTGATCTGTCTAGCTCTTTATATCACCACATTTCCTTGAAAAATAATGTAAGCATTCAATTCCATGTTATTACCATAATGTTTAACTACACATGGCAACCCCTCTGGTCCCGACCCATACAAAATGCATAAAGAATCATGGAGGACATCTTAAGAGCAATGACAGTAAAAACCATTGATCTGTTTAGCTCTTTATATCACCACATTTCCTTGAAAAATTTGCATTCAATTCCATGTTAACCGTAATGTTTAACTACACATGGCAACCCCTCTGGTCCCGGACCATACAAAATGCATAAAGAATCATGGAGGACATTTTAAGAGCAATGACAGTAAAAACCATTGATCTGTCTAGCTCTTTATATCACCACATTTCCTTGAAAAATAATGTAAGCATTCAATTCCATGTTATTACCATAATGTTTAACTACAAATGGCAACCCCTCTGGTCCCGAACCATACAAAATGCATAAAGAATCATGGAGGACATCTTAAGAGCAATGACAGTAAAAACCATTGATCTGTTTAGCTCTTTATATCACCACATTTCCTTGAAAAATTTGCATTCAATTCCATGTTAACCGTAATGTTTAACTACACATGGCAACCCCTCTGGTCCCGGACCATACAAAATGCATAAAGAATCATGGAGGACATCTTAAGAGCAATGACAGTAAAAACCATTGATCTGTCTAGCTCTTTATATCACATTTCCTTGAAAAATTTGCATTCAATTCCATGTTAACCGTAATGTTTAACTACACATGGCAACCCCTCTGGTCCCGAACCACACAAAATGCATAAAGAATCATGGAGGACATCTTAAGAGCAATGACAGTAAAAACCATTGATCTGTCTAGCTCTTTATATCACCACATTTCATTGAAAAGTTTGCATTCAATTCCATGTTACCTGTAAGTACACATGGCAACCTCTCTCGTCTTGGATCATCCAGAGTGCATTGAGAATCATGGAGGACATCTTATAATAAGAGCAATGACAGCAAAAATCATTGATCTGTTAACTATACTCTGAAGTGTCTAGCTCTTTGTACAGACAACCAAAATTCTAACATTTCCAGACAGGCCGAAGGACAGACACATGTTCCTGTGATTCTTGAAGTTATTAACGCATGACTAGATTACTTAGAAGGAGAGATTGACACTTGGGCTGATTCTAAATGTTCGGATTCAAGATGAGAAACTTGTATTTTGCTTTCTCTGGAAACCCGAGTAACCTGAGCCTATGGGTGAGATGAGATTTGCCAAAAGTAACATTTCTTGAAAATGGCTTGCTGGCCTGGGTTGCCCCTGTTCCATATGCTGAACCTCCCAGCAGCCGATTTCACAAATCTTTATGCAACTGCGTAAGTCCACTTGGGCAATGTAAATGGTGCAACTCAAGAGATTTACAGACTCTGTGCATTACCAGAAATACAAAACTACAGGTTTGGACACAATTTTGACTACTTATTTCTCCCTTCAATGACTATTTAACTTCAATCAAGAATTTTATTTTAATAATCTTTTATTGTATATTTGCTGGTTTTTTATGTTTGAATGTATTTTTATATTGTTAACCTAAACACAATTCAGCCTTTTGGCTGCTACGTTTGATTTTTAATAAACCAATAATATAAAAAAAATAATAATAATAATTGAAGTCTCTTGAAGTCTCGGGGAGATTTAGAAAAAATTCATGAAATCATGAAAAAATCCTAAGAAATTAAACTACTTTTAAAGAGAGAAAGTTGATCCGTATCCAAATTGGTGGCTTCGGCTACAGTACAGTCATTTATTTCAACACTTGATCATATGATAATCTAGCCGTAGCCGTATCTACCAATTTGGACATGGCTGTACAAAAACCTTTTTCAATTGAGCTTTTAATTTTGATCCGGCTCTACCAAGTCAAACCTGGACATTCATAATCAGCAGATTGGATCGTGACTTTCTGAAATTACAGTGTGGGTGTGTTGGTTTTCCTAGAGGTAAAAGCCTCTTGCTTTATGCTTACACTAAAGCTATGCTGCATGGGTTTTAAGGGGTACACAAACTGGTTTTTGTGATAAAGTTTTTATACAAACACTCAGTAGACAGTGCATGTAGCTACCTAAAGAGGTCAGTGGGTCCTTTCCATAATGCTTGAAGGCCAAACATACAATGTCTGATGACCCATAAAATGTGTAGTGGTTTTTACTGATTTGTGAACACAATTGAAAAAAAAGATTCAAGCACACATACTTGGCAATTTGGATGACAATGGAGCTGTGTTTCACATAAAGCATTGTTGAAGAATTGTCTCCAGAAAGTGCCACTTAGACCCAGTGCAAGGCAAGGTCCATTTAACCACTGTTCATTCTTCCACCAATGCTTTGAACATTAACCCAATACAAACAAAAACGGATCATCTTGATTTTACTGTCTCAATAAAACCCACAGATTTGTCAGGAAAGTAGGAAAACTCACAACACTCTGTTTTGATCTTGGCATATGGATGTGACGAAACAACATGAGTTCTGGGCCCAATGTGGTAGAGCTGCTTAGCACAAAAAGGTTGCTAACCACAGCAAAATTATGCTTAGCAGATTAAGGTTAACAACCGACAATTTGTGACTGGTATCCTCCTTTTTTCTGCTAGGCCAAAAATTGTCAAGCAATAATTTTTGCTTAAAGGCAGTGGAGACTATTGGTCATTACTCAAAATAATTATTAGTATAAAACCTTTCTTGGTGACGAGTAATAGGGAGAGGTTGATGGTATAAAACATTGTGAGAAACGGCTCCCTCTAGAGTGACGTAGTTTTCGAGAAAGAAGCAATTTTCCACGAGTTTTATTTTAAGACCTCAGACTTAGAATTTGAGGTCTCGAAAACAGCCATCTGAAAGCACACAACTTTGTGTGACAAGGGTGTTTTTTCTTTAATTATTATCTCGCAAACGAATTGAGCTCAAATTTTCAAAGGTTTGTTATTTTATACATATGTAAAGATACACCAAGTGAGAAGACCGTTCTTTAAGCAGCTCTATGAAATTGAGCCAGTTATGTACTAAGCTGCAGTCAAAATTTCAATGAGATAAAATGTAATAAATCAGAAATTGTGATCATGAGTGAACAAATATTTAGAATCAGCAACTATGGTTACCCAATATCTGCCCCGAGAAGGGCAAAGCATAACAGAAAGTGTCTATTCGCACTATCACTGCTTACTTTTCTGGTTACAGAGAGACTATAGTAGGCCTACCCCTCCCCCACCCCCATAACTAGACCTTTCTGACCCTCCCCCTCCTCCCCAAATAATAGACCATGCATAACTACATTATTTTCTCTTTGACTGTCCCTGGCATTCAGTGTGACACTGACATTCTAGTGTGTACTTCCTTGACAATTGCGTGGGTTGACAAAGACCGTCAGGATCGAACCCAATTGCACCCCTGCAAAGAAGTCAGTTAGGGGTCTACCCAAATTTGTGCGAACAACTATGGCAAAATCGAAATATGAAATCATCGGGTCAGAACTTTAAGGTCATCAGTGGAGTTTGTATAAATTTTGTAAATTGGCTTTGCATATTTTGGAGCTCAGCTGGTAAATGGAGGCACTTGATCAAGAGTGGTCTCCAAGTAACTGTTTAGTAAAAGTAACACTAATTTTCTCAGAAAAAAATTGATTTATTGATTTTGATTCATTTTTACAAATTGAGAGAAAATGTTAATTTAATGCCCTTTTTTGTCATTACAAATATTAATTTTGGGTTTGCCTCTAGCTAGCTGGCAACCTTGTTGGTCTATTTGGTATGACACTGCTCTAGAATTGCAAAGGTTTGAATCCCACCCAAGTTGCCTTGGGAAAGTACTGAGTATACAGTGCTACCACACATCGGTGTATATGGGTAAAACCAAAATTAATCAGCTCCATAGTGAGCTACAGACGTATCCATTTTGGGTAGATCCCTAACTGACTTTGTTTGCTTTGAGCTGGATCCTGCGATTCCTTTGTCAACCCACTCTATTGAAAAAAGTACACCCAAGAATGTCAGTGCCAATTGAAAACCATGGATAGTCAAAGAGAAAATAATGTAGATATGCATGGTCATGTGTTGAGGTGAGGAGGGGGTGTTGATAAGGCAGTGATAGTGTGAATAGACACTAGACACTGGTTAGTTTGGCTGCTTCCAAAACCACGACTTCAGCTTGGGCTCTGCCAGTCTGTTTAAAAGCCTGTCCAGAAGATAAACCCATTTTTCACAATCTGACAGCCCAACCACAAAGCTTCAAGTCCAAGCCCAAACTCCAAGCTCAAGCCCAAAGCCAAGCCAAAGTAAGCCTAATCCCAAGCCCAAAGCCTAATCTTCAAGCCCAAAGCCAAGACAAAGCCAAAGCCCAAGCCTAATCCCAAGCCCAAAGCCTAATCTTCAAGCCCAAAGCCAAGACAAAGCCAAAGCCCAAGCCTAATCCCAAGCCCAAAGCCTAATCTCAAGTCAGAGCAATAGTTTTAAAAAGGGCATTTATAAATAATAATAATAATAACCCATTTTTATATAGCGCTCTTCACATTCGTAGGGCGTCCCAAAGCGCTTCACATTATTACCCCTGGTCACTGGGCCTTAAATCACTCCTTAAACCATCTCAGCTCCCTGGTGGGGAGTATGTAGCCTGTGCAACATTAATATGCGCAACTCGGCTTATTACTGGTCATCTTCACCTTCATTGTATTTCAAGTTTCTTTGGTCAATGTCAAAGACCAGTATCTGCACTATGTAGTGACCAAACATATATGAAATAACAAACCTATGAAAGTTAAAGCTCAATCGGTCATCAAAGTCGCAAGAAACTTGTGAATAACCCCATCACTGATTTCAAACACCGAATTTCAGACTTGTGAGATGAAAATTAGTTGTCTATCTCATTTTTCAAAAATTGTAGCATTTAAGGCAACAACATTTTGGTCCAAGGGAACATTTTCCACCATAACCATCTTACCATGACCATCCTTTTTTACCATGTAAGTTATTTCAAAATCTGTAAGAGTAAACGTAATTGTTTCAATCTTACTAAGGTTATGCAAGCCAAGGAATACATAGAGATACGATTCCCTGATTGTAATAAAAACATATACTGACACACACACACCAAGTCTAAACACTTAATCTTAGGGTTGTATAGACCACAAACTCCAGTCATTCAAACTGTCTTGTTACCCCCTGGAAAGTTTATTCAAGAAGTATTGATGAAAGAGCAACATCTGATAGAATTACCCTCACTGTATCAACTTTCACCCTCAGTAAATGTTGGACCTGGACCTGTGTACTCAAATATTGATACACACTTTGACACAAAATTAAAAGCAGTGGTCAAACTACTTCATCTCAGCCAACAAAAACTTTTGCCTTTGGTATAAACAAAATTCCTTGGTGTTTATGTTTGCAGTACAACGTATCTACTACTAGTACAACATGAACATCAGTAAATAGAGTGTGTATGGTATATTTTTAAAGGTATCCCCCCCCCCCAAAAAAAAAAAACCCACAAAAACAAAGGCTTCAGGTTCTCAGGCATCTGAAAACAGAAACTTCTATGCAAAAAGGGAATTTTTTTTTAAATATACTATTTTCTTTAACTTTGATGACCAATTGATTCAAAATTTTCAAAGGTTGATAACTCTACACATAATGTTGGGATCACCAAGTACAGAAAGTGTATTCTGCCTTTAAGTGTAAGTTTCTACCGTGACAATGTTTATACCATCTATAATGTAGGCCTTTGTGCTGTGAATGTTTTTACTATTTGATAATTGTAAATCATGTGCAATTTGGCCTGTGGACCACGAAATGTGATTCAAATAAAATGAAATGAAATGAAATGGTAAAATTTACAATTTCAGTTTAACCAATGTTGTGCACAACCATAAAATGCACTTTAGATTAACTTGGTAAGTTTTCATGAGAACACACACAATGGATAGTTAACTCTATGGTTAAACTAATGTACAATGCCACAACACTTTCTGCAGTATTTCACACACGGTTGAGTTTATATGAAATAGTACAGCCAGTTGTCGCTCATTACTGTACAGTTAATTGCAATGTTTCTTTTCATTTCCTGTACAAATATAAACTATTTCCTCTTCAATGTTAAACCATTTCCCTCTCATTTCTACAAATACAGTCATGTCAAAGTTATTTCGGTCACATGGGAAGTGGAAACCTAAATATTTTCCCATAGTCAAATAATCAACGTCCGTTTCGCCAAGATCGACTCTGTCAGTTTGTTTATTTTATATTTCAATGACATTTCTTCTGGAATTTGTGTTTTACTTCGAGTCAGCTTCACAAAAGGTCCGAGGCACGTATTGACACAGTTTCAGTAACTGAAGCAAAATCTCAGTAAAATTTATCTGGTCATAAAGTATATTTGTGTGGAATTTAAATGTCAAGCTGTTTGAAATCAGAGTGGTCGTTTATACTCAATATACTGTAGGTTTACAAGGGTTCTTCCCAGGATTTGTCAAAACTGTGGGGCATTCTGGACCCAAATTTGTTGATGTTTGGCCGAAGCACATTGACTTTCTTTATGTTTGACACAAGTATGCTGGAATCATGATATTATTTGGTACTTTAAAAAAGTAGGAATATTTGATTGAAAACAAGGACTTACATGTACCTACATTGTACCCATGGTGTATGCTTTAATAGACATTTAGGGTTATTTATTTGGGTTAGTTATTCAGATTTGTCCAAACAAAATCATGCCTGGCTGCATTAAACAATCTTTTCAGAATGTGTTTTTTCGGCAACCCAATAAGCTTGCCTTTTTATATTTAAAAGGTATTTTCTAATTTATTCTCCACTTCGGAACTATTTTGAATGAACCAATTACAGTTAAAAATAATACAATACGCTTTGAAATAATTTCACATCCTTTTAAAAGGGAACACAGAAATGCAAACAATGAAACTGTGGTTGACACTCAGGTCAGTTAATGTAGGTCAAGTGAAAGTAAAAGATAAATAAGATAGAATTGTTAAAGTTTTGTTATAAAATGGCTCCTTTCTATAAAGTTGCTAAAGCAGAAAATATTGCTTACCATTAATTCTCTAAACAGTGAACCAGTCACAAACTGTGTATACAAGACTGTTGGACATCCATGTCAATATTCCAAAATAAGTCACCCATTACATTAAGGCGCAGTGTGTTATGAAAAAATCTATAGTTCATACAAAGTGTACATAAAGGTTTAAAACATGTATGGAGTTTTCATAGAAGATAACTCAAGCGTAACTTGAACCTAGTTGTACCTACATGTATACTTTAGGATATAGTTCCCCAAGATAATCCAGTCACACCCAAACTAACCTTGCTTCATGTACAACTGGAAAACAGTGTTTTTCAGAGTGCGTGTGTAAAGAAGCGGGGGGGGGGGGGGGGGGGGGGGCACCAACAGGAACTTTTAAGTGTGACATTAACTGGGAGGTTCACTGTTGAACAATTTAACACACACATAAACTTGCATATGAAGGGATTGTGTAAAACCATCCAAAATAAACATGTCATAAAATAAGTAGTGTTGGAAGTTCTACCTCCAAGGTCTAACCTCGTGGACAAGGACAAACAATTATTTTCACAATTAAAAGTCATGTTTAAAATTTTTGTTTTGGGTGAAACAAATGTTTTTGTTTTACTCTCATTGCCACCCATGCCAAAAATAAAACGTCATACCTGAGAGTCAATGCAATTAAATTCCCATGGCAGTTCTCACTCCCTTGTTAATCCATAGAGCAAGGACTATCAGTCAGAACCATTAACTTTGCCGACTTATTTTCCTGATAAGTGCAACATTCCAGAGCCAGCAATACACTACCCTTCAAAAGCTTACAAACTTTCTGCAATACAACAACTGCATACAACAGGACCACAAAACACATTCCCCTTTTTCCCATTACTCTCACAAAAGCACACTATACCATAACACAGACAAAAACTTCTAGTTCTCACTCCCTTGATAATCAGAGCATAGAGCTAGGACCAGTAGAGCCATAGCTTTGGGAACTTTTGTGCAACATTCCAGAGCTGGCAATACACTACCCTTCCAAAAGCTCAGCAGCTTTCTATAATAACATAACTGGATACAAAACACATTCTCCCTTTTCTATTTCATTCACAAAAGTACCATACCAATCACAGACAAATTTTGCAGTGAACTACCAGTCACTTCTTCTTACCCATGCGAGATCTAAGACTTACCTCATAAACTGCTAGTCCCTGTTCCTCCTGAGAGCTCAAGGTCTTCAGCTGGTCATTACTGCAGCTACTCTGGACTAGATCTAAGATTGCCTTCACATGTGAACTGTGTTTAGACTCCTGCTGGGCAGTTTTAGACTAGATGAATATAGAGGGCAGTATGACATTTTAGTTTAAGGATGTGTGTCATAGGGGTGGGAGAGGGGGGGGGGGGGGTTGATGAGTAATAGTTATCGACCACCTCACGGAAAGGTCAGGAGTATTCTTCCAAGTGTTGTTTTAGAAGTTTGGCTTCGAAATTTGAGTATAGTAACCTTTTCAAATAATGATTTTTAAAATGTGTATTTTCTTTTATCAATAACGTTTTTTGTAAGAATGTTTTTATAAGTTGTTAAAAAACCCAAACCTCTGGATTTAGTTTAATTGTATGTGAAAACAAATTTGTATAACGTGTCTGGTTGTCAATTAATTGTCTTTGTGACAATTTAATTTAAAACTTATTCTGTTTGTTGGTGTTGTCACGGTTGTTGTTGTTGTTGTTGTTGTTGTTGTTGTTGTTGTTGATGTTTGTTTTTAGTTTTTTAGACAACTTCCCTGATGGTATGAAGTTTTTACCATTATGCAATTTGTAAGATAGCATTGTGATCTACTGGGATCCTTCCCACTTGAACAAAATTCACCAATTCAACCTGAACTGCAGGACTCTGATTATATGTATTTATACTTGACCTTTTACAAGCAGTCCTCAGTCCCACAAAGTATAATAAATACAAGTATACTTGAATATTGATGGCTTGGGGTGGTAAGGGTTGACACAAATGTATATTTGTCTACCTTTAAGGTACAATTGTTAAATAGTCAATTCAAAAATAGGATTAAGAAAAATATTATTGATTTTCTTAAATTTTTGCCATTTGTAAGCCAAAAGACTGTGGCAGTTTTGTGCATATTCAAACGAAGGGACTCGCTAAAATGCCCAGGTTTGTTTCCTTCATACAATCAAGCAATACACGCAGGACCAAAAACGAACAAATCAATTACAAATGAGACTTCCATCTAGTCTATATGAAAACCACTGTCATTATACTGTGTATAAGTAAAATACAGAACTAGAAAAGAAAACCAAATTGATTTAGGGAATTTTTGTTAATTTCATAAAAATCTTACCTTATAGGCTGCTTCTTGTTTTCTTGCATTGTCTAAGATTTGAAAAAGAAAAAAAAGGTCATTGTGAGAAAAACATTGCTTACTATGTGTTAAGGAGAGTAAAAAAAATACACATTCCATGCATTTAATCATCTTCACCTTGTCTTACATATCAAGCAACTTTTTAGTTTGTTTGGCATTAAGGAACTACAAAATTCTTTTAGAAAGGCTCTCAATGGGTCAAAAATGTGTGGCTATGATTATTAGCCTTGGAGAAAGACTCTGCTAGAGAAATATGTGGCTATGGTTCTGATATGGTTAGAACCATCATCACCATCATCATAGCCGTACTCCCGAAGTAGACCCCGGAGATGTTTAGCCATTATATAGGCTCAGAGGAGGCTTCTGCTAGGGTTAACATCTTTGGGCTTTAATTAACCAGACCCTGTCAGGGTTAACAATGTTTGGACATTAATTAGTCTTTGAAAAAGACACTACTAGTGTCAAATTGTTCAGGCAATAATTTGTCTTTAAAAAAGACTCTGCTAAGGTCAAATTATTGGGGCCATTAATTACAGTTTGAGAAAAACTCTCTTGGAGTTTTTGCAAAATGAAAAATTAAAGTAAAATATATAAACTTTAACAAGAGTTATTGTCACACTAGTTTAAAGGTTTCCCTACAAATGTAAATATTGGTTAAATGATTATTTTGTAACTATTCAATCTTTTTAGTAATGCACTCTACTCAATGAATTACCTTGTGATATTTTGTACTTCTTTTCCATTTCTTTGAACAACCTGTGGAATCAAAACACACATTGTTTTGGGACATAATTTGTAAGATAAATTATTTGAGTTGTTATGGTTATAGATGAAAACAGACTCTAATTATGTTAATACTTTTTTTTCTCACTTCTTCACAGAACTCGGGCGAGTACTGAGTACATAGCTCTTAACATCGGTGTTATGGGTAAACAAAATTATATTCCTTATTCCTGATGCAAAACTAACATCTAATAAAATACCTTCTAAGTTCCCCTAGTTGGGTTTCAACCATTTGACGGTATTTCTGATTGGCTTGATGAGCTGATTCCAAGTCTAACTCACAGGATGAAAGCTGGAAACAAACAAAAACATGTCAAAATGAAATCAAACACAACAATTTGCTCATGATTTATTTTAGTTAGTGATTAATGAATAATATTTTATGGTCACATGTAAAATATAATTGTAGAGTGAAATGCATTTTGGCTTTGCGTGTCTAAAAATATGTTATAAAAAAAATACACAATAAAAATTTACCATCTAGGCCTATACAAAAATACATGAAGGATGAAAGCTGAAAACAATAAACATGTAAAAATGAAATCAAACTAAACAATTCATGATTTATTTTATTTCATTACATCCAACAGCACAAAAGCACATAACACCATGAATAGGAGACAATGGGAAAATGTTCAGTTTTAGCAAAGCGATGAAAACCTGTTACCTGGAAAAGAAAACATGCAACCACGTAGGGACTGAAAACTCAATCCCCATGCAAGGCTCAATCCAGGGTCCATAGAGGTAAAAGGTAGGGAAAGAAACCCACGAAGCCAACCTGATCTCCTATGTTTTACAGTAAGTGCCAGACTTCCCCATCATGGTTGGTTAATCCTTTAAGAGGGCGTAGTGGACTGTACCCCAAGATTTAACCGACTTCCTCTATTTGTACCTCCATGCTCTCAAACAATAGGGCCAACGAAAAGGTATCAGATGGAACTGACATTTAGGACTTTTAAGAACTTCTAAAACAATTTCTATTAAAATACAAAGTTACAAAAACAATTATCAAGTCATTTTTTTTCTTACAAATTTAACAAATAGAAGTTGAAGGGGCCTTACATTTCTTTCCAGTTCCTGTGTTTTCTGTTTGCCTGTCTGGATACTAAACTGTAAGATCTCACTCTCTGCTTTGACTCGCTCCAGCTCACACTTTGTAGATGTTAGCTCCTTACAGTGCTTGATAGCTTCTTCATACTTCTTAGAAATTCTTACGTAGTCATCTTTTTAGGAAAGAGACAAGATGTCAGTAGTAAACACAGCATTGAATTAATGAGAAAATAAAAACCAATAATACAAATTCAAAATAATACAAAATAATCTCCCATAAAGCCTGTGATGGCTGCCATTGCTTAAGTCCAACAATGGAAATGTCTTTATTTTGGACATTTAGGTCATCTGTGTTCTTCAAGGAAATAAAATCATATTTATTGATGAAAAACAGTTCTCTACTACAAAAAACACTTGACAATGTTTGTATTGGAACGTACCATCAACTACCTGAACCAAGTCATCCGTGTTCTTTAAGGAAATAAAATCATCTTTATTGAAGAATGAACTCTCTACTACAAAAAAAACGCCTCATACTAATTGGATATGAAGGTACTGTCAACTATTCGAGCCATGCCAATATGGTAATCTGGACTCAGATCTCAATCCATGAACAAGAGTGAGAATATTTCACAAATCCGTCCAGGGAAATAAGATACAACCAGGATTGAAGTTGTTCAGTTTCAATTATGCGATGTTTCTCCCAAGGTGACATGGCCAAGTCGGCTACGCATAAAGACAAGCTGCGCGCATAAACAAATGTATCAATATCAATTTTTGCATTTAACTATTTCTACTTTGTTTGTACAAAATATCAATATCGCAACCAACAATTCTAGAGCTCTATATATTGTTGGAACATGAAGTATTCTTGGGCGCCATTTCCATCAGCAAATGTTTTGTTACTCATAATCCGCAATGGTCTTGATCAATTTTTGTGTTAAAGGAGTTGCTTGCTGAAATGGCGCCCAGTGCATCACACTTCAGCCATATCCACCATCTTGTGCATTCAGCGCTGCTCTATAATCTTTGATTGTAATCATCACACAGACTCCTTGAAACGTGCACCTATTGTACCTATAAGATGGTGAAGATATGTAAGGGGGTCTAGTGAATCTTGTTTACTTATGGCGTGAAGTGACATTGTCTGAACTGAATCTCACTATCTTATTCTACCTCCATGATCTTACCTTGCAAACTCCGCAACATGAAGGACAACTTGTTGGCTCTGGTGGGGGAAGAAATGGGAAAAATAGTGAAGTTTAGCTTCAGATTCAAACCTTTTTTATTTTATTATTTTATTTGATTACACATGCAACAGCACAAGTAGCGCCAACCACAGGGTGGATAGGAAGAAGAAATGTTCAGTTTTAGATGAGAGAGGAAAACTCCAAAGAGGGAAACCAGGCAATCAGGTGGGGACTGAAAACCCAATCCAGATGCAAGGCTCCAGTCTAAGGTGGGATACCAACCAAGTGTCCACAGAGGGGAAGAAGGAAAGAAACCACTGAGCCAATCTGATCTTCTTTCAGGAATGAGATTTAGCGAAATTGAAAATGGCTCTTGAGCCTGTGTTATCCCCAAACGCTAGACCCAGAACTTACAAGATCTAACAACTCAGGAGGTTTGCAGACTCACTGTGCATCACTGGAAACATAAACCTTCAGGTTTGAACAAATCATGGACTATTTCTCTCTCCCTCTAGTGACTGTTTTACTTCTTTTAAGAACACGTATTGGCACCAGGAGTTTATACAAAATCATGAAATCAGAAAATATTCTAAAAAGTCACTAGCCTGTTCTTTGTTAACAGATAACATTTTGAGCAAATCAGTATTTCTATTGTCAGCCTTACCTGTGTTCAAAATTTTTCCTTGATTTCGTTAAAGATGTAATTTTGTCCATCATTGAGTCAAGTTCCGTTTCAAGAAGTTTTGTGAAGTTATCCTGCTGCTCAAGATAAAAAACAACAAAATTTTAATTTTAAAACCTCCAGTTTAGAGGGTGTATATCACTCTACATGGCTTCTGAATGGCACCCCGAACAAAGATATTGACAAAATAGGGAGATGGCCAACAACGGGGAGACAACCAACTATGCTAGTAGAACGACGGTACATTAAAATCCCGCAGGTTCAATTCCTGCTCTTGTAAATTTTGAAAATAATCATTTACTTACTGTGTCATCTGTGTTTGTGGGCCCAATTTAAGCAGGAACATGATTGGTGCCAGTCATGGCAAAGTAAACTTTAAGATTCTTTTGGCTGGAAATCTACTTTTGCTAAGCAAATCTTTTTTTTCAGTATTAAGCAAATTGTTGTCCCAACAGGCTTTGTGAAATGTTGCCACAGTGAAAAGTTTGTAACTACAGAAAATGGATTGAATTGGATTGATATTTTGAACGCCGAAAATTTGGTGTAAATTAGGTTAAAAGGTCAGACTTTTCATGCTTGCACCAGATTTTCGGCAACTCAAAAATGTGAACTAAATTTTTGTATTAGTTTTATTAAAAACATCTACATAAAATATTAAAACAATGAAACGGCTCCAAACACATATATTGTGCCTTAAAGTGAATGTAGTCTGTTCTAATCAAAGGTGAAGAGGTAGTCACCTTAATCCAATATTATCTACATTCAGAAACAAGAAAAGGCGAGAACTGCATATTCCAGCAGGTTACTCAATCGATCCCTTTGAAAACAGGAAAAAAAGAGAAAGACCTGGAAATCAACTCTAGGTATTCACCTTGGAAGACGATCCCTCTTCTCCATTATCGTTGTTTTGATCCTCCTCGACCAGGAAGCTCTGCAGCTGCCTCATCACATCGTCTTTCCGTCGTCGGAAATGAACCAGGAGTTGGTTTGCAGAGGAGGGCTGTTGCCATGACGATGATGGCGTGTCGGGAGTGTTGGCGGTGGACGAGCTAGCACTATCGATGTGACTTTCAAAATCAAAATCCTCGTTGCCACAGATTGGGGAGGGCAGGTTTTCATCTGCAGAAACCTAAAAAAAATAATTATACAGTTTGTTTTTTTACTTCATCTTAATTTTGCATCATGATAAAGAATATAATTGGGTTTTTACCCATACACTGATGTGTAAAAAGCACTGTATACGCGGTACTTTCCCGAGTTCTGTGAAAAAAATCCACTAGTGCCAAAGGTTGTGGGTTCAAATCCTATCTGAGTGATTTGACTGTGGATGTTTTTTTTTCACACAACTTGGGGAAGTATACATGTGCTTTACACATCGGTGTTAGGGTAAAAGCCAAACTATGTTTCATCTTAATATTTGTGCATGCCAGCAAGAAAGGAGAGTTTCCTGATAGCTCTTGTGCTCTTGTACTTTTATACCAGAGAAATTAAACAAATATAAATAACTAGAACATAAACTGGATCCAATGAATAAAAACTTTGACAGAGATTTCTTCAATGACTTACTACTGATTTGAGTTCCGAGTGTAGACTTCTACCCAGTCCTGATTCACTTCTTGGGGATAATGATGGAGACATGCTGTTGACTTCCTGTGGTGTTATAAACTGCTGGGTTCGATAGGAGTCTAACTCCTGACAGACTTCGGAAAGTCTACCTTCCAGTTTGGTCTTTTCAGCTTTCATCACCTGCAGAAAAGAAGAAAAAGGAGGGAAGGAAAATGAAATTTACAGCTAAAATAACCCTTTTTTATTTAAGATAATCTGGCATGGAGGTAGACACACACCTGTTGTCTGTGTTTAAACATAAAAACACAGACATTTTTAAACATTGAGCTGTAATACACCTTCATACAGACCCAAAAAATGCTAGTGAACTTTGAAGAATTGGATGCTGAGCTGCCAATATTTGTATCTTGCAACTTGCCATCAGGGAAATTGTTCACTACAGTCACAGAGATATTTAGAATTACATTCAACATAGTAGAACAAAGTTTCCATGTTATGAGACATTTTGAAATTTGTTCAACATGGACAGATTGGTTTATTTTCAAAGAACTTTCTGTAGAATCAAGAGTTGGCAGCTCTGCGACCTGGTGTCGATCGTAAAAACAAAAATACTTGCTGGTACAACAAGTATAAAACTCTTTTTGGAGACAGTGTTGGCTCCGAGAAGAACTGGTGAGGAATGATTCTGGTTGGGAACAAGAAAAATAGCACTGCATCCATGTGCCTCTTGGGAAATCACTCATCAATATCCAAGCCTCAGCTAACCCCACTGAACTACCCCCCCCCTGCCTCCTCCTGCAACTGCCAAAAGAAATATTAAGCTACCATCCTTCAATCTTGGATTTAATCTTAGTAAAAAAGGGGTGTTCTTGATCTGGGATGGTTTTGAGGCCAATCATCTCAAGGAGTCTGATGTCAGTTAATCCTTGGGAGAAAATATAATTGCTTTCAACAACACATTAATTATATTAAATTGCAATTCTAGGAAAGTAGTCTACATCTTATTAGATTGGATGTCTCTGTCTGTTGATTTATAAACTGGAATTTTAAAACGATAACATTCAGCGAACTGATTTTCTGGATTTTGAAACTTTCATTAACTTAAAGGAACATTACAGAATTGGTAAGAAAAAAACTTGTCTAAGATCACAGATTTACATACATTTTTAAGGTGTAATGATGATGATGATAGTAGAAAACATCTCATGAAATATTTTTGTCTGCAATGTCATATTTGAGGATAAATAAGTAAAACTAAATTCCTGTTTGGAGTTTATTGCTCAGTGAGCATTTAAATTTTTATTTTATTTTATCAATATCATGCAAAATGTGCAATAATGTTTTCAATATTTTCCCGTGACCCAGATGGCTGATTAATCTTAAACTACGACAGGTTTGTCAGTTTATGCATATGGTGGATTACAGAAAGTGCTTACACAGCCAGCAACTGTTTTGTTAGCAAAAACCAACTCTGTAATGTTCCTTTACTGGAATAATAATTGTAATTTTTTTTATGTTTCTCCAATTCAAGTATTAAATAATAACAAGTTCTTATATAGCGCATTTCACAATAAACCGTATCAATGCGCTTTACATTAAAGCTATTACCATATATAAATTAAAGGTAGATACATTTTATAAGTTTGATCATCATACCAGTATGTGTATAGGATAGTAGTCATGCAGTTTGTCAACAAATAAAGAGAGAAAAGTGCCAAGCTTAGCAAGAATTTTGGAAAACTATGAGGTGCTTTTGAAGTTCTTTTAAAAGAGTAATTATCCCTGGGTACATTCTGGCCCACTCCTCATAGTCATTGGTTATTTTCTGCTGCTGGTTTATTTTACTTTTTGCAGTTAATTTATATATGGTAAAGCGCCTTTGTTTATGACTACTAAAATTGGTCTGCGACTTTAGTGTATTAAATGATTTTTTCTTCCGTCACAATTGGAAAAACATCGGACACCCATTATTGTGTCACCAAAATTCACTTCACATTCGCAGGAAGTACGAACCAGGCTTTAGTCTGTGTTTCTTCAAAGATGTGTTTTAACAATGTTAAAGTGCACAGCTGAGAGCCCACAGCAAAGTATAACCAGCAAGTGATCCGCTACATGCTGCAGGTAGTTAAACAGTAACAAACATTGGTAAACAAACAAATCTGTAGTGCAGAAACTGGCGATTGATGTCAACAAATATGCCGACACTTAAACTATAATTGGAAGTGTCGTGGCCGAGCTGTTAAGAGCACCCAATTCAAACTCTGGTGTTTCTGATCAGCAGAGTGTGGGTTTGAATCCCCAGCCGTGACACTAGCAAGACACTTTAATAGCCATTGCTTCGTCCTTCGGATGGGATGTAAAGCCATTGGTCCCATGTGTTGTGTAACACATGCAAAAGAACCCAAGTGCACTTATTGAAAAGAGAAGGGTGTTCCTGGCTGGGGCTGCTGTATGCGCCGTAGCACCTTGTAAATCCTAACAAGGTGCTAAATAATGGGGTCTCAGAATTCATCACTGCAATAACCTATCTTTCTGAGAGTATATACTCAGCGCCTTGAGTACCTTGTTTGGTAGAAACGTGCGCTATATAAGACAGTCGATATTATTACTACTTCGATGTTATAATTAAAATAATTTGTATTTGCCCTGAACTTTTCAGTGAGTGTTAAGGGAGAACACTGCTATTCATCTGGTAATGTTTCCATTTGAAACATGAAGGTACTTTTGTTTCTTCAATTATCAAGCAAGACAAAGGGTTAATTAAGGTGCAAACTCAAACATGTACTCTGTTAATTTCTCATTTTCTGTCCTTCATTGTAGGAAGTAAGATTACTTTGAAACCCTTGTAGGTGTGTTTGCCATTTCTTATCTGTCGAACCTTGCCTCAACCCATGAAATAAAAATACTAAGTCTGGCTATCATGATTTGAAATTTCAGCCTTCACTTCTGCCTGAGCACGTTATTGTATCAGACATGATCGGTGACTAGAGTCAGTTACATGTACTGACATTTGATACAAGACGATTTATTCAATCTCTGTGTTTACTCACCCGCTCACTCTCTGTCCCGAGAGACACCAAGGATATCCCATTAAAGAATCCGTAGTATCGGCTTGTCAGTAGATCTCCCATTGTTATATCCCTAATTACTCATCAACGTCAAGTTGCAGTACAGTACAGTTTAGAATTACGACGTGTAGTCAGCTTAACGCAAGCATTGGGGTTTTCATATTTGTGAGTCGCTTTCTACATGAGAAGAAATTCTCATTCTGGAGAATATTCAGTGTCTAGTTAATAGCGTAGGTGTCAGGACATTGCTCAGATGTTTTTATACGTATGTGACTACACCACAGTAGTGAAGACGCTCAAACAGCTCTTCATGATGAACCAAAAGTAATAATCAAAGAGCAAAGAGATGTCTGCATCTTGTGGTGTCTGTTTCATAGAAAACCATCGTCAACATTCAGTTTCTTCTTTTCCAACTTTTCAATCCTTTCGACAGCTGACAGAAGCACACAGAGACAAATGTTGCAAACATTATGTAGTTTATACTGATTCAATGCAGCTAGACCATCCATGACCTCACATTGAGGATTCCAGTCTCCCCTCGAACAATCATCCACTGGCAAACTTTCTAGGAAAAGAAGTCCATCCTATGTCAATTGACCTAGATACAAGTACAACACTTCAACTCCTTTGATACATAAAACATGAACACTGAAAAATAACTTTAAATGTACTTTATAGCTACAAAACTGAAGATGAAACAAAGCAAACACAGAATTGAAAGTAACATAATTCCACAAATCAAGCTAGGAGACAACAAAAAACAACAACCACTACCGGTAATTAGCACTCACAAGAAGAAGTCGATGATGGGTCCTGACACAATAAAACCACGATTGATTATAAACTTGCAGAGGGAAATAACAAGGAAGTCCATTCCATAATCTGATAATTCATTGAAACAATCCTCAACCTCCAGGGTTAGAGCTAAGTGGATGAACCACCTGCCTTGGAAACTCCTTTATCTCTTGACAGAAGGTTAAAAGGATAATCAAGGATATTACACCAGATCCATTGTTACTGCTTCAATCTTTGGCACACTGTACTTTGGGATTTACATATCATTTCAAGATGAAACGGCAGAAAAAAATGAGAGACTTTGCACAGAAATAGTTTTTTCATCTCTTCTCAATTGATCGGGAACCCAAGTGTTTACAATAAAAATCAATTCAAAGTAAAAAACAACCATATGGAAGTCTTGAACGAGTTCAAGGGATACGTACTCAACCACATTCAAGGTTTCTTCTTTTAAATATTTATATCTCTCCCACTTAAATCAATAGCTCAGATAGTGGAGGTTTTGTGCATAATATTAGCAAACCCCAGTGGAAAACACCTGAATAGTAAAACATACAAATTAACATTAGGCACTTTTGAACCTCGCTCAAAGTGCCTCCCAATATATATTACTACCCATGTTCATTGGGCATTAAGCATTAATTACTAAAACCGTCTCAACTCCTTAGGAGTATGCAGCACCCGCAGCCAAATGGGCGTACATGTTCCAAATTATTCACATATTAAACAGTCTCCACCCCTGGAGGTACCCATTCACACCTTTGTGATAAGGTGAAGTTATAGCTTAGATTCCTGCTCAATGACAAACGTGTCATAACCTAACCAGGATTTAAACCCATAGTCTGATGAAAAGACCATCAAATCTGCTCAGCCACAAACAAAAATACCTGTGCGCCAACCTAATATTTACTTTGAATATGAGAGAAGTCAAACTTATGTAATTGTCAAAGACTAGTATTCACACTTTGTGTGACCCAACATATACATGAAATAAAAATCCTGTAAAAGTTCAATCAGTCATCATCAGAGTCACACAAATTAGTGGGGGAGAAAAAAGTTGTCCACAATCACCATTTTCATACTGTGTACAAATCTTAACACAATAAACCATCTCTCTTTACTCAGAAAACAACCACTTCTAGAAGGGATTTTGAAATGGTGCACCCACAAAACCTACACTGCTATATATTAAATAGTATCCATGTTAGTTTATGTTAGTATTTCAATCTTTCTAATGTTAAATGTCAAATGCAGACCCCCAGGGTTCCCACAATGAAAAAAACTAGCACATCTGGTCGATACTTGCATTTATAATGCAAGTCGATATGCACGAATGGCGAGAAAAGTATAAATAAATTTGACTTTATTAATTAAAATGTCATATCTGCTCATCAGAACATTGAACAATTGGTTTATTTTCTGGGAACTTTCTGCAGAATCAGGGAGAGTTACTGTAGCTCTATTTACCGGTAGTGTGTTGCTTAGGACGCAAGTGTCAAGACCAGGACTCGAACCAACACCTGCTACAGAAGCACCAAAGCTTGAGTCCAGTATACTAGACCAGTCAGCCACGACTACTCTTCTCTGTCTACATTCCCATCGATCAATCCCCTATTGGTAAACAAGCTCCTACATTTACAGCACTATAAAAATATATTAACATTAAATAAACTGAAGAGCTGATATTATTAAAACCTTTCACTTGAACAGCGTGAAACTATTTGTCTGCAAACAGTGTTATCCAATGTGTGTTTTACAGCGACCACTTCATACTCCAAACACCCTGGGTGTAGTGCAAGGTCTAAACTATTAAGTCCAACAATAATAACAGACCAATAATATGATATACAGACCATCCATTCAGCTCTACAGTAATTTCACCTTCTCCATTAGAGGGAATAAATTAGACAGGTGTTCAACTTCCCAAGGTACTGTTTGTGTACTCTTGGACTCTTATGTCATTCGGCCGATATTTTCTCTTCACTGCCGACCCCCCTTGTGGATGGATTCATAAATTTATGTACACACTCGTTTATTAATTAACTTGAAAAGGGAATATTTTTAATCTCAAATTTCAATCTATAAATGGATCTGTATGTTAGAGTGGGTATATGTGTACAAAACCCTGGGGCATGTCAGTTAACTGTCATCTAATATAACCTTTATCTTTTATGAAGTGAGATTAAAAAAAGGGTCATACACAGACTAGTCACACATCAAAAACGAGAAAACAGCTAAAGCAAAGACTAGGCCTAAATTTTTATATAAAATCAAGTGCCCATTTTCAATTTTATTTAAAAACACAGTTCTTAAAAAGAAATGAATCCCAGCAATTTGTAGACTATGTCAACTTTTTGAATTTTGTTTTATAATACAAATAGTTTGATTTATATTATTGTCATGTCACATATTATAAATGTATTACCTACATCAACCCTTCAAAATGAAGGGAATGAGAAAAAAAGGGAATAAAACTCCCTTGCAATAGAAAACATAAAGCCTGAAATGAAAAATTCCTGATTTCCATGGTGTCTATTTACTTTGATGAAAGGTTGCAGTCCGTTTCTAGAAATAGCTCACAGCCATCTCTGTTTTCAATGCTAGAATTCCACAATCGCGATGATTGTTTTTTGTCTCTCGATAGGAAGAATATTGGAAATGAAGACACAGGCTTCAGGACCTGATGAAGCTTCTTGAATTCCAGGGCTCCAATTTGACAGAAGATACAGCAATAATTTTGTCTGGATACTATCTCAGATCTGTAGACAGTGGACCTTAAGGGTTTAGACTTTTGCACTTGATTTTGTCTAATTTTGAAATGCTACTGATGTATACTTCTTATAGTGGGTATTGTTCAGAGTCAAGAATATATTAATGACAAAAAAAAATTAAGTGGGTCCACCAATTTATTTTGCAGGCACTATTTTTCTTGCTTTTCTTGACTACCCCAATTAGTTTAATAAGCTAACACTTCTTCCCTTTTAGTTGGTGAAAGGTGAAAAGGTGAATATCTTCAACGGTGCAAATGAAAAGTCAAAACAGATTGCTGTGAATGTCTCATCCAAAGATTGCTATTCTTTTGTTTTGTCTTTCATTTCACATTTGATATTACTTTCATAATTTTGACTTATAATTGTTAATTTAAACAAGAATGTATTGGCTTATTTATTGCCTTTTTAAAGTTGTGTAAAGCCCATTCAGTATATTTTCAATTTACTTCTTGACATCATCATCACAAAACTTGGTCAGGGGCCATTTCGGAAGTCAAAGTGGTACATACAGTAATTATTGTCTATTTTTAGCCATCAAGAAAGACTCTGCTAGGGTTGAAGCGTCAGGCCAATCACTTTTGTTTTTCATTTATACCATACGCCCTATTGGTTTATAAGCAGTTTGCAAACAGCTAATTTTCTATTTTCTCACAGTATTAAACAGTGTTATTAATGGTATGGCATGCATTTTACGTGACGGAGAGTAGCCGCATTTGACATTAGAAAAGGGGGTCAAAATGAATATAGAGTAATTACTACAAATACAATCAAAACAAAAGGGTCTGTTCTAAAAAATAAATTCTGTTCATGTCTTGCATGTCTGTAAAGCGTGCCCCTAATTTATCTTCATATTACTAGAAAATGATTTGAGTAAACAAGTCTTTTATGCAGTCACTCAATTAAATACATTATGGATGAATGTGGGCAATATGCTTCATTTACACCATGTGTTCATGCAAAGAATTGTAGAGAATGGCTTTAAAAATTAAATTGGACTGAACAATGTATGGTGGCTTATTGCTGAGGGGTAAAGCAGCTGATAAATTGCATTGTTAGTTGTTGCTATGATAGGTAAATAGATAAAACTGTCCTCCCAGCACAAATGCTAAATTACAAAAAATGTACATTTAAAAAAAACATTACAAATACCACCATATGAGCCTGCACTGCACACACCAAACATTAACTTGAACTTTTCAACACTATATAGATAAAGGCTGATGCAAAACCGCAAGAGTCAACATAATATCAAAGTTCACAAGAAATAATTTTCCTAAAATTAAAAAATAGATAATTGTTTATGTTTTTAAAGGGTGTACGACATTGGTAAGATTGAAAATATGGATGTTTACAGATTTACAGTTACACACAACTAACATAGAGATGGGCAGAGTTAGATAACTGTGATCAATTGAAATATTTTTGCTTGAAATGATTTAGTTTCTGAAAAATGAGTAAAGCAATTAGTTTTGATATTGTGAGTCAAAAATGCTGATGTCTAAAAACAGACCTAGGAAAAAAACATTTTAGGTTTTTTCCCCACAATTATCTTGTGACTCTGATGACTGATTGAGCTTAAACTTTCACAGGTTTGTTACTTCAAATATAGGTTGGGACACATAAAGTGCAGATACTAGTCTTGCACGGCTCAAATTTTAGCAAATTTTTAGGAAAATTCCCAACACTGCAAGACCCAACGTTTATTTTACAAGACCAGATTCAAGATGAGTTGAACAAGCACGAAGAGAAGAGCTATCTCATTAGCCATGCCACTTACATGCTCAATAGAATTGAAATGTATCACTCATTGTCACATTTTTCACTAAGAAATTACACAATGAGTTATAACAGTTGTTAAAGGAACACGTTGCCATGGATCGGTCGAGTTGGTCTTTGAAAAGCGTTTGTAACCGCTTGTTATAAAATGCATGGGTTGAAAGATGTTGTAAAAGTAGAATACAATGATCCACACAAACATGCCTCTAAATTGCACGGTTTTCCTTTTACATTGTCGACTAACACGGTCGGCCATTATGGGAGACAAAAAGAATTGGCCTACTGTCCAAAGTTAATATCAAGCCCGGCTTTGACATTTACGGATATTGTCTGCATGCTTTAGGCACGTTCACAGGCTCTCATCATTTGATAACTCACATCAAGGTACACATTTACTTCTACATTCATCGGTGGGAGAGTGTATAGCTTCAAACAACTCCAAATTTCAAGATGGCCCTTTTTTTCTTGTTTATTAATTTTAATTGAGTCCATTTAAAGCACAAAAATAAAAGCAAAAAAATAAAATACATATTTGTATGAATGTAGTCAGGGCATGGTAATGGTTAATGAGATAAATGACTTAACAATTTTACGTTAGGTTGTAAGATATCATAGTTTGTATCTAACTGATCTTTAAAACATCCATCAACCTTTCTTATAATCTCTTTGGACTAAAAAGTGTTCCTCTCCACAGACATAAAAGCACATTTCCCAGTCAGCCAATTTTACCTGCATGACAACGTATACAAATTCCTAGCGAAAAACTCCAACATTACTCTGCTTAAACTCCTAAGATATACGCATCTTTATTTGATTAGGATCCGGAGCGAAGACCTTGAAGACTGTATTAAACCAACAACGTATTCCAAGTCATCCCTAGATTCTAGAAGTTGTCATCATTTACGCTTCATGACTGCATGTCAGAACTGTGTCCCTTACAGAGTTACATCCGAACAGGTAAAAATCCAAGAGACAAACTGTGAAGAACTAACACACCCAGCTGATAGTCCCAGCTGATAGTCTGATGAAATAGCAAGCTGTGGAATCAAACTCAACACATCTTGGTTTGAGTTACACTACAAGTAAAGCCAACTGGCACAAGTTGCTCAAGTGGTGATGAGAACTGTCATCGTTTATACAGCGGACCGTACCATTAAGCAAGCAGGGATGTAGCTAATCATGGGGGAAACTACCAGATGCCAGCTGTAAATAGCTTGTAGATTATACACAAATGATATCACACCTCGATTATGATTCGGGTCCCAGTGGAAAATGGGAAAGTCCCCCCTAATTTTTAATTGAGCAAGATCGTGCTTTGTGATGTGGAAAGGCAATTCAAGCACACACTGTGTGCGTGTAACTACATGTGTTTTTATGAAGTGTGTTTGAGTTCACAAAAGCTGGCTTTAAAATGTCGGTACAGATCAATGATTTGGTTGACCGTCAATGTGCGGTAGAAACTAAAAACTTTAATTGACGGCGGATTCGGGGAATAATGCCACAACGTGCATGATGTGTAATTGCTGATATCATGTGCTCATACTGGTCGGTTTTATTGAGCATGGAACATGAATGATTCATACACAAAATTATTGTTGTATTTATCCGAAGGAACAGAATCATGTATCGGGTACCCAGGAATATTTGCAAAGAACAGAAGTTTCTCCGAAAGAACAGTTAAAAAAATATACGAGAGAAAACATAAATAAATTCCTCAAACTGCACGGAATCTAACTTACAAAGGTGTTTTTTATTTTTTTATTATGAAAGATAACATCACAAGAACAGAAGACTACACTTCAGTGAGATTCATTGCTAACTAAAAAACTGAAGCCATGCTTGTTTGTTGAAATGGTCCTTTTGGTTAAACCCTGAAATTAAAATTTTGAAGGGATTTTGGAAACAATCTCAGTGCTAGTGAAATAGTGAGTGATTTCTTCATATGGAGAAAATGACAGTTTGTTTTACTAGTCACACATAACAAGTCTGAATTCATATAAAAGTCTGGCTTTTCTCTCTTTTTTTTAAGTCACTTTATTATACAGATTTGGGGGGTTTAATGTTTCCATTTTATTTAATTTAACAAACTTTTAGAACTTTAAAAAAAAAAACTTTCCATGAACAATTGGAGATTAACAAGTTTTCCGGTGTAATTTAATTTCAATTATTTAATTTTCGTTTATAAATTCTAGATGTGAAAAGACAACCTAACTTACTAGCAAAGAGCCCCGTAGAGAGAAGACAAAGAAAGAAGGGAATAAATAATTTAGCGTGTAGCAACGAAAGAAAATGTGGATAGGAAACTGTAAGTGATAACACAGTCTGGAAACTGGCACAAAGGTGGTTTGTTTACCCTGAGGAGTGTTGCTCTAACCTTTAAGAGAGTGTGACTAAATGTGACTGATATGCCAAGTTTGAAAAAGGTGTCGGCTTGCCATAGAGATTTAACACCATCCTCCCATTAGAACAAAGTGACATGTAATCCTAATTCACAAGAACCATCTCTGCCCTCACAGGTACCCATTTACTCCTGGGTGGGGAGAAGCAATTATAGTTAAGTGTCTTGCTCAGGGACACAATTGTCACGACCGGGATTCAAACCCACACTCTGCTGAACAGAAGCACCAGAGCTTGAGTTTGGTGCTCTTATCCACTCGGCCATATTAAAAGAAATGGCTTCCATGGTCCTGGTTTTCCACTCTCTCCATACATGGCACAGCACCCACCTTCCTTCAAGAGCTGCAACAACGCCCTGAACCACACCGTCGCCTCCTTCCTCCGATACAAATCATCTTGGTGTGTTCCTCACACAACCACTCCTGGTGAAACCGATCTTTATCTGTCTGGTCATTTCTTTTGGAATTCACTCCCCATGAAACAGAGACTTCCTACTTCACATTCAAGAACGAACTCAAAACCCATCTTTATCAACTGATTGTTTCACCTTCAGTTAACTGTATTTTTTTCAGATGTCAGTTTAGTTTTCTGCGCCAAGAGTGTCATATGTGACAGACATGGCACATTCAAAGTCCAAATTATTTGTTATTATTGTATTGGTGCCCCTTGAAATGACTCCCCTTTACAAGGGGAAAAACGGCCTTGCCCCTACAAGAATATCAGTACATATCTCCTTTGAAAATTAATCTCACACAGTTATGATTTCAACTTGAGTTAAAAACAATTCCTTGAAGCTAAAACCCAAGACGTTGAAATCAATTCCACCAAAAGATTTCTCAAGCAAATCTCCCACAGGATAACTTTGCGTTGTCTGTCCGTGTGTCGAGAGAAGGTCTAGAGATAAAGCGATAACCGCGCTGAGTTTATCTAGCCTGCTAATTCAATCTAATTGTGCCCAGGGACATTATTTCAGGATCAGACAAAAATTATATTTTGACCACTGCTGATAATTTGAAGTATCAAGAGGGATTAAAACCAGTCAGTGTTTGATGGAACGATCCACACTATGAGATATGCATTGTGTATCTAATAGCAATCCTTGAGACTCACATTTAATCATCCAACAAAAACAGATTAATGCAAATCATATGGGCTTCTGATATGAACCAATTTGTGTGAAGTGAGATGGCTTATGGTCCATTCAGAACGAGCAACTAATGTTGTATTGTGGCTCTTTCTTTAATTTCCTTTGTGATATTCAAACAAGATTTTTAATGACTTTGGCATTTCCTCTTATTTCACCCTGTACCGGAAGTACATGTAGCAACACAAAGTCACTGAGAACATGCACCTGCTTATCTAGTGTCACCTGTAACATATCCGACACTTAGATTCTGAATGCTTAGTTTCTGTCATGAATCAAAGCATGACTATGCCACACCTTAATTAAAATAACTTCACTGGCTGCTGGTTAGGGAGAGGATAACCTCAAAGATCTTGGTTTATGTATAAATGCCTCAACAGCACAGCACCTGGCTATTTATCATCCTGCCAGGTCGCTCAAGCCTTTGCTCAGCACCTGACACTACTCGCCTTATGGAACCCAACTCTGTCAAGCTTCTTTAAGTCTGCATCAAGTCTCACCTTTTGCACATTTTGATCCGTGGAATGCACTCACTATCAAGATCAGACTATCTGGCTCTTTATGCAAATTCAAGAAGTGTATCAAAAAGTATAACGCGCTGCGTTCTTGATGTAGTGGCACCTTAAAAATGCCATAGATTTATATTTCGTATCCTTGCTTGAAGGTTAAAGGAAAATTTGCGCTTTGCTGTATGAATTTCACACATCTTTTGTGAAATAAGTACTTTTGTCATAGAGTATGATTTCAGGCCCACACATGTACCAACATGCAACCTGTTTATATTCGGCCTAGAAATGTGACTTGCGTGACATCACTCCAATTTCAAATTTATGCATTATATCAGTGCGCTTGCATGCAGCTGAGCAGAAAAATTAACATTGCTTCAATTTTGGGAATAAAACGTGAACATTGAGAAAGTCTATAACTCAGAATACATCTTGACAAGGATGGTGCGTCTTAAATGGTCCAACATCACTCTACACTACATCCTCACTTGTGCCTAAGACTGTTCAATATTACTCAAGACTTTATCTTCACTTTATTGTTGTACATAGATAGTCAAATAATACTTAATTAGTCTTTTAACTAATTTTAATACAAGAATCTGAGTTAATTTCATCTTTTTTTACTTTCCACAAAAATCAGAGTTTATTAATTTTTTTTTTTTTGAAAAGTGGACTGTGCCTCACTAAAAAACAGTATGTACAAAAAAGGGTACGTACTTGAACTTTCCCTTTCTTAAGCCTACATGTAACAGGCAAGATATGGTTCAGGGACAAGACTTTATTGACTACAAGCGCTGACCAATATGTACACAGGTGTGGGCTCTAATAGGCTTTTCAGGTTATTTATTAATAACAAATATTTCTGATGGCCTGATGTAAAGTTATACAAGTTTTCTCTCAAATTAAGTTTTAGTTGAGCATAAACTACCTCAGTGCTCCAAATATGATCTAGATATTAGATGTAGTTCCCAGTTAGTGTTGACACGGGAACAGGTGAATCATGAGAGACCCATGCTAAAGTCCGCCACGTACAACTTCCTGTACAATGATTATTCTCCCATTCCCCCTCCCCCAACACACAATTAACTTGGCAAACCTTTCCGTTTTCACACCTGCGTTTTCCTGCCAACACATTTTGAGATTTCCATGCCAACGATGTTTACCAGCAAGTAGTATTCCTTTTTGTCAGGGTAAATGAAATGAATGCCTCGTTTGTGACGTGAAGTTGTGATAAGATTGAATGACTTACCCGGTTGAGATTGTAAAGTTCCTCAAGGTTTGCTTGCATCTCTTCACATCTCTTGGCTTTCTGCAATAACAACAGAGAGAACTATTCAACGCTAATCTGTCATTTCATTCAAGGGGAGGAACTGCAGGGCTGAATTTCATAGAGCTGCTCAAGCACAAAAAGTAGCTAAATAAGCAAACCAAAATTTTGTTTATCAGAATAAGGTTACCAACCGAAGTAACATCTCACATGTACTATCTGTGGCTGGTATCCTGCTTAATTTTGCTAAACAGAAACTGTTTAAGCAGTATTTTCTGCTTTTAAATCAGCTGTAGGAAATTGGGTCCTAGTTGTGCTGGTAAACTCAAGTCCCTTCTCTAGTTTCACACGAGAATTTCAGTCCAGACGAACTTGAAATGTTTCCATAATTCATGAAATATAGATCATATAACCTGTGACATCACATGTTTGCATGAGCCACAGAGCCTAAACTCCTGCAGGCACAATCTGTACACCAGTCCAATGGATGGAAGAGCAAATAAAATCTGATAGAGCCATTAATACACACACAGCTCAAAGATACTTAATATCTTACTGATGCAAAAAAATAAGAACTAAAACTTTGGGTTGTGTTTTTATCTCTGAAAATAGAACTATGTCAAATTATGTGGAACAACTTTGTGAAGTTGTTTAGCTTCTTTTGTATGTTTTTTATTCATTTGGATAATAAAACACCAAAAAGGCAGACACTATTCAAATTTGCATAGTTTAACATTTATAAAATGTGTAAAAATGAGCCACTCTGAAAACGAGACAACGTGAGCCATACACGATGTTCTCATAAATAGAAACACGTTTGATTGGAAACCAACTAGACTGGAATGAGGACACTCTCGCCCATAGAAACTTATTACCATGTCTGTATTATATTTCGGGCTGTTTCCCAACAAGCCTCGGGCTTATTTAAATAGCCTCCTTATCCACTTCTTATTCTGTTACCATGATAAGGTCTATACAGTGTTAACACATATCAATGTAAATGGGTAAAACCAAAACTGCATATAAATGTTGTCCCACTGATTCTGTCTTTTCTTATAGTGAGCATGGAAATAAAAGTTGAAAGGAATTGAAAGGAGAATATCAGTAATAAAATGATGAAGTCATCTCATACCTCAGACAGCTCAGCATTCTTGACCTGAAGGTGAGCTTCAGTCTCTTCACATTGATGCTATAGGTATAAAATGAAACGAGTTAGAATGATGTCCAGATCATTTAAACACATTTTTTTTATATAGAAACAAAAACAAATTATTGGTACAAAAACAAATTGTTTAAATTGTCTAAAATAATAAACCCCTTCTCTTAGTAAAAGGTGAAACTAAATAGGTTCCTTTATGGGGTCCTACAGGTTTATGACCCATCTGAAGGACGAAGCAATAATAGTTAAATTTTATGGTTAAGGACACAAGTGTCAAGACCGAGCGGGACTCGAACCCACACTCTTGATAGTACACAGTTGATACTAAAAAGATGAGTGCATTAATTAATACAGATTTTTAGAGTACTCTAAACTTTTCAAATAGTTCACCTTTTTCTTTTGTAAGGATGTTTGCAATCGACGGTGGTCTTCCTGCAGGGTTTCAGCATCAGCGATGTTAATACTAAGCTGTTAACAAACAACATAAATAACACAACTATTAAAACAATTAGAGTTAAGCCACAAGGAAAACTGACAGGGCAAATCTTTAATATAGGGTGCGTTCGATTAGCTTCCCTGGGTCAACCCTGCAGTGCTCACTCGGGTGAGCCCCTGACAAGAGCCCTCTCGTGGTGACGACATGCACCTCGGGTCACCCCCAAGTGACCCACTCCACAAGCAGGGCACTGGGGGCTGACCCGGGTCAGCACCTGGATTGACGTCAAAGCTATTCGAACGCACAGGGGGGCAGATCAGGGTCGACCAAGGGAAGCTAAACTAACGCACCCATAATTGGGGTTGAAAAAAAGAAAAATTTGCTAGAGCAGGATTTGAACTTGCGACCTCCAGATTAACATAACTGAGCTCTGTAGCCCCTAATGTTGCCAGTCTCCCTATTTTGTCAATATCTTCGTTCGGTGGTGCTAGTCAGAAGCCATTCAACAGTTTGAGGTTGTTCAACTTTTAGTAATAATGAACTAGAAACCAACCCATACACAAATGTGTTCTTTGAATACAAAATTTCGCACAGTAAGGGCATCATGGTACAATGATTTTTAACATAAAAAAATTACTGCAACGTGAGTCACTGTACTTTTGTGTTGCATAAAAATTACTTCTGCAACAATCACAATGTGACAGGTAGGTTGTTAAAAGTGTCTGCAAAATGTCATAGTCTGTTTGGTACATTGACTTGACGCAAACAAATATTATAAATGCAAGACTGAACGTTATCAATGAACGACATGTTTAGTCATTGTGAAATTTTATAAGGTTGTCTAAATGTAAGATTTCCGCTTAGGTTTCACTGTAATCTGATCGTTTCAAACAAACCTGTGAAAATTTGAGTCCGATGGGTCGTCGGAGTTGCGAGATAACTATGAGAGAAAAAAACACCCTCGTCACACGAAGTTGTGTGCTTTCAGATGCTTGATTTCGAGACCTCAAGTTCTAAACTTGAGGTCTCGAAATCAAGTTAGTGGAAAATTACTTCTTTCTCCAAAACTACGTCACTTCAGAGGGAGCCGTTTCTCACAATGTTTTATACCATCAACCTCTCCCCATTACTCTTAACAATTAAGGTTTTATGCCAATAATTATTTTGAGTAATTACCAATAGTATCCACTGCCTTTAATTTTGTTTTTAGAATTACCTGTTCTTGTATCTCTTGCAGTTTGGTCTCTAGTTCTTGTTTTTTACTTGCCTAGACAGAAAAGTTAAAACAATTACTAACAAATGCATAAAAACTGGACAACTTTAAGTTGTTTGACACTGATATTGCACTCAAGACTGACTTTTCTTTCACCAATTTTGAAAAACTAGTATTTGTTTCATCAAAAACTAAATTATTTCAGACCACAAACAAAAGTTCCAATGACAAAAAAATTACATTTTTTTTCGTAAAATAATGACAAATGAATTTGTAGATTTTCTGTTTGAATGTGAATAGTTTTAAACGGGTCGAGTAACTTATATAAACATAATTTCAGAAAATTCAAAATTTTTCTCTATTTTGATTTAACTTCATTGTCTTTTATAAAATAGAAACACTTACCTCTAACTGCAAACTAACTAATTTGTCATCCAAACAACGTTTCTCTCTTTGCTGAAATGATTAAAAAAATACAATTAACCAAATATTGAAGTCAAATTATGAAGTTATCGGCCCTCACAGCCAGTGGCAAAACTAGTAATTTTGATTTAGGTGGAAATCAGATGAAAAAACATAATTTCGGGGGATTTTGAGATAACGTATCATTAATTCATTTTTCGGTCCATTGTGGGGTTTGGGAGGAGGGCCAAGAGGGATAGGGGCCAAGAGGTGGAGGGGGGAGTGACAGGGGGGCTCCCCATCCCCACTGGTGACTAAGGAACTGAACAAATACCACCATTGGAGACAATCACAATTCAAAGTGTTGACCAAACAAACATGCTTAGCACCCAAGAAACTGGTAACCTAGCAATCACCGCTCTTTATATCATTATGAGATAGGAAAATACTGCAAACAGTAAAAATTAAAAAAGTTTTCAAATAAATAAGTAAATAAAAAAAGTTGCTTAACCTTTAACCTTGTTGTATTTTTTATGGTGGTATGTGCCTATAGATCCAACTATAGCATTAATATAAGAGCCAGTGTACACAAAACTCTGCTGGTTGCACTGTCATTGTCAAGTTGTGTATATAGGTTGGGAAATAATAGGAACTAACCATGATGGTGTATTTCTTGAGCCATTCTTTGTTGCTTGATTTCAGTTCTTCATTTTCATCTCTGATTGACTGACTGCGCTGCCATGCTTGCTGTAAACTACAAAGATGTAATGAGAGATATGATAAGACAGACATAATTTAAAGACACTGGACACTATTTGTAATTGTCAAAGACCAGTCTTCTCACTTGGTGTATCTCAACATACACATAAAATAACGAACCTGTGAAAATTCGAAAATTCGAAAAGTTGCGAGATAATAATGAAAGAAAAAACACCCTTGTCACACGAAGTTGTGTGCTTTCAGATTCTTGATTTCGAGACTTCAAATTCTAAATCTGATCTGAGGTCCTGAAATCAAATTCTAGGAAAATTACTTATTTCTCGAAAACTACGTTACTTCAGAGGGAGCCGTTTCTCACAATGGTTTATACTATCAACCTCTCCCCATTTCTCAGTACTAGGTAAGGTTTGTGCTAATAATTATTTTGAGTAATTACCAATAGTGTCCACTGCCTTTAATACTATTGATATTAGAGTCGTATAAATCCACTCAAGAGAGGAAAAACAATCATGAATAATCAAACAAGACAAAATCAGTTTTGTAAACAAATAATTGTTTTACTGCACTTGTTATTTGTTTTTTTAAAATCATGTAGATGATACTGTGTTGTTGTCACAACAAATAATTTGACCGTATTTTTCAGTGATGGGCATAACAAAGTAGTTTGGGAAGTTCCTTTTTGTAAGTACAAGTTCACTTATGAGGCTTCCTTGGCATCCGCAGTTTCTTTACCAGAAATATTTAGAATAAAGAAGAATACTGGTCTCATATTTGCACCTGTCTACAGAGAGACAAAAAGCCCAAATTCCTACCTCTTGAGTTCTCCTTTGAGACCCTCAATCTGGCACATCAACTGATCATTGGTATCATCCGACGTCTCAATCTGAGTCTGTAACTTCCCATTGTGCTCACTCAGTTTACGAATCTGGAACTGTAGATCCTCAATCTGATTCTGCAACTCCGACATATCCCTGTCATTGGTACAGAAAGAATTATTCCTTTAAGCAAGGTTCGTTTTGGTTTTTAAAAACATGATTAAGTTCGAAAAATGCCGAGCGTAGATCCCTTTTTTCTTGTAGTAATGTGTAAATCACAGTGGACTGAATTATGAAACTGAAACAACCATGTTTCTGAATGGGCAGCACATTGCAATCTAGGTAGCTTTAGAGTATAGCTAAAGTGCTGACATTTGAATAACAATGCATTTAATAAAATATGGTTGTAATTTCCCTGTAACCAACAATTTTAACGACGTCTAAAAGTGCTGGTATATGGGCTTGTGTCGGCTATTGGGCACCACCTTCGGAAATTATCATCATGTCTAATAGTGAATATTAAATAATACAAAAAGGGAATTAGATAGTTCAAGTTGTCTATCAACCACTTTAACCTTGGAAAAAATACAATAAAGTTTAATGGCCTCATGTTTTGGAGCCAAGCACAGTATTTGTCAAAGTAAGTCTCACTGTCACAAGTGCAGGCATTTAACGGTGGGTTAAAAGACTTCTTGTTAAGACTTCTTGCGTGTAAAATTGAATACATTTTAGAAAACAATGTTAACAATCCGTCCTTTTTCAATCTCTCAAACTCATATTTTGATTACTGACCAAACAATACTAAACACCTGTTGTAAAGTAAACCCTGATCCCTTTTTCAACGGTCCCTTTTGTTCGTGGTGACATAAAGGTCTACCGTCTGCCAATCTCACCCCTACAGATGAAATAAACTTTCTCGGGACTTACGGTGGTGAGTCACCTCCTTGTGCTTCAAGACTCCCATAGCTACATGCAGACAAGTCAAGCGAAGCATCTAACAGACCTGTAAGATGTTAAACATAAGATGTCAGACTCATATGGAGCAGAAAACGATCAAACCAGGAAATAAGGACTTCCGTTTTGTAGTCGACAGACCATTCCCCCCCCCCCCCCCTCAAAGAGTGTTGTGTTTTTACAATAGAAACCTTTCAAAATAGGTCAGGCGTGTAGAAATGGAGTGTCAAGTGCTTGTGGAAACAAAAATCAAAATGTGTAGGTGGCCAGCTGTGGGCTGGAACTTAAACTTAGATTGTGCGTTCAGGTGTGCTATGAGTTTTACCAGTACACATAAACCACTGATTGTGAAAATGGTTTCAAGTCCCCTGTTTGTTGAAAGGAAATCCCAAAATATGGACTGTAAAAAAGTTGGTGGACCAGTAAAATGACAAGCTACCTAACTGGTCCTACAGGCTAGTTGTTGAAAAATTTAAGGGCAAACCCTAATGTCATTATTTTCAATTCTAAATGTGCAGCCACAAAATTTGTAAAACATAAATTAATTAGACTTAATATCAGCTTACTAACTTGAGAGCGAAAATAATGAAATTACACAAAATGAGTGTTAATACTTTTGACGGAGATATACTAAGCAGGGATTAATGTTCAGAATTTTCACCGAACCAGAAATCAATACAAGTATTGCTAAATATAATTTTAAAAAGTGATCAATGTGCTAAAGAAAGGCCACTCATTTCTGAACAATCATCACAAAATGCCCAGACATTAATAATACATAAATAATAATAAGTAAAATAAATGAAACAAAAAATGTTGTTTTAAATATATTGGGATACAGTATGAAAGCATGCTACATTGGAAAATTTCAGATCTGGAAATTTTGAACTTTACTTTGACCTCTTTATGTGAATGAAAGAAGGTCAAACACCGCTGCCGTTAGCGACCAAATGGTACAGTTCTTGCAATTAAATTCAATTCATGAATTTAATTCAATTCACAAATTCAATTCAATTCAATTCAATTATAAACATCCAAATTGTTTTCCAGTGTGCATTCTACAATAAAAACACAATAGATATATTTGTAAAATAGGCTCGGTCTCAAAAGGGTTTTAATAAGTCTAAAAAGGTCATTCTCACCACTTAACAGACGAGACGTGTCTGACTTTCTTGTTTTCCAGTGAGATCTAGTTGTACTACTGAGGGGGGTGGACACTACACAGAAGTGACGAGACAGACAAACAGATGCAAAACAAATGGAATGACTGGATGAAATGATGCATAAAGGAAATATTCCATGGCCAATGTAATCGGTAAAAAATGGACCACTTGAATAAACTAAATAATACTAGACACTATGGGGGAACTCACTTAAGAAACTCTCAATTAATCTAAATTGAATAGGACTCAAACACAAGGAGATGCAAAGAGTGGAACAGTGACTCAAGTTGTAGGTTTCATCAAACAAAAACAAAAAAAAAGAAAACAACTTTATGATGCAAAAATGAAATATTCCATGGGCCAACTCAATGACACTGGGCTAAATCCTACATTGTGATTGTTGTGACAGTGAATGACAATCAATTGGGATAATCTAAGACTGGAAATCACTTTGTCCATAATGTGTTGTGCATAATGCATAACCCTTAACAAATAAAAGTGCATGCCAAGTGACACACATAATTCCATGTGTATGTATTGCGTACTGCATTTTCTGTAAAAATGATGTTCAAGGCTGCACAATGCACATATAATGGATTACCATGTGCTCAAGCAGCTCAACTTGACAACATTCATTGAATCATTAGTTTTTTGTCCTAATCACATCTGTGCAATGTAGCGCTTCTTTTTACCCATACATTGAAGAGATTTCAATGAATGCCAACTAGCTGTTGTGTGAGAATTGATTAAAGGGTCTATGTACTTTTTGTAGGACAAAAAACACAATGTCTACAGATTTACACTAAACTTACAGTTTGAAGGTAATGATAGTAGAAAGCTACCCTGAAAATATTACTTGCTGAGGTGCTGGAGTTTTTGAGAAATGAGTAAAACCATGTTATGAAGAAAAACAAATTGTCTCAGTGATCATGAGAAAAAAATTATTTAAGCATGTAAAAATGTTTTTTTCATGACATTGTTTTACTCATTTCTCAAAAACTACAGCACCTCAGCGACTAATATTTTAAGGTACCCTTTCTACTATCATTATCTTCAAATGGTTTAAGTTTAATGTAAATCTGTGGACATTGTATTTTGTGTTACAAAAAGTACCCTACTTTAAAAAAAAATGTATTGAGAGTAATGCAAGTTGAAAGTGTAGTCATGAACTGACTTCCAAAAAGACATCTTGCACACAGGAAAAATCTACCTCCATGCCAATGGCCAATGTATTCAATTTATATTGATGGTGTGTGCCACTGATACAATTGTGTGTCAGTGAAATTGAATTCACATTCGACATTGATTTCTGCGTTCAATTATTTCATTGAATAAATACCCAACATGTTGTATGAACAATGTGTGTTCACTGACAATACAAATGTTGCTATAAATACAAGACTACAGACAAATTAATGTACATAATGGATGTCTGTCCAAGGATGACATTTCTTGTAGACTAAAAACAGGTAGATGTTTAAAGGCAGTGGACACTATTGGTAATTACTCAGAATAATTATTAGCATAAAACCTTACTAGGTGACGAGTAATGGGGAGAGGTTGATGATATAAAAAATTGTGAGAAACGGCTCCCTCTGAAGTGCCATAGTTTCCGAGAAAGAAGTAATTTTCCACGAATTTGATTTCGAGACCTCAGATTTAGAACTTGAGGTCTCAAAATCAACCATCTAAACGCACACAACTTCATGTGACAAGGGTGTTTGTTTTTTCGTTATTATCTCGCAACTTCGAAGACCAATTGAGTTCAAATTTTCTCAGGTTTGTTATTTTATTCATTTGTTGAGATACACCAAGTGAGAAGACTAGTCTTTGACAACTAACAGTGTCCAGTGTCTTTAAAGGGTAAGCATTTGTCATTAGGACTGGGACAGCTCATTTATCTAGAGATACAACTTTTACTAGTCTAATTGATGTATGGCAATCCTGTGGGAAGGTCATATAGTACGTCATCATATATTTGTTCCTGGTGTATATCAACGAATCTTTACTTGCATGATTCGATCAACAGTCACAGCTGTGTGGCATTAGAGTTGGAGGAGGGGCATGGGGGTTGTTTTTAAGAGGGATGCTGCGTCCCTTCCATATTTTTCATGTAAAAGTACTGTTCGCAGTACGAACATCTCATCTAAAATCTGGCAACTAACTCTTTTTGAGGAGTAAATAGTATGTTTTAAAATCAGAGGGTCCAATTTGAGAGAGCAGCTTAACCAATTTTAGACAGCTCTATGAAATTTGGCAGGGGTGCTATTTCTTGTTATTATATCATTTAGGGTATTCATATTGCTGACGTCTATTTCGATGAACACACAGTACAGAAATCACTTATATTTTACTTTTTACATATATTCACAAAATGACAGAGTCAATGAATCTTTTAAAAGGTGCTTGCTCTATAATTACAAGTGAAAACATCTTGAGAAAAAAAATGATATAAAAGCTACAATGTACTTCTGATGGTTTTCATATCTCAGATAGATACTTCAAAATTGTACCTTTCGATCAATTTGTTTTGAAGCTTTCTAATCTGCATTTTGAAAAAATTGTGGACACCTACTTGCTCTAAAGCTGCGAGAGATATCCAAATCCAGACTCTTGGCTTTCCAGTGAGGAGCAATGTCACCTCCAGGAGAAGAGAGCATTCTATCCTCCATGATGGCACTCATCTCAAGATGTCTGCAAAGCGGGACACAATGTACCAAAAGAAATGACGAATAAGAACCATGACCTCCACAATTATGGTGTGAAAAACCCAGGGGAGATTACTGTGAAACCTTTGCCCCTTGTGCGTTGCTTGAGGGAGTTGTGCATGTGGGCTTTGATGGCGGAGAAGGAGAGCTGGACAGTATTGACTCAACATCTATATTTTACTTTATGAAGGGAAACGTGCTTCGGTCAGGGGGATATGGTAGGTCCCTTAGATAAGGCCATCATCTGAAATAATATTTGGAAGGAATTTGCAAGGTTCTAAACACACATCCTTGAGGATATTGGCCATTTCACTTCAACTGCCAAATTCATAACAAATAAAACTGTTATGAGCTTGTTGTGCTCAACCATGAAAAGTTGGGCTCAATCTGTTGGTTGTGAGTCAATAATTTGTTTTTAAACATCCTTTTTCAGCTTGTAAACACATTGTTCTTCATTTTGGTCGTACAACCAAAATCAAATGTTTTTCTTAAACAAAATTTCAGTTGTTGAAATATGACCCCCTTTAAGAGAGAAATATTTCACTGGAAAAAAACTTGAAGAAAAACCAATTTTGACAGATAATACCACTTCTCTCAGTATTGGCAAAACCTTAAATGAAAGCTTATAAATCTTTACAAACAGCTATTTTAAAATGGTTTGATCAGCAAGTAGGGTAACAATCAGATAAACATCAAGAAATACCAATATCAAAATCAAGCATGGCTCTTACTCGTTAGTCATTTAAAAAGTGCTACAATTTATTTTCCATTCTGCAATATAATAATTTTACAAGTCAGACTCTGATCACAGTGAAGCGGAATAATAAAACAAATGCATGTTTTCCACTCCACTGATCCAGACGCAGCTTCATGTTATTTGATTTGATCCGTAAAGCATGCTCAAACATTTCTCAGTCAATAAATTCACACCGAATTCCTCCGAAATCTTTCCCCTTGAATTTACCTTGAAGTCCATCATGCATGAATGTGGACTAGCCTGGTTGTTCAACTGCACTATAATTGGGCGAATCAAATTGCTATAACTAGTTCCAATGTATTGCTGAGTAGAATATTTCTGCAAAATATTTACATTGGTCACTGTTGCACAGCATGGATTTATACCCAAGGTGTTCCACCCTAGTGTGCCACTGGCTAGTAGAAGATTTCAATTGAAATTTATCAACTTGTATGAATGATCACTTTCCCCTCAGTATGTACATGTACGTCATGTTAAGTACATAGTCCATGCAACAACGCGTGCAGGATCCAAGTTTATTACAAGAGCAGGAAAGTAGTCACCATTTAACTGAATTATCTAAAAATATACATCTGCCTTATTTTTGGACAATTTTATTGAACCATTTCCGGAAAAACAAATTTGTAACCGAGAGATAGAATTGACTATGTGTATTATTCCTCTTTGTGAAAGATTCAGGTTTTTTCTAGAGACAACACCGAAGCTAAACGAGATGTCAAGGTTTCAACATCTACTCCCCAAGGAGCTGAAAATAAATGAGCTTTCCCTTCCAATAAGGAAGCTCTGTTCTCAGTTTGGATCAAGTAGCTCAATTCATTTGCTTCCATCAACTAAACACAAACTGGATAAATCATTTAGAGATCTAGACCGTGTAAAGTACATACGTAGTAGACACACGTCCACGTAGCCAGACTGGAAGGCACTGGACATTGCCTACGGCAACTTATCACGTCAGAGAAAGACTGAGGGCGCTTACACAAAATCTTGGAAAAACATCTGGGGGTTTTTAAGGGCAGAAGTATTAAAATTGTTGCTTTATATGAAAAGCGCATCATCAATTTTCTTATGTTGGCTTTAGTTTAACTAACCTTTCATTTTATATATGAGGATCGTGAATTTGATTTGAAACAAGGTCCTCAGAAAGCTTTCTCCCTGGTGTTTATCTTGAGGATTTTTTGTAAATCTGAAACCCAAATAATTTTTTTTTTTTTTTTTAATGTATTGACCGAAATTGGTGCATATTTGCCCAATATGTTAGCTTGTACGTCTAGAGACCATGGTAATTGTAACAACATGTTGTTTGTAAAAAAAACTGCAGTGAAATTAATTCAACACAGGATATTGCAGAAATGTCTCAAAAACTATTTGAACTTTGGAGCATGACATCATAATTAAGCATTATCAATTGTTTTGAATGGACTGAATCTTTACCTCTGATTCTGCACGTTCTTGATCCAGCGTGCGATTCCATTCTGGTACGTAGCCAGGTCAATTTCAATGTCCAGACCTGAAGGGTCCAACTGCAGGGCAAGCTCATCTATATTATTAGTCTAGAAGAACAAAAACCCAAGGAAAACGCTAATTATTTCAAGAGAACAGGTGTATTGTGGTTCAAGCAAGTGGATACAAAAACAAATTACTATGACCTAACCTTCGATGGGAAAGTTAAGTCAACAAAATATAGAGCAAGCACAAAGTATTGTTGAAATCACAAAGCAGAATAAATGTGTACACAATTCTGTTGCCAGACAGGCTGTTTGGCAGAGTCTGACTGACAATACATGCCATCCTTTTTGTATTTTCATGGCATGTGCGGGAGAGAGATTGTATGAAAACGGACAATCCTGAAAGTGGATTAACGATTTCCTCTTGGTGTGGAAATGAAGCTCCCTGGATTTACAAGATAACATTGTACCGGTTTATAGACTCATATCTGAGGGCTCTGTTAATATGTAACAAGAGCCCAGTATTTTATTTTGGTGAAGACAATTTCGCTTCGTTCATGAATAAAACAAAAAGTCATTGTACAGCATTTCATCTTATCTTAAAGCTAAACAAAGTTGTTCAAAATCAAAATTTTAAAACAAGGCACTGAATTAAACAATTCCTCCCACCTCATCCCACAGTTCTAATTTCAAAGCACAATATTGTTAACGTATTCAAAGTCTAAAGGAAACAAATCTATTTTTGAGTATTCATAAGAAGATAGACATGTAATCTCCCTCCATTTTCTAATAACAGACGCCACAAGGTTCAGTGTTATCACAATAAATAGATTGATTGTCCGTCGCACTACACCAGCTGTGAACTACGGTATTCATTCCCATCACTAAGCACGTATTGGATCAAACGAGCAGATACATTTGTCAATTTCTATTGTTTTGCTCACAATGGTTGAATTGTTTTAAATATTAATCTTTCAATAGTTATCAATTTAATGTACTATTATATCAACACACTTTCTCTACATACACTGATGGTGCAATAGGTGGTTGATTTAAAACTGCAACTTTGTAACTAATATGGGAGATGTTTCAATATGTTATTGTTAGACCTGATCTTCTTTGAGAGGGCAGGGTCGTTTTAATTTTGCATTTCCAGTGAAATATCTGAATGCCTATGGAAAACCTTTGAATGGGCACCAAGGCCTAGAACAAAGTGCAACATAAGCCATGACCTCCGAATGATTCCATGCCTGATATAAACAACAAACAAATTATTCAATGATCTAAATATTGTTTTTGGTTTTGGAGTTTTTTGACAATTTGACAAACTAAAATTTTTGAAAATTGACGGCATTGAACTAATATCAAGAGGAAGAAGGAGTAGAAAAGGAAAGGAAACTAAAACCTCAAGTTGTACTTAAATAGACCTTGATCTTTAATTATGTCCCATTTGAACCAATGTATCCAAATCGAGGCTTGAAGGAGAAATAGTCTGGTTCCTTTTTGTTTGATGACTATTAGCATACATTACTGTAATTGACTATTAGGAACATGACCAAGATGGCGGCAACATGATAAAGGTCTATCATACCTCATTTGAATTAACAATCATCTGTATGTGTTGTATGACTCTTGAAACCGGCACACGCCCACATCCTTCAGTGTCACACGAAATGAAAATAGTATCCAACAAGTCTTCCTTGTCAATAATGCTTAAGGCTCCCTCATCGGTGCTACCTCCCGAGCTGTGGCCTGATCGTTTCCTCTGGCCGCGTTCCGGTATTAAAGTATACGTGTAGTTCTGTTCTGGTTTTAAGGGTGAGCTGTCGGACCAAGCAGAGCTCAGTCGCCTGGGTTTCGGACGTCCAGGAGATGCTCCTTGACCTTCGTAGTTTATCTCATCAGTCATGGATGGAGGATGAGGCGTTGGATTGTTTGCAGAATCTCTCAGCTCTAAGTGGGGACTCACTGTTTTAGGTGGTTGACAGCAACCAATTGTGAGTGGCCGCTCGGACAAAGCCATGTCAAGTGAACACTTCAAAGTTGCCTTCTCGTTCCTTTGTGCATTTCCTGTCTTTGATGAATGCATTTCAGTGACGCTTATTCTGAGTTTCTATCTGGAAACGACAACATTCAGAGTTATCATTAAAACTCTGTGTATTATTGTATACACAAAATATTAATCACTAATCAATATTAGTAACGATGAGGCACACGTTGACAAAAGAATACATCAATACAAAAGCCCTGTCTGATTTGTAACAATATGACGCATTATAATGAATGACTACATACTGGAACAATAGTAGGCTTCAATTTTGATATAGTGTTAATGTCTGATATGCAACAATCAACGCTTTATATCAATACTTTCTGTTTGCAGTTTTACAATGCACTGAAGTAGCGGAGTACCCGATTTGGCTACGACCTTTGAACGTTTTTCCTAGAGCTATTAATTATGGAATAAAAAAATTTAAGCATGATATCAGGGGAATGGATTTTGGTGCCAATTAGACAAAAATATCAGTTTGAAAATCAAGTAAATTTACTTAGGTCAAGTTTGTATTGTGTCATTAATGCACAATGTCACTTCGATTTTGATTTGGAAACAACTGAGAAATGAGTAGTGGCACATCATTTTAGGATGAAAGTTTACCATTAAATAATAACATCACATCAACAATCTCTACCCTCGTACCCATTAATCCTGGTTGCATGACAAGAAGTAAAGGGTCTTGATCAAGGACATGGGTGTCACAGCTGGACCTCAAACCCACACTCCAGAGACTTCACCACCAGAACTTGAGTTGGGTTTGTTGTAGAATAGACCTCTGGTCCATGACACGCCACATTGATGCCAAATCGAGCTGCCACATTTGCACTCATAGGACCATAGTGTTAGCAAGAGGGGTGTCTGGGTGTCTTTTGGACATCTTGTTTTAAATGTTGACACCCTTTTTCACGTCATTTAAATGTAGGCCTAACTGTGTGAACAATTTGGACACCCAGTCTTTAAATTTCCAGCAAATTTTGACTTGTTTAAATACTGCCTAAAATCTTGCATATATGACCATCTGTAAAATATTAGTTTTACTGTTGATTTGATTATAGCTTTGATTTGAACTAAAGGTCCTGTCACAGTGGTTATGGCTGCACTGGCACTCATCAGCAGACTGCCTGGTGATTAGTTAGGCGCCACCACAACACATGCCATTTTGATTCATTTGACATTAATTTTGTGTATGCCAGGTTTGTTTTTAACTTGAAAATCTGTATCTGACAGCCAATTGTTCACTCATTGTTGTGACTAATTAAGCAATGTCTCATTTTAGGAACATTATGAATGAACAATTGGCAGTCGAATACACTATTTGTAATTGTCAAAGACTAGCCTTCACAGTTGGAGTATCTCAACATATGCATAAAATAACAAACCTGTGAAAATTTGAACTCAATCGGTAATCGAAGTTACTAGATAATAATGAAAGAAAAATAACCCTTGTCTCACGAAGTTGTGTGCGTTTAGATGGTTGATTTCGAGACCTCAAGTTCTAAATCTGAGGTCTCAAAATCAAATTCGTGGAAAGTTACTTCTTTCTCGAAAACTATGGCACTTCAGAGGGAGCCGTTTCTCACAATGTTTTATACCATCAACCACTCCCATTACTCGTCACTAAGAAAGGTTTTATGCCCAAAATTATTTTGAGTAATTACCAATAGTGTCCACTGCCTTTAAGTTTCTATTTTGTAATCAAATATTGACATTTGCATTTCATTTTGAAAATGCAACTGTCGAGTGCTGGGCACAAGGTTTTCAAGCAAGATTTAAATAAATAAGCATGATGAAATGTACCCAAAATCTTCACAACTATTTGAATTAACAAAACGTCTTCTTATTGTTAAGTTTATAAAAAATTATTATGACTGGATTTAACAAATGTTTACATGGTTTATGCATTAGTCATAACAAGTCACTGGTAAGTCACTCAGTCAGTGTAAGTTTGTGTAAAACTGTAAGGCTGGGTAACAAACTCAAATATAAACAGCACTACATCTTTTTACTGAATAATAAGAAAGACATATGTTAACAAATTTAATAATCACCCTCACAATCACATACAACATGTAGGCCGACAAAGTACAAGTATCGTAGCGTCATACGTTATCGACCCTCATATGTTTTCGGTCCCCAACTTTGATTCCCGTTTACCGCGAAATTGTGCAAGCTGCACCGGTGACAGAAGCTACGCAGTTTACTCACGGTCTGTATTTTCATCAGGCTTAATCATGTTGAGAATAAAGATTCCTGTCGTTGGTTATGCTCAAACATTTATAAAATGATTGATTTTTGGTACTAATCACTAGTGCATTATTATGCCAACATTCAAGTGAGTCAAAGAAACATCATCCAACCTCGAAAGTTCAAAACAAAATTACTATCTGCTAGATTGAGTTTCATTCTGCTTTAGTCACTAGATGGATCACGTGAGGTGGTTACTATTTGGGATTCTATGGTGCGCAAATGTGGGGAAAATATTAAAATATTTTAAGTGAAAATTACAACAATTTTTTTTATTTATTTACTGCATAACTGTTATAAATTCCGATAAGCGTAATAAATATTAAGTCTACATTTAAGAGAAAATATCATAGATTGGTTTCTTATCTCCTGAAACCAAACATTACTGGTCTGAAATGGGGGAAAACGGATTGCTATGAAGTGTGAGTGCATCAAGGGGGGGTGGGGTGTTTTACTTTCATGCCTTATGATATCTCTGGATTCTAATATAGTAGCCATAATGCCTTAGGACAAAAATGTAATTAAATTTGTTAAGTACTAATTGGGCAATTCCAGCGTGACTGACATTACATTTTTTACTAATTTTGAATATCTAATCAGCTCTCATGTCTAAACAATGACAGCCATCTTAACCATGTTTGGCATGGGGGATACTAGGACCTGAATACACCATACAGCATTGAAAATTTTAAATTTCATGTTCAGCTTTTCCGACGAGGGGAGTCGTTAACTGCCGTGACTGACATTACAAAAAGCGACGCAACCAAAAAGTGTTGATTTGTTTTTAAAACTTCTCTTCAAGTTAAAAGTGATACAGATCTAAATCCATATTAACATTATATCTGATAGGGTAACCAAAACTTGTAGTTAGATGGAAAAAATTATTCATGAATTTTTTGATAATTATGCAAATTAACCTCCGTGACTGTGACTGACATTACTGTGACTGACATTACGCGTTCATAACATCTGCTGGAATAACAGTAACAACAATTTAACAAAACAAAACTAAAAATTCTGTCCACAAGAGAGTATCAATGAACTGTTTAATTCTATACTAAAGGAATAACTATAATTTTTTAGATGTTTAAAGGTTGAAACTTGCATTAATTGTGATAAAATGTATTATAAAAGAGCTAAAACATAAGCTGCTACTGGAATTGGGGAATTGGGATGAAGTTTTTATTGAAAAAAAAATGACACATGAAGGAAGAGATGGGTGCTCCCTTTTTTAGTGAAAAAACCTCTATCAGTTTAATAACAATTGTGTAAATGTAGCTTATCACATGCATGAAAAAACTGAGAGAAGAAAAGACTGAAAAGTGTAAAACTGCTATTTCAGCTATTTCAGAATTTTCAAGCATTGGGATATGTCTGCTAAAAACACACGCCTACTATATTGTAATCAAAACATATACATGGCCTCTTACATCCTAGCCAGTAAGCAATATTCTGTAAGATTCTATTTATTTTATTTGTTCAATTTGCAATACCTTAATCTACAGTACTTTAACTATTGCTAAGAAAATTGTGTAGTTAACGAGCCAATCTATAAAATATACTTCGATCAAAATAGATACATGTACCATATGAAAGCAAAAAAAAATTGAACACTAACATTGTCAAAGGGTGATCAGGTTTCAAAGTATTGGCTACATTGTTACCAGGCCTTGAACATTGCTCTTGAAGGGGCACTGCAATTTTCCACCAATGCAAAGCACAGGGCACTGCGGCAATTGCTGTGGGTAGAGTGGGTATTTTGAGACCTGTGTTGTTAAATCTTGACATAATTTAAGGTGGAACCAACCAACACCACTTTGTAATCTCCACCTTGGTGCAGTAGCAGATCAGTTCGCATTTACTTTGCACACATTCAAGTACAATATTCCACAAAACAGTCTTGTCCTTCCAATCGAAACAGCACTTCGTATCCATCAAGTCGATCTAGTGTATGTAGGGGCTGTTGAAATATCCTCAACTTTGAAGGAGATAGATCAGCTGATTGAGCTGCTCTCGGCTTCTTAAGATTATGACATCTGGATACCCTCTCTCTATTTCGATTTACATCTCTCTATTCAGAATTTTTTCTAATCAGTCTTATATAGCTTGAACTCCTCTTTTTGTCCTTTTGTTGACCTTTTGTTGACCTACGCTTCCTTTGTTTTCATGTACTTGGCAGCCCATCTCTGCTGCCGTCTTGTAGTATCCTCCTTACTCTCTTGTAAAACCTGTGTAGTGTGAGACTCTTGTAATAATGTTGACCCTATTTAAAAAGAAAACAATTGTATTACTTTTACTTCAATCAATGACAAATATTCACAATGAATAGTACGCCTTATGCATGTATGGATTGGAGTACAGTTCATCTTACAAACTCGTTATTCACTTACCTGTAAAATATGGATGAATTGGACTAAAAATACAAATAAACAGATCCAAGAGCATTGTTTCAGGATAATTGTTTCAGATTTTAATTGCTACCATGTATACTTTTATGACAAAAATCTTCATTTTTTGTGACTGACATTACACGAAGCCTAAGAAAAGCATTCATTTGACGGCACATACTAGGTATTTAACATTAGTTTCATATTAATTAAAGTTGTTTTCCTAAAGATAGACACTGAGAGTTGTTATTTTTACCAAACAAAATAAAATGAGTGCCTTTAGATTAATGAAAACTACAAAAATAAATAAATTTTGTGTTCTTACCTTTGATTGGTGCCATTTAACGTAGCGTCAACTTCAGAGTGCTGTAACTTTCAAAATATTTGGTCTGGATCATTTTTTTTTCATTTCTAGAAACTTCAAAATATACTCTATCAATTTTGCAAAAGATGTTTGAGCAAAAAGCATTTTGAAATTTTGACCCTCATGTCGCACTTGCGTGGAATTGCCCAATTGAATAATATTTTTGATTTACTTTGCCCGCCATACTAGCTTCTGAATATTTAATAAAATACCAATCAATGAAAGGTGTGAAAACATATGATGTTGCTCCAATGTCGTGCATGCACAAGCACTGTTAATGGCGGACTGTCTCTCGCAACGTAAAACCAAAACTTTAAAAATTTCGGATAACTTTCCGTATGGCGCCACCACTTTTTCACTCATTTTTACAAAAAGGGATATATCAATCAGGTAAATAAGTTCCTATATTATTTCATATCGAATGAAAAAGTGGTGGCGCCATACGGAAACTTTTCCAAAATTTCAACACACCATGAAGTGAAAGTGTTATTGTTAAAAAATTGGATAGATGATTTGAAAAAAAAAAGTTTAGTTTTTGATTGTGAACAATTTTCCTGTTATCCTACTGAAAACACATGACACCAGGATACAACAAACAAGGCAAATAGAAGAACATTTGTGTACCTTTGTTAAAAAAGCTCCTCAAATTAAACTGTAGTGTAGGTAGGATCCAAACTGAATACCTTCGAACTTAATTGTGTAGCAGAGACTCACTAAAAACACTTAAAACAGTCGTGAGAGTAAGCACTTGCTGGCGTTCGGGATCGGGACATCATGAAATACGCATTACATACAGCGAGTGTGAGTGTGAAACGTAATTAGTAACTACGGTGTCAAAGGTCAAGTATTTCCTAGCAGTTTTTCACTTTCATCAGCAGTCGGCCCGAGCCGAGTGTCAAAAGTGAATGTCTCTTTCGAAAAGCACTTGGCAGTTTATTTGAAAATACTACAAGATTAGTAGACCAGCATAATTTGCATACACTTACGTAATTTTAAGAAGCACATTTCATAAGAATTTGACGTGAAAACGCATTATCTGGATCTAACGGACGGACGGTCAACCATCAATTTTTTGGAGAGAGTTATCTAGCGCCCTCAACTGTTTACTGAACTTTTGGGCCAATCAAAAGCGACCGTTGGTTCCATACACAAGGGAGCGCGTGGGTTCTTCTCTTGATTGTCTGTAACATTATAAAACATTGGAGAAGAGAAATAATTACTATTTTAAATATTAATTTGAATGTTTTTAATACTTAAAAGTATTCTTGTTATTGTATAGGTTATTAGATTGTATTGCTCTGTTTATTCATTCAATTTGTACTAATTTTGTAATTAACATTGTTGTTTCAGGGTCGGTCCTATTATTTTGTTTTATTTTTGGGGCGAGTATTTCTATGCATTGAAGATTTACTTATTCATTTTCCTACAGGCCCGATTGAATACTATCATTTTGACACTTTCGTCCCCTTACTAGAAATTGAGGAAGGTCAACAAAAGCTCAACTACACATCGGGTGCTTCCAAAATATGAGCTTCCTGTGTAATGTAGACATGTGTGATGAATGGGCAAGGTCTCAACTTCCGACCCCGGTCGACCAGGGTAGAGGGCTGGGGTGGGGGGGGGGGGGTCTCACGTTTTCCCCTAGGTTTTTGGAATGTTAGTGATTTTCGTTCATTGATCGTCTACCTTGCGTATACGGTATACTCGATTATAATATGGATATGTTTTCTTTTACACAATATTATGTTCCTTGAAGACACGTTGTTAATCACTGCATTCGAAACACAAAATTGAAATTAAAGAACTCAATAGGGCGTACCGTGTATCCGCATTATGAACGTTAGGCCTATCAAACAAAGATAAATTGAATAATGTTCTAGCTAACAAGCATCTCCCTTTACCCTCGATCGAATTGCTACTTTTATGTAGTGATTCGGCCTTACTTTGAATTAAATGGCCTAGTCCCAATTCCTAAACTGCGAAAAAGCATGATCGATCGTGTTATATTATAGTGAGCACATTTATGTTTACTTTTGATTCAGTTTTACCCGTTAATTCAGCTTTACCCGTTAATTCAGTTTTACCCGTTAATTCAGCTTTACCCGTAGGCCTATTTTTACAGCAAGACCTTGTACATTCATTCCACGGCATTTCATGGCAGGCGATATACTGCTCTGGTCATTTGAAGTGTAATGTTATTTTCTTACATAATTCTGCATAAATTTAACATTTACAAAAATAACATCTGATAAAAGTTGGAGGGTGTGCCTGTATGGCAATAGATTCTGTCCTCTAACGGCGAATTGTGTAGAATCACCTTCTGCGATACAACAAATCCCTGAACATTCCCCATCGGGTATTTCCTGCCAGGCGAGGTATTCCATTGATCATTGGAAGTGTTATATTTTTTTCTGACCAAATTTCCACATAAATTCAAGAATAAGATTGACAAAACAAAACCTAAAATTTGAGGTATGCCTGTCTGTTCTCTACGGCGAACTGTGTAAAAAGTACAAACTTCTTCTGATAATAGCGCCCTCTTCAGGGCATGTTAATTTGCAATGGGTGAATGAAAACGCCTTTTTGTTTTTTTGTTTTTTTGGGGGGGGGGGGTAATGCAATTATTGATTGGGTAAAGAAAAAATCTGAACCGCAGGGTTCTGTGCTTCAACTTTTGGGGAGACGTAAATTTAAGCTTTCAAGTTGGTCATATTTGGCTTTGGAATTGGGTTTGTGCTTCACAGCAAACCAGTTTTGTGACGGTAATCACTTTTTTTTTCTTGCCTAGTTTTTCTTGAATTAGATTATTAGCAAACGACTGACCTGCCACATATTAAATATAAATCTGGAGTTAAGTTGTCCGTGAAAACAGTTATTGGTTTTCAGAGGTTTAGAGACTTCAGGTATTTTTTGAGTATTTTTGACAAGCTATCAGTCGTACGATGCAATAAATGAACTCATGTTGTTGGTAATCCTGTTTTTATCCAGGAAGAAATGTCATTCTAAGCAATTCTTTGTGCTTAGCAACTCTTTGACATTGGGCCCTGGTGGGAAATAGGCCCCAGCCTCATCTGCCAAGAGAACAAAACAAATAACGGGTTCTCCCGACAGACGTAAAGAACCACAGGTTCTCTATGTCTGTGGTTCTCTCCTTGCCTTCAAACACGCCCTCAGCGTCTGTCCTCCACCGAATGACAGGTCACACGCCCCTCTACCTCCTAGGCAATGCACGTGACGTCGAGATAGTACAGGAAACTCACACATTATTAACGAAATGCATACAATTCTTCATTGCCTAACACTATCACTAACCAGTGATGATTAAACGAACAAAGTAGCTAATTGAAGGACTTGAAACAGGTAAGTGTGTTTGTGTTGTTTTGTTTGCTTGCTTTTGTTGTTGTTTATTGTTACTGTTTGACGTGAATCTCCAACCGTTTGACTAAACTATATTCCAGTAAGCAATAGCAGGGCTTGAATTTGACACTGGACTGCAGCCCCTGTGCCAGTGGTTTTAGTGTTGGGCCAGTAAACTCATGACCTGACAAGTCCTGGAGTCTTGTGTTTTTCAATTTAATAACAAATACATGTACCTCACTGTGTAATATCTTGAACAGAAACAAATTGTGTTCAAATGTTGACTTTGAGCCTGAAAAATACCTTTCAATTATATTAAGTAATGAAGTATACTTAAAATGCAAAAGGACAGATGAGATAAATCTTCTTGTTCATGTCTTAGCACTCCATTGCTCAAATTAAATGCATGTTGCCAGGACCTCAGAAGTTTTTTTCTCATTCTGATGCTGGTCTTGTTCAAACATTTCTGGTCCAGTAAACATTTTAGGCTAAATGTACAGGTCAAGCCTGCCGTCTTGTGGATTTTCGCCCAAATTCAAGCAGTTTATTGGTTGATAGTTAATATTTTCTCCTGGCTGCCTTTAACTAAGCCACATAATAAAATAAGTTTATGTTTGGATGTATATAGGCCTATTTAATTTGTTGTCAATGCCTAACATCATCATCATTCCACTGCAGTCAATATTGGTGTGGAGTCAAAATTAAGACACTAACAGCGTAATTTCCTCTTCTCTTTGGATCCTGGGTTTAATCATCAAATAAACAATATACATCTAAATATTTTTAAATATTAGAAGGCAACAAAAAGTTTATCTTTTCATTCTCTTGTAAATTTCTCTTTAACAGGGTCATATCACAAAAGGCAATTTATACAGTTTACAGATAACCAACTGCACTGTGTGCAAAGGATTTCTCAAAAAAAATTGTTGGAAATTGAAATGTGAACATGTTCTTCTTTGAGATTACCTGGAAAACTTGAGGTTGCCTGTAAATTGCCTCAAGTAACCTGACCTGAGGTCAGTCTATAGACTGTGCAAGTCTCGCGCAGATTTGAACTTCCGGGACCATTGTGGTCCCAACCTTATGGAGTGTTACGTTTGGGAGATTTTGTGTCGTCCATTACTTTAGTTTAATATAGTTTATGACCATAAAAATGACATATGTTGTTAAAAATGTAATACTAATTAACAACATACATAAAAGTAAAAATAAAGTCAACATAATATTTAATTTAAACTTGACCTCAGGTCAGGTTACTTATAAAAAATTAAGAATTTGTGCCCATCTCCGATCACAAAACTTACGCAGACGCTTGTTTTGGCCGCGCGGGGTGGAAAGCCTTTTCATTGGTCGCTTAGGCGTCGACTTCCTCTTTAAACTGCGTCACGCGTTTATCTAACGCCCTTGCGACCATCGTGCGTCCGCGTATAAACCAGCTTCACATTCGGGCGTAGATTTACATTTCAAAACATTTAAGATCAAACAAACATCCTTGTCCCAGAGTTTTACTTTTGTCTATACATATAGACTTTAACCGATAATTGTGTATGAGTTTAAAAAGCTAAAACTAATTTAAACAAGCTCTAATGGGTATTTTTGTTGTTCAGATTCGGCATTAAGAAAAAATTACAGCAAAGATTTGATTCATAAAAAAATTAAGTTCTTCAGTTGTCGTGTTTTCTCGCTCCGGTGCGCGTGAGACTTGCACAGTCTATAAGCACATCCACGGGATCGGTGATGTAAAACTATGGAATATCAGAATACTCTGGGATGGCATCGCTGTGCATGTGAAAAACATTGCGCTCTACAATATACGAATGAAAAACAGTTTCAGTTATGGCAGGACACACAACAAAACACGTTTTGAAAATGTTGTTTAAGAATTTATAAATCATGGATGTGCCCGGGCCGTTGTTAACTGCATACACCGATCGAGAGAGTTGCCAACTCGGTAAGCGGCAAGAGCGTTTGTAATCAGTGCTTCGGTGCTAAGATAAACCCGAACATTGATTAGACCATGGAGGGAAGAAAATCCTCCTCCATGATTAGACTATAGACCGCCGGCCCCGCTGGACGGTCTAAGTTTTGGGGTTTAGACTCGATCCAGTCTAACTCTTTTCGTTCAGACATGAATTTAAATTGCACACAGCGAAGTTTTAAAGATAAGATAGTGGGATTATAATCTATAGAGGTCACTCCGTATTATTTGTGCAAACTCTACCTCCATGGTTTGCGGGTGTAGTGCCCAGTTTGAGTTTTAGGGGTTAGTTTAGGATTAGGAAAACATAATGATTTTGTCGGAACATGGGGTTGTCCGAGCTGGGACGTTGGTATTACAATTCAGGCGTATAGCCTATTATCATGAGTCAATACTTATTCAAAGGTTTTTAATTGAAGACATAGTTTGGGTACAAATCTGATGAAGTATATATTGTACATTGTGTTGGTTACAGGGATTTGTACTATCACCTGATGTTTGTACTTAAAGGAAAATGTGACTATTCTGTATGCAAAGCAGTGACAACGCAAAAAAAACCAAGCCAAAGTAGCAAAACACATGTAGTTTTACAGTAATAGGCCAGAAAATTATACGCAAGTGATGATACAAAAGTCAATGCATTTGCATTATGATGCATGTGGTCTGTAATATTCCTTCCCTCCATGGCATATTAACAATCAAAGTTGTTCTGGAAACCCAGGCTGTGAGAATCATTCGAAAATCGGTAGTGTGCCAATATAATATTATTGTTCATGACCTATATAGGGCCTAATGATTGTTTGATGTTGCTGATAAAACTGTTTGAGTATTGCTCTAAGTAAACAATAAGGCACGGAAACTGGCCTATGGACCTGTAGTGTGTTATTCCTATAACGTGATTTATTATAACACGCCTCCGAATGCAACATTTCCGTGTTTATAGAAACGAATCACATGATTGGTATAACCAATATAAGTGAAATGTTCATTTTTGTCAGATAGGGCCTATATCCGAACCAGTTACTGTGGAATCCACCTGTGGAATAATTATATTGAACCCTGAAAAAAGGGCACTCCTCCAATACGGAACACATGCATATAAACGGCATTAAATATCGTAGTCTCATCTCATGACAGGAATAAGCAGCCCGCATGCGGTGAAAGAAAAACCCCGCTTCCCGGTTCAATTGAATTGAGTTCGTATAGACCTTTCCTTTGTTTACAAACATTGGGGCGAAACCAGCGCATGCGCAGTTTCTGGTTGGCAAGTTACTTTATAAAATGTCGCCTGACGGTGGAGACTTTGGGCGTACAACTTTATAGTACAAACAAGTCGCTATAGAATCGTACAGTAAATCGTGAAGAATTTCAGATTCAGCAGTCAGGGATGACAGTTGTGAGTGCTTGGGTTGTGATTAAAACAACTGGATCTGTGGTTCTGCGCAACTGTGAGTATGCATGGCTGGGTAAGCTTCTCTAGTCTCTGTCACGTTAACCTTGTTACTTGTTGACGTTCTTTATTAAACTTTTAACTTAGGCAAGCGGGCATTTTAAATTTGTATTTTCATTTAAATTGTTTTTAATTTCAAACTAGGCCATGGAGGTAGGCCTCCATGACTAGGCATAGGGCCTATCTCTGTTATTTGGGGGAACAGCGTGAAAAACACGTAGGGACCTACACATATTTATATCGGACCACTGTTACTGAAGATAGTGTTTCCTCAAGCAAACTCGCCCCACCGACCAAACTATACATACTGTGGACAATCACTCCATATCCGGATGTACTCCTAGAACTATTCCGGTTTCGTCTGCTATCGTCTCCCATATTGCGGTTTCGTCTGCTGGGCCTATCGAAGTTTCGTTACTGGAGACGATAGCAGATGAAACCGAAATAGTTCTAGGAGTAATCCGGATGATGGTAATCTAGCTTACTCGCCCATGAAAATGTCATCCTCGGGCAAGGTCACCCTAATAAGCAGATCATCTCCCAACACCTGCCTATTTACAAGTATTTATTTTCAATTTCACTTATGTATGAATGAAAATAATGTGTGTAAGCAAAATAACGCTTTTCATCCATGAACCCTTTAGGCACCCAGCAGTATTAAGCCATTTGACTCACACCACTTCCCAGTCGTGATCTTTCCGAGTTTTCATTATAAAAAAACAAACGCTTTAAGTTTGCTTCAGTGACCATGGCGACTTGAGAAATAATTTACAGTTAATCCAAGCCAGGGGGCGACTTTGGCGGGGGTTGACAGTGCTAGGGGCGAGCTTGCCAGGGGGCGCCTTTGTTGAAGGTATGTTTTTCGGGGCGGTCTTATTTCCTAGGCTGAGAGTTGTCAATAGATGTAGATTTGGGCACGTAACCTATAGCGCTTAGAGACTTTATTTTGTATTATGCGCTATTATAAGAACTGTTTATTATTATTATTATTATTATAGGCTACCAAAATAATAACAAGTCCTGCTTTTTCTTTTTGCTTTTTAATCAGCATTGGAGAAGCGTGTAGTACTGTTCAAGTTGGAGGCAGCAAAACAGCTGGAGTATACGACCCAGGCCATGAGTATACAACCATGTACTGTCAAAGATCTTCATTTTGTTAAGATTCGAGTACTTTTTCAAAATTAGTTATGTGACATTATTCTACTCATTTCTCAAAAACTACAGCACCTCAGTAAGTAATATTTTAAGGGAGGCTTTCTACTATCATTATCTTCAAACTGTGGAAGTGTTATGTAAATTTGTGGACATTGTGTTTTGTGTTAGAAAAGAGTACATATACCCTAAACCATGTTATGACAGGTGTGGACAGATCAGGTTAGTAAAATCTAATGTGGATGTCACTTTAAAAGCCACTCTAGAAAGTCTTGATCTGTACACACTTCGACAAATTAACCCAGAAGCTTGTATATTTTCTCTCCTTCCAAAAGATGATAAGGAAACAGTCACCTTCAGAAAACGAAAATAAAATGAAAATTAAGCGGGAACAACAATAAAGAAGGTCCAACAATTAGATCAAGCTGTGTGCACAAAAATATATATTTCATTTTTTGAAACAGTTCAAATAAATGTACAGTTTTTTAGCAAAATATAGGACAATAATATGTTTTAAATACATTTGTTCCTCGGAGAGTTAAAGGCACTGGACACGAAGAACCATTCAATGGTCAATGTATCGTATGAAAGTTGATAACTTTTCCTATCCCTACCAAATAGCAATGTACCACATTGAGAGGGGCTATCTCGCCTGTCCTGCAGTTGTGCATGGATCTATAAACAATGATGAACCCACCACTCGGTGACCTACATCCTGGGCACCCTCTCATCTACATCCTGGAAATGCATGTCCATGCTTGGGATGTAGGTTATCATGTGGTGGGTTCATCATTTAATATTTCCATGCAAAGCCGCAGGACAGAATGATGAGATAGCCCCTTTAATTTGTGACCTTAAATTTTGACCAAACTAGGGCAATGCATCTTTAAAAACAAATTTATTAGTGTATTACTTGTACATATTTTTTAACAAAGATAATTTATTCTACCTTTAATCTTGAAGTCTAATTAGTCTAAATATGTATAATTTTAACAAATTATATTTTACATATAAATAAGTTATAATAAATAAATTTGAATAATATGAATAAACAATTTAAAACGAATACAACCTTGTTTGTATCCTGAATTGATTTGGTTTGTGAATGTGCATGCAGGATCAATTACTGTAGGGCCTTTTTAGACATCGTAGAAACAAATTGAAATCCACAAATACTTGATTTATTGTGTTGTAGCTGCAGCTGAATATCAAAATCAAACCTGCATCAACCCATAATAGTAATAACCAGTTTTTATGGAGTGCTTTTCACACCCATAGGGCGTCTCAAAGCACTTCCAACATTATTCCCCCCTGGTCATCACTGTGCATTAATTGAGTTCTCAAACCATCTCAGCTCCATGAGAAGTATACAGCATGTGAAACAATAACAAATAATTGTATGTGCTACTCGGCTAAATCAATCACAAGAACCATCTCTGCCATCACAGGTATCAATTTACCCCTGGGTGGAGAGAAGCAATTACAGTTAAGTGTCTTGCTCAGGGAAACAAGTGTCACGACAAGGATTCAAACCCACACTGCTGAACAGAAGCAACAGAGCTAGTCTATTTAAACCTTGTTTCCTCTTTACCCACATAATTCTATTTAACAAGTGTTGTGATGTAAAGTAGCTGTCTTTGCTTGAAGTTTGAGATCTGATGTGTGTTGTGTAAACAATTCAAAACAGTTGATTATTACTGTAGCTTTCCTCAATTTAATTCATTTCTTGAAAGCTTTTGGAAGATATCTTCTTGCTGTGTGTCTGTTAGGCCATGTGATCAATGGATTCAAGCAAGACGACATGTTTTTTATCCACAAACTAAATACTTTAGAAGCACTCGATCTCAACAAAAGCCTCCTCTTCCCAACTAGGCCATCCGTCGACTTGTCTTGACCCCAAGTCGAGTTGTCCGACGGTTGAATAAATCATCCGTCGAGTCGTCCGAACCGTTGAGTTGTCTGAACCATCGAGTTGTCCGAACGGACGAGTTGTCCGAACGGACGAGTTGTCCGAACGGACAAGTTGTCCGGCGGACGAGTTGTCTGGTCTCCGTTCTCCTGGTCACAAGGCGGACATGGGTTCGGGTTATTACAATGTATCTTTAACAGGCTGACTAAATAATGGTGGTGATGAAGCTTTCCTGTCTAATTTCTCCTTAGAGGGCTCTTGTGTTGTTGTTCCTTGTATTACTCCATTGCTGTATATAACAAAAAAGAAAACAAAATAAAAGGTTGTGATAACCTCTGTAGTAAAGCCTCAAAGTAGTATACAGAAAAAAAGTCTTATTCCATAAATACCTATAAATTAATTATTATAATGGAAGTGTAGGAAATAATAACCTAAGGAATTTAAACCCTTTGTTCATTGTTTCCACCAGGTGTAGAATCAACCGATAACTAAACTAGCCTAATTCCTTCCTTAATTAATTACCTGAACAAAATTTTTAACATGTAAAAACTAAACGTTAAATAAAGTAGGCCCCTTCCATTCTGACTTTTAAAACGACCAGTTCATTGGCAAGAGACGGTAACCCTTCTTTATATCTTTGCGAGCAAAATGTGGATACATGAAAATGTGTGATACTCGTGTTGTGGGACTGTGTGAAAATGGAAGAAAAAATGCACTATTCTCTATATAATTCTCTAAACAATTTTTGGGAGGTAGCTGGAACAGGAAGAAAATGTGCGATGTCTCAAAATGTATTATTATGAGAAAACTGACAGTTCTGTGTGACATTCTAATGATTCTTTCGAATCAATATGAATAATCCAACCATCGAGGAAAACGCTTACTAACAACATAGACTAGAGTCTGTCCTTGCTAACAATAACACAGAAATAATGAATGATTGGATAACTTTCCGTATGGCGCCACCACTTTTTCACTCATTTTTACAAAAAGGGATATGTCAATCAGGTAAATTAGATACTATATTATTTTATTTCGAATGAAAAAGTGGTGGCGCCATACGGAAACTTTTCCGAATGATTTACCAGACACAATTTGTTTCCACAAAGTGATCACACCATGCATGCATGCATGCATATCCGGTCATCATGTCGTGAAGGTTGCCAATCTATCCTGTTGCGCTGGCGGACGTGTTTCGGCATCTATCCACGCTTTATTTTGATCCTGAAACTTGTCAACTTCAGAGAAGCGAAAGAACTTTAACCCTTCTTTTGATCCGTACCAATTTTTGCAGCAACAGCGGCTAAGAATCATGATTATTCGACTGTAAAGTTCGTATCTGTATACATTTGCACACAAGTAAACAAACTTTTGCCAACCAAGATGGCGGAATTGTTTTGTCACGTGACTCGTGACGTGTCAAAAGAAAGGTCTATAGTTATTTAGAAAACGTGCACTTTTATTGTGTGCAGCAGACTGGAGCCTAGCCCAAGCCCAAAGCGTGGTTTCGAGAACGGCATATTTTGTTGGGACAGCCATTCAATTAAAAGTTTGTTTCATGAGCAACGTTGAACTTGTCAGCACCAGCAGAGCGTGGCTTCTTCTCCCAGTCATGACACTTGTGCCACTGAGCAAGGCCGGTGTCGCATGCAATTATGTACTATACGCATTACTATCCGGAGAACATTAATGCATTATGCAATCGTGTCCTCCCGGACGCCACTGCATAATGCAATTCTTCTGTCCGGACACATTTGCATATGCAGTTGTGTTTGCCTCGTGCAAAAGTCCTTGCTGTAAAAAACGCCCTTGGGGTGACGGAACACGTTTGCCATTTGTTTTACAAGCTAAATGCATGTCATAATTGACATGGCAAATGTTCGGCCGTTGGGAATTCGCTGCAATTATAAAAAAACACACGTAAATAATCATGTTGCATATTTATACGTAGGCTCAGTGCATGCTCAGTGCATGCACGCGCGCACATACATGTACAGTCATAAACATGTCCACCGGACGGTTTTTGCATAGCCCCGGACACGCCAAAATTGCATATACAAAAGTGTCCGGAGCGGGCAGTATTGCATGGAGGACACAATTGCATCTGTCACGGGCACATAGCCATCATTGCTTCGTAAAGAGTTTGGAAGGTGGGCCCCTATAGTGCATTCTGATCTACCAGTCAGTGATGGGGGTAACCCTGTTTCAGCCCGTGCCCCTGTCCTGTTACAGTTTGGTTTGACCCCAATTCAGTCAGTCAAAATGTAACCACTTGCTCTATGGTGTAACCATGTGTAACTATGATCATCATGTGGTCTTCCGGCCCTGTGATGTGTGACGCTTTCTCATGATTTCATTTTATAGATAAAACCTCCAGTTGATATTTAATTCTTCTCCCATGTTTCCGCTCCATTAGACCACTAATCTCCGGTCGTAGGAACAGATAGACGTGCCACCATGGTGGCATTAACAGATAAGGCTGCCCTGACTGAAAACCAGGAAGATGATAACACTAGCACACAGGTAAAATGAAAGATGCATCTTTTGAAACAGTTTAAATCATAATGAATCGACCATGACTGAAAACTCCAAATCAAAATCAATGGCTTTAGCAAATCTTGCGAGATGCATACATGTACTTATTATACTGGTCATGTAAAATTGTACATTCTGTTACATTATCTCCCCATTTAAATTAAAGAGTTACAAACTGAACCAAATTTGAGATGCGCCCTCATATAGCAAAGGTTGATACAAGTTGGACAGTCGCTCTCAAAATGTAAGATTTATTTACAAATCGTGCCTGCAAGAAGTCCAGGCTGTGAAAAGTGTTAAAATGAGTGATTTAAAAACAGGCCACCAATCTTTCGATTCAAAATCAAATCAGATCAAATCAATCAACAATGAAATCATCATAATATGCATGAGCTAATGACAAGTCAACTTTGTTGAATCAAAGCATTGAAAACACAAGTGAAATTCGTTTGTCTTAATTTGGGGGAATTCTCTTCGAACTTCAGTGCTGTATATGATAGATTTCAAATCCCAGTCTAAGAAGGAAAGTAGCGAAAAACAGAACGAAATATTTGTTGGACTAGTTGAAAAAAAGGGGGCCAACCGAATGGAAGGTGGAAGTCTCCCATGTTTGCAGTATATTCAAGCTGTTTATTTTAGAATAATATTGCTCTTGCGATTTATTTGATTGTGTCAGTCCGAGATTAAAGCTCCATCAACGACGGGGCTAACCATCTTCACTGCAGCTGTGTTCATCGTTGGAGAAATGGCGGGAAGTGGAATATTGGCGCTTCCCAAATCAATGGTGGACACAGGTAAACTTTCTCGTGGCTTTTATATATGTTCGAGTTGAGTTTATATAGACCATCTTGTAAAGGAAAAGAATGTTACGAGTCAAAATCGGTTCCCCCGTGCGTTATACACTGTTCTTAAGGTGAACATTTTAGGCAACATGCGCTCGATTTGCAAATTCACCATCAGATGAGGCAGTTTACAGGCAACCAGTTCCAGGAAAGCGCAAATATCAAAATTTCACATTTCAGTTGTCATTATTTTCCCGGTTTTGTGAGTTACATCTCAGTGGGCGGTCATTCTTACCCATAATTGGATTTTGAATCATGCGGTGTATTTCACAAAAATCTCTTTCTAAATTAGGATTGATCCTTAGGACCAGTTATTTGTCCTAATTCGAGATAAGACGAGTCCGAACTCTTTGTGAACTCAACAGTGGCCTTTACATCACGTAAAATCCAACTCAAAAAATGGCAGACCAAGGCAAGGAGTCAACGAAAAACTAATCACTGACCATATTATTGTTATACATTATTCTTTGCAGGATGGTCCGGTGTTATTTTGATCGTATTATGCGCGCTGCTTTCTGGTTACACCGGAATCATCCTCGGTCGATCATGGCAGATACTCAAAGATAGGTTTCCGATGTATCGAGGGCACATACGATACCCTTATCCGGCCATTGCGTTCGAGGCAATAGGAAAACCTGGCAGGTAATAACATCGACAAAGATTATTGTGAGTCATTAAGAAACAAAATGTTGAAATGAAAATTCATTTTTTGTTTTGTTTTAAATAAACATGCATCGTTCACACAACAACTTCCCTGTCGACCTATAACTAAAGTGTATATTTTGTTTTACATTATATCAGATAGGCTGCAGGTAACTTATGAATCGATCTTTTAAACGAAACGATCTTTCGGTGTTTAATACTAATAGTAGGCCTATAAAGGTAGGCTTTTAATGTGCCATGTCTGTCAACATATAGTGACACACAGAAAAACCTTAACTAAACCGACGTCTAAGAAATGTACATGGTGAAACATCTTATTAAAAGAGATGGGTTTTTGAGTTGGCTCTCAGTTTCTCAGTTTAACGGGTCGGTCAAGTGAGTTCCATAGGGGAGGACCGGTACCGGACCGAGAGCAAGATCCGTTTCCCCAGGAGTGACGAGAGAGGGGCATTCCGAAAAGATTTCCCATTAATTTAAAAAACACAGCTGGAGACTCTGAAGAAAACATAGGAATAGAACTGCAATATTTATCTATGAAGACAAAATCCTTTTGTATTTCTTCTAGGTACATGGTTACTTTTTGTGTGAACTTCACTCTATTCAGCGTAAGCTGCGTGTTTTTACTGGTAGCTGCAAATAACATTCAGTCATTGCTAGTCCAGGTTGGAGTTAGCGTATCGTTCTGTGTCTGGGTGCCGATCATCGCTGCGATTCTATGCCCATTCACTTGGCTCGGAACACCCAAAGACTTCTGGTGAGTTTGTTTAGAAATCTTTGGAGAAAGAATTTCATTAAACCGACTCCTCCATATAGTTTCAAGAAACACATCAGTCAACCCCCAAACTTTGGTTACTGACTTGAATGGCCGATGTCCAATGTTGAAAAAGCAACAAACTGTAAGCCCACGTCAATGCAAAATATTTAACCAGCTTTATTGTAATTATTTGAAGTGACGTTTGAAGATTGCACGGTGTATATATTATTAGTAAAGATGCCAGGGAACCTTGCATCAATCTTTTTTAATTGGGAGGAGTGTTGGGTCACGTTTGGAAAAGATGAGCAGTAGTTTGAAACGTCGAACAGACTACACTGTTCGAAACGAATAGACGCACGAACCAACAGTTACGTCTTTTTATGTTTGGCCTATGTCACACTGGACAATTTTTTGGGTGAAACATAGTAGAGGCAACCATCCGCGTTTCATTTAAAAGAAACACTTTCGTTGCACATAAGGTTTTTTTTCTACCAATATCTTACAACACCCAAGACAATTCTGTGCAAATCAAAATGTGAATGCCTTTTTCTTTCTGATGGAGATTACATGAAACTGGTCGCATACAAATTGCTCTTTGAAACAGGGTCTTTATATTTAATTCCGATTACAGGCCGATAGCAGCGATCGCTACCACGGCAACTGGTATAGCATGTCTTCTCATCTTTGTTCAGGAGATGCTCGACATTGGCCACTATCCTGATGTCAAATTCCCCTCCACTGACTTCGGCAACTTCTTCGAGGCGTTCGGTGTTATTCTCTTCGCCTTTGGAGGTCATGCCATCTTTCCAAGCGTTCAGCACGACATGAAGGATACTAGGAAGTTTCATTGGACCGTTGGTATTTCTTACGTAGGTATGCATGGTGTGGTGGCGGCGGGGGAGGAGGGGGGGGGGGGAGTGGTGATGATCTGTGAAAGACCCTTGCTCTGACGTCATAACGCGTACATCAATAGAAACATACAGGACATGACACACCCACTTTTACATTTTAAGTATTTAGAGGAAACGTTTTTTTTTCCTTCAAGCTTATTTCTTGCAAAGATTAAGTCAAAGAGATTGAAGTGAAAATTATAGAATAATAATATGTAAGACTAAGAGTATATTTTAGTTAACGATGTATGGGGTGGGGGGGGGGGCTTCACGCAGTTATTGACCCCTAAATTGCTGTACACTTATTTGACAAACATTTGATGATAGTTTTGAACAGCTAACTTCATGTAAAACAATTCAAAAAGGTCACAAGCTTACATTGTTGCAAGGGGGGGGGGGGGGTCACCAATGACAGATTCAATATACGCATCATTTTGTGTATTTATAATTGTCCGTAGCATATACAAAAGTGGGTTTTTCGTTTTGAAACAGCATCGTCTTTCAAAATTTCGTCTTTCGTTAAGGGCGAAACAAACATATATAAAAAAAAACTGTCAGCAAATTGGGCCATGAAGCTTGAACTCAACCAAATTTAGAATATGTTTGGTTTTAATTCAATGTAGCTAGGTAAACGTAAACATTAGAAAGTTTCCTGCGTTTTTTAAATTGTTTTTTGCTTTAGAAGATATCGCCGAATATATGGAGCGGTTATGTCCGCGCATAAGGAACAACCTGCAAATGGAATACACAATATGAACATTTCATGCATGACATTTTTGAACCCCATCATTCTCTTCAACCCACATTTCTAAGCAGAGAATCGCTTTATAAACAGCCATAGTGCTCCAAACCAAGTCAATTTGTATGGTCACTTATTTGTTTATAATAATGTTGTCTCTCTTATTTTCCTCTGCAGTTGTTGTCCTGTACTATTTACCAGTCTCTGCGGCGGGCTATGCCGTCTATGGGGATCTGTTCATCACAAGAAACACCGATAACATCTTAAACATTCTGACTCCATCTATCATCACGACGATTGTAACGATTATGATCACAATACATCTTATTATGGGATTCATTATTGTTATCAATCCTTTCTGTCAAGAGCTGGAACAACTCCTAAATATTCCACTGAGTAAGTATCAATGGCAAGAAATTTATTTATGAATAGTATTTATATTAAAAAAAAGCAGGTCATTGTAGAATTCTTATCGGAATGGATGTTTTTATGAAAGCTTTTATTGCAATAAAAAAAAGTTGCCCGCACATTGTATAATTTGCTGTTGTTTTGTGTTTATAATAAGTGCTACAAAATAAAATCTGGGCTTGATTCCATTTCCTTGCCGAGCCAAGTGATAATATTCAACCCTGAGCGGCTGAAAGTAGATGGTTTCTACGTAAGACTCAAACTTTGTGTATCAATTTTGCTTTAATTTTTTTTTTAATCATTCCTCGAACTTTCCCAGCTCCTTGGGGGGGGGGGGGCATTCCGTTGTCTTGGTATCTAAATAATAATTGTTTGACTTTAAATGTGTACTCCCTAATCTATTTATCAATACAGAATTCTCTGTGAAAAGAATATGCGTCCGTTCTGCCGTGGTTGCGTTGGTTCTCTTTGTTGCCGAAACTATCCCCAAGTTTGGAATTATTCTAGGCCTGGTCGGCGGATCTACAGTCACACTGCTCACATTCGTTTTCCCTTCGCTCTTCTACATCAAACTTCGTAGACATGAAAATGACGAGTGGCCAAGGGAGTGAGTTATACTATTATTAAAAATATTCATTCAACTTTTCATAAATGTAAATGCCACGCCACACGAGGCAACAACCAGTTTCAGGTAAACTTCAAGCACAAAAGCCATTCACATTTGTCACTGGTTCTCTTGTGGGTCGAAAGAAAACGTTCAAAAATTACACATGTGGTACTAACGTGGTACTGTCTTACAATGCCTGTAATCGATTGCCTCCATAAGTTGCCTTTTAAAATTGCCTCTTCTGACAAGCCCCATACGGCCAGTTTAACATCTTGCCCGCAAAAGGGGCCTGGAATGTACAAAGTAATTTTGTTGGTAAACAAAGTAGTTAAATACAGAAAACTAAACGTGTTATTGTTCTCTCTTTGCAGGAAACTTGAAATATGGGAGTATATCCTACACGCTGAAATCATTCTAGTTGGTTTGGTCGGCGGTATAGCGTCGACATATAGCGTCATTGCAGACCTCGCTAACGCGGATCATCCGTCATTTACCGTTCCATGCTACGTCAACGCAACGGCGTCTGGGGGCTAGTCGACAGCCACATTGGAGGCGTTCATAATGTCTCTTTTGTGCCCGCGAGACGCAAGCTCAAACAACTTCAGCGTTGTTTAAAGTGCTAAAAATAATACGTTTTACCCTTGTAGACTGTGCAAGTCTCGCGCGCACGGGGGGGGGGGGGGGGGGGAAACACGACAACTGAAGAACTTAATTTTTTTATGAGTCAAATCTTTGCTTTGATTTTTTCTTAATGCCGAATCTGAACAACAAAAATAACCATTAAAGCGTGTTTAAATTAGTTTTAGCTTTTTAAACAAATACACAATTGTCGGTTAAAGTCTATGTATAGACAAAAGTAAAACTCTGGGACAAGGATGTTTGTTTGATCTTAAATGTTTTGAAACGCCTTTTGTAAATCTACGCCCGAATGTGAAACTACTAAAAGCTGGTTTATACGCGGACGCACGATGGTCGCAAGGGCGTTAGATAAACGCGTGACGCATTTTAAAGAGGAAGCCGACGCCTAAGCGACCAATAAAAAGGCTTTCCACCCCGCGCGGCCAAAACAAGCGTCTGCGTAAGTTTCGTGATCGGAGATGGGCACAAATTCTTAATTTTTTACAAGTAACCTGACCTGAGGTCAAGTTTAAATATCGATTTTTCTTCGTTATTATGTTGACTTTTTGATAACTTTTATATATGTTGTTAATTAGTATTACATTTTTAACAACATATGTCATTTTTATGGTCATAAACTATATTAAACTAAAGTAATGGACGAAACAAAATCTCCCCAACGTAAAACTCCATAAGGTTGGGACAACAATGGTCCCGGATGTTCAAATCAGCGCGAGACTTGCACAGTCTATTACACCGATGTGTGACGCCCAGTACACTCAGTACTTTCGCGAGTTCTGTGAAAGAAAATTCACAGTCACATTACTCAGGTTGGATTTTTAAACAACAACCTGTGCCATTCTAGAGCACAGGCCACCGAGATTGCCCTGTGGCTATAGAGGCACTTCAGGCAGTTCGAAACCTACCTACATGTTTTAGCAGCGGGTGTAACAAAATACATGTAGACCGAAGTTGCTTAACAATTGAGGCAAATTACCACAATGTATAGGCACATACAGCTGAATAAAAAATAAAAAATAAAAAAACAAAAAAACATTTTATAAAAACACTAATTGGCTAAGGCCTACAGTATAAATATTTTTGGATGTAATTTCTTTTGATAAAAATGATGAGACAAGTTCCACTTAAAAAAAAAAAAAAATGGAATTGTACAACACATTTTCTTGTATAGATTTGAGAAAGTTATAGCGCTGAGCTTTTATTTCTGTGTATTGTACGAAAATATCCACCGATGGTAAGCGATAGTCGCTTCAAAACATTACTGTCGGTAATTCATACCCATGTACACACAGTTGTGTGAGTTATTTTTTTGCATCGAGTTCAAAACATAGCTCTGCTTATCCTGTTAAAACTAAATAAACAAAAATCATGAGTGTTTTTATCCTGCCTACAGCCGCGGTGCGGTAAAGAAAATATCATGCAGAAGAAATGAAAATAATTTGTGGTTTTTATTGGCCCCAGTGCGATAAAGCGCCACAAATAAGAACCTGGTGTCAAATATTTTTGGTTGTAGATTAAGGGTGCTGGACGAAAAAAAAAATACCATCATCAATATAGGTGAAAATTTACCGTAAACTTGTTGCTAAATTTTTAAGTATAAATTGTAAGTATTTTAAAAAGATTCTATTACATGTGCTTGTTTTTGTTTTTTTTTGTTTTTTTTACGACATCAAAGATGCTCAATTTATTTATCAGTTTTAAAGGAATCAGCTTCCTGACACCTGCAATTAATTAATATTTTTACGTCGCTATTAAAGCATCGTTAATCATGTGGAATATATGAGATAATTTTGTAAATGTATTTTAATTGTACATTGTAGTTGACTGTACAAACCAATTGAAATGACACAATACAATTAATGTGAAAAACAATTTAATCAGGTTAGCATGCAGTTAGACGAAGTGTTTCTAAAATCTAAACTTTCGAAACTGAAATTTTCACAAAGTTGTAAGTTTAATGGTGTCCACCACCATATCGAAAACACAGCTTTAAAAATAAGCTTCAGAGGTCCTGTTTAAAGGCCAATGCTGTAACCCATAAATAATTTACTACAGGAGGCCCCTATATTGGTTAGACTTATTCAATAGAAGACCAAATTGATAAACGCCTATCTACGGGAAAATCCATTTAAGTCGTAACTTTTTGTTGTGCTTTTGCTGTTGAGAGTTACTGTTTACTGAAAAAAAAATCCCTATACCAAGAGAATAATATACTCGGACTATAACCAAGACAAATTCAAAAACAAAGCAAAAACGTAAAGTCTTTGACATGGTAAAAAATGTTAAATAATTGATTAAACCCCTATCCGTCACACAAGGCCTCTGTGTCATTATTTTGAGACTGGCATACGACGTAAGCGCACCACACTGTACTCGCAAGCATTGACTCCCAAAATGGCGGAACCTATTTGATTGTGATGATAACGTCAGGTTACCAGAGCTAAATTTGTTTTTGTTTTCATACGTAGTTGGTGCTTAGACATGTTTTGAGCTTATCTATTGGAATCTTTGCTAGATAAACTTTATATCACTTCGCAAATATTAGAACAAAGTACACTGAGTCTGGTTCAGATAGCCCGGAGTCCAAACTAGTTCTCTTGATCTGTGTTTCCTTCGCGAGCATCGTCAAACGGCAAGTCTTCGTCTTCCAAAGTCTCTTGTGAAGATACAGGGAAAACATGGCCCATACTTTCTTGTGGTGACACAAAAGACTCTGAGACATCACCTGAATCACGGCCAGTTGGTGAACCTGCACTTTCCAAAACGTGCCTAGATGTTAGCTCCAATGATTCCACTTGAGCATGCTCATCTACTTCGTCCGTCTTAGATGGTGTGGACAGTGTGTCTAAGATCTCGGAAGCCGTGTCTAAGATGTGAGAAAACCTGCCCACATAGCCAGAATAGCCAAACTTCGATGACCGTCTGTTCTGAGATGGAATCTCCTCCAAGGGACCCGATTCCTCTGCCTCATTTATTGGATCGACTTCAGGAACTCTTTGCCACTCATCTGTTTCCTCCTCGCGGATCTCTTGATCATCATATTGACCATTGGTGTTGGTAACATTCGGAGTATGATCGTCTATGGGACCTTCTTCTGCCTCATTTATTGGATCGACTTCAGGAACTCTTTGCCACTCATCTGTTTCCTCCTCGCGGATCTCTTGATCATCATATTGACCATTGGTGTTGGTAACATTCGGAGTATGATCGTCTATGGGACCTTCTTCTGCACTTAGGAACTCCAGTGGTTTCCAATCAGAAAGGTTATCTTGGCTCATAGAGGCCATCACGTCTGTGGTGGATGTAAAAGTAGGTGAGGACACAACCTCATCGATTTGCCTCTCGGAGTGCTTGGAGGATAACTTGCCAACCAGCAATGCGGATGACTTAATCCTAGTCTCTGTAGGAATGTTATCGTATTCTTGAAGTGGTTTCCATTGTTCATCGAGTGGCATGGTTACTTCTGCATTTGCGTCATCATCAAGATGAGAAGTGGTGGCTGCCGAAGCATCAACATCAAGTGAAAATCGAGATGTTTTACTGGAATTTTCACTGTGCGTCTCACTTACACCTCCAATTGCTGTGTGATAGGACGACGGGACAAGTAGATTCTTTTGGCTTATAAGTTGCGCAGGTTGCAGCTCTGTGAGACTTGCGAGTGAAGAAGCCTGTTCAGACCACACTCTTTGCATTTGATAAGCACTTCCATCAGTGTGGCCGTCCGTAACAGGGTTTGATATATTGGATGTTGTTTGTCTCGGAGAGGTCGCAGAAGGAGTGCCGCATAGACCCGCGGGTGATTGGCTTCTTGTCTGCATTACACTTTGGGAAATCTTGCTACTTTCACGCGAAGGAGAACTTCCCATTGAAGAAACTTTGGGAGCCATAACCTCTGTACTAATGGTGTGCAAAGATGGTTTAATCCCAGCAGATATGCTCAACCTCGGTTCGTCATTGGCGAAGTGCGAACTAATCCGTCGTGATGGGGTTCCGGGTCGATATGGTTTGCTTTCTTCATCAATTTCCTCTGGCGGGACAGCACGCAAATTCCCAGAGGAAGACTTGTAGATTTGTGGAGCCCGCAAGACTTGTGAGGAGGAGTATGACTCAGACCTTGAAACTGGAACAGGTGATGTTTGTCTTGGACTGGCACTATCATCCCAACCAGCCATGGATATGATAGAGCTAACGTGGGAACTCATCTTTCTTGGTGATCCGGGAAGGATCGTTCTGCTCTCCTTAAAATGCTCTTCTGGTACAACTGCACGTAGATGACCAGATGACGACTTGAGGATGAGTGGAGCACCTGCTGAATAATCGTGTATACTTCTCTCGTCATGATGCACAAACTCAGACCCTGGGATATCTCGATATTTTCCAGAACTTACTGATGAAACGCTTCCAACTATAACAGACGATGCAGACATCTTTGAGGGAGATTTCGAAGATTGGATGTCTTGAGCTGTTTCTGATTTACGGATGGAACCGAGAGATGATGCAGCCGAATGCAGACCAGACAAAGCACTAGCCTGTTTCCCGAGTGGGGAAGCAGGAGTTGCCGAACTAGTGACAGGAACCCATTCTTGTGAATCACTTCGTGTTTCTCGCACTACTTCATGCTGAATGAATCCTGTAGACTCTTTCGAAAACACTCTGGATGCCTGTGGAGAGACAGCTTCACTTCGAATCCACCTTGATTCAGACCCATGGATTGCACTTGCTGAGACAAAGGCTGGTGATGATCCTGTTGGAGATCGTCTGCTAAAATGGCTGTCATTCTCTGGCATGATGGCTCGAAGGTTCCCAGAAGACGACTTCATAATCAGTGGAGCCGCGTAAACCCTGGAAGTGGAAGCAGAACCAACACCGACAATGGAAAGGCTTTCTTTCGGAGTGTGTTGAGAGAGATTGGATTGAGAACGATGGCCTAAAGAATCTGTCGACAGTTTGGAAATTGATTTACGTTGAAGGGATCCGTATGTAGAAGGCAATCGGGGAACGTCATCATTTTGTCCAACTTTGGCAGAAATTTGGGATGTCTCAACACTGGATGCAGAATGCATGGAAAGAGCTTTTTGGGATGGTTGGGATGTAGAGTGCATGGAAAGAGCTTTTTTGGATGGCTGGGAATGTTCCAATGAATAATTAGTTGTCTGACCAGTTCTGTATTCAGAAGGCATTCGATGAGGCTCATTATAGATTTGATGACCCGTGGCTGACGTAATTGATGACTTTTCAACCGGTGCAGCATATCTCGAGGACGTCTTTAGAGGAAGTTGTACATTAGAGTGTGCAGAAACATGCGTGGTTGTAGCAGAAGTGGAAGCAGAACCAACACCGACAATGGAAAGGCTTTCTTTCGGAGTGTGTTGAGAGAGATTGGATTGAGAACGATGGCCTAAAGAATCTGTCGACAGTTTGGAAATTGATTTACGTTGAAGGGATCCGTATGTAGAAGGCAATCGGGGAACGTCATCATTTTGTCCAACTTTGGCAGAAATTTGGGATGTTTCAACACTGGATGTAGAATGCATGGAAAGAGCTTTTTGGGATGGTTGGGATGTAGAGTGCATGGAAAGAGCTTTTTTGGATGGCTGGGAATGTTCCAATGAATAATTAGTTGTCTGACCAGTTCTGTATTCAGAAGGCATTCGATGAGGCTCATTATAGATTTGATGACCCGTGGCTGACGTAATTGATGACTTTTCAACTGGTGCAGCATATCTCGAGGACGTCTTTAGAGGAAGTTGTACATTAGAGTGTGCAGAAACATGCGTGGTTGTAGCTTGTCGATGACTTGACTGCACTGACGTGGTGCTTGGTTTCTCATGAGGGTCAGATACAATGGAACCTACTGAGAGTCGAGGTTGGGACTTCCTTATTCCTTCATAATCATGTCGGCTGCTGTGGGAAACAAACTCGTCAGCATCAAACAGTGAACGTTTAGCTTTCGGTGTCGAGGTCTTAGAAGACGCCGAGATGCTTGATACTGAACCACCAGAGCGAGGCTTCCCTCCATCAAACGAAGTGCTGTGACTTGGGGTCAGGCGTGTGCCGCTCACAGATCGAGGCTTACTCTCTTGGTAGCTAGCCAACGAGAGGACATCTTCCGTGCTTGATTGACCTTGACTCGAGAGGGCAAAATGTGTGGAACGCTGCTGCTGAATTTTCTCAATATCTGGTGCTGGGGATGCGTGGAGAGAAATCGAATCTCCAGATGATTTCTTCTTGACCGGTGTCTTGAGAGAAGACTTCCTTTTTGTTAATGTTTGATCAGTAGATTCCTGTGTTTCGATACCTGGTTGGCTTTTCTTCAGACCAATCAAAGATAACTTCTTATGGGATGAGGCTTTGGCCTCTCTGTCGACTTTAGTGATTGGTTCTTCTGCTGGTTCCTCGACCGTTTCAATATCCAAAGTTGCATCAGCACTGCTTGCTTTCTTTCCCTTAAACATACTGTATGTGTTGGACGCCTTGAAATTCTTGAACTCCTCCCGTGAGATTTCTCTGCACAAGTCGATTTCTCCTTCTGTAAGTAAAGGCTTCTCACTTGGAATGGCTTCCATCTGAATCACCTCGAGAGGTGCATCGTCGGAGTTGGGCTTTTTCTTGTACTTCTTACGTCTGTGAAGATAACACATAAATTCTTTTACATCAAAATGCTGGCACCATTTAGAATAATAAATACTGAAAACAAAAATGTGAGAGCATCAAATGTCGTTAAAATATTCACGATGGTTCTACGAAGTAAAATTAAGAGGCTTTACACACCAAACACGCTAATCAAAGATAAGAGAAAACACATCGTCATATGGTGGGATTCATACTCACATTTCCTTATGTTTTCCAAACATGAAACCCGACAGTAAAATAATCACTACGAAGATGAGAAGAACACCACCAGAGGATACTTCGCCGACGAAAACGGGGGCTGATCAAACAAAAAAGATAAATACAGTAAAGAAAAATATAAAACAACTGTGAATAATGTCTCAATTCACACCATACTTTTGAATTAAACCATAACTGAAACAAACTTCATGGCAGATTTTTTTTTAAGAGGGCAGAATGAATGTTTTGGTGTACTCACAGACTTGTGCACATGTGTGTCCCTCGAAGCCAGTAGTGCAGCTACATTTGAATATCAACCCATGGTTGTATGAGGCATGTTCCTCGCAGGCCCCACCATTTTGACACGGATGTGATGCACATGTAATCACACCTTGAGTCGTAGAAAGAGATGGGACGCATCGTTACCCAATGAAACAGTTGACTTTTCAACTGATTTTTTTCTTTATTGTCTGAACAATACAAAATCAAACAATGTTACAATTTCAGTAGACCGATCCACTAAGCTCCACCCAATTGCGTATTGACAAATCACAACGCAACGAAGGTCCGACAAACAAGGTCCGACATGCGTGCCCAGAGTTGTGCAGAAAGGCATTGGAGAGCCCGCTTGTTCTTGCTCACACTGGATCGGTCTATTGAATAAGGCGGCAAAACAATGCATGCAACAAATTGACACACATGATAAGCCGACACAAACAACATATGGGTTGACTTAACAAATAATATTTGTGGTTCGGTTAAAGTGGAAATGGCGTTATAGCTGTTTTCTGGAATTTGGAAAGTTATTGGTCACTTAATGCTGAATTCGGTTCCACCATACAAGCAATTGAGTCAATCCAAATTGTACCAATAAAAGTAACACCCGTATTAGGCTGCAGTACGCCTACTTGTGGCTCTCATTTGGCATGAACATCAAGTAAATGTTTTCTGAAATTTCATAGCGAGTGCCTAATTGTTTATTGAACAATGGAGTTAGAAAAGCTATGCTGTTAAACTGTCCTAAACTTTTGTAAATCATTCTCGTTTCTAAGTGTATTATCAATTTATAAAGGTCGACTTATCCAACCTATTTTAGCATCTGATGTTTCGGACGAGTCGTCCTTCATGATGACAACGCAGTGGTAAGTCCCCGCATCTGCCTCCTGAACACCACGCACAATCAGAATGTCGCCCGTCATCTTGAACCTGGCAGAAACGAAGATCAATTTTAGTTTTCTTTAATGATGTAAATTTAAAATACAATTAAATACACACATCCATAACCACTTGACAACCGAGTCGACCCCAGGGCAGGCAAGATGCCAGTTCACTCGGCAGCAGACGACCTGTATTGCGGACACCCATTCAAAACCCCAAAGCGTATCACTATCCCTATAACCACAGGATAACTATGGCAAGTAAAATGTATGATGGTCATGGAAAACATACCTCCACTATTAGTTTCAATGCATTTATTTATTACAAATGCAATATTTCTTTATTCTAGGTTGTACACGGGTAAATGGGTTTTAAATTATTCCATTTATCAAGAGAGCGTCCTCTTTTGACAAGAATATTATTTTCGCGCACTTCCGTCACTGTCATAGTGAAGTTCAATGAGAACCTTACCATTCACTATATCCTCGTCTCTTACAGAAATAAAATGTCACTCTTCAAAGAGAATTAAACCGGTGAAGCCTCTTTCATTATAAGACTCCAAGAATAGGAGAGGGTCAAAAACTTTTTGACAAGTTGGTACATTTTTTGTAATTGCAAAAAAAAAGCCTAAATATTTTAAGGTAACTTATCTGAAAATGTTCATAGACACAAAATTTGCTCAAAGCAATGACAAATTGTGTATACTTTTTGGAATAGTACAATACAGTACATAAAGGTCCCCTAGTGGGGTTTGGTAAACTTAACAACATAGGCCTACAATGTTTATACAATTATGTCTCCAATCATAATTTGTTATGCGCTGTTATATTTTTTAAGTTTCATAAAAATATGTTCAGATGCGCATTACAACAGTAAAAATTACAGGTAACCATTCATTCATCCAACTTCTCAGTTGAAATGAGATTCACATAGTATTTCCATACTTTGATGAAAAATAAAGACAAATACATGCAATGATTGAGAAGAGATAAAAAATATAAAAAAAACAAAAAAAAACCAAGTACACAATATAGGCCTACTGAACGATCTCCTGCTCATTATCCCCTTTGCTTTTGACGAATCAAAAGTATCTTTTAGAAACGTACTTGGTACCTGGGGCTAAAGCATGTCGTTATGAAATAAAAACAAAAAGATTAAAATGTAAATGGTATCTTACTTTTTGCTGATGGCCGTGGACTCTTTGGTTATCTTTTCTCCTGTTGGACTCATCCAGTAGATCTCCTTTGGTGTTTGTGTCCTGTCGTAATGGCATTCCACCTCCGTGCTATGTCCTTCGTCCTGAACCACCTCCTCCTGCTTCTCCTCTGTACATTTGACGAAGCAAGAACGTCTTTTATAAACTGTTATTTTGATACCTTGGACCAAAGTATGTTGTTATAAATTGAAAGTTCTGTGGCCCCGTAACTGTTTGTTATTTACTAGCAATAATAATAATAATAAGCATTTGAATGCGCGCTATCCATCTTGATGCTCATGGCGTGCAGTGAAACTTGCAACAAAAAGGGAAAAGTTATGCAGTCCTCATTAGGTAAGTCAAGAGGGAAGTTTTGAACAAAACTAGTTGGGGAGAAATTTATACCACTCCAGGAACATTGTCTTACCCTCTAAGCAAGCGTCTACAACACATTCATCAAAGGCTTTGTTTCTTCCAACACAAGGCTCTTTGCTCTGTGCCAGCACACAAGCTCTTTGGCGGGTGACCAAACCTCGTCCACAGCTAACCGAGCACGGAGCCCAGTCTCCCCAAGAAGACCAGACAGACGACACGAGAATCTGATTTATTGGCAGTTGTTGGACACCATTATCCAGGTTCTGTCGTCTTTTTCGTCTGTAAGCGGCGGGTAAAATCTGACGCATAAACCGGGAAGGATGGGGTTTATCAGCCGATCGATGCACAGGACGTCCCATAAAAGATTCATCATCGCCATTCCTTTGGAAGTCATTAATATTGTCCAAAGGGGACATCTCATTTTCATCCCGAGCTTCCAACATGCGTCCTCCATAATTTCTGAATGAGTAATTCTTAACTTTGTCAATTGGTAGACCAGCGGCTTCCTTATGTATGCTCACTTGATAACCATCGTTCCCATCTATGTGAACGTTGATGTCTGATGCTCCAGAAGGGTCATGTTGATTTTGTGTATCTGTTGAGCCCTGCTTTACTGAGGTCACGTTAAACCGGACGCCATCTACTTCAACGGTACTATCACCAACACTGATACCACTGTTCCCGTGTTGAACCAACTTTAGGTGACCACCATTAGCGTTTGTTAACAGTGGTTTCCCGCCCTTTCCAGTAGCTTTTCTGTACCTGAGAAGGTCCAATATCTGGGATAGAAAATCCACATTAGCTGCTTTAATGTTTCCAGTGATTGATACATTGATCGTTTTGTGACCCTTCTGTTGGATGTTGCCGTTAAAGGACGAGTTGGTCTCGGCCTCATCTACAAGGACGTGAAGTTCAGCGAGAGACTCCAACTTGGCCGTAGCTGCCAGGCTCCCAGGTTTAGTTGGGAATGGATTCTTGTAGAAATCTAACCACTCGGAACCGAATTCGCTGCTTCTATTTATTGATTCTGGTGTCGGTGAGATTTTACTGTCTGGTGAAATGTTGATTTGATCTAAGACTTCATCCATTGCTTCATCTATTTCATCAACAATATTGACAGTTTGTGCAGTTGTTGTGTACAGTGGTGTTTTCATGAAAGGACCACTCAGATCGTAATCGAAGGCAGTGTCTATGCGTGAGTGTTCATTTGAAAAAGACGGAATGGGTCGATTCTCATCCACATGATTTGATGCTTGATGCTCCTGAGAGCTTGGAGGCTTATGGTACTGGTCAGCAATATCGTCAACAACAGGAAATATATTGAAGTCACTCGGTTCTCGGTGTTCAAGCGGTTCATATTCGGTCACGACCTCTGGGATTGGAGTCGGCGAGGTGGTTTGTATCAGAAGCAGATCCTTCCTCAATGCAACGCCATCCTCAGGTGTAATAATTGTCATGATCTCAGTTTTCACTTTTTGGTCCACGGGCATCATTTTATCAGGAGATAGCTCTTGATAATCTCTGTTAGTGTCGCTGATCAGGATATCTTGTAATTCTATATTCATGTATGTTGTGGGCACTACTTCAGGCTCAGGGGTCACAATGGACAAATTAATAATGGTCTCTACTGCATCGAGTTGGTCTTCTACAGTCTCAGTGATGGCAAGCTTTTGTGTAGTGGGATGCACTACCATGATATCCTTCCTCAAAGCAACCCCAGGCTCAGGGGTCACAATGGTCATAATGTCGGTCTTTACCGCATTGAGCTGGTCTTCTTCATTCTCAGTGACTTGTGTAGTGGGATAAACAACAACTGTATCATTTCTTAAAGCAACTCCAGGTTCAGGGGTCACAATGGTCATGATATCAGTCTTTACAGCATTGAGCTGGTCTTCTCCATTCTTAGTGTTGAAGATATCTTGTGTGGTGGGATACACAACGACTACATCCTTCCTCAAAGCAACTCCAGGCTCAGGGGTCACAATGGTCATAATGTCGGTCTTTACTGCATCGAGTTGGTCCTCTTCATTCTCAATGTTAAGTTTATCTTGTGTAGTAGGATACCCACGGACTACATCCTTCCTCAAAGCTACTCCAGGCTCAGGGGTCACAATGGTCATAATGTCGGTCTTTACTGCATCGAGTTGGTCCTCTTCATTCTCAATGTTAAGTTTATCTTGTGTAGTAGGATACACACGGACTACATCCTTCCTCAAAGCTACTCCAGGCTCAGGGGTCACAATGGTCATAATGTCGGTCTTTACTGCATCGAGTTGGTCCTCTTCATTCTCAATGTTAAGTTTATCTTGTGTAGTAGGATACACACGGACTACATCCTTCCTCAAAGCTACTCCAGGCTCAGGGGTCACAATGGTCATAATGTCTGTCTTTACTGCGTTGAGTTGGTCCTCTTCATTCTCAATGTTAAAGCTATCTTGTGTAGTAGGATACACAACGACTACATCCTTCCTCAAAGCAACTCCAGGCTTAGGGGTCACAATGGTCATAATGTCGGTCTTTACTGCATCGAGTTGGTCCTCTTCATTCTCAATGTTAAGTTTATCTTGTGTAGTAGGATACACAACGACTACATCCTTCCTCAAAGCAACTCCAGGCTCAGGGGTCACAATGGTCATAATGTCGGTCTTTACTGCATCGAGTTGGTCCTCTTCATTCTCAATGTTCAGTTTATCTTGTGTAGTAGGATACACAACGACTACATCCTTCCTCAAAGCTACTCCAGGCTCAGGGGTCACAATGGTCATAATGTCGGTCTTTACTGCATCGAGTTGGTCCTCTTCATTCTCAATGTTCAGTTTATCTTGTGTAGTAGGATACACAACGACTACATCCTTCCTTAAAGCTACTCCAAGCTCAGGGGTCAAAATGGTCATAATATCTGTTTTAAGGACTGGGCTCTGTGCAGTTTGGTGTACAATCGAAACATCCTTTCTCATGAGAACACCAGGCTCAGGGTTTAGAATTGTCATAACCTTTGTCTGAACGTTAGTATCTGCACTTATTTCAATCTCGTCACTTTCCTGCGAACTTTTATGGCCTATTGATCCCGTCCGGTTTGTTCCATGGCTTTTCACCATACTGTCCAGTTGGTTTTCATCGTCTAGTCCAAATTCATTCCATATGCCCCAGAATTCTTGTTCCAACTTTTCAGCGGGAAGGACACTTTTAAGGTGCCTCTGGTTTCCACTTGCCATCATTACATTGTCCTTGCTAGTTCCGGAGGGAATATCTTCAGATTTATCTTCAACTTTACTTGGGTATCCAACGATGGACCTGATTGGTCTCAGTCGAGCCGAGTTCCCCACGTGGCCAGCAGGTTGTGTTGTATCATTGGAGTTGCTTTCCTTCAGTTTTTCATTCAAAACTTTTAAATTGCCGACCGCCGCTAACATTTTCTTCATGTGATTTCTCTTGGACGTTGATTGCTTTCTAAAGTCATCGAAACTCTTTGACAGGTGCTTGGAACTCTTTTCTAGAAGAACACTGGACATATTTGCAAGTTTTGCAATTGATGTCCCGTCTATACCTGTCTCTTCCCCTGTCGTGTGAGCATCGTGTGTACTGACGAGTGCCTGTGTGAGTTGGGTAACTGTGGACCTGGTGTCTTGAACAGTGGTTGTCTCAGTGGTCGTCTCGATAACTTCAGTTTGTGTTCTAGTTGGATCCCTCGACAGAATGTCCAAGATCTTTGAGATATTTGTACGTATACTGTCAAGTTCAGGCAACAGGGACTCTTTATCATGGTCAACTTTAGTCTGAGGTGGTGCTTTTGAGGTTATTGCTTGATGGTCAGCCGTCTCATTATTTGCTTCATTACCACCTGCAGCGTTACGATGATACGGTTTGACATCACTTGATGTATCGTCCATGTTCTTTTCAGTTTTAAACACTGTGGCTTCTTCGTTGGGGATATAGTCTTCCAACTTTGGTTTCCGATCTTCAAGGTGACCAGGTCGCAGATACCCATTATGTGGAGATTGCCTTGGGATGCCACGCTTGTCACCGACTCCCACATCAGCATCATCTTGGACAGGTAGGTCAGCAGTAATATCGTTGGAAACTGGTCTTTTAGACACTGTGGCTTCTTTGTTGGTGATATAGTCTTCCAACTTTGGTTTCCGATGTTCAAGCTGACCAGGTTGCAGATACTCGTTATGTGGGGGTTGCCTTGGGATGCCAGGCTCGTCACCGACTCCCACATCAGCGTCATCTTGGACAGGTGGGTCAGCAGCAATACCGTTGTAGACTGGTCTTTTAAACACTGTGGCTTCTTTGTTGGTGATATAGTCTTCCAACTTTGGTTTCCGATGTTCAAGCTGACCAGGTTGCAGATACTCATTATGTGGAGATTGCCTTGGGATGCCACGCTTGTCACCGACTCCCACGTCAGCGTCATCTTGGACAGGTTGGTCCGCAGCAATATCGTTGGAAACTGGTCTTTTAAACACTGTGGCTTTTTCTTTGGTGATATAGTCTTCCAACTTTGGTTTCCGATGTTCAAGCTGACCAGGTTGCAGATACCCATTATGTGGAGATTGCCTTGGGGTGCCACGCTTGTCACTGACTCCCACGTCAGCGTCATCTTGGACAGGTGGGGCAGCAGCAATACCGTTGTAGACTGGTCTTTTAAACACTGAGGCTTCTTCGTTGGTGATATAGTCTTCCAACTTTGGTTTCCGATGTTCAAGCTGACCAGGTTGCAGATACTCGTTATGTGGGGGTTGCCTTGGGATGCCAGGCTCGTCACCGACTCCCACATCAGCGTCATCTTGGACAGGTGGGTCAGCAGCAGTACCGTTGTAGACTGGTCTTTTAAACACTGAGGCTTCTTCGTTGGTGATATAGTCTTCCAACTTTGGTTTCCGATCTTCAAGGTGACCAGGTCGCAGATACCCATTATGTGGAGATTGCCTTGGGATGCCACGCGTGTCACCGACTCCCACGTCATTGTTATCTTGGACAGGTTGGTCAGCAGCAATATCGTTGTAAATTGGTCTTTTAAACACTGAGGCTTCTTCGTTGGTGATATAGTCTTCCAACTTTGGTTTCCGATCTTCAAGGTGAACAGGTTGCAGATACTCGTTATGTGGGGGTTGCCTTTGGAGGCCACGCGTGTCACCGACTCCCACGTCATTGTCATCTTGGACAGGTTGGTCAACAGCAATATTGTTGGAAACTGGTCTTTGAAACACTGTGGCTTCTTCATCGCTGATAAAGTCTTCCAACTTTGGTTTCTGATGTTCAAGCTGACCAGGTTGCAGATACTCATTATGTGGAGATTGCCTTGGGAGGCCGCGCGTGTCACTGACTCCTGCGTCATTGTCTCGAAAAGGTTGGTCAGCGGCAATATCAATAAACACATTGCCTAATAATGGAAACTCTTCAATGATGGGGACAGTCCTGCTCTTCCAAAATGGACGACGAAGAAATGGCTTCCTGTGGTCTTTAGGAATAATGTCTTTGGCTGAATGAAGTCTTTTCCTCGCTCTTTTTAGGGCTTCTCCAAAGTTGTCCCTGTGTACTTCTCCACTGAAAGGTTTGTGGTGCGTTTGGTGTACACTGACCAGGGTGGGAAGCACATTCTGGGGGACACCTGTAGTTGCAGCTGTGTTTGTAATGGTCTTTGGAGCTGATTTTACATCAGGATCTGTCAAGGAGGAAGGAGGAATAAGTTAAATGAAGGTAATCATATCGTTTTTGCCCAATTACATTAAATTCAACTCAATACTAATTTGTCTACATAATGCTCAACAAAGTTAGACAAGAACAGATGAGGCATAGTTGAAAGGAACATCAGGAATATTTAATAAACAAATCCAATTAGGGGGCACCTTGTTTAGTTAAGGGAAGGTTGTTGAAATAGCAATAAGAAGCAAATCTTAAATAGACGACAAGACAAAACTGCTATGGAAAACGTCTGTACTTATAAACTATATAAAGGCCTGGGGTGCGTTCTACTGGCGCAAACGACTCGCAACTGTTCGCGCAAACGTTTTTTATCTTTTGAACGATTGGTGCGTATACGCGATGTCAATATGGCGGCGCCATAGATATAGAATAGAATAACTAAGAAATAATACCGTATGCTTGTCCGCCATTTTAAAAACCACTCGCCAACACCTCAGAAGTATGTTCGCCTTAAAGGAACACGTTGCCTTGGATCGGACGAGTTGGTCAAAACAAAAGCGTTTGTAACCGTTTTTTATATAATGCATATGGTTGGAAAGATGTTTTAAAAGTAGAATACAATGATCCACACAAGTTTGCCTCGAAATTGCGTGGTTTTCCTTCTACTGTGCGAACTAACACGGTCGGCCATTTATGGGAGTCAAAATTTTGACCCCCATAAATGGCCGACGTGTTAGTCGACGAGGTAAAAGGAAAACCACGCAATTTCGAGGCATGTTTGTGTGGATCATTGTATTCTACTCTTGCAACATCTTTCTACCCATATGCATTTTATAAAAAACGGTTACAAACGCTTTTCAAAGACCAACTCGACCGATCCAAGGCAATGTGTTCCTTTAAGTTGCCAACGTTCGCCAACGGTGGCGGCGAACAACTCGTTCCACTTGAAATTGTTGGCGAACGTGCGCAACTGTTGGCAACGTTTGCGCGATTGGAACGCACCCCAGGTCCCACTGCAGCGATAACGAGAACGATAGCGACACAAAGAGAACGCACTCCATTGATTGAGTGAGCGTGTGCGTATTCTGCGTGGAGCAATTCGACCAATAGAATGCGTTCTCTTTGCGTCGTGATCGTTATCGTTTTCGTTATCAGTGGGACCGGTTCTTAACTATCCTGCTTGTAAACATATTTACAAAAGAGGGCATGAATAAAAGGACATCTTCTTTTTACAGAAACGCCAGCAAATTAGGGGTTCGTTGTTGTTGCTTGTATAAGTTATTTTTTCTTCATTTCTGAATGTCTGACAGAGTTAGAAACAAGACAGGCACACATAAGACATCCAAGCCTCCGCCAATATGTTCACGCCTACAGTATTTTATGTGCAACATTGATTGACTGAAAAGACACGTATAACTGACTGGAACTGTTTGCTTCGAAGATTGCGTCACTAACCATTGTTTGAGCTAACTTCTTCCAGCACAATATCCTCTGACGATGTTTCATCTTGGCCAACATAGCTGACTGCAACTCGGAAATTGAACAGTTTCTGGTGTGGTTTGGTTCGCCTAATCATGACGTTACATACTTGCTCGTTTCTAAATAGAAAGATCGTGATGGGCGCAAACAGAGTTGAGTAATTTAATGGCAAGAAACAAACCAGCAAGAATAACCACTAATTGATCAATCAAATTGAGATGAAAGATCAATAAATGGTAGTCATTGAATTTATAAAAACATTAAAAAAACACAATTGTTTAAAGCCATTTTACACTTTCGGTACAGAATTTTTTTTTAAAGTTCACAGATTTACAAATAATTTACAGAAGGTAATGGTGAAAGACTTATCTTGAAATATTATTCAATGAAATGCTTTACTTTTTGAGAAAACATTAAAACAATATCAATTCTCGATAGCGAGAATAACGATTTATTTTAAACACATGTCATGACACGGCAAAACGTGCAGAAACAAGGGTGGGTTTTCCCATTATTTTCTTCCGACTCCGATGACCGATTGAGCCTAAATTTTCACAGGTTTTTTATTTTAGATATACGTTGTGGTACACGAAGGGTGGGCCTCAGACAATACTGTTTACCGAAAGTTTTAAATGGCTTTAACCGATGATGTGGCATTTTTTTAGCATTAGAGTTTCATTTCAAATACAGTTTTGTTTGTGGTTTTTTAGTCGATTAAATTTGTTTCACAGAGGGCAAAATAATTGAGGTCAGGTATATAAACGAAAATTTGAAACTGATAATAAGTTTACAATGTTGGTACCAATTGTAAAAGAATATGATCTTCCAGTTTAGCATTTCAATTTTTTCGTCTGGTAATTGACCAATAAATTGTCTAATTATTTTAAGAATACTATTTCCTTGTATGGTTACTAGTCAAAATTCCATGTCAAATGTTTCTTGTGATAGGTATTTCTCCCTTCTGCCTATGGGTCATTCAATGTCAGACCATCCAGGTGTCAGACCAACACACTTTTTACCTCAGTATTCAAATTTTAATAAAAATAGCTGTGCTTGAAGGTCCTAATGAGCAATGAATGCACACAAATTTTTAGCCTGATCCGACGTACCTTGTGGTCAGGGCAGAAACCACTAACATCTGACATTTAAAATACCACCTTTGGGGTAAAATATCATAACCATGACGTAAATTTTCATCACATATATTATATGCAAAATGTGTATTAACATGAAAATTGCATGCTCAAATCAATCCTTTTATCAATTTTTCCCCTGAAATGTAGGTCATTGTGAAATTTAATGTTATCGTGATCTTTGAATTAATGTTTCATTCCAAAAATCAACAAAATAAAAATCACGTTGATAGAGCATGTCAAACCAAGAAGAAACAACTTGGCTCTTTGAAATCTACATATTTATGACTATGTTTGTATAAGTCACCGTGATCGTTAATATGTTAATATATGTAATCGTGACCTTTGACCCAATTTTCGAAATAATGCATCATTCCAAAAAACAATGAAATGAAAATCAGTATAGATACAGCATCCTCTATAACTATCAGCATCCACTAAGAAACTGGGCAATTCCTAATTTAAAACTTACAAAAAATTCTTGCAATATCTCAACAAAAGTGACTACCTTTTGAAATCACCGGTTAGGCCTATTGTAAAGGACTAAAACAATCAAACAGTAAACAAAATCCTCATCACCACTATCAATAAGGGAAGGTTACCGCGTAGGCTTGAATTCCCAAAACATACAATGTGGGAGATTGCAAATGCATAGCTTTGGTGATTTGATTTCACTCGAGTAAATTCCTCGATAGTTGGGTTCTAAAACAAACTTACCGACAATCATTCAGTCGTTGCGTTCGAGTATATTCCACTTTTCCTGCTCTCGTCTGCACCTGGAACCATTCTATCAGTACTGAAGGCTGTGGTCGTTCCTCACCATCAACACCTCGTGCCAGAACGTCTATTTCAAACTGGAAGTGGTCCTCCAATGGGGAAATGGTGGCATATCCGTCAGAAGGGTGTGTTATTTTCAAGCACGGTGCCCGCTCCGTCACAAGATCTGCATCGTCAACAAAAAAGCTTACATTGAAAAGACAATCAAAGTTACGTCCAGTAAACAAAAAGGGTCGGGGGGGTCGTTACATTACACCAACTGACCAAACTCCTGCCCATAATTATGTAAAGATGCTATGTCACAGATTTTTTGCCCCAAACATTAAAAAATAGATTTTTTTGGTGAATTGTATTTCAAAGAGTATCACCCGCTCTAACGAAAAAAAGTTTAACTTTTACTTTCAACGGTCAGGAACCATGGCAAAAATTTAAGACGTTTCTTATAAAACACATAAGAATTGGTCACGTGATATATTGTCGGATCCCGACAAAAACTAATTTTGAGCACTTTATTTCACTGCTACTATTACTAATAATTGACAGACTTTTTCGAGCAATGGGCTTGCAACTCTCTCGACCCCCATCAAAATGCCAAAATCAAAATTTTGGGGTCAAATTGGCCAACAATCTGACATGGCATCTTTAAGATTTGCAACGATAACAAAAAACCGGGGAGGGGATCAGCTCAATAGGGCCTACGCAAGATTCTACCCATAGGGACCTATAGCCTATATAAAATACAATATTAGAAATTTGCAGATGTTGCACAATGAAATTGAAATCGTTTAGTACACAATTTGCGTTTTTCTCCGCATTTGTTTTTTGTTTGTTTTTGAAAATATATCCGTTGAAAACGGCTGTTGCTGCACGGCCGCCGTAACCGGAAGGGCAGACGGGAGCCTTGCCCCACACGTTTCTGATAAAATATACAGTGTGTTCGAGTTCCGGTTGTGGCAGAGGCGGGACGAATCTGTGTGTTGTCAAGTTGTGATGGTTGTGCAGTGTAACGCAATGAGCACGTAAATAAAATAATGACTTCGAGAAGGTTCCGGTTTGATTTGCAGCATTGCCCCACAGGCACAGCACCTTGTAAATCATTACACATTGGAAATATTGTAAGCCCAAGTCTACTTGTATAATATAAAATAAATATAGGCCTAGACCTTTTTTGCCTACAATATAAGGCCTACAAACGGGTTGACTGTTTGGCAAGGGGCGTTTGCCCTCATTTTCCCGTAGGCCCTATCGGTAAGTCGCAGACTCTTTTCAATCGGATATATATTTTCCCCAACAAATAACAATTGAAACTACAAAAATGCATAAACAAAATCAGAAAATGAAATTCCACGATAAATCTATAAACGGTTACTTACCACCAGGTAACTTTGTTCCAATATGCTGTCCAGCGAAACAGTGCCAGCCATATCCCAAATCTCCGTGTTTTCGTTTCCCGTGTTTTGCGCTCGCAATAATTACACTAACAACCAATAGGATTATGCCTTTCAGAATCATTTTGGGGAAAATACTTACTAAGACTTTGATCTAAACCACATTTTGAAATGCGCAAGTTATCGTCAAATCACTTTGAAGATTTTAGGTTTAAATTACTTTTTTTATCAGTCTAAATCGGTCCAAATTAATAATAAAATGTAAATAATTTCAACGTGTACACGTCAAAAATTTGTAGGAAACGCTTTACTTCGAAAAATGCGGGCGCCTTTTGAACGCAGAGAGTTACATTTACAAACATCACGCGATTGAACGCAGAGAGTTACATTTACAAACATCACGCGAACGCACAGTACAAATATTACGCGAACGCACAGCAGAGCTTCAAAACCGTTGAATTAAGTTTTAACGCGTAATCAACGCGCACGAAACTGCCAGTTCCTTCCACTTATGAATGCTCCACCACGTGGTCTAGTGCGCGGTGTGGAGCAAACGCACATCCCATGCGCGCAGTGCTGCACACATTCGTCCTATTTTTTTTTTAAACTGAGCCAAGACGTAGACTTGATTCAAGTCCCGTTCTGGTGCGAGAGGTCCCCAACCAAATCCACCTTCAAAATGGTCCCGAATGGTCTCTGTCCCCCGCGGCACAGGCTTGGTGTGTTTTCTGATGTTTATTAGGCTGACAATAAAAGGACTCTCACCCACGGGATTGGGCCTTGGATCAAGTCTAACCTCTTGACGTGGTGTCGGGATCACGTGTCAAATTTACAGGATACGAAAATAAGTGTGTGATCAACAATAAATTTGTATCAATATTACAGATGAATTTTGATGCTGGTATAACTTATTGTTCGATGGACTCATGTTTCTGACTTAGACATGATGCGTTTGCCTACCGACGTTCGGCACAAACCATTCGAACATTTAAACTGAAAAAACAACAGCACAAAACAGGACGAATATCATTCCTAATGAGGTTGGCCTAGTCAATTATTTCCAATATACTTAAGTGGTCTACACATTTTCATTCTACCCCAAACAGTCGACCAGCCTCTAAGTAGTCAACGCACCATATCAGCATGGACAGGTTGCCCTGCCAGCAATGACAGAACTTACTACTACGACCTCCGGCTGTTCTACCCCCCAAAAAAGTCAACTACCCTCTACAGTAGTCAACGCACCATCTCAGCTTGAACCCTAAAACAGGTTGCCCTGCCAGAAATTACAGCACTTACTACTAAGGTCTGCAGCTGGCTCTAGGTAGCTATTTCAGCTTTTATACAGTGTATACATAGCACACCACATGTGACAAAATAGTCGACCAATCACGTTGCAAAACCACCATCCCAGTTTAACTTACTACATATATATAAGCCGTAAGACACAAGACAGACATGTAAGAAAATGTGAAAAATAAGAATACAGTTAGTCAAAGTAATGACGGAGAACTAAAATCAATTCCAGGTCCAATTTCATGTTTGTTTCAATGTTGTTGATCGAGAAGACTCAGTAGTTTTTATTTTATCCAAATGTGTGAACTCAAGTAAGATTTATTTTAAAGGCAGTGGACTCTATTGGTAAATTTAGAATTTGAGGTCTCGAAATCAACCATCTGAACGCACACAACTTCTTGTGACAAGGGTGTTATTCTTTCATTACTATCTCGCAACTTCGACGACCAATTGAGCTCAAATTTTCACATATTCACACATTTATGCATATGTTGAGATACACCAAGAGAGAAGACTGGTCTTTGACAATTACCAATAGTGATCCAGTGTCTTAAATCAGCCGTCTCAATGCGGAGTGGTACTCCAAGAGGGCGGGCTTCACGCAGAAGTAAGGGAATAACTGTTTGTTTAAAAAAGATTCTCTTGTTAATTGTATTTTCATATTACACAGATAAAAAAATCTAGTCACTAGTGTGTTCTTCACTTTCCTAGCGATCGACACGAGTCCTGCTTTCTAATTAAAATTCAAGTCCTGCTTTCAAACATCTACTTAAGCATACAAAGCTGCTAAGCCATAACAAAAAAAAATCACAAGAATTGATAATTACCCCCAAAAATACCATGTTCATGTGTACAATCTGTAATTGATACCCTGCTCATTTCTGCTTAGCACACATTTTTTAAGCAACTTTAGTTTGTGCTTCAGCAGGGCTTTCTTAAGCACAAAACTAGCTAAGCACAACAAAATTATTCTTACCAGAAAACGGTTACCAGCTAAAACACCGTTTCTAGTGAAGTATCTTTAACTGGTACCCTGCACATTTGTGCTTAGCAGAAAAGTTTTACCAATAATTTCTGCCCAAGTAGCTCTACATAATTGGGCCCAGAATCATAAGATGAACACTGAGCTCAGAATTGTAAACTAGTGTTACGTAAAAACTCAAAGAGGGGAACATGAAAGAATAAACCTTCACAATCAATACAACCACACCGAGGCTGGAAAGGAAATAGTCTGGTTCACTTCTGATCAATGAATATTAGCATCCATTACTGTTATTGGATACAAGGAAGAACGTGACCAAGAGAGCGGCAGCATGATAAATGATCAACAGGTAGTCTGAAATTACTGTCAAGAAATCGATCAAAAGGCTTGCATGCTATCAACAACATTTACTTTGAGAGCCTTTTGTTTTTGCAAAAGCCAGTTAGAATCTTTTAAAATGTTGGTTGAATGATGCCTGTGTCTTTATTCCACATGTTGATTGCATGCACTTTCTTCTGAAAACCACAATGTGGAGGAAGAATTCACGTCACATTTTCACACATTATACAACTCAGCACCAGCACAGACACACTTGTGCTTTTCAGTATTTTCACTCAGGAAGACAAATAGTCCACAGTAGCTACACAAAAACGTTTTGCCATGGGAATGAATCTGTTTCATATGAAAGGCTAGATTTTGTAGTCTCCAGAAGTGTTTGCTGCAGATCCCACAAGTGTGGCTCTTTTTTATCTTCTTAACATGCGTCTTGATGCGGTAGTTGAACTGCCATTTTATTTTGCATCGTTTGCCACTGTAACGGCCCCTAAGTGATTTAGAAGTTTTTCTAGACACTTCCACACAGTTTTGATGTTTCTCTTGGCGATGTGATTTCAACTTATCTACATAACTGTCACATTCTTTGCAATACCACAGGACTGTGGCACAATCTCCCGCCTTCATTGTCTGTAGTACTGTCCCACTCTTCTTCTGTACTGAGTTCATAGTCTTACAGTTCTTGTGTTTTGTTGAGACATGTTGAATGACATGACGTTCTGCTCCGAAGTGTTGTTTGCAAATATTGCACTCATACACCTTTTGCTTTGGTCTTACTAGGGGTGAGTCTGGGTTTGTGTGAGACTCGGTGTGTCTCCGTAACTTCTCAATTGAGCTATAAATCCTTCTGCAGTTCTGACAGACTTGATGATTCTGAAGTTTATGTTCCTTCAACCCGGATACGTAGCAACCACATTCTTCACAATGCCGCAGCAATGTGGAACACTCTTTAGACATGGATCTGTGGACGTGTCTCTGATGTTTTGTCGTGTAATGATGTGTGACAAGGAAACGCGTCCTGAAAACCTCTCTACAAATCTTACATTCGAACATCGTCTGCTTAGACCTGATTGGTTAAAGACATTTTAAAAATTGGATTTACAGACTAAGTCCAACTTTAAAATTTCCCCACACCTCACAATGGAAAAACCTTTAAAAAAAACCATCAAATTTAAACTCAAAATTTACTTTTGATAGACCGATAGTAGACAGTCCAAACGGTTGTATTCTAGAGGATTTTATGGAAAAAATAATGTTGAGGAACAGAGTTGGGCATACATGTACATGATAGTTAGTTAGAATGAACCTTTAGATCTATGTACTAACTAAAGAATTGTGTGATCTTTCGTGTCCCATTAATGTCAAAGAATACATGGTGTCACCACAGAGCTAGGCGATCAAGATAACCAACAAAACCTGTATACATGTATATCTTCTTTCAGTGAGCAAAGACACAGGATTTTAATATTATTACTGTATAGCTAAACGATGAGTACAATTCATCATCAAGTAATTTTGTAGTGTACGAAAGGCTAGAATAGAATGAATAAGAATGAAACTAAGACATTAATTAATTGATCAGTACATGGAGGAAGGGTCAGTGTGACATGGTCAGTGGACTCGTCCTTAGTAAATTAAAAAAGCACAACAATTCTAAACGTCCCAGACAGCTAGTCTAGACAATGGGCAGTGGTATATGGGGTGCTCATTGGAATGATATGATGGTGGGGCCTCTGAACCTATTTTGCTAAAGCTTGTAAGCACACAAATTTGCTAAGCACAGGAATGTATTGCTTAACATGTACAGGTTACCAGCCGAAATTATATCAAGTTTACATTCTTGTGACAGGTGCCCTGCTTATTTCTTGATAAGAAAAGAAATTTGTCAAGCGATATTTTCTGCTGAACAGCTTCATGAAATTGGGCCCTGGTCTTAATTTCAGAAACCTGTAAGCACTTGCTTAGCAGAAACAAGTTACCACATGACGTTCCGTAAAGTTGACAGTGTTGTGACTGGTACCCCACTCATTTGAAGCTGAGCAAAGAAATTTGCTTCGCAGTATTTTCTGCTAAACAGCTTTATGAAATTGGGCTTTAAGACTGAGGGGAGTTTGATGTGAGACAAAGCGGGATGTGAACCAACAACCTCCGGAGAAACGTGCCGGTGGTCTACAAACTGAGCTATCTAGCCCTATGTTGGCTGTCTCCCTTTTTTGACAATATATCTTAGTTTATAGCTTACACAAATAAGTAAGTTTTGATTTTAAGGCACTCACTTCGTCACTGTCTTCCCATCTGTTTCTGTCTTCTCCGCTGTCATGGTTTCCTCTTTCTCTTTTTCCAACTCCTCTTCTGTCTTATCTCTGTCTGAAGATGACACATTTTTATGCTGGAGAACCTAGTAATTCACACAGTAATTTTATGTAAATTTCATTTCATAAAAGGGAATCAATGTGTGGTGAAAAGGTTTTCAACAAGTGGTGTAAACCCGCGCCGAGGCCTGGACTTGATAATTTTACCGAGACGAAGTCTAGGTCAATTATCAAGTACCAGGGGTCGATTTCACAAAGAGTTAGGACTGGTCCCAACTTAGGACTAGTCTTAGGAGATATGAAACACGTACGGCTAGTCCTTAGTTAGGACGAGTGACTCGTCCTAACTAGATATAAGACTTCATAAATACCTTTTCGGTAAAAAAACATCAACACTTCTTGGTCAAGGTAAAATAAATGCAAACATTATAATTCTTCAATGATTTCTTTCAACACAACACCCCTCCAGCTATGAAATGGTAAGGCCCTCGGGTAAACAACTCCTTTTAAGGAGATGATGTGCATCGCGTGATGTGGCACAACTGTTTCAGCTGTTGCTTTTGACCAATAGGAATAAAGAAACTGTCTTAACAGCGCTGGTGCAAGCTCGCGTTTCACGCCCATGTTATAACACTTTTTACTGGTGTTATATCATCCGTTCAAACAACCCCCCCTCGTGATGCCCTCTCGACTAATCAAAATGGATAAACTGTCTTAGGTATTTATGAATGGTTTATTAAAACAATATGAATTGCAGCTAAATGTTAAATTGCTCATTGGTTACCCAGGATACCAGCCACAAATTGTACACATGACACTTTTTCTGGTAACCTTAGTGTCGAAAGCATAATTTTGTTGTGCTTAGCTACTTTTTGTGCTTAAGCAGATCTGTGACACTGGGCCTTGTGCTTTAGGCAGATCTGTGAAACTGGGCCTTGGTCAGAACACTTCCGTGTCCTTGGTGTCCTTGGGCAAGATGCTTCACTTTACTATGGGTATAACTTGGCACCTGCAAGGGTAAATTTGACATTGTGTTTGCAAAAGCCTTTATGGCTGGGCTGTTTACTCCTAAGAACCAAGAAAGATTCCAGGAATGTTATTGGCTCAATGTTTAGGGTAATAATGTAAAGCGCATTGATAGGCCTACTAGTTATAATTATTAATACTATTATTGCTACTCACAAGTCTTGAATCCTGTCTCGTTTTTCTGCGGCACCGTGGCTTATAAACCTCAAGATCTGAATCTTTAGGGTCATCACATACTGAAACAACATCAGAATCATCATGGTCATCGCCGACTAAAACAACATCAGAATCATCATGGTGAATGTCGACTAAAACAACATCAGAATCTGTGTCACTTTCATCATCATCTTCACTGTCTTTATCTTCATCATCAACGACCCAAACTTCATCATTTTTATCTTCATCTTCACCCAAATCCTCTTTGGAATCCCCATCTTCATCATCTTCACTGGAATCATCTTCATTGACGTCTTCAATATCATCTTCGTCGTCTTCTTGCTCCTTCTCCATATCTGCATTGTCTCTGCTGGTGACTTCCTCTAAAGTCGTCTTGTTAAAATTTTGCCTTAAAAACAATAACGATGTATAGAGACTCAGAGATATAATCTTCATACATGTAAACACAAAATTCTCAAGTCTGAGACCAAAATCAAAATCTGATGCATTAAACATTGGGAGACCATCTAGTTAAATCCTTTGTTTTTTTTCCAAAACGTGTTCATGCTCAGAACTACATAAACAGTGGAAATTTACCTTGCATGTTTGCTTACACCTATTGTTTAAAAGTAACATGTTTTCTCTTCTCATTTTGCAAGAAGTAAATAGACACTACACTACAAAACTTGTACACAGTCCTCAGTTCAAAAGAATAAACAGACCCTTGCTATTTGACTTTGAAGGATTGGCGATGGTAAGATTGAAGAATAATTTGTTGGGACAGATAAACTAAAGAAAAGGGTGTGTCCGCTGGTCATTTTTAAAAGTTCCATTCTAGGTATTATTTTGTTTCAGTGAGTTAAAGATGTTGACAGCTTAAATGTTACTGCTTACCAGTCATTTGAGTTGTTAAGTTGCTCCTCTAACCTGAAAAACAAAATCAAAAGGGTAACATTAATTCAAAGAAAAGCAACAAACACTTCTCAAACTCCAATGTGGAGCGTCGCTGAAGTACATGGCAAAATAACGGATCATGTTTGACTAGTATTCCTCCAATCAAATAAAAGGGATCTGTGAGTCTGCTTGATCAACATAAATATTCACAAGAAAAAGAAAAAGTCGAACACACAAACCTTTATAGAGTGTTACAGTTTTCATTTTTTTAAGGCACTAAACCAAGATGAAATCAGCTGATTATCTAAAAAAGTTGGATGCCTGTTGTTTTGAAAAACCTTATGATACAGGAATTATATATAGCATTACGGGTCCATCGCCAGTGTGTTTCAGTTGATTTTTCAAGCCGAGGACCCAATTAAATAAAGCAGCTTAAGCTAACCAAGCACAAACAAACAACATTTGCTAACCAGAAAATGGTTACCATCTCACATACCATCTGTGAACGGTAAACTGCTTATATTTGGTTGGCTGAAAACTTTTGAGCAATACTGTCTGCTTAAGCAGTTCTATAAAATAAGGCTCTAACAGCCCTTACTTTTTTTCTCAAGAGATTCAAACTTACCGATCCATCAGACAAGAGCCGAACAACTCGTCTACTTTCCAGTCTGGATTCTTTTGGAGGTAGCAGTCAAAATACGGGAGGCTCACGACCCTGTCTCTTAGAGTCTCCCATCTCTCTGCCTCGTGGGGAAACATTGTTTGAAGCTCTGTCTTCTTTGTCTTCTCATCTCTGTCATTTTTCTTTTGAGACCTAAATTTATCCCTGTAGCCAAGATCCTCCTCAAGACTGTGGCAGGAAAAGAAGTTATTAATTCACCATCAGGGTTGAATTTAACAGTGGACGGCAAGTCCAAGTCCAGTGTTTTCAACATTGGAGCCAGTACATTTATGACAGGGCAAGTCTGACGGTCTTGTGTGATTCAATAATGATACCTCATCTCATCTTTATTTTTTACAAATTATGCTCAAATGTTGATTTTGAGTCGGATAAATATCTTTAAGTTCTGTACAGTACCTATAAGTACTGTTAAATTGGACACTGTGAAGATTTGTTTTTGATTTATATTTCTTCGAATGGCCTTGCTGCAATGTTTTTCAGACTTTGGAGTTGGACAATCATATCAACTTTAATTGAATCAAGCTAAATTGCAAAAAAAAAATTGCAAGAATGTTTTGCCCCAAATTTTGATTCCAAAATAAAATGAAACTTTGATGCAAGTACTGTAAGACGAAGTACAGTATGGCCATTTTTAAAATAATGTCTTGGCTTTGAACTCCATCCAACTGTTTGAAGCCCATTAAGGAAACAAACGCTTTCTAAATAACGGACGAAGCCCAATGCCAAGCCAAAGCTCAAGCTGTGGTTTTGAAAAACGACCTATGAAGCCAAACAATGGTCACACCATCTGAATCTGAATTATATACTCCGCAAAGTATCCCAATGGAAACGTCCCACCAACATTTTGTAGAGAAGAAATTTCAGCTTCAGACATAAGTAAAACCTGCAGTCAGGCAGGGACAGAAAAACCCAAACCACATGCAAGACCTGGAATCAAACAGGGTCCAAGTGGAAGGCAGGGACAGAAACTGGTGTTCAGGTTGGTGTAGTGGTGTCTTTCCTCGCCTTCCACCTCTTGGACACTGGTTCAAATCCCACTGGGTGCAATATATGTGGATTGGGTATACAGTCCACTACTTCGACTGCGTAGGTTTTCCCTTTTATAAATCTCTGTAGCTTTCCCCCACAACAAAAACTGAAATTTCTTTATTGTCTTCTCTTTTCTCGTTTGGCTCTAATAAAAGCATTGAGATCCAGACTTTTCATTCTGTAGAATCATGGCTTCATAAAACTGGGTGCGGAACCTTACCTTTCTAGCAGGTGTCTCGCAAAGTCTTCATCGTCCTTCAGTGATATAGACTCATCCCAAATAATCTTCTTGGTGTACTTCTCAAGTTCAGAATGGCTAAGCATCTCGCTTCGGAGTTTCCATTGTCCGTTTTCGCCAAGACAGAAGTTTCTGATCTTCGTCTTACCCGATTTCGCATCTGAATTCCTACCTGCAGTGGTGGAATGAAAAATGAACAAAAAATTGGTAGTTTGTATGGTGTTCCAAAGACGTCAGGTCACGTCACGGTCGCCTCCGAACTCTTGAGGGCGCTGTTTCACTATCCTGCACAGAGCCGTATCCTGCACAGAGCCGTCACAATCTTTAAAGCCATTGGACCCTTTCGGTTCAGAAAAAAAAAAAAAAGTTCACAGATTTACAAATTACTTACAGGGTTTACAGAAGGCAATGGTGAAAGACTTCTCTTGAAATATTATTCCATGAAATGCTTTACTTTTTGAGAAAACAGCAAAACAATATAAATTCTCGTTAACGAGAATTATGGATTTATTTTAAACACATGTCATGACACGGCGAAACGCGCGGAAACAAGGGTGGGTTTTTCTGTTGTTTTCTCCCGACTCCGATGACCGATTGAGCCTAACTTTTCACAGGTTTGTTATTTAATATAGAAGTTGTGGTACACAAAGTGTGGGCCTTGGACAACACTGTTTACCGAAAGGGTCCAATGGCTTTAAAGATGTGCAAGGGGGCCGAGGGCACTACAATATTTAGTTGGACGCAGATTTGAATTTAACTCTTGAGGGCGCAGCAGTATCATCTTACTCAGATTATAATTATAATGTTGGATATAGGGGCCCTTACATCTTTAAAGATTGGTTTGTGCAGGATAGTGAAACAGGGCCCTCAAGAGTCAAGAGGCGACAGTGACGCGACCTGTTGTCTTTGTTTGGAACACCATAAGTTCCTTTGGGCTGGCATGGTTTTGTAATTGTGTCATAAAACTAAAAAAATTAATATTTTGGGGAATCTATCTACTGGTGCACAGTGCGAGTATAAATGGCCTTACTGTTCTTCAGTCTAGGGAAACTAGGGCTTTTTTACTACTATACTGTATACAGTTACTACAGCAGGACAGGTATGAAACTTAAATAGTATATTAGTATCGTAGCATCATACGTTATCGACCCTCATATGTTTTCGGTCCCCAAATTTGATTCCCGTTTACCGCGAAATTGTGCAAGCTGCACCGGTGGCAGAAGCTATGCAGTTTACTCAAGGTCTGTATTTTCATCAGGCTTAATCATGCTGAGAATAAAGTTTCCTGTCGTTGGTTATGCTCAAACATTTATAAAATGATTGATTTTTGGTACTAATCACTAGTGCATTATTATGCCAACATTCAAATGAGTCAAAGAAACATCATCCAACCTCAAAAGTTCAAACAAAATTACTATCTGCTAGATCGAGTTTCATTCTGCTTTAGTCACTACTCACTAGATGGATCACGTGAGGTGGTTACTATTTAGGATTCTATGGTGTGCAAATGTGGGGAAAATATTAAAATATTTTAAGTGAAAATGACAACAATTTTTAGGCGTGATTTACTGCATACTGTAATAAATTCCGATAAGCGTAATAAATATTAAGTCTACATAAAAGAGAAAATATCATAGATTGGTTTCTTATCTCCTGAAACCAAACATTACTTGTCTGAAATGGGGGAAAAAGGATTTGTTATGAAGTGTGAGTGTTTCAAGGGGGGGTGGGGTGTTTTACTTTCATGCCTTATGATATCTCTGGATTCTAATATAGTAGCCATAATTCCTTAGGACAAAAATGTAATTAAATTTGTTAAGTAGTAATTCAATAATACTTTTGATTTATTTTGCAAACATACTAGCTTCTGAATATTCAATAAAATACCAACCAATGAAAGGTGTGACAACATACGACATTGCTCCAATGTCGTGCATGCATAAGCACTGTTAATGGCGGACTGTCTCTCGCAACGTAAAACCAAAACTTTAAAAATTTCAACACACCATGAAGTGAAATGGTTATTGTTAAAAAATTGGATAGATGATTTGAAAAAAAAATATTTAGTTTTTGATTGTGAACAATTTTCCTGTTATCCTACTGAAAAAAACGAAAACACATGACACCAGGATATACTATAAATAAGTTGTTTGAATTAAATTAAATCATTATTATTTAAATTATAATAAAGCTGAGCTCGATGGACACATTTCTCACCATAGTTTGTCTGAGCTGATGCTGGCATTGTCCCGGGTCCCTGTGATGTTTGAGGCAAACCAGGCGTCGATGTTTCCATTATGCGGTTATTTGGGCCATTTGGGCCAACTTGTTTACGCACGTCGTGGTTTTACGGAACCCCACACACGTAAACACGGAACGGGTCACGTCTCTCCGCTCCGCTCCAGCACCCACCTGAACGATGATAAACAAAGCTGGCATTTATTTTCTAAATAACAGAACACAATATCAATCACAGAAGCAGAAGGCACACAAGTTATCATTTATCTACAGGACCATTTGGAGCAATTCTCATACTTACTTGACTTCACTTTTTAGTACTCGTGAAGCTTTTTAACCGATGTCCACACATGTGTAGTGTGAAGATTGCTGAAGATTCTGAGCAAACTGTTGGTGGCGCCCTTTGCATTGTAAACGTGGGGAGCTCTGTAGACTTTACTCTATAGGCCCAATCCCGTGCCTAGCCAGAAAAATATCGTTATGTGATCCTCTGCATTCCTCTGAACCGAATTTCAACGTGATTTTCAGAATAAGCAAACAGCAACTAAAATACCAGTAGAAAAAAATATGCAACAAATGGAAATTTGGTTGGTAATCTTGTTTTTATCAAGGAAGAAATTTTATGCTAAGCATGCAATTGTTGCTTAGCAGCTCTAAGAACATGGGCCCTGTTCCACAATAGCTACATTTTGAAGATGGCTTGTTCGTTTGCTAGTTGGCGCAATATGCTTAGGGACCCCTCACACGAGAACAGGACTCGAATCAAGTCTAGGGGCTCTGTTTATTTGAGTCTTGGTTCAAGTACTAAATAGGCATAGGGCCCTATCACTTTTTTTTCTTCAAACTTACAGCTTTAGCAAAGCAAACAACCGCCTAGACAGATCTGAAAGTGCCCCCCCCCCCCCCCCCCCCTCTAGAAAAAAAGGGTGTCAGTGTTAAAAAAAATGTGGCCAATTGTTGTGACCTCTCCGCAACTTAAGTTTGAATCGCAAATACACAGTGTGGCTCGGAAAAAAAAACTATTACAAAGTCGACCTCGGTTGCACTGTGCCCGGCCCAAAACAAAATCACTTTTGTACACACAAATCAAACATGAACCAAAGATTTGAAAAGTTATTGCTACTTTATTTTAGTATATTATTGCACACTAGTTTTTGCCATAACTGTATTGCACAGGGTGTATGTAACATTTTACTTTCTGGCTAGTTAATAACTCTGATTACTTTTAAAACTTGTGAATATATATAGCACATATTATTATAAACTGTGTATAAATCATACAGCTACTTATACATACATGTATTTCTGGAAGCATTTTCGGGGGAACACATTATAAATGATAACACAAATTATTTCTTACTTTATGATGCACATCAGATTATATGTCCCCCGCCCCTCCCACCTCAACCCCTAGCACCACCATCCATTCCAAGGCCAGAGCAGGGTACATTGAATAATCAACCCTCATCTATAGATGCGAGGCCCAAACCTTAAGGCACCGTCCCCCACACCCAAGTAGGGGAATTCCCAACATAGGTTAGGAAAAGACCTCTTGTAAGTTGCATATGACCTCACAAGCCTATCCAATCAGCGCCCTCATTGAGGTTGATGAAGACCGATATCATTGGCTGAAAGTTGTGGATGGCGCAAGTGCTTGTTTTCATAGTTTGACCTCAAAGAGTTACATCTGTAGCTGGCAACATCATACCAAAATGACAACAATTATAACCCTGTGGCACAGGAGTAGCTCCTGCTGGCCACTGAGGGCTGGATAGTTTGGGACAGGGATTCGTGTGCAGGATCCCATGTTTATGGGGATCCTTAACTTATGGAGGATCCCACACTTATTGGGGAGGGGAATGGAGGAGGGACAACAATTGATAGGTGCATAAATTTCACACAGCGCACATTTTGATATACAGTTGGTTTTTACAAGTTATTGCTGATTTCTAAATACAGGTACTTTGAACAGGCACATAGTTTGGTTTAAACATAGAAATTAGGTGCTTCTTAAATCAGGTAGAAAATACTGGGACGAGGAAAACTCTAGAGTTCTCTATAGACCTACGTGTACACCCTTACCTTCAATAAAATAAAAACTCTTGACTCAAAAGTGTTTTAGGCAGCAGAGCCACCAAGAGCGCCTCATGGTTTTGAAAGGAGGATTTTTTGGTAGCAGTTTAGCTACCAAGGGCAGCGCGTCCTACCAACCTTTTTTCCTTAACCCCTGGTATGGATGTGCTAAAAAACAACGCTGATTGGCTCCCAAAAGATGCTCAGCATGCACGATTGTTAAAACTTTTTAGTACTTGTATGGCATTTAGATATGGCGCTGTATGCACTTGTCAAAATGCAAGTACTCTAGAGCAATTAACACAAAAACTGAAGTTTTTTCCCACTATCACCCTAAACTGCATAATTTTTTTTATATAGAGTTAGACATGTCAGACTAAAAAGGGATGAGGGGAATGAGGGGAATGCAGGTTGCTCTTTGACTTGATATCCACTATTGCAGGCTACCATACTTGAGTGTAGGCATAGAGTGGAAAGACCTCATCCCTAATTAAAACGGCATGTTTTAATTAACTAACACCAGGGATTTGGGAGGGCAGCACGTACTTGGGTAAGAATGGTGCAGCAAGATTGATCACCAATGGGATCAAGGTTGACGGATAGGTATACCTACCCCTCCCATATTTTGGCACCCTTCGTGAGGAAAGTGACTATTATATATGAAAATGTTAACATTTCTGTGAGATTTTGAAGATTTGTCTTGTTATAACATCTCAGTTTGATTAGGCCTACTTTTGGCAAAGTAAACGTAGACAATGAGGTTGATTTACAGCTTTGACCTCTGACACCAGTGACCCTCAGCCATTCCCAAGTCAAAATTTGTGGGGTTGCTTAATAAGCACACACACAAATTAGCCAAGCACAAAACAACTTGGCATACAGAAAACGTTTCCCACCCCCAAAATGTGATTTATTCCAATTGTGACTGCTCTGTTTAATACTTTCTTCTTTTGTAGAAATTTGTTTAGTTCTTTAAAAAATTGAACCTATTGAGAAGTTTTACAGAGCCGTTCTGGCGCTGAGAATTATTACTCTTGCTCGCCAAAAAAGAAGAAGTGGGCCAGCCACTGATAGACACCACATAGCATATTAGTTGGTTACCAAATTTTGCTTAGCGTATTAGAATGTTCAGACAGACACTGGGTCCAGGAAACGATGAACGTACTCAGGAAGAGGGTGGGCTGTCTCACACATCATTATCTTAACATTATTATTTACAAACCTAAACCTAGCAAGTTATACACCATGGTTCATCTTAAACTGCCACGTAATCCCTTTATAATGTAGTAACTTTGGATAACAAAAAAAACATTACAATCTGCAACCACGTTAAATATTTAGTGTAGCAAAGAGTCATGACAAAAAACTTTGAGTGTCTCACAATTTCTTAAAATCATTTGACTTGCCAGGTTGTATCAGAAACTTTGGTGTGGCCCAGGTTTTTGTAGCAAAGTCATCAGAGTGTGGGTTTGCAATTCCGGTCATGACACTTGTGTCTCTGAGCAAAACACTGGCCCTATAATTGGTTCTCTTCAACATTGGGTATATGGGAATCCAGGAGAGTAGAGGTGGTTCTTGTAGCACAGAAGACACACTCCCAGATAAATGATGAAAAGAATTGAGTCAACTGGTCCAATGACCAGGGTGACAAACTTCATGCAAATGGTGTTTGAAGCTTTGCATAGTGTGGAGAATAAGAGTAACTATAAATATAAAACTTGCGGGTACAACCATGTGTAAAACTCTTTTGAAGGAGTGTTGGCTCTGAAAAGAGCCGGTTTAGTATCGACATTATGAACAGTATACTCTTGAAGACAAGCAGAGTATACTGTTTTAAACGTCAAGACCAAACCAGCTCTTTTTAGAGCCAACCCTCGCTCAAAAGAGTTTTTTTACAAATGGTTGTACCCGCAAGTTTACTATCCACATTTATAGTTACTCTTAATTTATCATTCACCATGAGTGCCAACAATTAGAAGATGCTGGCATAATATTTAGTGTCTGTTACTATTCTTAATAAGTAAGCCTTTTAAAATATAAAGGCGATCAAATTGAGATGGGCAGGCCATTGTGTCGATAAAGAATCCAGAAAAGCAGGTGGTCTAGACATATGACCGAGAATAGCAGCCTAGAACAGGCAAGAGAAAGAGAGGAACGGCAAAAGGACACAGGTGGCTAGAGAGAGAGAGGGGCAAATAGACAAATAGAAGTTTCATGAGGAAGGCTTTGCCCAAAAGCCTTGAGATCATGATAATTATTACTCTTAATATAGTTAAACATGACCACGGAAGGGGTGAGATGTTGAGAATATATGCCTCACACTTTTTCCAAACAGCCAAAAAACCATGTGCATACGATGACACAGCACCAACACCTTTTCGAGCACCACACAATGGTTAAAACTTCAATCACTCTCAAACAAGTGTTTCTGAACCTGCAGTCAACACTTTCCACTTCCAGTTATAATCATTCATGGCCTAGGCTTGTTGCACACGCTGGAAGAGACTTTGACTTTGCACCACTTTCAAAACCCTCAGGAACTTTTTGTTCCCTTCAAAATCAGCCTGACCCGACCCAACTTATCCCAGCTTCCAACAAAGCTTCATGCCACTGAACATGACATTTTACCTTCTGACCAAATTAACACTCTTGTTTTCTTTAACACATACATGTAACGTGTTGAACAAAAACAGTAAAAGCTTAAAAGAAAAGCACAACTTTAAAATAAAAACAGCAGTATATTTCCATTTAGGGCACTTGGTATTCCATAGATGATTAGAATACAATATATCTGAACCCTAACCATAACAAATCAATCAAAATAAAATATACAATCTGCCAAGTTTGGATATCCTCTATGTTTCTTCAGCCTCCTCGACAACTTCAGGTTTTGTTGCCATGCCGACGCCGTCCATCATCTTCTCCAGTGTAAAAGTCTGGAAGACGATTCGCTCGTAGGGATGAATGCTCCCACATTCGTAAAGACATGCAAAGTTCAGCACTGGAGTTCCGTCAGCGCTGCGCGTCTCGTAGCCAACCAGATCCGAGTACGCACTGGCACCGGAGTTCAGTTGCCACGGTGAGCTCCAAGTCCTGCAGCCGTTGCGACTGAGACGCACTGACATGTTGACCCGCGTCTCGCTGCTGGCTGGGTTGGAAAACAAAACCCAGGTGCTGGCGTCATATGCATCAGGTGGTATATGGTTGGGGGCATGGAAACCAAGTATGCTGGCCTGTTCAGAATAGTACAACAGAATTAACAAGTTAGTTATTTTTCACTTAAAGCGAACATATACCTTTGGTTTTTGGAACAATTTGATTGTTTAAACCCTATAATGTAGATATATACAATAAAAACTAACCTTAAAAAGTTTCATTTCACAACCATTTTTAATAACTTCATTTTGGAATACACAATCTGAAAAAACGTTTATGACAAGAACAGTGCTAAAATTCAAATTTATTTAGATAAACTGGCATCTTTTTCCATAACCATATTACTTCAAAGTGAAAGTTTCTCAAAATAGCTTATATACAATCACAAGCTTTTATTGCCATTAATTTTTAGGAGTAGTTACCAAATGTATACCTTCCCTTTAAGTGCATTAAACATATGGAAAGACGGTAAATCTTTTAGCAATAACAGTGTGAGGAGCCCGTCTTTACTGTAGACAACTTCTGTAATAGTGTCATGTTTCTTTAGTTTTTTCCTAAAATCTTTATTGTTGTACCACATAATTAAGTCAGTTATCTCCACATTGAATAACTTCACTTACCTGGCAGCCACCAAAGTTTCGAACCATTGGAAGCCATTTTGTCATTGTACTACCAGGCTCCGGGAGCTGAGTGGCCAATTCACCAGGGTTGAAACCCAAGCAGCCATCCTGGCTAAAGGCTTGCTGTCGTGTTGTCTGAACACCAAGGGTTCGGCTGTTGAGGTACACTCGACCATCTTCAAATTCAACTGCCTGGAAAGAGTAGAAAAAGAAAAAAGTGAGTCCTGTGTTACTGAGCTGACTGCGAGTCATTGCCGACAAAAAGGGTTGAAACGAGGATCCAAGTTATCATGAGTATATTGAAATGATGGCATTTTCACCTGTGGTAATTTAATGAGGACTTTTGGGACGCTAGGTGGCAGCAGACTTTCCGGGTAAATCCATTGTTCTTGCTAATGTGCGCATGCTAAGAACTATGCAAACAAAATGGAAATTTACCTTGTAAGTCTGCTGCCACCGATAGCATTCCAAAGTCTCCTATTCAATTTCAATTTAGTTTATTGGTCTATTTTTGGTCCTACCGTGAAGGAAACTTTCCTTGCATACATACCATTCACAAAATCATTAAAAAAAATATGCTTTATATAAATTACATTATTCTAACAACATCTTAGCAGAAAGTAATAAACGTCTGGGCTGTTCATTGAGGCGACAGGCAGCATATAGTACGACGGAGTTAAGAAATCTGTTTGTTTTGCATCGAAGTGACTGCCATCTCCTACCACTCCTTAGTCTGATGAAAAATGTATTTAGTGGATGGTCAATATTAATTTCAACCACTTCTACTTGATCCCTTTCTATGCAAGTTTCATCCAGCAAGTTTCATCCAGGCCGAGTTTCTTAAACTGCTTAAGCACAACAAGATGCTAAGCACAACAGAAATTTGTTTACCAGAATTAGGCTACCAGTTCAAACACAATTTGATATGTAGGCTCCAGGGTGTCACTCATATCCTGCATAGCTTCTGCTGAGCAGACAAATATTAAGCAAGATTGTCTGCTTAGTGGCTCTACGAAATTGGGCAAAAGTCTGAGTCTATCCCTAGGAATTTTGTCTGATTTCTGTAAGTCTTTGAGTTACTAAGTTTAATGGGATTCTGAGAGGAGTGTCCATATATAGAGTGCAGTCTGTTCTTAAAAGCATTACTAATTTAAAAAGTAAATAACAAATTTCCACAAGTTGCACTGAATTAATATAAGTAAATAAATAAACAGGAAATTAAGGGGCGTTAGTAGTTCCTAAAAGCATAACTAATAAAAAAGCAAACAGAAATGTCCTACTTATATTTGTTTCAGTGGACATTTGCATGAAATTTTTGACTTAAATGTATTCTCAAAATAAAAAAGTAAAAATAACTAAGGGTGTATAATTAATTCCTAAAGCATAACTAATAAAAAAGCAAACAGAAATTCCCTACTAATTGCTGTGAGTGTGAACATATCCATGAAATTACTGATTTGTATTTATCGCATAGATAAAATCTTGTCAGCTTTAAAATTTGACAAAAAAAGGTAGACCACCGGCACGTTAATCCGGAGGTCTTTGGGTCGAATCCCACTCTAGTAAATTTGTCTTTGTTCAACCCAAAAAGCACTTTAATTGCTTGGTAATCTTACCAGGTTTTTACACAAAATCACATAAACGTACCTTAAATGCTATTTTGAAAATTGAATGATTAAAACTATTCTACATGTAGGCAAAACTTGTACATCACTGCCTCCTTAAATATGCAGTGAACTAAATAATTAATGGAATTCGTAGAACCTTACTCCACTGTGGCATGAGAATGAACCGTCGCATAATTGGAGCCTTAGCATTTACATATTTCATTACTAGAAAGCTCTTGTAAGCTTTGTCTAATCAATAGATAAATATTGACTCTGCCATTATAATTGAAAACACATCACTGAGTATTCTATTCTAATAGTATTTAACTTACACAGACACTGTGTGCAAATCTTTTTTATAGCAGTGGTAAAGAGCACTGCGGCTACGCTATTCAATGAGATGGAGATTTTCTTAATTGAGGTGGGCCCTAACAAAATAAAAATGGAAGAGAAATGACAGAGTAAAACACATGATCACAGGGAGGTTATGATACACTTTACCCTCCAATATAGTTTCTTGTTGTTTTGTTTCTTTGTATTAGGCCTATATAGACCTTATGCACATGACGTCATTTCAGTAGAGCGCCCTCACTTAAGGAGGTTGTTCATAGGCCAATACTGTATGCCGTGCATACAAATCTGTGCATCTTGATTGTTTTGTCACTGCTTTTCCTCTAAGATGGCGGCTGGATGACGCCAATGCATAAGGTCCATTACCTGTTTGGAACACAATGAAACGATGGACCCCACAAGGAAATTATTTGTTTAACTTGGGCCCACAAGGGAATTATTTGTTTAACTCGGGCCCACAAAGGGTTTTCTTTAGGCAAGGGAATAATAGAACAACATTACCAGGACCTCAATAACCGGATCCGTAAGATTGCGTGACCGTGTGTGTGTGTGCCAGTGTACAGATTTTTCATATATGTTTTGATTTCCAAACTCAAATTGTAAATTGCATATTTTTATTTATTTTTAGACCTGTCTTCCTAGAACTAACTGGGAAGGATAGCCTTAAGACAGGAACTTTATCTACCAGCAGTAGATTCACAAAACTTTACGTAACTGCGCAAGTCCACTTTTATAGAGCATCTTTTGCCCAAAAACATTGCTCAAGTGGACTTTTACGCAGTTGTGTAAAGTTTTGTGAATTCGGCTGCAAAAGAACCAATAGAAAAATGTGTCCTGAATGACTTTTTTTAGGGGACACAGTGAGGAAAAATTTTCAGATGCTTTCCTGCAATCATAACAAAATGAATAAATAAGCTACTTTTGAAGGTTTGGTCAGAAACAAATCTGTCGATAATGAGGGGTAGTTAAAGCCATTATACACTTTCGGTACAGAAGAAGAACAAAAAAGTTCACAGATTTACAAATAATTTACAGGGTTTACAGAAGGTAATGGTTAAAGACTTCTCTTGAAATATTGTTCCATGAAATGCTTTACTTTTTGACAAAACATTAAAACAATATCAAATCTCTATAGCGAGAATTAAGAATTTATCTAAAACAAATGTCATGACACGGCGAAACGTGCGGAAAACAAGGGTGGGTTTTCCCGTTATTTTCTCCCGACTCCGATGACCGATTGAGCCTAAATTTTCACAGGTTTGTTATTTTATATATAAGTTGTGATACACGAAGTGTGGGACTTGGACAATACTGTTTACCGAAAGTGTACAATGGCATTAACTAAGAACCAGATATTTATTGTTTTCTGGATCCCAACATTAAATCACGTCCATATCGAATGTACAAACAATTTCGCATGTGACTATATTGCAAAAGTTTTCTATATGTTTTCTGCATTTTGAAACAGCATCATCTGTCAAAGTTTGTGCAAAGAAAAAAATATATTCCTGCAAAAATTAGTCCATGTAATTTAAAAAACGGGTGGATTTGAAAAAACCTGCTCTTCAGGCTTCAGGAATGAACGACCAAATGAAACAGCATCATCTGTCAAAGTTTGTGCAAAGAAAAAAAATATATTCCTGCAAAAATCAGTCCATGTAATTTTAAAAACGGGTGGATTTGAAAAACCCTGCTCTGTTCAGTAATGAACGACCAAACCTTTAAGATGAGTGTGAGTGTCTAAGTGACAGTGGGGGGGGGGGGGGGGTGAGGGGCTTTGCATCTTGTTGCCGCTCATGGTCACCGCTACGAGCTTTAAATGCTTTCACAATCTTGATTATCTTTTCATGTTGTGTGCGTAATGCATGGGCAATGTAATTATAACGACAGTGCAGTTCATTTAATCGATCAGAATGGTGACCGTTTCCAGCGTGTTAACGCCGGGCTGGGTAGTTTAAGAGAGTGAGATGAATTAATCTGTCTTGAAACAACTTGCAAGATAATTGCAGTCCTGCGGCAATGAGAGCAGATCAGGAGTTGATAATACTGCACTGAAATTTGAACATGACTAGATGGTTGATGGTCCGACTTTCACTTATCTCAAGCTTATCAAAAGAGATCTGGGTAGTTTAAAAACCAAGAACATTTATGATTAAATTTTCAGTACAACACTAGTGGAGATGTCTGGTAAATCCAGACAATGGGAGCACAAATAGAAGGTCACAGAAACAATAAGTAGTGGATAAATTAACTCTTCAGCAAATATTCAAAGTTTGTGGTAAATCATAACCCATTATTGTTTATTTTGTACAGTACAACATGAGTGCATCACTTGGTGGTGGATTGTAGCCAAACAATCACACACATTGGACTCAGTGCGGATTCAAACCCCAATCATGGCACTTGTGTCCTTGAGTATTAACTGTAAATTTATTGCTTCGCTTAACCTGGATTTATAAATGGGGCTAAGAAGGTATTATGCAGATTAACACCTTACAGCACTATTACATATAAGCAGCTTGAGGTTGTATGCTCCCCAAGGAATTGGATTTAGAACAGCTAGAACAATGGTTTAAGTATGCCCAATGAACAGAGAAAATAATGATGTAAGGCAACTTGATCTAACTGCTGGGATACGCGCAGTATATAAGAACAAGTATTGTTATTATTGAATATTATTTTGGGTGAGCATCATGTCAGTTTCCAATAGAGACAGTTTTGCAGCTTGCAATCAAGGGGATTTGATACAACAATTAGGGAGATATTTATAATTTACATTCAACACAATAAGGAAAAAGTCAGGGAGATTTTCAAATTGTGTTCATCAGAACATGGAAAGATTTTAGCCCTTTTTTCAGGGAACTTTCCCAGAATAAGGGGGAGTTGGTAGCTCTGGTACAGTACATCTCCTAGAACGATGAGGTTCGTTCGGCTAACGATAGCCCAACAAACCTCATAGTTGTAGTACTGGAGTACAGTACATTTTCGTGGATAAATGCAGACAAATTTTGAACTAATTTCCTTGGATTGATCTATGACACAAGTAGAAGTGTTGAATATTGATCAGCATATGTATCTATCTTGCTGAATGATCCAAATTTGTATGTCTCGCTTCACAAATGTTTATTACTTTTATCCATCATATATGGCTCCTCCATTTATTACTGTTTGTGTTTAATTGCATTGTAATTTATGCTGGTATTAAGGTCTACTTCAACAATTCTGCAAGCAGATATTTTCTACTAAACAGAGAAGACTTAAAAAAATATTTATTACACTCTAACATCTTCCTGGTCAGAATCAGACTCATATCTGTACACTAAAGGAGAATCCTGTGTCAAAATTGACCAGGATCCAGGTCCCACGGGCCTGATCCATTTCTGGGTCAGTATGACTCAGAATCAGAAAATGGGTCAAACTGATGCAGAACCCTACATAGGGTCCCATTTAGTAACCCCTTTCTGGGTCAGCTTGACATGAGTCCCGGGGACTCAGAATCTGGATCAATTCTGACCTAGCAAGCAATTTGCATGTTAGTTGTCAGCTGTTAATGTATGCAAATAAGAGATATGACAATGAAAATTCCTATTGTCCCGTCAGTCATCTGCTCAAAGGATTCTAATCTCAATTCATATTTTGAATATCACATATCAAATCTTCTCAATTATTCATGAAATACACTTTTTTTTCTATGCAAATTTCTATGCTTTACAACTCATGAACATTTTCTTTCAGCTTGTATGATATTGGAACTCTGATTTGGAAGTAAAAATGTTAAAGATTTGTATACATAAACAACAACAATAAAATTTTTGTTTTAGTCTGGTTATAAAAACAAGGAAGATAGTGGTAGCATGGGCTTTCATAGAATCAACTACTTCATAATCTGAGAGCTCCTGCTGTGTTTGTGTAATTAGTTAGTAGGCCTGGGCGAATTATTTGAATATCCGGTTAATGGCGAATAGGTTTTCCTATCCGTAACCACAAATGCTATTTTTTTCTTAACCGGATATCCGCATAGGACGCGAATACCTATTTACAAACCGGATAATTCTGTAATTACAACCGAGTAACCGGATATTCTTTAATATCCGAATATCCGCGGACTTCGGGCGACAACTGATATGAATGTTTTGTCTGAATCCTTCTGAAACTTCTATTAAGACAGCATAAAACAGCATAAATTAAGTATTTAACTATGCTCACCTCCGTGAAGAGTTAAAACAATGACATTTCTGACGTAATTTGTTCAAAGATTACAAAAGTTTTCCTTCACGTAGAGTCAATCACGATCGAAAGAAAAAGCAAATCGCCATCTTTAAATTAGATCCGGTCATTTTTATGAATGAACCGAGTGACACTGTCTAAAACTAATATCAATCCGCCCATAAGATCTCATTCACAAACGAACAGCGCCCTCTAGCGGTGAAAAAACTATTTGAATATCCGGTTAATTTCGGATAGTTGGCCAGCGGTATCCGAATAACAAAATTTCACTATTCGCCCAGCACTATTAGTTAGGGTTTATCCCTTTTTTACCATCAAACATTAAAGACAGTGGACACTATTGGTAATTGTCAAAGACTAGTCTTCACAGTCAGTGTATCTCAACAAATGCATAAAATAACAAACCTGTGAAAATTTGAGATCAATCGGTCGTAGAAATTGCGAGATAACAATGAAAGAAGAAAACACTTGTCACACGAAGTTGTGTGCGTTGATTTCGAACTTGAGGTCTCGAAATCAAATTCACGGGAAATAACTTCTTTCTCGAAAACTACGTCACTTCAGAGGGAGCTGTTTCTCACAATGTTTTATACCATCAACCTCTCCCCATTACTTGTCACCAAGAAAGGTTTTATGGTGATAATTATTTTCAATAATTACCAATAGTGTCCACTGCCTTTAAACCATTACAGCTCACTCTACTGGACAAAGTTATGTCAGAGTATGAACTAAACAATAGTTCAAATAGCAGTGTTAGTCTGATAGATAACTAAAACAAGGAAGGTACCAAAGGACCAACTAATAGCAAATGCATGAGCTTTCGTAGAAACAACTTCTTCTTGCATCTGATTAAGTGGTTGTTGCTACAAAAGCTCATGCGTTATTTATGTAATTAGTCTTTTGACAATGTTTAAATTAGGAATTGTGCAACCTCAGTTAGTAATGGCTGCAGCCACAATTATTTGGTTACTATAAGAACTCTAATATCTTAAAGCACTAAACATAGAGACTTCTCTGTGAATGTGATATGCAATATACAAGAAAGGTCCATTATTATTTTTTAGTACCGTTGCAGTAGGTTACTCAGTTTATGTAATGAAACTATTAGTTCTCTGTTGGCAGGACAGAAGTATTCCCATTCTGTGGTTTAGGCACTGGACTAGTGACCAGTCTTTTTGTTTCATGATCTTTTTTCCACATTTTTCTATGCACTTTAAAACTTGTAATACACAGCTTTTGATCATTTTTATGTACCATTATATATACATCTTTAAAATTGCTACAATAAATTATACATGTTGATATTATTATCATTATTCATGAAATTGGGACCAAGGTCTCCAAATAAATTAGTTTCAAGCCGATTACAATTAAATTACCTTTGCATACCTGTTTCTACACCTCAGTGAACAGAGTGAATGTCTATTTCTATAATGACATTTTACACGAGTATAATGACCTTTTTTGAAGCTGTTTTTTTTAATATATTTTTTATTCTATATAATACCAGCATCTTTTTGTTGTTCCTGTGGTTTACAAAAAAAAGGTCAAGAAAACACCGACAGTATATTTAATTTGCAGATGTTGATGTTCAGTAAAATAATTTTTATCTCATTTGCTTGAACTATTAAGGTTTTCTCCAGGGATGAATGGGACACAAGGTTGTTACAGTCCAACAGAATCAAACAAAACATGCAGCTAAATTGTCAAGGATTGGGTTCTGTCATGGTCTGGCAGTTAAGAGCTTCAGATTCAAACACTGGTGTTTTCTGAGTGTGGGTTCAAATCCCAGTCGTGACACCTGTGTCCTTATGGAAGACACTTGGCCATTGCTTCGTCCTTCGGATAGGACATAAAGCTGTTGGTCCCATGTGTTGTGTAAAGTATGTAAAAGAACCCAGTGCACTTATCGAAAAGAGAAGGGGTTCGCCCCGGTGTTCCAGGCATATTGCGCAACAGCACCTTGTAAACCGTTACTCGACGCTATGTGCTTAGAAATAGATTACGCGCGCGTGCTCAGAGTACGCACTGTTAGTAACAGCTATGAATCGCTTTCCGCATGGTAATCTTGCGCGCGCACGCCCGACATGCGGAAGCCAGTCGGTTATAAACACTGGTCATTTTCAACCATTTAAACACCTCCACGCGCCGCGCTCTCCACCAATAGGAGTAGAGAAACTGTCTGGGGTTTTTATGAATGTATGTTAAAGCGCCCTGAGTGTCCCTGAGTGACATGCACTATATAAGAAGCCACTATTATTATCATTATCAAGGGGTCTGTTAAAGGATCCGTATGTGTTTGGTAATCACTTTTAAATAATGGCAATAAAAATGTTTGGTCAGAAACCAACAGCAGCTGTTGATAAAAACGTTAATAGTGGCTTCTTATATAGCGCACATGTCCGTCACTCAGTGACGCTCCTGGTGCTGTAACATACAGTATTTCCTGCAAGATTTGGGACTGCTTTTGAATTATGAGACCTAATTCTGATAGCATCATGTAATGTTTTACAAGGTGCTCCATGGCGCAATTTGCTGCGGATCGGACCAGGATCACCGGGGCGAACCCCTTCTCTTTTCGATAAGTGCACTCGGTTCTTTTACATGCGTTACATAACACATATAGCTTAACGCCCAGTCCGAAGGTCAGGGATGGTTATACTCCGCTACTGCTCCACGAAGCGGAACAAACCTCATAGTTCTAGAAGTAGGGTGGTTTAGGATATTACAGTGAAGAGTTTAACATTTAAAGATGAGAGTGATATATTAAAAGACCTGTATTTAGTACCCTTCTCGTTTTACACTCTTTGCACTTGTTTCCCACATCCAACCTGCATCTCATAACCAAGTCAGACTTTAAAGGAAGCGTTAATATCGGCTGGCGCATGCCATTTCAAAAGAGATACAGACGGCAGCTGTCAATTGAAAAGTAATCGTCTTAGGTCTTTGACATCTGTGTGAAATATCACACAACTGCACTTATGGCACAACTCAGTCATGTGAAACTAAAAAACCTTAGCGTCCTGCGGCCCGTGTGATAAGCCCATTATTTACACCGCCTAAACCAACCAAGTCCGCCTGTCGATTTCACAAACAAAAAATAAACTGCAGCCTGGATTCTACAAGAAGGGGTTGGGTGAGGTTTGTTTTTATTATGCTGCTTTGCGGAGTAAGACAGGATTATATTGGAGTCTCTGGGAATATTAATTAAGGGTGTTTTACAAGGTCCATGTAGGGTGGCCATTTTATCGGCTAACCCTCGCGCGGCAGGGAAGTGCGCACCGTTCGACAAGTAGTGTTTGCCGAGAATGATTGAAGGTTACAATATGAAGGGCAAGGGCACCAACAGTGAAATACAGCTTGGTTAAATATACGAATCAACTGTACAGTCTGCTGATGTGAGAGGGCTGGGGAGGTGTTTGAGTGGGGAGGGGTTGTTTATTAGAGATGGGGGCCAGGGCTCAAAATTAACATTGGACCACGGCAGGCCTTTGATTTTAGCATCGGGCCAATTAACTCATGACTGAACAAGCCCGACGGTCTTGAGGTTTTTTCAATTGAAAAGTAATACCTCACTGTGTAATATATTCAACAACAAAAATTTATGTTCAAATGTTGACTTCAAATCTGATAGATATCTTTAAATACACTTTAAAATTTGATAAACCATTCCATAAAGCGTACTATGTTAAACTAGTAATTTATTTTTGTTGTATGAAAATTATTCTGGTACATTTAAATTGTTGAGGTAAAATTTTGTGGATTTTCCCCCTCAAATTTGAGCCCTGAAAGATAGTAGAAATGAAGACAATACCTTTAAATAACAATTGTCCTTTGGGAAAGTAAGTATGATTTAGTAGCTTAAGCACAAATGGTAGCTAAACACAACAAAAATTATGCTTACCAGAATAAGGTCACCAACCAACATGTACTATTGGTGGCTGGTACTCTGCTAAATTTTGCTAAGCAGAAAATTTGAAGTAGTAATTTCTGAAAATGGGCCCATCAGATCAGTCAAGTAACAAGGGGCCAGGGTTGGATTTCACAAACTCCTAAGACTAGTCTTATCAAATCTACCCCATATCATTTAAGGATCTTGTACATGAAAACGCCAAGTTTGTACATTGTCCTGTCTAACTGAAATGACAAAGCTTACATAGTCATTTGATTTGAACTAAGTAGCTGTATCTCACTTTGATTCCAATCAATAAGTTCTTACGTCTGTTCACAATTATTTGAAGTACATCATCGACTGACCACTAATTAACGCAGACAGAAACAAGGGTCGGGCGAAACAAGCAAGAGCAAAAAAAAACACCACCCCAACACCCTGATTTAAAAGGCAAATGGAATTGATCTGTTAATCAAATTATAAACCAGTGTAGTTGTCCCTGTCCATTAACGTCAACTTGCTACATTGGACCGTTGGGGAGAGGAAGTCTTACATGTAGTGAGATGCAGCTGGCATCTAATTTAGTACAAATTATACAATAGACAGGAGTAATAATGGCTGACATTCATCTGGCTAAATTGACGTTTGTTTGACATTGCTTCGCTTTTTTGAATTTGAATTATTCCAATGTGTGAATCATTCACTTCATGTTTCAGGGACCTTGAGGTTTATCAAATGAATTAAAGGGAGGGTACAATCTTTCCAATGGGAAGTAATACAAATTCATATTCCACTCTCAGCATATATGATTTAAGTATTGTTTGAAGCTTTGCATGGTGTGGATCATGAATATAATATGATTACCTTACATACACATGGTTTTCTAATTTGTTTTTTTCATGGAGATATGAAACAGTGAGTAAAGACAACCAGGTGTAAGCTTCTACAAACTTTTCGGCTAAAAATCATAATTTTTCAGACTCCCAAAAAAATTGGAAATCACACAGATAGATGGTAGGAAGAATACCATGCATAATGCATGAACACAAAAACAACACAATAAATTACACACCACATATGCAAGTACAAACAAAATACCAGCTTTGAAATCCAAACATGTCCTTTTACGGGGCAGGAAAAAAGGAGAAAAAAAGGAGAAGAAAACGCAAAGCACTCCAAATTTTGGACAGTATTTTTAAGTTTTCCTTGGCATAGATTCACACTCTTGTGGCAAAGTCACCAAGGTGTGGGTTCGAATCCCAGTCATGCATGTCATGACACGGGTTTGAATCCCAGTCATGACACTTGTGTCATTGAGAAAGATATATGACTGTTATTGGTTCTCATCACCCAGGGATATAAATGGGTAGCAGGAAGGCAACAAGGGTAGAGTTGATACTGTGATTAGGCTACATGTTTGGCAATACAGGCTGCTCAATAAATGGCCAAGTGAGTATTAATAATGTTGGAGCTGTAAGAGCATAACTGAGTGACAGATTTGAGCGCTTTACAAAAAGCCACCATTATTGTTGTCATAAGAATTTTTAAAAACAATGACGATCAGATGTAAATTTTCACAGCTGTTTGAAAGTTGGAAGTGGACCAAAAGCCAATCATGTGACCAACAATGCGTGCATATGAAGTAATGACAAAAACATACCAGCAGAAAAAAGCCAAATAGATAAATAAATAAATTTATTTTTGTAATACTTGTATATTGAGTGAATCCTCCCTTCTGTTGCAGGTGATAGCAGATTTTGAATTTTGACAACATTCTTGAATAATTATTTTTGTTGTAACCTTTCAATCATTCTCTTATCAAAGAAAACAAAACCTGCATTCTTGCATGTAGTATTATTTGCATGGATGGATTACAGCGTTTTCCCTGCAGAAATGACAAGCTACTGGTCCCACTGGCTAGTATGTGAAATGGTGAAGGGCAAAGCCTGAGTTCTCAAAAAAAATATTAAAAACAATCAAAATCTAAAGTATTAGAGCGATGTTGTTATTGTTATTGGTTATAATAAGTTTATCTGTATTTCTTTAATAGGCCTAACTTATGGATTTTTATTGTACAGAGTTTTGTGATTTCTATATTACATGGAAAGCATTTGTTAGAAATTAAGTATTGTTTTTTGTTGTGAATATCAGTTATAATTTATGGCTTTTGAAAGCAAAAAAAAAAGCAAAAGCAAACAAACAACCCCCTTTTTAACATAAAAGAACACTGATAAAAAACATGCTAAATTACCCAATCACAACAAAATAATGTGGTCACTCGGTACATAGTTCATAATACTTCTAATACATTGAAAAAGTATTGCATGTGTATGTCTGCGACAAACATTAGAGAGGGACAAATCAATGGTGGCTAGGAGACGCCCTGCGCCATCTGCCGTAATGTAAGGGATTTTCAGCTCTGTACACCACAAGACAAACTGCTCATCCGGACTCCTCCATCCAAGCACCCCCCCCCCCAACCCCAGAGGGAGGAAAGAAACGCGCCGCATTCCTATTCATCTTATAGCTGAAGATAAATATCCCTCGATCCTCCGTCGCTCAATGTTGCGGAATTACCCACATTTACAGTAAATCCTTTTATCCTCTTAGCGTTTATCGTTGATGTTATTTTTCTCTCACAGCTTCTCCGTCTCTCTCTCTCTCTTTCGTTTCCCTTGAGGCTTTTCCTTGGACTTAAGTCTCAGAGAGGCAATTGAAAAAGTTAGGTGTGAGGTCACATGTAGTGTCTGGGCCTCGTACTGGCAACACAACCCATCACTGCTTATTAATGTTTCACTGATTATGTTGAGCGATTGGGGAAGGTGAGTGCATCAGAATGATCATGAATATAAATGAAAACTGTCTACTTTCGTTTCGTTGTAACAGTCCTAACGGTAAATATTTCATTACATGTACGAACTCGTACATGTAGGTGGTAAGGGCTGTTGTGTGAAGTGGTGAAATTTGTAGGAATCTTTTGAAAATTTATAAAAATGGATTAACATAACATGGATGCTATGTAACTTTGAGCTGTGTAGTTATTGTGGGTGCACCATCTTAAAATCCCTTCTTGAAGTGGTTGCTTTCTCCAAATTTTCTCCTTCAAAATTGGTTAAGCTTAAAAATATAAATGTTCAAAGAGTTACACATAAATTACGCGGTCAAAAAATTCCAGAGAAATATTTCTGTGCCTGATATGCTGCGGTTTCTGAGAATTAAGTTGAAGAATTAGTTTTGTGAGCCAAACATACAATGTTCAAAAACAGATATGGTTTTTTCCACAATTTTTCTCAAGACTCTGACAACCAATCAAACTTCAATTTTCAGAGGTGTGTTACCCAAAGTACAGTTATTGGTCGTGGATAAGTGCCAATGTTCTATGCATACTTTTAACAGTAGGATTTTAACCATGAAGGTTACACTGGATTATTTATAACGCTTTATCACACCCCTAGGGATCGTGTCAAAGCGCGCATTATTTGTTTCCAACGGAATAAGCAGAGCTATGTTTTGAATTATGATGCACATTTATGTATCACCTTAAAATGGTTTACAATGTGAAGAGGCACATTCAGCACGCTGTGTCAGAAACACACTCATCCCATCCGAAGAACGAAGCAATAATGGCTCAGTTTCTTGCAAGTGTCAAGACCAGAACCCGAACCCACACTCTGCCCGCAATTCAGATTACATTGACAAAAACCAATCAATGACCATACCAATAATGAAAACTGGAGGATGAAAATTAATTTACTTTTTAGAAAAAATAATCCAAGTGACAAAATAATTTGTGAGAATTATATCATCTGAATAGTTGAAATTCCACATTGTTGATCAATTGTTACATTGTCACACTGTCCTCCTAGATGTATTATGACAAAATTATGTATATTTCCAAATTATCGAGTTAAAAATTTGTTTGCTGTAACAATTGACTAGAGTGAGATTTGAACCAACGACCTGCGGTTTAACATGCCGGCGCTCTACCAACTGAGCTATCTAGCCCTATGTTGGTGGTCCCCCTATTTTGTTAATATATTTGTTTGGAGTGCCTAATTATGTAATAAGTCCACATAATTTTTGTTTTAAGAAGCTAACGTACCAGGTAAAACATTATTTATCAACAGCGATCATAATTACTAACAATCGAACTTCAATTTGAGGTGAACTACGTCTGATTTACCCATCAATTGAACTAATTTCCTGAAGTATTCTTCTCTTTAGAGCTTTGAGTAGATTGAAGGTCAGATTTACAGATAGATTGTCAGTGAGGGGGGGGGGGCGACGACGACGAGGCACACAAAAAAAAAAAAAAAGAGAGATCGGTTTGTAAGAGCCGAGGGCATATTGCGTAGCCACTCTATAAAGCCACTCTGTGATTCCAGGAGAATCAATAAGTCAAAGTAGAAACCCAAAGCTTTCAGGCAATTTAATTTAAGATAATTGGTACGTACGTCGTATGTACGTTCCTCAACATCCCGGTGTGGTAACAAGTAATAGAAGGAAGGAAACGGACTTAAAGGGCATGTACTGTACATGTATGAGAGCGAAGGTTGTCTAACCATTTTGGTACAGTAGTTGTTGTTGAATCTCTGCTTTAAACCCTTTGGTAATGTCAGAATCAGCTCCTCCAACATTTTTTTTATTTTATGTCATATTCTTAAAAATATTTACTGCATAATAGATAGAACTGTCATGGAAATATTATTTGGTCGAACAAATAAATAAATAAACAGGTTGACAAAATTGTGCATAACCAAAGAAAACTGTGTTTTCTTCCCCCGATTAGTTATTTTAACCTCAAAACACTTTTACAAAATTTAGCATAATCATTGTTTTATAATGTGATAGAAACAAAAAGAATTTTCAGTCTTTGGCAAAGCAAATAGAGCAGGGTTGAGAATTGTGAATAACTGTAATAAATAAATCTGTTTCTAGGCCCAATTCAACTAGCCACTATTACTTACTATATGGCTGGCGACTATCACTGCATCACTATGCTTATGATACCCTTCTAAATGACTCATTCTAAATCCACCTCCCATATATAATGAAACCATGATAGTATCATGAGCCTTTAACAAGCAAGGCGGTAACGCTTGCCAGCCTTAAGCCATTTTCTCACGACAGCAATTTATAAGGGGTCTCTTACTTAATACAACATGGTATGAAACTTTACAAGTTGCACTTCATGTGAATGGACAAAAATGATTGGACTGTCCGAGGCCCCTAGTGAAATCTTCTCAAATTTGCCGTCTTTTATGGTCAGTTTAAACATAAGGCCCATTGTCCTTTCACATGAGGTGCATTTGGTTAATTTCACAACCATGCTAAAAATTAAACAAGGGACCCATGTTAAATTGCTGACGTGTGAAAGGGCTTTTACTTGCTAGTGATAACAATAACATTAATCTTTGCATTTATCTAGTCTTGAATTGTTTTCAGTGTTTTTAATCCTGCAGATCAGTTCCCATTGCGTGATAATATATTTCATACTATAGGTTACTTGATGGAAGTAAACAAACGTTTTCAGACTGTCCTGCCAAGTCCTTTAAGAAAATATTTCTGAAGAGTCGAATCAAGAGCAGAGGACCACGTTTGATTAATGATCTTAACTACATCCAAAGGGAAGAGTTAATCCAAAGTACTGTGCAAGCACACATGCTTGAGTCCTCTTACTCCAGACGCCTTGAAGAAGCTTCCCGCATTATCTTGTTATCTCTCCGTGCCCAAAACACAAGTCCTTTCATCATGGTAATATTCAATCCAGAAATAAGGCCAACGATATTTGAATTTCAATCTACATTTACACAGGGAGTAATTAACTAGGGGCAATAACAGTTTACCTTGGAGTTGTTTGTTTCTGTTCTATTATAGTCATAGACAATCGTTGATTGATTCAGTTGCAGCCATACCCAGCTTTTGACTGTACAGTCTACAACTATTTTGGTTTAATTATGTTTTATTTATATTTGGTTTGCAATAACACCATGTGTATATCTACTTGCCTGGGGGGGGGGGGAGGTAAAAAAACAAGTTGGCACTACTACTTTAGCTAGCTAATAGGATCGTTTTTAACTACACTAACACAGAGTGAGTTCTTAATTGGTCTCAATGTTTCGACTACCTTGTTCTAGCCATCATCAGGAGACTATTATTTTTAGCCGAGTTCAATTTATAATCATAATTCCTGACAATTTCTCCTTGTGTTAGTAGAAGCAATTAATGTTTGGACATGATTAGTACTAGCCCATCCCCTCACCTATTGAACCATCTTAGTGAGGTCTAGTTTGGGCTTAGTGTAGGACTAATTTGTTTGTTCTAGGCTTTTTTTTGAGGGGGGTTATAGTACCTTGTACCATTGTGGATCTTTTTCGTGCGTGTGTTTTAATTTCTAATTGTTAGTTTCAAGTTTTTATTTCAAATTTTATTTTCAAATTTTAAGTTTATGTTTTAAAAAGTTTTATCCATTCTGTAATTGGTGTGTGGGCTGTGTTGGATTTTGTCTGAAATCAAATCAAGATTAATTTAACTATATTGTTTTCTTAAGTTTGATTTGCAATGGATTATTATCACGTACATATAAACATCTGTACAGTCTATACTCTGCCCATCTTCAACAAGAAAACAATTTAAAAGTTATTTTTGTATATTTCTGGTACAAAACCAGGAAGCCTCATAAGTGTACTTAATCCCTGCAACTCGTGAGCCTAAGGAAATCAGTGAATAACAAGGAAACAGAGTTATACATAAAAAGAATGATTCAGCTGTTTATGCAAAACCTACCTGGCATTCATTAGCATTAACGAGTTGACCCTCAAGGTCAAAGGCCGCTGGAACACTGCCACCTCTTTCCCAGGTGTCTCCACCATCGTCACTGTATATCACCATAGATCGACTCTGGGCACCGTAGAAACAGTCGAAGAATTCAAGAATCTTGTGCTTGATTTCAGATAAAAAACCTTCATAACAAAATAAAACAATCAAACAAATTTAAACTTATGGAAAAACCTTGTAAAAAAACAACAACAATGAAAAGTGAAAAGCTGTTTCTTTTTCCATCCTCTGTATTTCAATTGCTCATTGTAATGTTAAACCTAACAAAAGTACAATAGTGCATATTAAAATTTGCACTATTTTACTTTTCATCTACCCGAGAACTGAAACAAACATAAATATAAAACTCAACTTAAGAAAGTTTAAGTGCTTTGTTAGAATCAAGCCAAGATTCAGGTTGTAATAGCCCTGCCCGAGCTTTAAAAAACACATCTAGCTTTTCTGATAATTTTTTTTTAGCATAATAAGCACCAATAATATGTATATTGCAGAATGAATGACAGGTAATGTGGGTATTCAAACACACAGGGACAGTGCGTGTCAAAATATACTTTCTGCATGCAGGAATGTACATTATTAAAAATGCAAGCTGGCTGGCATTGGCAAGTTAAATATACATTGGCGTTTTGTTCACAGATCAATTACCTTAACCTGTATTTCATTACAGCTACATACATGTACATGAATATGAGAATAGTTGCATTGCATGACTGTAATCTTTTGCAGTTCTCTGGGCAGCCCAGGCTACCATGGCGCTCCAAAGGATTTTTAAGCACAATTTCAACCCCTTCCCCAGCAGGTACCCATTTATACTCCTGGTTGGAGAGAAGCAATCATAGTAAAGTGTCTTGCTCAAAGACACGAGTGTCATGACTAATTGTCAAAACCACCAGAACTTGAATATGATGCTCTAAACTGCTCAGCCATGACACCTTATGCTTCAGTGCATGTTCCTGTGATGAACAAACCATAGCTATGAATTTGGACACAACTATTCTATCAGTCCATTGCAATACCACATAGCTTGATATGAAACTACTAAGAAGAACCACTTACCAGGATCTACAGGTGGTTTCCAGAAGACGTTTCCAGGAACGATGAGTCGACCTGAACTCAGTTGAATTCCATGCCCTGGTCCTATCACACATCAGGAGACAGAAAAAAAAGAAAAAAAATCAAAAATTAGAAAAATTAACATTCCCATTGCACTGTTGAAAGCTGAGCATACAAAACAATGCCAACATCGAAAAGTTCAAAGTAATCATACGAAAGCACAACCATGTACTTTCAAAAACATTTGCAAACATTTGCTGACCCATCCCATGATCTGACGGGTGAACAATCTCGCCTCGCAATTTTTTTTTTCCCAGCATGTGCTGCTCGTTCGTAGCCTATGGTATTGGTTAAGTAAAATGTGCCAGTACATTTTAGTTAGGCCACTTTATGCGCATGTTTAAGTATGAAAGCCTGTGAACGAGGCATCAAGGCATAGAGCAACTGGGCCCAATTCCATAGTGCTGCTACGCACAAAAATTTGCTAACATGAAATTTCTTCCTCGATATAAACAGGATTACTAGCCAAATTTCCGTTTGTTGCATAGTGCTTGTTACTGGTATTCAGCTTTTGTTTGCTTATCCTGAAAATCACATGGAAATTTGGTTGGTAAACCTGTTTTTATCAAGGAAGAAAATTCATGCTAAGCAAATTTTTGTGCTAAGCAGCTCTATGAAATTGGGCCCTGGTCCCTCTCATTCTTCTTTGATCCTGCTGTGACACGTCTAACTGTTTGCTGTTTAAGGTCGCACAGTCGCTGCACAGACAAATTTGAACACGTGAAACACCAAACAAAAGTTGCCTGTGAAAATCTGGGGTGGATCCAAGAATTTTAAGCGTGGGGGGGGGGGGAGCTCCAGGGGTGAAGCCCTGGTGGGGGTTCAGGGGTCAAAAATCTGGCCACCTACTGTTCCTAAAACAAACACATTTAAAAATAATTTCACTCCATCTTTGACTCACACAAAGAACTCTGTCTACAAGTTGTTTATTTATGTAGTATCTTTTTAAAATCATCTGAAAGTCCTTAGCGTACACTTGATTCAACTGCAATATACAGTTATATTAAGTTGCGATTGATTTCAAATCTCTGTAGATGTCAATTATTGATGGTTTACAAATGAGTAGTTCTCGTAGCTACATATACAATTGATTTCAAATCTCTGTAGATGTCAATTATTGATGTTTTACAAATGAGTAGTTCTCGTAGCTACATATATAATTGATTTCAAATCTCTGTAGATGTCAATTATTGATGTTTTACAAATGAGTAGTTCTCGTAGCTACATATACAATTGATTTCAAATCTCTGTAGATGTCAATTATTGATGTTTTACAAATGAGTAGTTCTTGTAGCTACATATACAATGTCATTAAAGTAAAAACATCAACTTCTAAGTAGAAACAATCACTAACAGCATAATTCTGAATTAACGTATTATTTTACTGCAAAAATTACTCACTTATATGTAGACTTTAAATAATAAGAAACTTACCTATAACAATTTTTATGCTTACTTGCAGCAACCAGCAACTAACCAAAAATACTTTGCGTACAGGCTTTTATACTGCCACGCTGATTCCAAACGCTAATATGATTGGTCTAAGCTTGATTTGTGTATAGCAATCAAGATGGCAGCTAAAACTAATTTATTGCAGTCGGAAATCCTAAATATTGTAGCATCTAACTATTAATCTGTGCCTTTGTACTTCTATAATTAATTAATGAATTTACACATAATAAAACTTTCAAAACGATGTGTTTGAATAATTATATTGGAAATAAATTAACTTGATCACGTGATATAAACTAGTGACGTCGTCAAACAAAATGGAGTGGGACGTTGTTTAAACTTGATGTCAAAAATAACTTGGGTGATTTAGTTTAAACGTTAAACACGATGTCAAAGGAACTTGGATAATAGCTGAGTAAAAATATGAGATTGGGACATTTACAGGTATTTATAACTTATACATGGCAAAGGAAAAAAAAGACAATAATTTATCTAGGAGTACAGCTGACTTATCATAAACAATTGCGCTGAGACCCCGTCTCACGCCACAGTGCTTTCAGATGCTAGTGTCCAGTGCCTTTAAGACATAAAAATTTATCCAGTATGAGGTGCATTCATAAACACTGTTATTTCTTCAGACAAGCCTTTTACATGTTCTTCTGTGTCCAAGGTAGCTCTGGGGATAGCTTGAAAAATGACCAGTTGCATTACGCAGTATTCTCACAATTTGATGCATATATGGAAAGTAAATTCCTTTTAGCATTTTAGTAAATACTTTCCAGTAAAAGCTTTTACTTTCTTTTATTCATATGGGGGTAGTGGACACTTGAAATTTTCAGGTAAAAGAAAATAATTTTTGGGGTTGAACAAAGAATTGACTAGAGTGGGATTCGAACCAACGACCTCCGGATTATTGTGCAGGCGCTCTACCAACTGAGCTATCTAGCCCTATATTGCAGTGTCCCTATTTTGTCAATATCTTTGTTCGGGGGTGCCAGTCAGAAGCCATACAATCATTAACTGCCGTGTAGCCAGGGATCACACCCAAATTACGATACAACCTGGGAAGCGGCAGCTAGGGGATCACCTTAAGGGGATGCGACTTTTTGTTTCAGATATCAATATAAACCACAAGGGAAACTGACTAGGTAAATTTTGAAATGATTTTTGGGTTGAACAAAGAATTGACTAGAGTGGGATTCGAACCAACGACCTCCGGATTAACGTTAATCCGGAGGTCATAAGCCTCGATCAAGGCGCTACAGCCAGCCGCGACCTGCAAAATCCCAGTCCCCATTACTGAATTCTGCCAGCAGCGCACCCCCCATACATTTTAACACAGTGCATACAGCGTATGTACACACATACGTACTGTACATGCACATGTACCATCTGTATGGTAACGTACGGTACATGAGTACTTTCTAAGTAGCGCCTTGATGGTTTTGTAACTGCCAAAATTTAGAACAGAGCTCAATATGCTAATGTTTACTAACAACCCATTCTCATGAGCCACGTGTACGAGGTTGAAAGTAGAAAGACACGACCGTACTCACGACTTCGCTATACTGTTCTCGCTGTACAATGTACTGTATACGTTTTTCGTGTATGCACAGCGTGCAGACTGCCGAATCGTACCGTGCCGGGCCAAAGCACACTACGCCAACAGCCTTGAGTCAAGGCTAGGAGGTTGTTGGTTCGAATCCCACTCTAGTAAATTCTTTGTTCAACCCCAAAAACCAATTCAAAATTTACCCAGTCAGTTTCCCTTGTGGCTTATATTGGTAAAAGAAAATACTAGTTTTTATTAATACGACCCATTGTGCTAGACTTGTAGTTATATTAGCTGGCAGGTTTTTTACAGCGTTTACTATATATACAGAGTTGATCTATGCAAACTTTTAATGGTCTATTCAATTGACTTTGTTTTAACGTAAGGCTTAACAGCTTCAGTGTGGTTCATTGGGTGTTTTTAGGGAATACCTTAAAACGAGTATCGCTACGGAATAGCACTCCTCTAGAATTACAAAACTGCGTAAAATTACGGATAAGATTGCTTAATTGTTAATATTCTGATACGGTCTCTCAGCTAAACTCTGTGGCTGTTTGACTACTTCATAGCTGGTGTTGGTGCTGCCCTCTGGTCGAGCGTAGTCATACTCTGGGCTGTCAGTCTCTACTCCAACTGGTTGGTAGTACAAATCTTGTGCGGGAATTGTCTTTTCAGTCGTAGTGGGTTCGATGTAGACGCGATTCTTGTCCTCCGTCGGTTGCAGCTCCATGTAGGGATCAGTTTTGGGGATTTTAGTTTCTTTCTCTGCAGTAAGATTTTTAAACCGGAGCAAACCGGATGTTGATGTTGAGGGGTCTGATGAACAAGTAGGAACTATCCCCAGTGCTGTTACTGTTCCACTGATTGTAATTGGTCCAATGGTACAAGATCGTTCCATATTGGGGAAATAGAATGATTTGATGGTGCATGTGAATTCAATACAACTATAAGCTACGTCAGCTGTCAAATATCAGACCACCAGATGAGTGTATCGGTGTCATGTTCTTGTATTGTCCATTGAGTGAATATATCAAACGATTGAGTTAATGTTGCTATAACTGTTCGATGACTGCTCTCAGATGTACATCTCATATTCAACACTGTCCCTTCGTTTACTGTAATGGGTCCAGCTGGAGAGCATATAGGGAAGGATGCATTGGGGAAGTATAACACTGAAAGTGTTACACTGGATGAGGTTACAAGGTTGTACGCTCCATCTGGTGTGGGGTCATTGACTTTGCAGACATACCGATTGGAATCTTCCCTCTGCACATTGATGATGGCAAAGTTTTGAACAGTCCTCCCAGTTATCCTATCTGTCTGTGTACTAAACATGAATCGAGACTCTATAGGGGGAACAGTTTCCTCTCCCAATCTCAGGACTCTATCTGGGTTTGTTGCGCTCCATGAGACAATCTGATCCGACTGGAGGTTTGTAGTAGTACACCTCATATCAACCCGCCCGCCCTCCTTACGATCAGCCTCTGCTGTTAAGATCACCGGAGACACGTCTGGTGTTTCAGCAGTGACAACCATCAGGAGTCCCCCTGCATCAAGTGAACACCAAACACACACCAGCAACACATACACAGACATCCTTCCATCCATTGTATTGAATCTGATTCCTTGAAGTTGTTTGATAAGAAGTTGGATGAGGATAATCATGGATGAAATAGCATGAGCACACAGCTTGTAGGAATGTATAGAGGGATTTAATGTAAATGTACCTGGCTGACAAGTCAACTTGGTTTTACTTCCTTGTGAAACGCATGACGCACCAGTGAACTTCATCAATGTTTTATGCGGGTTTTTCATTTGAATGAAATGTTATTCAATGAGGGTCGTAATGTTGCAGGTAACAAAACCCAGATCCTACTGCCACACATAATAATAATAACAATAATGAATACAATTGTAAAGTGCCTAATGCAAAAGCCTCTAAGCACATAGTGGTGATGATTTACATAGAGTTTGCATTAATATGCTCTGGGCTGGTTTCACCTTCAAACTTCTGAACTCTGAGGTAAAGCAAGGTTTGAGTTATTGTAGGATGTTTGCTGTATTTACTTGACTGCAAATTTAACTTGGTTGTGTTGTGCATGCTTCAAGCATCAAATCTTGTGGATTCTGCTGAGTAAACCAACGTAAACGTAAACGTACAAAACGTAAACATACGCAGAGGAACTTTAGTCATAATTGCAACTCCATCATTTAATCTCATTGTACTCAAGGCTTAAAGCCATTGGACCCTTTCGGTACAGAAAAAAAAAAAAAGTTCACAGATTTACAAATAGTTTACAGGGTTTACAGAAGGTAATGGTGAAAGACTTCTCTTGAAATATTAGTCCATGAAATGCTTTACTTTTTGAGAAAATGGTAAAACAATATAAATTCTCGTTAAAGAGAATTACGGATTTGTTATAAACACATGTCATGACACGGCGAAACGCGCGAAAACAGGAGTGGGTTTTCCCGTTATTTTCTCCCGACTCCGATGTCCGATTGAGCCTCAATTTCCACAGGATTGTTATTTTATATATAAGTTGTGATACACGAAGTGTGGGACTTGGACAATACTGTTTACCGAAAGTGTATAATGGCTTTAAAGGGACATAAGCTAACAAGTTAAAAAACACAAATTGTGAATGTACTTAATGCAAACAAAGTGATGACAACAGTCCTTGAGGTTAACCTTTTGCCAACAGGAAAATACATAAAGAATTTAATAATTAATTTAAATCATGATTATATAGAGACTTCTTCTATTTTCTAGATGTGCATGAAAAAGCCTGGAGTGTACAGTGTATGCTTTAATCTATGATCACTGCATACATTTAAATGTTGATCAAGTCCGACTGGACACTATCTCCTGTACATTAAGCAATGGCGTCCAAGGCAATTCCCGTCCAGTCCGACCATATCATCCAATAGTTGTATTTTGCACTGCAGTCCTGTCATGTCAAATGGATATCAACCATATCAAGATTATTATTTCTGTTGGGTGGGAGCAAGCGTTTACCAAACTTAGAAAAAAGTTGTTGAAGTCTGACAGAAACAGGTGACAAACCTGGGAATCAATTAAATTACTTTAAAGGTCTTTACGAAACACCTTAAACTAAGTTTAACTACAGGGTCATTCCGTGTCAAATCAACCAGTGGTCCCCAGGTGACCCCCTCAGATTTTGATGAAACTTCATCAGAATGATTGGATGTGGCTCAAATGAACACATACAAAAAAGCTAAGTCATACTCCATGTCGTTTTCGAGATATGATCCATTGAAATTTGGTCGAGGCGGCCATTTTGAGCGCGCGCGAGACGCAAAATGTGGTTTTTGTGATAATTTCCGACTTTGAAAACTCATAATTTAGATTTTGTACCAGGTAGAGAGCTCAAAATTGGTATTCCATCTTACTTTTTGCCAAATTTCATGAATCTGCACTCGATTTAAATGTATCTCCTTTAATTTTCTAGTTATGGTCACCCAAAGTAGGCACTTTAATCAGCCGAAAATGTTTTTTGTGATAATTGGGGTCACCCTGTGCCCACATGGGGGGTCAAATGAAACCTATATTCCCTAGTTATTATCTATGGGTACATGTCTTTACCCGTAAGCAATTATAAGCTCACCAATGCATTCATTCAAAAACAAAAAACATATAATATTCAAATTGCCACCACACCATGAAGGAGTTGAGCGCCAAAGCTGAAAATTGGTGTATAAGTAGATATAATATATACGTTTAACTGGTATCAATTTCAAAAAATGTTTCAATTGATCGCGGGGTCAACCGGGGTCAAGACGGGCGTGGTCTTTTTGACCTTTTTCTGGCTGGAACCAACTTTGGGTCCATGCTATTTCTGAATGATAATTGCTTATGGGTAAAGACATGCACCCATAGATAATAACTAGGGAATATAGGTTTCATTTGACCCCTCATGTGGGCACAGGGTGACCCCAATTATCACAAAAAACACTTTCGGCTGATTAAAGTGCCTACTTTAGGTGACCATAACTGGAAAATTAAAGGAGATACTCTTAAATTGAGTGCAGATTTATGAAATTTGGCAAGAAGTAAGATGGAATACCAAATTTGAGCTCTCTACCTGGTACAATAACTAAATTATGAGCTTTCAAAGTCGGAAATTATCACAAAAATCACTTTTCGCGTCTCGCGTGAGTACAAAATGGCCGCCTTGACCAAATTTCAATGGGTCATATCTCGAAAACAACATGGAGTATGACTTAGCTTTTTTGCATGTGTTCATTTGAGCCACATCCAATCATTCTGATGAAGTTTCATCAAAATCTGAGGGGGTCACCTGGGAACTTTTCTGAAAACTGGTTGATTTGACACGGAATGACCCTACAGAATAACTTTCCTCTAGTTTAAAAACTGCGCAAAATTAATGATATAATTGCTTAATTGTCAATATTCTGATATGGTCTCTCAGCTGAACTCTGTGGCTGTTTGACTACTTCATAGCTTGTGTTGGTGCTGCCCTCTGGACGAGCGTAGTCATACTCTGGGCTGTCCGTCTCTACTTCAACTGGTTGGTAGTAGGTATCTTGTGTGGTAGTTGTAGATGTAGTAGGTTCCATGTAGACTTTGTTCTTGTCCTCCGTTGGTTGCAGCTCCATGTAGGGATCAGCTTTGGTGACTTTGGTTTCTTTCTCTGCATTAAGACTTTTGATCAGACGGTTCTTTCTTATAATGCAGACGATGAGGAGCAGTATTATTGCAATGGCAATAACCAATACAAACACAAAAGCTAGAATCCATGGAGTTGAAGGTGAAAGTGAATCAGTCGTTGGAAGAAATGTTTGAGTGTCAGTGATTGGGAATTCAGTTGGAGAGCATATAGGGAAGGATGCATTGGGGAAGTATAACACTGAAAGTGTAACACTGGATGAGGTTATTTGGTTGTACGCTCCGTCTGTTGTGGGGTCATTGACTGTGCAGACATACCAATTGGAATCTTCCCTCTGCACATTGAGGATGGTAAAGTCTTGAACAGTCCTCCCAGTTATCGCATCTGTCTGTGTACTAAACATGAATCGTGTCTCTCTGGTAACAGTTACATCTCCAATTCTCAGGACCCTGTATGGGTTTCCAGTGCTCCATGAGACAATGTGATCCGACTGGAGGTTCATAGCGGTACATCTCATATCAACCTGCCCGCCCTCCTTACGATCAGCCTCTGCTGTTAAGATATCAGCAGACACTGTTGGTTGAGCAGTGACAACCATCAGGAGTCCGCCTGCATCAAGTGAACACCAAACACACACCAGCAACACATACATACATGTAGACATCCTTCCATTCATTGTATTGAATCTGACTCCTTGAAGTTGTTTGAGAAGAAGTTGGATAAGAATAAGGATGGATGAAATAGCATGAGAAAACAGCTTGTATGAATGTAAGAGGGATTTAATGTACATGTACCTGACTGACAAGTCAACTTGGTTGTACTTCCTTGTGAAACGCATGACGCACCAGTGAACTTCGTCAATGATCTCAACGCCAGCTTTTCATTTGAAATGAAATGTTATTCAATGAAGGTCGTAATGTCGCAGGTAACAAAACCCAGATCCTACTGCCACACATAATAATAATAACAATAATGAATACATTTGTAAAGTGCCTAATGCAAAAGCCTCTAAGCGCATAGTGGTGATGATTTACATAGAGTTTGCATTAATATGCTCTGGGCTGGTTTCACCTTCAAACTTCTGAACTCTGAGGTAAAGCAAGGTTTGAGTTATTGTAGGATGTTTGCTGTATTTACTTGACTGCAAATTTAACTTGGTTGTGTTTGTGCATGCTTCAAGCATCAAATCTTGTGGATTCTGCTGAGTAAACCAACGTAAATGTAAACGTATAAAACGTAAATGAAACGTAAACATACGCAGAGGAGCTTCAGTCATAATTGCAACTCCATCATTTAATCTCATTGTACTCAAGGCTTAAAGGGACATAAGCTAACAAGTTAAAAAACACAAATTGTGAATGTACTTAATGCAAACAAAGTGATGACAACAGTCCTTGAGGTTAACCTTTTGCCAACAGGAAAATACATAAAGAATTTAATAGTTAATTTAAATCGTGATGATATTAGAAACTTCTTCTATTTTCTAGATGTGCATGAAAAAGCCTGGAGTGTACAGTGTATGGTTTAATATATGATCACTGCATACATTTAAATGTTTATCAAGGCTGACTGGACACTATCTCCTGTACATTAAGCAATGGGGTCCGAGGCAATGCCCGTCCAACCCGACCATATCATCTAATAGTTGTATTTTGCACTGCAGTCCTGTCAGGTCAAATGGATATCAACCAGGGCCCAATTTTATAAAGCTGTTTAAAAGCAGAAAATACTGCTTAACTAAGTTCTTTGCCGGCAAAAAAATTGCGGAAAACCAGGTGGTAACCAGGGGGAAGACCCCGGCAGCTCTGGTAAGCTTCTGGCGTTTGAGGGGTGAAAAACCAGGCCTCCATAGTCCTTAAACAGAAAATTATACACACTTTTTAAGCGATTCAGATCCATATCCCCATGGTTGTCAAATCTAAAGGGAAAAGTACAAAAGTAGTTCTTATCTGCTTTACTTTTTTCCTCCCACGCTGGCTCCATTTTCATCTGCTGTGTACTAAATTTCTATAATCCAATTTATTGTTAACTTATAGTTACCTGTAATCATCAAAATGTATCATTACCCTGAGCCAGTATGAAATAAATTTGTTGTATTTATATATAAATCTTCACTTACCTACATTCACTCCATCTTCAACTCTGACAAACAGCTCAAGTCTTCAAGGTATTAGTTTATGCAATATCTTTAATCATCTCAATGACAAAGACTAGTCACAAATTTACCTTAGTGTACATTTGATTTAACTGCAAAATACAATTAGATTTAAAAGCAGCCATGATGCCAAATCTCTCTAGAAGTCATTATTGATGTTTTACAAACGAGGAATTCTCATAGCTATACATTGTGCTAGATGTCTAGACTTAAACTTTGTAGCTTTATAATCTTGCAGGTTGTTTACAGCGCAGTATTAGCAGACACTAAATCATAAACATCGTTGAGGAGTTGAACTATGCAGACTTTTAATCCTCTATTCAATTTACTTTGTTTTGTCATAAAGCAGTTTCAGTTTGGTCAATAATTTTGTATTATTATTATTGGGTGATTTTTTTAATTCAAACATTGCAGCCCAAGAGCTGAATTGTGTTTAAAAGACAGAAAAATAAATTCATCATGAATATGTACATTTATACAAAAAGGAAAAAAAAAAGATTAAAGGGGGGACAAAATGCTTGTATTCCAGCTCCATTAAAAATAACACTGTCATGTAGTAAAAACTCAACTGTTGAGAAGTGTGGTTAGAGATGGAATCAGGTTGTTTTTATACCTGTTGGTTCTACACTTGATTGAGCAAAGTTTTAATAGATGTTAAATTTGCATCGGGGATAAAGAATATTAATTTTGGTTTTTACCCATACACCGATGTGTGTTAGCACTGTATACTCAGTAATTTCCCGAGTCCTGTGAAAACATATCACAGGCATGTTACTCGGGTGGGATTCGAACCCACGACCCTTGCAATTCTAGAGCAGTGTCTTACCAACTAGACTACCGAGGTTGCCCGGCAGCTAGAGGCAGTTCGAATCCTATGTTTTGGCAGCGGGTACCGCAACGATATAATAGATGTTAAATTTGCATCGGGGATAAAGAATATTAATTTTGGTTTTTACCCATACACCGATGTGTGTTAGCACTGTATACTCAGCAAAGTTTGTCAGTATTTCTAAGATCATTATTTTTGTTAGGTGGGAGCAAGTGTTTACCAAACTTAGAAAAAAGTTGTTGAAGTCTGACAGAAACAGGTGACAAACCAACCTGGGAATCAATTAAATTACTTTAAAGTATCACTACAGAATAACTTTCCACTAGAACTACAAAACTGGGTAAAATTACAGATATAATTGCTTAGTTTTATTGTTAATATTCTGATATGGTCTCTCAGCTGAACTCTGTGGCTGTTTGACTACTTCATAGCTGGTGTTGGTGCTGCCCTCTGGCCGAGCGTAGTCATACTCTGGGCTGTCCGTCTCTACTTCAACTGGTTGGTAGTAGGTATCTTGTGTGGTAGTTGTAGATGTAGTAGGTTCCATGTAGACTTTGTTCTTGTCCTCCGTTGGTTGCAGCTCCATGTAGGGATCAGCTTTGGTGACTTTGGTTTCTTTCTCTGCATTAAGACTTTTGATCAGACGGTTCTTTCTTATAATGCAGACGATGAGGAGTAGGAATAAGGCAATGGCAATAACCAATACAAACACAAAAGCTAGAATCCATGGAGTTGAAGGTGAAAGTGAATCAGTCGTTGGAAGAAATGTTTGAGTGTCAGTGATTGGGAATTCAGTTTCATCTTGATTAGTATGATTTATGAATTGATCAGATTGAGATGACCAGGATGTTGATGTTGTGGGGTCTGATGTACACATAGGAACTACCACTGTAATTGGTCCAATGGTACAAGATCGTTCAATATCGGGGAAATTTACTAATTTGATGGTGCATTTGAAAGCAATACAATTATCAGCTACGTCTGCTGTCAAACTAGATGTCCTGATGAGTGTATCGGTGTCATCTAGAACATGTGCTGTCCATGGAGTGTATCTAGAAGTATAAAATGAATGAGTGACTGCTGCTATGACTGCCCGATGACCGCTCTCAGATGCACAACTCATACTCAAAACTGTCCCTTCGTTTACTGTAATGGGTCCAGCTGGAGAGCATATAGGGAAGGATGCATTGGGGAAGTATAACACTAAGAGTGTTACACTGGATGAGGTTACAAGGTTGTACGCTCCATCTGGTGTGGGGTCATTGACTTTGCAGACATACCGATTGGAATCTTCCCTCTGCACATTGATGATGGTAAAGTCTTGAACAGTCCTCCCAGTTATCCTATCTGTCTGTGTACTGAACATGAATCGTGACTCCGTGGTTACAGTTACATCCCCCAATCTCAAGATACGGTCTGGGTTTGTTGCGCTCCATGAGACAATGTGTTTCGACTGCAGGTTTGTAGCGGTACACCTCATATCAACCCGCCCGCCCTCCTTACGATCAGCCTCTGCTGTTAAGATCACCGGAGACACGTCTGGTGTTTCAGCAGTGACAGCCATCAGGAGTCCCCCTGCATCAAGTGAACACCAAACACACACCAGCAACACATACATAGACATCCTTCCATCCATTGTATTGAATCTGATTCCTTGAAGTTGTTTGATAAGAAGTTGGATGAGGATAATCATGGATGAAATAGCATGAGCACACAGCTTGTAGGAATGTATAGAGGGATTTAATGTAAATGTACCTGGCTGACAAGTCAACTTGGTTTTACTTCCTTGTGAAACGCATGACGCACCAGTGAACTTCATCAATGTTTTATGCGGGTTTTTCATTTGAATGAAATGTTATTCAATGAGGGTCGTAATGTTGCAGGTAACGAAACCCAAATCCTACTGCCACACATAATAATAATAACAACAATGAATACATTTGTAAAGTGCCTAATGCAAAAGCCTCTAAGCGCATAGTGGTGATGATTTACATAGAGTTTGCATTAATATGCTCTGGGCTGGTTTCACCTTCAAACTTCTGAACTCTGAGGTAAAGAGGGTTGCGTTAATGGTTGCTGCTGTATGTACTTGACTGCGTAGTTAACGTGGTTGTGTTGTGCACATGCTTCAAGCATCACATACGCAGAGGAGCTTTAGTCATAATTGCAACTCCATCATTTAATCTCATTGTACTCAACGCTTGAAGGGACATAAGCTAACAAGTTAAAAAAAAAATGGGGAATGTACTCAATGCAAAAAAAGTGATGACAACAGTCCTTGAGGTTAACCTTTTGTCAACAGGAAAATACATAAAGAATTTAATAATTAATTTAAATCGTGGTTATAAAAGAGACCTCCTATATTTTCTAGATGTGCATAAAAAAGCCTGGAGTGTACAGTGTATGGTTTAATATATGATCACTGCATACATTTAAATTTTGATCAAGTCCGACTGGACACTATCTCCTGTCATTAGGCCTGGGCGAATTATTCGAATATCCGGTTAATGGCGAATAGGTTTTCCTATCTGAACCGCGAATGCCTTTTTTTTCTTAACCGGATATCCGCATAGGGCGCGAATAGCTATTTATAAACCGGATAGTTCTGTAATTACGACCAAGTAACCGGATATTCTTTAATATCCGAATATCCGCGGACGTCGGGCGACAACTGACATGAATGTTTTGTCTGAATCCTAATGAAACTTCTATTAAGACAGCATAAAACAGCATAAGTTAAGTATTTAACTATGCTCACCTCCGTGAAGAGTCAAAACAATGACAATTCTGACGTAATTTGTTCAAAGATTACAAAAGTTTTCCTTCACGTAGAGTCATCCACGATCAAAAGAAAAAGCAAATCGCCATCTTTAAATTAGATCCGGTCATTTTTATGAATGAACCGAGTGACACTGTCTAAAACTAATATCAATCCGCCCAGAAGATCTCATTCACAAACGAACAGCGCCCTCTAGCGACAAAAAAAAATATTTTTTAAATATTTTTTTTTTAATTTTTTTTATAACGCCCTCTAGCGGCGAAAAAAACTATTCGAATATCCGGTTAATTTCGGATAGTTGGCCAGCGGTATCCGAATAACAAAATTTCACTATTCGCCCAGCACTACCTGTCATTAAGCAATGGGGTCCAAGGTAATTCCCGTCCAGTCCGACCATATCGTCCAGTAGTTGTATTTTGCACTGCTGTCCTGTCAGGTCGAATGGATATCAACAAGGGCCCAATTTGATAAAGTTGTTTAATAGCAGAAAATACTGCTTAACTAATTTCTTTGCTCAGCAAACAAAGCTGTAGGACACCAATCCCAACAAGGTAAACTTTATGAAATGTTGGCTGGTAACCTGTTTTTCTAAGCGAGGTTTGTATGAAATTGGCCCTACACCTCTGCATCCCCCTTACACCAGCATTAGAATTTGCAAGAAGGAAACTGGGTCTCAAATATGGAAATCAATTTAATGGATATGTGTCGTTTGCAGACTGTCTATCAAAAGCACATCAGGAAATAAATGTTTGCGGATCCAAATGCTAAAAGCATAAAGAAGTTCATTTTGTTCCAGTTGTTTAATGATACATTATCTCTTCTCCAGTAGAGGAACATTTCTGTAACATATCTATGGGACCAGGGCCATAGCCCCAGTGGGGTCCAGAGGGCGAAGCTCCCTAAATCTCTGAGCATTTGACATTTTGAGGAATGAAAAATCAAGGCTCATGTTCCTAAAAAGAAAGACACACTTTGTCTGGAATTCCCATCCATATTACTCTTCTAAATTGAATGGAAAATGTTTGTAAAATCAATAGTGTTAACCAGAGGGAAAACCTGGAAGTTCTGATAAGCTTGTGGAATTATAAGGGGTAAAAAATCAGACCTCCATGTTCCTTAAACAGAGAAATATACACACTTTTTAAGCAATTCAGATCCATATAAATCTTCACTTAACAACATCACTCCATCTTCGACTCTGACAAATAGCTCAAGTCTTCAAGTTATTAGTTTATGCAATATCTTTAATTATCTCATTGACAAATAAAGACTAGTCACAAATTTACCTTAGTGTATGTTTGATTTAACTGCAAAATGCAGTTTGATTAAGCTGTGATGATGCCAAATCTCTCTAGAAGTCATTATTGATGTTTTACAAACGAGTAATTCTCATAGCTATACATTGTGCTAGATGTCTAGACTTAAACTTTGTAGCTTTATTATCTTGCAAGGTTTTTACAGCGCGGTACTAGCAGGCACTAAATCATAAACATCGTTGAGGAGGAACTATGCAGACTTTTAATCCTCTATTCAATTTACTTTGTTTTGTCATAAAGCAGTTTCAGTTTGGTCAATAATTTGTTATTATTATTATTGGTCTGGGGCCAATTTCATAGAGCTGCTTAAGCAAAAAATTTGCTTAAGCACGAAAATAGCTCGCTTATTTTACAATTTACTGGCCAAAATTTCATGCCATATACATTGCTTATGACTAGTATTTAGCTTTTGTTTACTCAGCATAACAATTGAGTGGAGTCTTGGCCGGTTATCTGATTTTACTAAGCAATGAATGTTTTGCTTAAGCAAAATTTTGTGCTTAAGCAGCTCTATGAAATTGGGCCTTGTTAAAGAATTCAAACACTTTGCAGCCAAAGAGCTGAATTGTGTTTAAAAGACAGAAAAATATATTCACAATGATTATAAACAATTATACAATTAAAGGAAACTCCATTAAAAAAACCAAGTACATGTAGTAAAAAAGTCAAAGTCTGTTGAGACGTGTGGTTAGAGATGGAATCAGGTTGTTTTTATACCTGTTGGTTCTACACTTGATTAAGCAAAGTTTGTCAGTATTTCTAGGGTTATTATTTCTGTTGGGTGGAAGAGCAAGCGTTTACCAAACTTTGAAAAAAGTTGTTGAAGTCTGACAGAAACAGGTGACAAACCAACCTGGGAATCAATTGAATTACTTAAAAGGTCTTTACGGAACACCTTAAACTAAGTTTAACTACAGAATAACTTTCCTCTAGTTTAAAAACTGCGCAAAATTAATGATATAATTGCTTAATTGTCAATATTTTGGTATGGTCTCTCAGCTAAACTCTGTGGCTGTTTGACTACTTCATAGCTGGTGTTGGTGCTGCCCTCTGGCCGAGCGTAGTCATACTCTGGGCTATCTGTCTCTACTTCAACTGGTTGGTAGTAGGTATCTTGTGTGGTAGTTGTAGATGTAGTAGGTTCCATGTAGACGCGATTCTTGTCCTCCGTCGGTTGCAGCTCCATGTAGGAATCAGCTTTGGGGTTTTTGGTTTCTTTCTCTGCATTAAGACTTTTGATCAGACGGTTCTTTCTTATAATGCATAGGATGAGGAGTAGGATTATTGCAAGGGCAATAACCAATACAAACACAAAAGCTAAAACCAATGGAGTTGAAGATGAAAGTGAATCAGTCGTTGGAAGCAATGTTTGCAAGTCAGTGGTTTGGAATTCAGTTTCTCCTTGATTAGTATGATTTATGAATTGATCGGACCCAGTTGACCCAGATGTTGATGTTGTGGGATCTGATGAACAAGTAGGAACCACCACTGGTGTCCTCACTGCAATTGGTCCAATGGTACAAGATCGTTCCATATTGGGGAAATTGACTGATGAAATTATGCATGTGAATGCAATACAATTATCAGCTACGTCTGCTGTCAAACTAGATGTCCTGATGAGTGTATCGGTGTCATCTAGAACATGTGATGTCCATGAAGTGTATCTAGCAGTATAAAATGAATGAGTGACTGTTGCTTTGACTGCTCTATGACCGCTCTCAGATGTACATCTCATATTCAACACTGTTCCATCCTCTACTGTTATGGGTCCAGCTGGAGAGCATATAGGGAAGGATGCATTGGGGAAGTATAACACTAAGAGTGTAACACTGGATGAGGCTATAATAATGTACGCTCCCTCTGTTGTGGGTTCATTGACTGTGCAGACATACCAATTGGAATCTTCCCTCTGCACATTGATGATGGCAAAGTTTTGAACTGTCCTCCCAGTTGTTGCATCTGACTGTGTACTAAACATGAATCGTGACTCCGTGGTTACAGTTACATCCCCCAATCTCAAGATACGGTCTGGGTTTGTTGCGCTCCATGAGACAATCTGATCCGACTGGAGGTTCATAGCAGAACACCTTATATCAACCTGCCCGCCCTCCTTACGATCAGCCTCTGGTGTTAAGATCACCGGAGACACTGTTGGTTGAGCAGTGACAACCATCAGGAGTCCGCCTGCATCAAGTGAACACCAAACACACACCAGCAACACATACATAGACATCCTTCCATCCATTGTATTGAATCTGATTCCTTGAAGTTGTTTGATAAGAAGTTGGATGAGGAGAAGGATGGATGAAATAGCATGAGCAAACAGCTTGTAGGAATGTAAGAGGGATTTAATGTACATGTACCTGACTGACAAGTCAACTTGGTTGTACTTCCTTGTGAAACGCATGACGCACCAGTGAACTTCGTCAATGATCTCAACGCCAGCTTTTCATTTGAAATGAAATGTTATTCAATGAGGGTTGTTATGTCGCAGGTAATGAAACCCAGATCCTACTGCCACACATAATAATAATAACAACAATGAATACATTTGTAAAGTGCCTAATGCAAAAGCCTCTAAGCGCATAATGGTGATGATTTACATAAAGTTTGCATAATATGCTCCGAGCTGGTTTCAGCTTCAAACTTCTAAACTCTGAGGTAAGATAGGGTGGGGGTTGCGTTAATGGTTGCTGCTGTGTGTACTTGACTGCGTAGTTAACGTGGTTGTGTTTCTGCATCAAGCATCACATACAAAGGAACTTCAGTCAGTATTGCCCTCCATAGTTACATCTAGTTGTACTTTGGGCTCAAGGTTACAAAATAAGTTTTAAACACGAATTGTGAATGCATTCTTTACAAACAAAGTGATGATTCTAATTGTTGAAGATAACCTTTGCCGATTACATAAAGAATGATGAAGACAAAAATTAATGTAGAGAAAAATGCTGCTAGATCACAAGCAAATGTTACATGCGAGGAAAACCCACCAAGATTCAATTTAACCCAAACCCAAGCTAGACTCACCTGATGCATAAATATGTGGACGTGGATCCATCATTCCTAACGTTGTCTCTGTGACATCCCGCGGCTCACTCCATGTCAGCCCGTTATCTCTCGATTTGGTCACCAGGATCTTCTGTTGGTACCCTTCACCCTTGATCAGGTCGGCTTCAGAGAGCTCTTGTGGGAAGGCGGTAAAGATGAGGAGTATTGTACTGTTTCGTTTATTGATGATGGGAACAGGGTTCATTGTTCTAAAATGGTTGAAAAAATTGAAATCAATGTCAACCAATCAATCAATCAGAGTGAATTTATATAGCGCCAAAAGCAACCAATGTTGTTCAGCGCTCAAGACAGTTGGGTGAAATTAATTAGGATTCACTTGTTGGAAAAGACAAAATATGAGGAGTTTCTTGAAAAAATGAATGTAAAAGAGTTTGATTAAAGTTAAGCCTGATACACGAGTACTTCATTTTATAAGGGCAAGGCACTTTTTCCATCAAAAAAGGCATATCAATGAGGGAAATCTACATTTCAACTGGAAAATTTCAAAAGGCACCAAGGCAAGTAGTCGGGGCAGGGAGGCAATTGCCTCCATTCCCTGTGAGGTATCAGGCCTGGGTAATCTCTTTTTTAGTATCATGTGTAATCAACTCCTCTTGATACAATTTTTCTTTTGCTTTTTTTCAAGGGTTCCTTTGACTTTATCAAGCTGTACTGGTAAGTTGTATAGAAAATATAACATAACTGTGGAAAACATTTGTTGTCCGGTTCACTTTCTGACTGAAAGTAACAAGGTTACACCCTCCCGTCCAGGTTTATACAAGTGTTAATTTTGAAGACAGTGTTTGGACATTTATTTTTATTGGAGGTCTGATTTGTACATTTTATATTGAGCAGGAAAGAGATTTGCCAAATTAATGAGAAAAGCCCTAGAAATGGCTTGCGAGACCTGCCCTCACCCACTTATTTCAGAACCTACACCTCCTTAAATCCTGAAAATGGGACAATCCTGAGAAATTAAAACCTTCGGGATAAAAACCTGTCTCTCCCATTCTAGGGCAGGTATCTCACACTTCAATGTTCAGCAGCATTTTACATCCTATTTTCTTTAGCACTAGCTTAAAGAAGTTGGGTGTGGCGTCGCTGTATCAATACCACATAATTATTTATCGTACCTGTAATCCGACAGTGACGCTATAACTTGTATGTCTCCCCACAGCACCTCCCCATCTTTCAAGATGCCCCTCCGCAGAACCAGATCCATGCTCCCCCAATCCCGAAATGAAGTCTTCCGCGCCTCGCAAAAGGCCAAAAAGGTCCGTCGATTGTAGACAATGGCTGGGATTCTGAGTTGGGAGATAACAATAGGGATCTGAACTTTGGAATTTGTAGGATCGTCGACACCGGATGATTTTTTTCAGGCAAAGCTTTTCAAATATTAGGCGATCATTAAATAATGTTATTTGATATCTGCAATAACCATCAATGAATTTATTTCTAAAGAGTAAGACCTGGAAGATTATCTCTATAAATAGTCAATCTATTGAAACCATTGATTAATAATCAACAATGCCTTACAGTTTTTGTTTCTTTTTCTTTTACAATTGTTTGTGAATCAGCCATTTTAAACACTTCCTTTATGAAATCTGAGGCACTATAGATGGAATTTAAGATGATGAAATTTTATAACATGGAAAGGTTTGCAGTAAGACCATGTAATGACTATCTTTAAACAAGTTGGGCTGGTTCTGATAACTATCTTTTACATAACCACCACATTATTTGGAAGTGAAATGATTCATAAAATGCTTCATACTGTCGAAACCTGCTGTAGGCTTCTAAACCCAAAGTATTTTTGGCCATTCATTTTAAGAGTGAGTCAAAAACCATATACCATCCTTTTTAAAAACATGTCCTTCATCAATTACATTACACAGATGTAGGGAGAACAAAAATTACCATAGCTCAGAAAAGCATATAGACCCAATAGGTGAACATCACTCATGTATATTAAGTTTAGCGCCAAATAATTTTAATCTGTAAAAAATATTAGAAATACTTGCAGCATATTTACCTGAATGTGTTGTAGCCATAATCGCCTTGCCCAAAAATCTCTACAAGAAATAGAGAGAGAACAATGAAAGTAACATTTTAAATGGTCATGTACGCCTACTCCTACAAAAACTTACCAAGATTTTTCCCGTTAAGATTAAGTTGAACGGAATTAACAAACATTTGTTCTGATTTTAAAGACAGGTAAACAAGTGTGCACTAATTTAAGAGTAAAACTCATCACAAAAAAAAAAAAAAAAAAGGTAAAACAAATGCATTTTGGTCAGTGTCATGCTGTGCAAAATTGCTTGACTTTCACACATAATGGCAAGCCCCCTAAGCACTATGACATCACCCTTTACTGGACATGATCCAACCGACATTTTAGTGGAAAATGCACAGCAATAAAGATGTGCATCAACGATCAATGATTAAACTTTAATCAACGATCTGGTTTTACGTTTTATTTCTATTTTTATAGGTATTTGGAAGCATTTAGGGAGCCACTATCAGCAATCAGCAGGGGAAAAAACCTGTTAAAACATTGAGGAATGGGATGTTAAAACATCGAGGGGGAGGTTTTCTGATCAAATTTCAACAGAATTACACTGAGGAAAAAATCACACATGTAACCAAATAATAACTTAACCCAACAAAAACAAGGATAAATAGTCAAAGTTGATCTTTAATGTTGCTCATTCACAAGCAACCCATCAGCCAATTGGTTGGCTCGTCATTCCATACACACTGCTCTAGAATGTTTTCAACACATTTACATTAAGGAACGTTCCATGCACATCTGTCAAGTGGTCATTAAATGGATTCAATAATACATTATAAACAACAAAACTATGAATGCAAATGGCCTTTATGCTTTGAGCTTAAATTGTCTGTTTATGCAGGTAGAATCTCCATCAATAAGGGCTTGAACTTAACAGAAAAATCCACAAGACTGCAAGGCTTTAGCTTAAAGGTAGTTGGACACTATTGGTGTTTACTCAAAATAATTATTAGCATAAAACCTTACTTGGTATCGATAGTATAAAACATTGCGAGAAACGGCTACCTCTGGAAGTAACATAGTTTTGGTAAAAGAAGTAATTTCCACGAATTTTTTTTCGAGACCTCAGATTTAGAATTTGAGGTCTCGAAATAAAGCATCTGAAAGAACACAACTTCGTGTGACAAGGTTTTTTTTTTCTTTCATAGTTATCTCACAACTTCGTCGACCAATTTTGCTCAAATTTTTACAGTTTTTTTTATTTTATGCATGTTGAGATGCACCAAGTTAGAAGACTGGTCTTTGACAATTACCAATAGTGTCCAGTGTCTTTAAAACGTTTACTGGACCAGACAACCACGACAAGTTGAAATATGGGGGAGTGAAAAAGCTGCAGGCCAGTGAAATGACAAGCTAGATGGTCTTGTTGAAAAAAAAGTCAATGAGTTCAATGTTAATCAAAGGAAAAGAAAGGCAGTTAACATATTAATAGCAGACACCTCTATGAGGGAAATATAAATTTCCCATTGAACATTTTGAGAGGCACCAAGGCAATGACCAGGGAGCACGGACACAATTATTGCCTCTGCGAGGTACCAACAACCCCACTCTCACACATAGACAAGTTCCTTTGACAGAGTCCGCATTTACAAACAGTATCTGACCTCCTCACTTCATAACCTGTTTAACTCAGTCACAAAAAAGTGGTTTTATTTGTACCGCATCTCATGTTGACAAGATGAAAATGCAGAAAGAAAAAACTCAAGCAGACTGTCAAAAGATCAAAACGTAATCCGTTGTATTTGAAGGTTGTTGTAAATGTCATCACATGACCCAACCTAGATTAATGGAACTATCTCTCAACGAAAAAATCTTATTAAACTTCAGGTTTTAGCGCTCACTGTCGACTCTTTAATGGCCTACATACAATGTTGTGTTTGTGTGCCAAGTTCGTGCACTGCAAAGGCCTTAGAAACTTGGTCACTAAATGTAAGATATGTACCCATTTCTTGAAGAAACATTATTTACATTGGTGTATTTTGTAATATCTTTTTTTCATTCACAATTCTGTTCTTATTTGTTTCACAATGTTTTGCATTTCTTCATATGTTTTGGGCTGGTTTTTGTTTTATTTATTAAAACTTGTATGTTTAAATTTTGTTTTGTTTTATGAAATTTCATAATGTTTCTATTTCTTCCTCCTTTGTTATTGATTTGTATTTTTTTTTGCTGACTTTTGCTATATTATATTTATCTGTTGAAATTTAAATTTATTACAATTTATTTAAATTTACTAAATTTACATCTTTTTAGGGGGTTTGGTGAGGGTTGAATGGAAATTGTTTTTTTACTCTTTTACAACTTGTACATATCAAATATATTTTATTTTTCAGTACTAATAAAAAACAGTTAATTCAGATTGTGCTCAAATCATTCAAACTTGGTATTTTCAAATAATTGACAAGAGTTTAAAAAAAGGCATGTTTGTGTTTAAAGGCAGTGAACACTATTGGTAATTACTCAAAATAATTATTAGCATAGAACCTTACTTGGTAACGGGTTACGGGGAGCTATTGATAGTATAACAAATTGTGAGAAATGGCTCCCTCTAAAGTGACGTAGTTTTCGAGAGAGAAGTAATTTTCCACGACTTTGAATTCAAGACCTCATGATTTAGAATTTGAGGTCTTGAAATCAAGCATCTGAAAGCATGCAACTTCGTGTGACAAGGGTATATTTTTTTTTCATTATCTTGCAACTTCGATGACCGGTTCAGCTCAAATTTTCACAGGTTTGTCATGTTATGCATATGTTGAGATACACCAAGTGAGGAGACTGGACTTTGGCTATTACCAATTGTGTCCAGCCGTTGATTTCACAAAGAGTTAGGACTCGTCTTATCTCGAGTTAGGACGAGTTACTCTTAACGTCTGCATGCTACAGTGCAGGGTTGGATATTTTCTCAAATTAAATAAAAATACAAATGATACTGTGAATTTTTCTATCCGCAAGGCAAATCCTATGGACTCTTAAATTAAAAAACACATTGGGATTAAGTGTCTTTGTGATTTTTTATGACAAAAATATTCTAAAATATGTAATTTGTCAGTGAATATGTCTACCCAAAAAGCAATCCCAACTCTAAAAATACATTTCATGTGAGATACCTTGGCCTTACAAAATGCTTAATTGTATTTTCGCAGAAATATGCATTCGCTACATAATTTATGCCAAGGTGGTGGAAACAGTCTGTATGTATAATGAGTTTTTTGTTAAACGCACAATGGCTAAGGTAATGGCAGTGCCTTTGCTGATGAGCACACCTAATGGGTTGTAATTAAGTTAGAGTTTTGTTCCATGACATCTGTTTCCAGGGAGTAATTGCGAGCCAAATTACAACTGAATGTCAGTCTGAGGCCACGAAGGTTGCAGTCGACATTGAACTATTATTGTACGGTGCAAAATGATGTATTGTATGTTAGTCTCTGAATAGGTTACCATGGTAAAATTGACTGCAGCTCTGGGAGGGGGAGGGGCATAGGGCACAAGACTATGGGGGCAGGGAGAAGGTTGCCACATTATCATCAAACATTCTGGTAATAAAACTAAGGATACTGTAGCTCGAAAAACTGTGGAAACCAGTAAATAAGGGTGCTTGCTATGTGAACCCGCAACACAAGGGTTTAATAGGTTCCACACCCTTGAGAGAACATATCACCCCATCACTTATTATAGGGAACTTCATTGGCTTTCGATTAGAGAGCGAATCCATTTTAAAATTGTTAGAACTTCTTGTTTTAAAATGTTTAAACAAAAATTATCCTCGATATATTTCCAGCTTACTGTTATGCCACATTACGCTTCTCCACAATTTCTTCGGTCCACACTTGACATCACTCGCTTGAATGTTCCCCAAGCAAAGAAAATACTGACTGGTCAGAAAGTTTTCAGTGTAGCTTGGCCAATGATTTAGAAGAAACTTTCTACTTTATATATTCTTTATCCCCGATGCAAATTTAACATCTATTAAACTTTCTACTGATTATTAGGTAGGCAGATAGGGGCAAGTGACTAGGGGAGAGTTGCTAAGTGGCTTAAGGAAATCTGCTGAATGACTTTTGGCAACTGGCTACAAGTCCCAAGTGACTTCGGGCAGGCAGCTACAATGTGGCCAAGTGGCTAAAGGGAAAGTGACCAAGTGTACTCAATGCCATAAAACAAATTTGTGTTTTAAAACAAAAAATAATTATTAATCAGGGTTTATAACAAAGTAAAAACAAATGAAATTAAAGCATGGCTACAAAGATCAACAGATAAGTCCAACTGTACATGTATCAGTCAGTACATCGCCCTTTTCTTGAGTGTAAAGAATGCTTCAAATAATTTATTGTTTTTATTGAGCCAAGCTCAGTGGATTTCCTGCTAGTCACAAATTAAAAGCTGAACACTCCTCCAATTTCCTGCCAGAGTTTCAATATTGATTCAAAACGATTAATAACCATTGTCAAAAGTCATTTGACGCCAATATAAGAATATTACACAAAACAGCTGTCTGGTGAAATTGGAGTCTGTTGAAAGAACAAAACATTTTGAAATTTTTTAATTCAAAGGGGTTTTCAATGCATATAAGAGGGTGCATTCTGTATGAATGTTAAAAGGTTTTGTTAATGTGTTACTAATGTTCTCATTTTTTTTCTTCTATTTTTTTTTTAATAAAACAATTTAATGTACCCCTATATTTCAGCATGGCCATTTCAAATTTGTATGTGCTATTTTCAAACCATTTATTTTATACCTTAGAAATATTTCAGCTACATGTATGTGCTGTTGGTTGTTTCTGTAATAAAACTTAATAAGTAAATGATTGTTCTTTTTGCTTGTATTTCGTTGTGTGCTCAGAAGGACAAAACAAATGTTAAAAGGTGGTAAAATAAATTAAAGTGCAATTTTTTTTTAAAGAACTCTTAGCATGAAAATTTGACTGATTTCCAATATAAATTCTGCACTGCGAATGGAAACAAAAATGACTTTGTGGGGTAATTCTAGCAACTAAAATGTAACAGTAATGCCATGCCATATGCTTTTGTCACAAGACATTTTATTACTCACATCAGAACCATCTGCTCTGGAATAAAAAACAGAATTTCAAAATGCCCGGAAGCAGCCAGGCACACAATGATTTGCAAATATTTTATTTCAGTAAGATTTTTAAATCGAACCTGCAAAACTGTACACTCCAAGTAACTTAACAGTTAAACAAGATGTCTGTCTTACTATGGGTCGCAAAATAAGCTAGATTTAAGTTTTTGTTGAAACACTTGAGGAGTTTGGTATAAACATTGAAAGAGCTTTCATATGGCTCACTTAATGGCGACTATAATAAGATCGATGTTAAAAGCAAGCCATTAAAGCTAAAACAAGGTGGGCTAATGGAGCATACCTGTAGCATTATGGTTCTCCAAATATTAACTTTTAAGTATAAAAACTTATGTTTAATTTTGTGATGTAATTGATGACGTCAAAACAAATAAGTCAAGGCTACTTCTAGAAATGGCTCCCCCGTGAGCTCCGGGGAGCCTTATTTTATAGTTTCTAGAAGTCAGAGCAATATAAACAAGTTATGGGTTGCAAAAAAAGTCTCAAGAGTCAAGGTGACAGTGACACATTCGGTCATCATTGTATTCATGTGGCGCTTTACTTGTTGTGTAAGTCACAGCCAGTGCACTTAACTTACACTTGTCACGATATGATTATGAGTAAGATTATTTACTTCTAGCTAGGGTGTAAAGTGTATGCCTAAAAACTTTGTCACAGGCAGTGATGCTGACTTCATGTACAGAGCCCCATCCACTCCGTATCCTATGCCCCAGCACCTTTGATATAAAATTCTTTCACTTTTTTTGTTGGGTTCCCATAAACCACTCATCAGTACGATCATGGTACGATCAGTTGCCAATGATCATGGTTGCTACAACTGAAGGTTCATCAGTTGAGTTCATGGCAATTTAACCATGAAGGAAGCAATGCATGGTGGTGCAACCATTATGTAACCACTCTTAATTTTAATAATCAGTGTACTTATTCTATAAACTGTAAGGCTCCCCCAGGGAGCCTGTTACAGTCATTTGACCAGTTCGGGATCATTGACCAGTTCGGGATCACTTCAACTTTGCAATAACCAAATAATTATATCATTTCTCATTATTACCAATTTTTGTTGATAAATGTGAAGATTAACATCCATTAAACCAACAGACCCAAAATAAGGTGCCAAACATCATCAGCAAATAAATTATGGCCGTTTTCCTGAAGGTTGTCTGCGAAATTTGTCATTTTTTTTGTTGAAAAATGTTGGTTGAAAAACACTGTTAAAACTTCTTACCTTTAGAATTGGAGTGCCGGGGCAAAAAATATTTATGTAAAATGATAAGAATGTGTAAAAAAACATTCCTGTAAATACTGTGCAGTCATCTTGCTTTTTTGAGGAGACAAAGTTATCAAAATCTTCTTTGGGGGGGCAACTTATCCTTGACCAGTTCGGGATCACTTAACATCTCATTGCGTCAAATGGTGCCGCACTAACTTACTAAGTCTGGTAAAATCATACTACTGCAATAGAAAGTTTATTTAGTTGATTTTGAGAAACATTACTTCAACAAATTCTTGAAGATTTTTATTTTGTGAGAAAATTAAGCTTGGAGGGGTCAATAATGCTTTTTAGGTTCGCTTCACTTTTTCATTTGCCTTTGCTGTTGTTTTGTGGTTTTGTCGCTGGGTTTTTGCGCTGCTATTGAAGACACTTGCATGACATTCACTAAAGAAAGGAAGTCCAAGTCCATGCCAACACACCTCTGATGTGTCGTGTCCTTGAGAGACAGTTTTATGAATGGGAGTATGGGTTTGCAATAAAGGGCACTCTACTGATTCAGAATAGATTCAACTGATCCTGAACTGGTCAAACAGGTGACGATACTTTTCTCAAAGCCTCTTCAAAAGAACTAATCTTTTTTGTCAGTGAATACTTGGTGAGATTTATGACATGTTTAGGTAAACTGATAAACTTTTTTGTTTAAGATATCAAAGAGATTGCAACAAAAAACCATGTGAATTCAAGAAGTGATCCAGAACTGGTCAAACGACTGTATTTGTCGGTGACCCATTTTACCTACATACAAAATTTACATGGTGCAACGGACGGACACCACACTGGCATCCTCCATTCCTATATACTACAGCTAGTATACTACTACACTACATGTAGTACTACTACTACGTACTAGCTACACACACTGCACATGCATTGCAAGGGAAAGTCACAGGGTGAAAACTTACCTGTCAACGGTGGAACCTTTACATTCGATCTCCTGTCAGCTTCCATCTTTACTAATACTAGCAGCACCCTAAATCCAAGGTGTGTAGACGAAACCCACGAAAACTACAAGATCCTAATAATTCCAAGTTCGCAGATGAAGTCGCTACACACAGTCCAGAGAATAACACAGCCAGCGCTAGTTCACATTGTACCAAAATGGTTTGTATACAAAATCTACACTGTGTCATCATCGCATGTCTATCAGCTGGTTCCTAGCTAGCATTGATTCAAACTCTGTGTTGTGGTTTTGTGGTGTACCTGATAGCGCCCTCTTGTGGATTAACCTCTGTGGGGTATGTGGAGCCAATCTGCGGAGAGTGGTTTCCAGATAAATACCACAATATCAGACTTGAAATTAAGTCTAGTATCTAGCTCCATGTGTGGTTTTGAGGTACCGGTACGTCTAGTCTTCGCTCGGCCCCAGCGGTCAGTCTGGTTATAGCAAGGCGCTGGGGACGAGCGAAGTCTAGTCTGTGAGTTAGACAGAGGGCGCCCAACCGCATTAACGGTGCAGAAAAGAATCGGGAACAGTGAGTGAGGGGGAAGAGAATCATAGAAAAGGGTGGAATAAATGACGCTTCGATCGACCCTAGATAGCGGAGTCCTTCGCAAACAATAAACTTCGGACAACAAAGTACAAGTCACAAGAGAATGTTATTCTCAATTAAACTACCAATACGGTTACTTGAAGAGCTAGGAAGGGAGTCATAATGATATAAAGATTTTTTTTCAAGACGTGTATGAATCATGAATGTGAACTGGACTTAAAATGAACCAAAGGTCATCAAGACGGACCCCCCCCCCCCCCACCCTTAAAAAAGAATTTCCCCCTCTCCCCTGAAGGAGGGTTACTTATAACTTTCTCCACGGCTCAGGGGCGCTAAGAAGACTTTTGTACACAGTTTGCCCATGGAGGACAAATTAGATACTCCATGGTTTTGCCGTGTGTGTAGATAGAACGGCCATTGGCAATTTTTGTTTCTGCCCGATTTTATTTTAAGGATTCCCTGTTTTGATCGATTTAGGAGGGGGACGGAATTGGCAGAAGATTTTAACTGCGTACAATTAATTCTGACAGTGTTCTCTGTTTGAAACACCCCCCCCCCCCCCCTCCAGCCGGTGTCGCATGCAATTATGTCCTCGTATGCAATACTATCCGGAGGACATTTTTGCATATACGCAACAATGTCCGCCGGACGGTTTGTATGCAATCACAATCGTGTCCGCCCGGACGCTGCTGCATTATGCAATTGTGTCAACACGGATACATTTGCATATGCAGTTGTGTCCGCCCCGTGCAAAACCGTCCTTGCAGTAAATTAAACGCCCTTGGTCGGACGGAACACGTTCGCCATTTTTTTGCCAAGTGCATTTCATAAATGACATGGGAATGTTTGGCCGTTGTATTTCGCTTCATGCTGCATTACGTAGGTTCAGTGCATGTACGATCGCTTACGCGCATGTAGTACAGTCATGTACATGTCCGCCGGACGGTTTTTGCGTAGCCCCGGACACGATTGCATATGCATCATGTCCGGAGCGGACAGTATTGCATGGCGGACACAATTGCATCTGACACCGGCGTTAATTTTCCATTGCGCAAAATCTCCCTCAACCCATACACCCGGCTACTGCAACGGTGAAACAATCTTTCTTCAGAACACAAGTTGTATGTACTGTGAGTTTATGGCAATTGACAAATTTAGGGCACTGTATTACTACTAATGGGTAATTACTCAACATTAGCATTATTTTGGTAACGAGCAATGGAGAGCTATTGGTTCAATATAAACATTTTTGAGAAACTGCTCCCTCTGGATTAATGTAGTTTTTGAGAAAGAAGTAATTTCTCACTCAAATAATTATTTGAATTGAATTCGAGATCTCGGCTGTTCGTGACGTCAATCGAGGCGCGATGAATCACATGCAGTGTCAACCAAAGATGCTAGGTGCCAACACAAGATAGTGACGCTTGGCGCAAGCTAAACATGCCCTCAAAGTTGAAACAATACATGATTTTTTTCACGTTGGGCAAATGCTCCTTTAGGTTTGTTACGTCTTTCAAGTATCTTCTTCGACTTTCCCCACTAGCTGGAAAAATTGTTGGGATGGCGTCATGTTTTAGAAAAGAACTCACATGTCAAAATGTGTAGTGTATTCGGATTCTCGAAGCACGACGGCTCGAAGTGTTTGCTGCACAGCGCTGGAAAAGACGTCGGACCGGACCACTTTGCAAATTGACTCCATCTTTAGTTGTTTTGCTGCATCCAGCAGCAATAAACCTGGTCGACATTGCCGGGAAAAAAACAAGAAATAAAAACTTTTTCGAAACGTACAAACTCACGACTAGGACTTGAATGTACTTGCACGTCCGTGTGTTCGATGTTCGATCGAGGCAAAGTCTGCCTCGATTGAGTCACAAAAGGGGTAGGCGGAGTCACCCCCAGGCAATTTTTTTTTAATTTTTTTTTTTTAACATATACATCGTTAAAAACAATTACTCAAAAAATTATTTTATTGTTCAGAAACATAAACTCTAATATTTGAAGAATTGTTTTCTATTTCCAGGTGACTTTAAAAAATCGGAGGAATTTATTCCTCGGTTACACCAAATAACATGTTATAACTAAGGTAAACTTGTAGGTAAATTTTCAAATGATTTGAGGTTGAATGACGAAAAAACTAGTCGACCCCCATAAAAAAAAGTGATCCCCTGGCTGCAACTTCCCAAGTTGTATGTTAAACTTTGGTGCGATCCCTGGCATCTTACTGCCCCCCCCCCCCCGAACAAATACAACAATAGGATAGCTCAGTTGGTAGAGCGCCGGTGTCAGATGCAACTGTGTCCGCCAAGCAATCCTATCCGCTCCGGACACTTTTGCATACGCAAGCGTGTCCGGGGCTATGCAAAAACCGTCTGGTCTAATTTATTCCTCCATGGTCTGGTAGACATGTCTGACTGTACATGTATGTGCGCGCGTAAGCGAGCGTGCATGCACTGAACCTACGTACGTATATGCAGCATGAATATTCACGTATTATTTTACGATTGCAATGAATACCCAACGGCCGAACATTTCCCATGTCATTCATGACAAAAAATTGCAAACGTGTTCCGTCGACCAAGGGCAATACTGCAAGGACGGTTTTGCACGGGGGCGGACACAACTGCATATGGAAATGTGTCCGGGCGGACACAATTGCATTATGCAGCATTGTCCGGGCGGACACGATTGCATATGCAAAACTGTCCGGCGGACATTGCAAAAGCAATAATGTCCTCCGGATAGTATTGAATGGAGGAACATAATTGCATGCGACACTGGTGTGGTATGAGATCCCCAGGTATTCTGTGGTCCCCCGCCCCCGTATATGGCGAACTGTGCATGAACTTCTTCTGATAGCGCCCTCTTTTTAATCATTATTATTAATTTTCCATAATATGTGGTGGGTGGAGCTCGGGGACAGATATCCTACGACAATGTCATTTTAAACTGAAGGTCGTTGGTTCTAACCCCGCTGTAATATTTGTTTGTTTTTGTTCAACTTCAAACAGTTATTGATCGGGGTTAAAACCGACGACCTCCGTATTGATGGGCTGTTGCCTCAGGATGTTTTGTTCCCCCACCACCGTAGTTACAAAATTAACGTTTCTTGCCCTCCAACAAATGATACACAACCGCCCAGTTTCAAAGAGCTGCTACAAGCATAAAAACAGCTAAGCGCAAAGAAAATGTTGCTTACTAGAGTAAGATACCCGACCATTTCAAATATATCTTTGACTAGCCAGGATCCTACTTAGTTTTGCTAAGCAGAACATTGTTGCAAGCATTTTATGTTCAAGTAGCTCAATGAAATTGTTAATAGTTGGGTGCGGGGGGTGGGGGGGGCTTAATAAAACTTAAATCTCAAACGCTTGAGAAAATCACAACAAAGTATATAAAAAAACTTTATTAATCAAATTTGGAGAAGTATATTCCACTGGTCACTAAAAAAACACCTTATATATTTAAAATTACATTTCAAATATACAAGTATAAATACAATCGTTTAAAAACATTGTTTTAAAATCTACAAATCTGTTTACCCACTGAGAAACTCTGGACATCATTATATAACTTGAGGTCGATTCTTTAATTATTTAAACACGGCCACAATTCGCTATAAATGTACATTAAAAATAAACACACACATCACAGAGAACAATTTCTATTCTAAAGCAAAATGCTACACAAAATCCAGCGGTTACTGCTCAAAAATTAACATTTCCCATTGCATAATATTATGCAAGATTCAGGGTGCACAGCACATCTTCAGTATAAATTTGTTGTTGGTAAATTTGCTTGGTCAGTGAAATTGTTCCCTTCACAATAACTTTCATAACTAACATGCAATTTAGAAATTAAAAAATAGAATGTTTATTTGTTATCATAAATCTATAAAGTTTGACATAAATTACTGATATGGCTGTAGACCTTTTCCCACAACCAAACGGCCATCTTGTTTTGTTTCTTTAATCAATGTAAGTTTTTGCTAAGCAAGATTTTCCTGTGCTTAGCAGGTTTCAATGCTTACCGGCTTTGTGATATTGGGCACCGGTACATTATAATCGTAACCGAATACAGTATCAGTGAATCCTAATATACACAGGAAACTTAACAACAATGGAGACATAAATTACAGTTAGCTCTAACATAACAAAGAACATTTTTTTGATGGAATTTAAAATTAAGTTTTAAGATTTTCTATTTGTTAATATCGGATACTGGCTAATGTGGGCTTTACTACAGTTGCTTTACTTTAGTTGATAAACACTATACAACAAAATTACAATAGTTAAGCTAGTACTTTTGGAGCGCAAGTAGACAAAATTAATGTTTAATAAAAATATGCTTTACTTTTCGTTTTTGAATGGACGGTTGGAAGTGGTACCTCAAAATACTAAAGATTGTACCAAAAACATGAACATTGTGTCACGGATTTTGTCAGTTTTCTATACCTTCATCTACCAAATTAGTTTACAAAGCAGTTTTCCAGAATAGAATAGAATAGAATAGAATAACCAAGCTTAAGCTTTCCTTGTCCTAGTTTCAAACATGTCTAAGAACAATTTTGTAATTTTGTTTTGATGTTCTTTCTTGCAATCTGCTTTTAAAATGATGACATGTTCACCCATTCATAAATTGTACATGGACTATTACATCAATTATTATACTATTGGCATTTTTGGTACCAATTTCATTTTTGTTTTTACTCTTAACAAAAGCTGTACAATCTTCAAGGCCATGTCACACAGAGCAAATTTTACAAACAACTTGGAGGCAACCAATTGCACTGAATGCCCAAGGAACACCTCGCCAGCACAAGAGACAGTCTTCTAGCTGTAACTCACTATCCCCATGCAGGAAATAATGAGAAAACTGAAATGAGAACGAAATTTCTTTTTTGCAGATTTCTTTGCCTGGAACTGGTTGCTTGTAATTTTCCAGTGTGACATGGCCTCAAGAGTTGTACTCCTAACTGCTCTGACACAATAAAAATCCAAAGGATATTGCACTTGAATTGAATGAATTTGACTTTCTATGATAAACCAACAATACTTGGCATGAGGCAGGTTTTATGAAATCAAGAGAAATGAGTACTCTGCTACTTGTGCAATGGTATTGGATTTTGATGGGTTCAAGAACAGTCTACTTTGAGTATTAACATTAAACCAAGGCTGTATCTGAGTGAGTGGCTGTGGATATGGATATGGATATGGATATGGATATGGATATGGATATGGATATGGATATGGATATGGCTTGCCCCAACTTCATAGAGCTGCTGAAGCAGAAAATATTGCCCAACAATATTGTCTGCCAAGCATAACTGAGCAAGGAGAGTTTGATTGGTTACCATATTCAGGTAAGCATAATTTTATTGTGCTAAGCTGTTTTGTGCTTAAGCAGCTTTTTGAAATTGGGCCCAGGCGTTAAATAAAACTATGAGGCCCATAGCAACAACTGCAGCCATAGCCACAGCCACTCATTCAGATATTGCCAAAGATGATCATCTTCTTGAGTGTCTTCATATAGCAAGGCGCCATCATGGTCTACGGTGGTAGCCTCAAAACATCCCTCTGTCACTTGAAGCGAAGACTCAGTTGTTCGTCAGCTTGTGGCCGGGATCCAAGAAGCCTTGATTAGCCTGAAGATTGGGAATATATATCATCTCCAAGGTCATCGTCTTAATCTGCAGGAGAAAATGTTCACAAAATAATTGATATTGATTAACTGATGCAATAAGTCATTTTGAGATTATGGTGGACACAATACTATGACACTGATCGGTTAGGGTAGATTTATCTGTATTCACCCAAACCCAACAGTACACTCCTAGTGTGTCCAACATATCTCAAAAAGACCAATACAAATATTTTGATTTTTAGTAACAGTTCAGGCTAAAGGCCGAATTTTTATCATTGATCTCAACTATATTGTCAATATAGTATAAAGATCAATGATTTTTATGACTATAAACTGTGTTTTTTAGGATCCCGCTTCAAGATTTTCATCGCGGGTCCATCACGCGACCGCCTATAAACCGGCCCATTTTATGCTTGCACGGCAACGGCAAGACGATTCTCCTCAAGCTCCATGCTTCCAGTCAATTAAAAAGGAAAGAACTGTAAAGTGTTTGCTTCTCAGAAAAGGATTTTAGAATCTAACTTTAAAACCTTTAGGTTAAACAAAGTTTTCCACTTGTTGGTTGTATGTGTGTTTTTTGCACACTAAGAATGATGGGGATGATTTGATTCTTTCAAATAAACTTTGTAAGCCTTCAAAGATGGTCATTCTGAAAAATCAATCAACTCATCTTTTGCTTATGTTTTTGGATGAACCCAACTTTCATTGTTTTCCACCAGTTGGTTGTACGTGTGTTTATTGCATACTTAATGAACGAAATAAATGGATTCTTTCAAATCAACTTTTTAATAGCTTCAAGTGTACTCATTCTGGAAAATAAATCAACTGATCCTTGGCTTGTTTTTTTAGATGAACCTTCTCTTCAAAGAAAACAAATTGAAAGTACGTTGTAGCTTACCAAGCGGTGTGCTGTTGACTCCTCGCACCTGTTCTCCAACAATGCTTGCTGCAACAGGTCCAGTTGTGTCAAACAATGCTGCAACAGGCCAGGTTGAAGTCACAACTTCACAACAGACTGCTAAAAACATTGGAAACAAATGGTATGAACAGACAAATTTATCTTTATTTACACATCTTTATGTTAAATTGCAAGATGAGCTGACTTCTATTGTTTCAGGAAGATTTTCAATTTTGTTTTGATTGTACAAAGACACAAACAATTTAACTGGGTCTCAGTTGTTTTAGCTTGATTGTTGGCTGGCTGTTCCTGCTTGCTGTAGTACAATCTAAAAATGATGCAAGTATTTGGACTGCTGATTACAACTATTATAAAGTTCAAAATGGGGATTTTTGATGCATGTTTGTTTTTCACCCAAATATATACTACTGCAGACTTGTTTCATGATCCTTCAAACTTCTTGAATGAGTGAGCTGTTGATGAAATTAGTAAGTATTTTATTCACGAGTAACTAGTCACCTTTTAACTGTCAGATTGCTTGAAAAAAAAGTCAGTGGTGAGCACCACCTCAGCTCCAGTTAAGATTTCATTACACAAACTACTTCATCATCAAGATGAAAACATTGTCTGCTTCTTTGAAGAATAGTATCGAGAAGGTTTAACGTTTGGGGTTCACATCAATTAGCCAAAGTCAGGTGTACCATACACATTACCTGAGATAACCTCAATACTTTACCAAACCAATGTCATATGGTGTTCCAGATCCTGCAACCTGTGTACAAGTCCTTGCCAAGAGATCCATTTCTGCAATAACAGGCTACAGACTGTGGGGAAACAAAAACAATTTAATTACAAGTTGAGGGAAAAGAAAGGTGATATTTTTTCGTTCACATTAAAGCTCAGTTCATACTTACTGTGAATCCGAATGCTAAGGAAATATTGACATCACAAATTCGCAACGAATAATTTGTCACAGTTGAGGTGTGCTCAACTCGTGCAAACTATTCACAGTGAAAAAAAACCAGTTGTGATGTCAATACTCGCTAGGGCTTAAGTATGCACCGGGCCTCACCCCCATACTTTACCAAATACTTCAGCCAATACTTAACCTTTGCTGCCAGCACCTGACCTTGTTGACCCCTGACCACTGGTCATTAATCTCTATATTCGCGGGAAGAACACATAACAGACTGTTGAGAACAAAAACAAAGTCAAAATCTGTTAAGGGAATCGTCAAAAGCATTGAAAAGCAAGTTTAGTTACTTTTCTTTTTTTACCAGTAAGAGACTTATTTTTTGTGCAAAATTTGGAAGCTGTTGAGAAAATGTTGGTATTTGGAAGCTGTTGAGAAAATGTTGGTTATTTGGAAGCTGTTGAGAAAATGTTGGTTATTTGGAAGCTGTTGAAAAAAATGTTGGTTATTTGGAAGCTGTTGAGAAAATGTTGATTATTCGGAAGCTGCTGAGAAAATGTTGGTTATTGGGAAGCTGTTGAAAAAATGTTGGTTATTATTGGAAGCTGTTGAGAAAATGTTGATTATTGGAAAGCTGTTGAGAAACTGTTGGTTATTCGGCAGGTGTTGAGAAAAGGTAATTTTTACATTGATACTTCACCTGTTATACTTAACCTCAGCTGCAGTCACTCTTTAGAGACATCAGGGGAGAGTCTTCATCGTCTACTCAAGTTTGGCATTTACCAATGACTGGGTAGCTCTTAGTTTTGTTTCAAGATTAAGTATCTTAGAATCAAGACTAAGAACTACACCAGTCATCTTATACTTTACCCATTGCCAGTAAACCTGCTGAAAGAGTAGAGGGTTAGCCTAATCTCTAAGTCTTTAATACTCTAGGCCTTTCTGTCTTACCACCAAACATACCTCAGCATAACTGGTCTCTTTCCTCCATGGGTAATCTGCTCTTTCTTTCTCCTTTCCTTTTTCCACCTTCTTCAGTCTTTCCCGTCCTCGTTTATTTTTTATTATTTTTCTCGCAGCGCTCGCAAACAAGTTGTTTAGGAAAGTTAATACCAACAATGCGCATTTTGAGCAAATAGCTTTAAAACTTCTAAGAAGTTTAAGTTTAAAGCTTTTAGGTCCCCTCCCATTTGTTTTTTATTTGAACTTATTTTATCTAAATGAGCAAGATATTTATACACAGCTTTTTTCTTCATTAGGGCCTAGGTATGATTTTTCCCCCTAATTGTTAAAGACTTAAATAGTTGAACGTTTCTCCATTCATAATTGATGTAATGTTGATATTAGGAATATGTCAATATGTATTTAGTTTGTCTAAATTATCTATTTAAATACTCCTAAATCGAACATTCTACATCAAATGAATGGTAATTGACTAACATATTCGACTTTGTGATTACTTTTACTTATTGTGGTGTGTTTTATGTTGAATAAATTAGATTGTTCGGTTTTGCTTTGCCAACAAAACATAACAAATAAAAATTCATCAGAACTTTTGAGAATTATTTTGATTGGAAGTTTTAGTTGCATTTTTATTCTTCCTTGTCTAAACATACATTACACTGCTTGGAGTTTAAGATCATGGCAATTATAAAAAAATATGACAACTGATAACTTGAAGTATCAACCCAACAAAAGAATTCCAGTATAGACAAGTCTCCTAATTAAAAAGCATCATTGGCTTCGACCAATATGCAAATCAAGAAATGCCAAGCCAAGAAACTCTGAAGTCATCTTGAAAACTCTCAGGCAAGGACAACATCAACAAGGTCGCCGAACATCTTGGAGGGGAAGGGGTGGTACGAGGGGTGGGACTCTGCAAGAGAACGGGTTAGATCTTCTCTTACTCTTTGCAGTCTTCATCTTGTCTTGATCTTGATCTTGAGGGTCAACTTGCGCTATCCAACCTCCACTATTGCGCTCTATCAAAAAATCTGACTTTCTAACTGTTGTTTTTTTCCCCAAAGAAATTGGAACTCATGAAAGAGCATCTTTTGCATATTAAATTCACTTCAGTTGGTACATTTATCATGTGCAAACACTTAAAATTTGTTATATTTTTTTTCGAAAAAGTAAAAAGTTTGTGTGATCACAAACCTTACTCAGTTGTATTTACTGCCAGTTAAAAGAGATTATCAAAAAAGGTAAATCGCAAAAAGCGGACTTTAAAAAGTGGAGGTCGGATATACGGCAAAGTTGTTTTTACCTTGGTCCTTTGGTGACCTCCAAGTACGTCCACAAACCACAAATCCATTGATCTTCAACACCCATCTGGACAAGCTGGAAAATAAATGTTTAAAAAGGAAGAAAAATTAGCAAAGAGGTGAATCGAGGTCGGCACCACGTGACCTATGACATCATTGTTAACCAAAGACAAACAGGGTCCAAACTTCATGTAAGCACGATTTGTACACAGCTAAATGGAAGCAAACATCTGCATTTTGTGGAGATTGCACTGTCTGATTTTTATCAACTTTTGATAGGGGAAAAAAAGGAGCACATCTCAAAACTTGCACAGCTGTTTTTTCTGTAACTCTTTATAATTTAGTAGGAGTTGAAATTATTATACAAAATGTGAAGTGTAATATTTTGCTTGCCCACACAGGCCCAGAAATTGAACAGGTCAGTCTTTATGGTAAACACAGTTGTCTCTACCTTGGTGGTTGACCTCCAATGTAAGCCCAGATACCACAAATTGAAGATCTTCAACTGCCATCTACTCGTCAGAGGCCTCGACACGAGTCCCATCGATGTCTCCTGAAGCTTGCCTGGAATGAGAGCTCGCTGCTGGGTGCTGGGTCGGCCCTTAAGTTGCCCCCAGTTTTCATCCATTGCTTACAGCTGCATCAGCTGTTACCCGTTTCTGAATTCAGAAAACAACACAAAACTTACTTAAATTTAAATGAAACAATATTTCAAAATGATCCCTGTTTGAACCATTCGATTCAATCAAAATAATAGAGTGGACGACACTGGTCGTTTCCATAAAATTGACATCAATATTATGTAGTTGAGAAGTGATGAAATTGTGTACGCAGGCCTATACAAATGTTAACTGACCCAATAAATAAAAACTAAAAATAAATAAATAAAAATGACAACAATATTATTTTGACACTCTAAATAGCTAAATTTGTCCCCTTTAAAATAATGTCTCAAAAAGAATATTAATTATTTGAAGGAAAGAAATGGGGAAATGAGATCTTCAGAGTAACAAAAGTAATGAAATACTATAAATATCTAAATATTAAAATGAAATATTAATTTCCTTTTTGAGCCGAAACCTCTTTGAACAAGATCAAAAAAATAATATCAAGGACAAAAATCTACTTGAGTAAATTCCAACCCCCCCCCCAAAAAAACAAAAAAAAAAATGAGTAAATAATAATTATATTGTGAACTATTAACAATCCATAGGGCAATGGGGCAACTGCCCTGCCAAAATTAGGCAAACGGTGGGGGAACTGAGAAATCGGAAAAACAAGTGGACAGAGAAAGCACGTTTCACACTGGAAGTTCTAACTTATTAGGCTAAATTGGTAAATTAAATAGACGAAATGTTCGTCTTATAACCGGTACAGAGCCGTCCATTTCAATGAACTGTTCTCACAGCGCCCTCGAAATTGGTCTAAATTGTTTTTTTATCTTTATAAAACTTATGGCAATTGAACATATGGATAACTTTCCGTATGGCGCCACCACTTTTTCACTAATTTTTACAAAAAGGGATATCTCATTGAGGTAAATTAGATACTATATTATTTCATATCGAATGAAAAAGTGGTGGCGCCATACGGAAACTTTTCCAAATCATTATTTTTTTATGTAAAAGGGTTGTTTCGGCGGTGGTCCTCCCCCTACTTTGACCACAAGCTTACCTCAACAAAAACAATGTTGTTGGTTCGATGTGTCCAGCTTTGGTTGTGGAGTTTTACACTGCATTCTACGGCAATTTAGCGGAGTTCCCAGCCACTCACGAAATTTCAAAGATGGAATTTAAGAACTTCGTGGAACTCACGAAATGTACTAAAGGTCTCAACAGCGAATGTTGTGTTGAAGACTGCAGTTTTTTGTATAACTTTTCTGGCCACCCAGTGACAAAAAATCACAAGTTTCATGAAATTCTGTCTTGTATGCCTACTTCAAGTCTCTGCCAAATTGGTACCAAACGTGCAACAGTTATAGTAGGAATATTTCTGAACGCACATGGCTGACCAGGATAAGAATCTCGACACATTTACGGGTAAAAAGTTCATCAGCAAACACGACGTCCAAAGTTGTAGAGCTGAGAGGTCCGGCCTGCTGCTCCAGTGCGCGACACGGGGAGAAATGCCATGCGGTCACTCGGCTGCAATGGTGTCTCGAAAAAAGCGCCGAACTCCTTACAATGTGTTTAACGATGAGATGGTCTTCAATGAGGTGACATTCCACAGTCACCCCGTCCAATGAAAGCACAGAATAAGCTTGTCGCAATACCGAGTGGATGAATTAATTTATTCCAGGGGCGTCAACAAAAGGCAGAAGGTAAATGGAGAAATATGTTGACTCAATAGAACCAAAGAAGTGTTCTTTGAGAATGGTATGCTTTTCCTCTAGATGGAAGTACGTATATAGCCACCCCTGTTTTTATTCACTTTTTGTTGTTTAAATGCTATTTTTACCATATACTTTTGGTGGTTTGTAAGAAGTTTGCAACACTTCTGCGTTTTCATAAATTACTGACAATAATGGTCATAAATGAGGGAAACTTGTTATAGTTGTTTAAAGTTATTTTTTTAAATTCCAATGATAGTGTTTTTAAAATAAACGACTGACTTTGTACAAAACAATGGCTTGATTTTGCATGCAAAATACATGGGCTTCGGCTATTGTATCCATCCACACAAATAGAGTGTGCTTATTGGTCAATCCCATCTGGACACCCTCAAAGTATTGTCACAAATTCCACGCACGTGCGATTGCTCACAAGCCACACCCCAGCCCCCCAAACACCAGTTGCAACCAGTCCTATGTGCAAACACATGGGCTGTCTTTTTGTTCACAATCATTTATGGGGCTTTTATAAACTAATTTAGCAAAAAGGGGCATTTTCGAACCGCTACTTTTTTAATTGCAGGCATATGTCCCTGGTTTTTGTTTTGTTTTGATTATGTTTGTATTTTGTATGTTTTTATGCCGAATAAATAATAATAATAAAAGCCACCTCTTCGAACCAGCTGCTTCTCCTTCTGTTTTTTTGTTTAATTAGTTCCTTCAGTTGTTAGCTTTGTTAGGGTTCCTGCGCCAGGAGTGTCACCTGTGACAGACATAGCGCATTACAAGTTTCCTTTATTATAATGAGCTCTAATTGTATAAAGATCAAAAGGGGAACTATGATCAAATTAAAGTTCTCAGCTCCCAAGTTCCTTTTGCAGAAGGGAACAGACTAAGACAATCGCGAAGCACCAACTATTTTGGTATAGAGTAAACTTAAAGAACATGGGTAACATCATCATGGGGCGGGGTCGGGGTTGGGCTGGGGGGGGGGGGGCAGATAATGCAAGTCTTGCTGCTCAGTCACCTGCACGTGTACGTCTCGATATGTGGAGATTGTGCAGTAATTCACCAGAACCAGAACACTACAAGCTTTCGTTACAGGGTTAGGGCTGTTCGTCAAATGGCGCTCCTTGACCCTATCCCTACAAATAGTTATGGGTATCACCGAAATTATTTTTCAATAAAACACAATACGAATCACTTGAAATATTTCTATAAAAATAATGTTGTGTTTTGAAAAAATACATTAATCCAAAACCTTGCCAAATCAAATAAAACACATATTTCAACATCAAAAATTCCTTTCTTAAAACTTTATTACAAATATATATATTTATATTCCAGATATAAAATCCTTTACCTACAATACTACAATTAAGGATAGGCTAATCGCAAAAAACAGTAGGCCTACTACATTGGATGACCTCATACAAACCAATTTAGAAAATACAAATTGTTTTACCTTGTAGGCCTACATAGAAACACAAATATTTCTCACAATTTATCTTCGTCATCAGTTATTGAATTTAATAGAGAGGGTTTGGACAGAATATACACCAAGATGGCAACTACGCAAAATAATTCTGCTACTCTAGTTATCTAAGAAATGAATGTCTAGGAATAAACAAAAAGTACATGGTGAAAACTTAAGTAGAAAACAAATATGATTCAAATCAATAAGCAATTTCAGTAATTTTATACTTTTCAAACTTGATCAAAGGATGATCTGCTCAAAGACGCCAAGGCTTCAACCAAAATGTGAAAAAAAATTAACAATGACTTATTATATAACTATATCATCACTAGTAATCCAACACAGGGTAAACTGGCTGGGTAACTTTTAAATAATTTAGGATTGATCAAATAAAAGTTGACAAGAGCCAGACTTGAATCTGCTGTTTAACCCTCAATTAAAATACAACTAAAATTAAAGTCACACTGACGTAAAGATTGAATCAATTTAAATTTCAATTACAAATTATTCTTGTCTCAAAACCAACCCATGCCCACAACAAAGTAAGAAAACAATCAACACTGATCCCCCCCCCAAAAAAAAAGGGGGTGGGGTGAGTTGGGTATTATTTATACCTAATATATCACTTATGACATCATTTCTATTTTGAGATGTTATTTAAATATCTCTAAAATAACGAGACCAAACTAAAAACCCAGCAGGACAACTGTCGGTTTGAAGAGAGAGATAGACAAAAGGGCAGTCAAAACAGAACAAAAGCTCATGAAAATTTTGTCTTGTTTTTAAATTGTCAGCAGTCACTTGTCGCTAAAGCTACAACCACGACACACTGAGTGATTCTTTCAAGTTAGTTTGAGTTATGGATGAAGCTTATCTTCAACAGAGTTCAACTTCACCACATAATATCTACAATTTTCTGACTGCTTTTGATAATTTCATACACTCTTGATTTGTTGAGATGTAGAACAAAGAGCCATTCAAACAGCTTTATTCCACGTACTGCATATCTTTGGAACTCCTTGCCTGGTGCATGTTTCCCTCCATCCTACAATCTAGACTGTTTTAAGAGGAATATCAATTCCTACCTCCAGTTACCCCGAGTTATTTCCATCCTTAATGTTTTCTTCTTGTGGCCCCTTACCATGAGTGGCCCTTAGACTTGTTTGGAGGTGAACTTGCATTAACAAATATGAATATTAACAATTAATTAACTTGAGAACAATATCAACATTATAACAGATGTTTAATTTTCCTATCAACATTCCCTTAAAATATCAACATTCCCTTGTTACAATATTATACATTCCAATGATCATCCAAAACTTGAAATTTAAATTTTAGGGTAACATACAATTACTCTACAATTTGTCTTCTTAAAAAAAATAGCGTTACTTTTTAAAGCATTTTTGTACACGTAAGTCTTTCTTAACCTCAATTAAATAGTCCCAGTTTAATCCCATTGGTTTCTCGCTTTAGAAGTTACTAGCAAACAGCTCTCATTTTCATAAAAATGCTAAGAAGTCATTAATCATTTTGAACTTTTAAAGTTGTACAAATAAACACAAATATTGAGGGTAAAAAACCCTCAATTTATGGCAGGGTATAATTAAAGTATGAAAGTACTTGCTACAAAAAAGTCATTACCATAACAGAAATAGAAAATGGACAAACAAGCTAGTTAACACAAGTATTTATAACTCTGTAGAACAATACAATTACAAGGAGGCGTTTTAAACAGAATGAAAAATTGAGCTGTCTTCATTAGATGATGATTTGTCTGAATTAAACAGAACAAATTGTCTTTAGAGTGAAGCTTCACCAATCTCATCAGCAGCAATCTGATCACTGTCGACACTTGTACCTGTCGAAAAAAGAAAAACAGAAGAGTGTAAAAATCAAACTTTTATAAAAATGATTTTGTGATGCAGAAGCAAAAACCTGGAGTTTCTTTCAAGATTTCTCCTTCACAAGTTGCAAAGAAACTCTACTCTACACTAATTTTAAGTTAAGCAATGTTAAAGTTTCCATTTGTTAGGGGTTGGTAAGGTCTATTGTGTAGTAAGAGTCACAAAATTATCAATTGGGTTATTTTTGCCTTCTGTGTTTATCGAAACATTCACACAAATATTATGCAACTAATTTTAAAAACTACCCCAACTGGCTTTTGACCAAGGGCTCGCTGTTGTACATCGGCGTGTGACCAACAAAACATTTCAAGCAATGACTGTTCACAAATGTGTTTCAAGAAAACTGAAAGTGAAAGTTTTGTTGTTTTTCAGCAATTCATTAGTCATTACAGACAAATTTCATTGTGGTTGTGTTTTTGAGATATTGTCAAAAATCTGGAGCGGTTAACGTCTAAGCAGGAAGAACAATCCGTGGAATACATAATCTGAGAAAACGTTTCTCATATTTAAACATTTATTAATCCCCTCTCTAAAACCACATTCCTAAAAAGGGCATCGTTTCTTAAAATGTTACACATTATCAACAGCTGTGCAGTGTTTCTACAAATTAAGTTTTTATGGTCAACAATTTTGTAAGTAATTACCAAGGTATATCCTCCCTTTGATACTTTAAAGTGTGGGGGGGGGGTGCAGAGATTCTTGATACTTACGGCGTTTTGACTGCAGTACCCAATTAGGTCCAGTTACTCTGCCCTCTAGAATGTCAAGTAGAGCTCTGTGCAGGAACTCATATTGATGCTGTGTCATAATGGGGAAAAAGTAAAAGACATATTTAAACCAATTCAATATATAGTTTTTTCTATTTTCTCCAATGATAGCTCTTTAGGTGTCCAGGTTTATCTTGTTGTTCATGGCCAGACTGGGTGTTTATGGATTTTATCCTTAAATCCTTGACTTGTGCGATGTTTCTTGTGCAATTATTATTTGTATCTACCTTTTGTTACTTTTTGATATTTGTGGTGCTTTTTAAACTTGTACTAGCAATGTAATTTCTTCCTTTTAAGAGACTAATCAAGTTTCTTATGTCTTATGTTTTATGTCTTTTCATTTTTTATATATTTATTTATTTTTTGTTTGGGGGAGGGGAAGGGAAAGCGGGCTCCTGTACTTACCACAGTCTGCACCATATTGGTTCGTTCTTCCCTCTCCATTGCTACTGTACCAAACACATCAATGTACTTCTCATCCAGAGATAGATGCTGAGTGAGTACATCCAATGCAATGAATACTCCGGTACGTCCAATGCCAGCTCTGTAGAAAGATAAAGACATTAAGAATTATACCAAGGAGGGTTATTTTTAAAATATGTTATGATGTTTCTTCACTGGCACAACAATACACAAAGAAATATACCTGGTAATAAATAGATAAAAATGTATAACAAATACACTACAGCAGTAGAAACAAAATATTTAAAAGTTACAACAAATCCCCGGTTAGTGGCAAGATCTCCCCTAATACAAAGGGGACAAAGGGTACTGGAATTCATGATTAAAATCTCCCTTTTTCTTGGGGTTGACTGTGTAATTGCTGAATCCAGCCATTTTTTATTTTGTTGTCTCATGAGGGTTAAAACAGATGGATAGGCTGCCACTATTGTTTATCGATGGAATAATATGGGAGGTAAACAGTGAGGCTCAGTAGAGAAAGTGGTGAATTTTGAATTAGCCAGTGATTATAATAATAATCAAAGTGGCTCTGTGGTTTGAAGGATACATTGTAGAACTGTAAGCTGTAACTTACCCGCAATGGACAAGCAAGGGTCCAGCATTGTGGGGCAGAGCCGAGCGAACAGCACGGATAAAGTTCAATATCTGGATAGAGCTTTTGGGTACACCGTGTTCTGGCCAACCGATAAAATTGAACTGGCGAAGAGAACGTACCTCAGATTCCTGTTTAAAAAAAAATTCATAACATGAGCAGATTTAATATTGAGCGAAATATTGAAATAATCATAACGCCAAGTGAAAATTTATTATAAGATTAGTGCTTACCAGAAACAGGTTAATAGTCTAAGTACCAAGTTACATTTGAAATTTGCGACTGGTATCCTGCTCTTTTGTGCTTAGCAGAAAGGTGTTAAACATAATCCCCTGCTGAAGCAGCTGTATAAAATTTGGCCCAGATTAAGGAAAAATGTACCAAACATCATGTAGTGAATATTCATTTTTGGTTTTACCCATACACCAATGTGTTTTAGAACTGTTTATTAAGTTGAAATGACTTACAGATTCCAAACAGAAATCTCTGACGATGTAGCCATGTTTAGTTTCCTCACGTTCCGACACCTTATTGACTGTGATATTACCAAAGGTGATTGGTGTGGAATCACTCGGCCAGTACTGTACAAACTTCACCTATAGAGGGCGACAAACACATGATATCAAACAATGAATGTCAATATGTAAGAGCAGGGCTTGGATTTGCCAATGAACAACAGAAACCAGACCAGTGATTTAAGCACTGGGCCAGTATTAAAACTCAGTACCTGACAAGAAAATAATAACAAATCTTAGGTAAATGTTTTCCTTTCAGCTTCTTGTAATCATTGCAACCATTTTGGGGTAAGATTTGCATAAAGGTTTGATATGCAAACGCAAAGGAAATGCTGAAAACAAATTTTGGGATTGAACAAAGAAAAAATGATTTGAGCGAGACTTGAACCTGCGACCTCCAATTTAACATGATGGCGCTCAACCAACTGAGCCATTTAGACCTTATGTTGGCGGTGTCCCTCATTTGTCAATATCTTTGTTTGAGGGTTAACTGTAACTTACCCGTCCATTCTCCACAGGGCTGCCAATCACAGCAATGGCTGGGGTGTTCTGCTCCCAAATCATCTGCCAGAAGTCATTGACTGTGTTATCTTTAGGTCCCTGGCTGGCGATATACTCATTGGTACTGTTGAAACCCTAGACAGAAACAATAACGAGAATATTCCAATAAACATCACCCACATATCTACTGTTGAAACCATGGACGTAAACAATAACAAGAATATTCAAATAAACATCACCCACATATCTACTGTTGAAACCATGGACGTGAACAATAACAAGAATATTCAAATAAACATCACCCACATATCTACTGTTGAAACCCTGGACGTAAACGATAAAAAGAATATTCAAATAAACATCACCCAGATGTCTACATTACTAATGAGGTACTCATGATTAACTTCTGAAACATCTTTTGGAGCCTGTAAGAACTTGATGTCATCAACACACTAAGCAACAAAGCAACTTACCGTTACGGAGCTGGCGTTGATGTAGTCCTCTCTTTTGTCCAGGCAAATTCGGTTATAGTCAACTGTCAAACATATTAAAAAATAGTCATTACATATATGTTGTTCGATTGAATTCTTTATTTATTTATCAAAATGTTTATTTATACAAAATGTATATATTTACTTGTTTTCTTATTTATATTATCAACAACATTACCGTCACTAACAGGTATCACTACATAAAAAGTTTAATAATTAAATGTTTAAAAGCATAAAAAGTAAATGTGAATAGTTAAAAATTATATAGAATAGAAATTAAGATAAATAAATATGCACTTATATAAGACAACAATATAAAAAATCAACTCTTAAATTTACCTTAATACATGGACATGAACCAGAAAAGAAAAACAAAACAAATATGAAACAAATATTCAAAGATTTGTTGTTTATATGAAGTCACTTTGGGTGTCAAACAGAGACATATCCAACTATTTTGGGGGGCCACAACCACACAACGAGACAGTTTATGTGTAAGTATTTTTTCTAACCCCCCCCCCCCCCCCGCCCCCAGTACATCTTTTATTTGATTCTGTTGTGTTTTTCTCTAGAGCACTTAGGGACATCTTTTTTAAATATGCATAGTAGTTAACATTACTATGTGTCATGCGCTAAACAAGCATGGTTAATTATTATTATGGTATGCAAGTCAGCATTGTTAATATTTTCAATGATCGTTTGGTACAAAGTTTGACAAATAATTATTTTACAAGTCTTCCTTGCATCGTTTGTACATGACAACTATTCCGAGATTTGGACCAACAAGTTTGAATTTTGAATTTCAAAATGAATGTCCTTTTCTAGGACTGGCCCCGTAAAGATGGATAATATTTGTGTTACTGTGCTTAGTGGCTTAATACTTACATGGAACTATGTTAGGGTAACGGTTCTTATCCACGTTCTGGGTTAGATTCCCAACAGTCTTGGCATGACTCTCTCCCAAAAAATTCAGATCCTGTGAAAGAAAAAGTTTCATGAGCAATTTTCAAAAGAATCCTTTTGGAACTCTGAATCCAAAGAGTATGTTATGAGTTTGGTGACAAATAAACCGCCTTGGGGGATCAGGGGCCGATTGCACAAAGATCTAAGATTGATTGTAACTTCAAATCAATTGTAGTATCTAAGTAAAATGTGATGACACATTACAAATCACTACGGTGATACTGAAAATTTGTCTTGCGATGAATTTTATTGCTTTGTGAAATTGGCCCCTGGTTATTATTTAGTGGTACCCGCCCCTCCGTTTTCATCCCTCTGGTCTCTGGTTCGAATCCTGCCTCAAGACAGTTTTCTTCCCATACCTGACACTGACATTTCCTTGATCAGCTCATATTCAAGGGTTTCTTCATTTTAAAAGTTTTTTGTTGGTGCTTTTAGCAGGATGGATAGGAAACAAGAAGAAATGTTCAGTTTTAGATGTGAGAGGAAAACCCCAGTGGAGAACACCCTCGCAATCAGATAGGGAATGAAAACCAAATCCACATGCAAGGCTCTGGACTAAGATGGGATTCAAAGAGAGGTCCGCAAGGAGAAGGGCAGGGAAAGAAACCACTGAGCCAATCTGATGCCAAAATCACAAGTTGTACCCCCCCCCCATCTCTCTGAAAAAGTAACAAATAAAAAATAAAAAAATTATAAATACAATTTAGATTTAAAAACTTACATCATATTCTTTGCCAAAGTTGTCTCCAAGTTTTGATGAGAGCTTGCGGACATGTTGTCCAAACTTCACCACCTCCACTGGCCTAAAAATCAAATAAAAGTGATTTATTTATTTAGATTAAAGAACTATTGTAAAACAGAAGAATAATATTGACCAGATATTACGGGTGCTTTCAAAACACTTGTAAAGTATGGGAAAGCTCAAGTAAAGAATTTCTGAGTTTGGCCGACAAAACTCAGAAACTAAAAATCCTTTCCAGTCAGTGGGTGTTTACATTGTCATTTAATCTTCAACCATTAACTATTTAAACATTTTCCACCTCAGTTTCTCTAATGGTTCATAATTTAACAAATAAAGATAGTTTATTTCTTTTATTATCAATTAAAAATAGTTAATGGCCTGATGTTTTGACAATAGCAGAGTTGAAAGGCAAAACAAAATGTCATAAAGCTTTACATGATGTGGATAAAGAAACTATAAATAAATAGTTAACTTGTGGGTTCAACCATGTGTAAATCTCTTCTGTGGGAGTGTTCGCTCTGAAAAGAGCAGGTGTGGTCTCGACATTTCAACAGAGTAACTCTGCTCATCATTTATTTATAGTTGTTTCCTAAAAATGCCATACCTTCAAAACTGTCACTTATGTCTACAAAATCCTTCACACCCAATCTCCATCATACCTGGTTGAACTTGTACATTCCCACAACTCTAATACTGCTTATGCAAACAGGCAATGACTGCGCTCATCAGCTAGTTCCTACATGTAGAACTAGACGGAAAGCTGGGGATAGCTCGTTCTCCATAGCTGGCCCTCGCCTATGGAATGAGCTCCCCACGGGTCTGCAAGAGGCGATCTCGTTGCCTGTGTTCAAAAGCCTCCTCAAGACATTTCTGTTTCCCAACCCATCTTAGTTCGTTTGTTTTTCTTCTGTCCTAGTCTCATGTAAAGCACTCTGTTCTCCAGAAAGCGCTATATAAATGCCGCAAGTTATTATTATTACCTTGACTTGGGTCCTCTCTTTGGTGGTGGTGTATTCGGGGTGAGTTGCTCTTGGGAGCTGGTGGTGCCATAAATATTATTTGCATTCTCGTTGGCTTGAGACGGGAATGACTCCTTCTCTCTTCTGAAAAGGAGAGAAAAAGAGAAACAATTTCTAGATTTCTAATTTCTAGTAACAAAGTTTGTAGGAAATGAGAGATCGCAATAAAGGATAACACAGTCTTGGTCCGAGTAGCAGAATTCTAGCATTAATCTCAGAGAAATAAAATGTAGAATTGAAATCCGAATTGAAAAACAAGTTTAATATTTCAAAAATCACAAAGAATTGGTTTCTGATTTCTATAATACACTGGAAATCTAGTTGTACAGTTTCAATTTCAGATACACAACTAAAATAACATCATATTTTAACTGAAAGAATGCGGCAAAAAAAAGGTATTTGTAAAGACTTATATCCACACTTTGTCTGACTCAACATACACATCAAATAACAAACTTGTGGAGGTTTTAAGCTCAATCGGACATCTGAGATGCAAGAAAACAGCGGAAAACACCACCACTGTTTTCATTGTTTTAAACTACAAAGTTCAAAGATATATACTTTTACTCATTACTTACCGTTGTTGCCTTCTTTTAGCGGGTTTGTTTTTCTTATCACCGGCGACACAAGCACAGAGGCACATAATAAAGGCAATGATCAGAACAATGATCATGAACGGAATAAGGGCGTACATAAACCACCATGGATCAAACTCTGCAATACAACAGACAATCAACGATTATACTCCAATAGACTCCAATAAAAAACAAACAAAACACAAGTTGTTGAGTTACTGCCACAGTCTGAAAAAACATCTATTCCAAAAGAATGACTTTGACAAAGTGAAAGATAAAATATCAAGCCCGCCAAAAACAAAACTTCTGACCCGCAGGCAGCCACTTTGATTGGTTAAAACAAAAACAATGCTGTACATCGATTTGTTACAGCATGACACAGAAACCCAGCAATGAGTTTTGGACACTATGCAGTGGAAGCACAGGGGAAAACAATCAATAATTAATTGCTTATAAGATAACACAAAGCAGATGCCCTGCGGGTAAGCCCAGAACATGCTGTGTACAATGTAATGTTACGCTGAGTATAAGACCTTTCATCCTTATGGTCATAAAAGGAATTAATTTCAAACCAGGTTTAGGAGGTTCCAACCATTACCAACACTAAGCCGACAGTATCAGGTTTCAAATTCATAGCAATTGCTTAAGCAGCCAATAGTGATATACAAATTTCTGCTTCATAAAAATATGCAGGACACCAGTTGAAAAGAATTGTACATACACTTTGATAGTTTGGCTGGTGACCTTAAACTGGTCGGCACAATTTTAAGCATGAAAACTAATCCAGTAAAACTGGTACAAAAAGGGAGCAGGAAGAATGAATTTACAAATACAAATGAAAATATCTTATCGAAACTGCTAGACAATAAAACAACAGGCAATTTTAAAAGTGTATAGTTTTTTTTTTACTTTGGACTGTTAATAATCACTCAAGTGCATGAGTTCGTCGCTACTTACTTGTTGTGATGACGTCCGACCATGGAGAGTCCGTGGACTGACCATTCTCAGTGTAAGCACGCACACGCACTCTGTAAAGAAAAATACAAAAAACAATTTATTTCTATTATGCTGATCTCGGTCTAATGTCCGTAAGCCATTTTATTGCTAGGTCCTCAGCCAGATGAAGGGCTTTGATGCCATCATCAAGGTTAGAGAGTGGGCAGTCATTAATATAACTCATAATGCACGTTTACACATGGCTTTGTGATCTCCTCTCAACCAATCAGAATGCATACTCTGTCTCAAGTATTTATGGAAGGTCTTTAAAGAAACAAAGTACATCAAATTATTAAAACAATTTCTGAAGTTTTCAATTCTAAAGTTTGCATCTAAAGTTTTTCTTACGTATCAGGCAAGTTTTAAAGTAAATGAAAATATCATACCTATATTGTGAAATTGGTTTCAGAGCTCCGTTACAATACCCAAAGCTTGGGCATGTTTCCTCTTGCCCGATGGTGAAATCAACAGTGTCGCCATTCGTAGAAGTCTGGCGCCGGCGACGAGCCGTGTTGAATGGATTGAAGGGTTCAGAGGTCTGGTATACGGGCCAGACAGAACGCCCTCGAATTTGTTGATAACTGGGAAGAATGGCCCCTGCAGTTTGATTTGCTGGAGGGACAAGACGGACAAATGCAATATTTATTAAATTTTGTTTATTTCAACTACCAAAAAAAACCTGAGAAATCTGAGAACGCCTTGGAAGCCTTTCTAAGGCATCTGAAAAAATTTTACAGGGGTTTTTTTTTCTGTCATTATTTTATTGCAAAATAGATGACCAAAGGGAGACTTTTGAATGCTGGGTGGCAGCAGACGTACCAGGTAAATTTCCATTGTTTACACAGTTATCTGGTAAGTCTGTTGCCACCTACCGTCCCAAAAGTCTCCCATCGAGCCCACGTTTTCACAGGTTTGTTATTTTATGCACATGTTGGGAAACGCTATGTGAAGATACCAGTCATTGAGGAGAATGACCAAAAGTGTATCCTGCTTTTATTAACAACCCCAAGTTACCTCTTTTTAAAGTTTGCAATCCACACTTACCTCCTACTTGGACTACTACAAGGGTGTAGGCCGTGACGACGCCATTCTTATCCGAGAAGAGGGACTTTGGAATGCGCACGGTGATGGAGGAAGAAGTAACTAGAAGAACAAACTCTGCAAATGGTATTTGCTGTCCGCTGAAAAATGGAGCTGTAAAAAAACATAAGTACATTTTTGATTACGATCAGTAAAAAAATCGTTGGTTAAATATTGTTAAATAATAACAGTAAAGAGTTTACCAGAGTTTACCAAAAGATAGGTTTATTTCTTTGCCTTGGATGGATACAGACTATACAAACACAACAACGGTTTACAATAAATAAATGATTTACAATAAAACACGTACATTGGTTTAGCTTTCATTGTGAATGTTAAACGGTTTACAATCAAAACAGGTATTGGTTTAGCTTTCATTGTGAATATTAAACGGTTTACAATCATAACAGATATTGGTTTAGCTTTCATTGTGAATATTAAACGATTTACAATCAAAACAGGTATTGGTTTAGCTTTCATTGTGAATATTAAACGGTTTACAATCATAACAGATATTGGTTTAGCTTTCATTGTGAATATTAAACGATTTACAATCAAAACAGGTATTGGTTTAGCTTTCATTGTGAATATTAAACGGTTCACAATCATAACAGATATTGGTTTAGCTTTCATTGTGAATATTAAACGGTTTACAATCAAAACAGGTATTGGTTTAGCTTTCATTGTGAATATTAAACGATTTACAATCATAACAGATTTTGGTTTAGCTTTCATTGTGAATATTAAACGGTTTACAATCATAACAGATATTGGTTTAGCTTTCATTGTGAATATTAAACGATTTACAATCAAAACAGGTATTGGTTTAGCTTTCATTGTGAATATTAAACGGTTTACAATCATAACAGATATTGGTTTAGCTTTCATTGTGAATATTAAACGATTTACAATCAAAACAGGTATTGGTTTAGCTTTCATTGTGAATATTAAACGGTTTACAATCATAACAGATATTGGTTTAGCTTTCATTGTGAATATTAAACGATTTACAATCAAAACAGGTATTGGTTTAGCTTTCATTGTGAATATTAAACGGTTTACAATGAATACAGATAATGGTTTACCTTTGATTGGAAGTGTTATTGAATTCAGAGACACAGCTTCACTTGAGCCCTCAGTGTTGGTGGCTTGAATCTGAAAGTGTGATAGAATAAATCATCAATGACTTGGTCATTAAATTAAAAAAAATTGAGAAAATACTTTAAGTGCCTGGAAGATTTCATGCCTTTCTTCCAGGCACACAAGGGAATGCTCGTTGTTTGAAAAAGAAAAACAAATGTATTTGACAATGCCAGATCTTTTTTTTTTTTATTCTACATTTCAAGGAGCAACAAATTCTTTAGGGGAATGACTTACCGAGAGAATATAGCTGTAGCCGGCCTTCAGCGGTGAAATAATCTCGTCAAACTGAATGTCGTTTGGCAGAGCTGTGATGGTCTGGAAAGCAGTATCGCTCGGTTCACCCTGAAAAACAAAAAACAAAGTTCATGAAAACATGTCATGTCTTAGGTACAGTCAATAAAATCTTTTAACCATTTAGTGCAGATGTAACCTCTGGAATGACACAGATGTAGAAAGGTTCAACTAAATACTGGCTCGCCAATATGCCAACAAGTTTGATTGACGGGTTGGGAGAGGAGGGTTGCTGGAAACCTTGGAACCTATCAAAGGCTGTCTCAGCGAGATAATGGAAGCCTGCTGCTGAGAACTGATGGTTCCAATTCTTCCAATTCATCAGAGGGTTAGAGGTAGGGTCATCGTTTGGTTTTTGTTAATGTAATGTGGGTTTATAAGTAAAGTTATCAAGAAAGGACAATACAATAAAGGTTTTTATTAAGTGCTTTGATTTAAGCACAAAATTGTCAAGACCGGGACTCGAACCCAAACTCTGCTGGTCAGAAACACCAGAGCTTGGGTTCAGTGCTCTCGACCACTCAGCCACAACATGCAATTTTAACCAATGTTTAATCACATATAATTTTGCAAGAACACCAGCCTAATTAGTTTGTTATTTGAGGGGGGGGGGGCGGGGGGATTCCATACCGGTTTAGTTCCTGTGACGGTGACAAGGTAAGCCAAGATGAGACCGTTTGGACTCTCAGGTGCCTTGAAGGAGACGCGGATCTGGTCCGAGTCAAAACTGATGACCTTAAAGTCTCGGACGAGGCCAGGTCCTAGAAAAATGCCAACAAAAACAAAGTCAACAATGTACAAAAATAACAAGCTATGAGAAGATGCTGTTCTAGCAGGTTATGCTTTTCACTCGGGTGAAATTTAGAGTGAGAAAAGCATAATTCAGTATGTTACTATGCGATTACATAGTCAAAAAGAAAAGAGGAGGTGACAGAATCTATCCTGGATAAACCCTCCTCTACCTTGACTGAGTTTGTGACTTAAACCCTCCTCTACCTTGACTGAGTTTGTGACTTAAACCCTCCTCTACCTTGACTGAGTTTGTGACTTAAACCCTCCTCTACCTTGACTGAGTTTGTGACTTAAACCCTCCTCTACCTTGACTGAGTTTGTGACTTAAACCCTCCTCTACCTTGACTGAGTTTGTGACTTAAACCCTCCTCTACCTTGACTGAGTTTGTGACTTAAACCCTCCTCTACCTTGACTGAGTTTATGACTTAAACCCTCCTCTACCTTGACTGAGTTTATGACTTAAACCCTCCTCTACCTTGACTGAGTTTGTGACTTGTAGAGCCTCAGTCTTCTTGGTATTATATTTCAGAAAAATTATAGACTTTTACACAGTATAAGAAAACTAGGATTGTACAAAAGAAAATTAACAAGAGTGGGACTTGAACCAGTGTCTTCCAGATTAACGTGCCTGGCTCTACCAATTGAGCTGTCTAGCCCTATGTTGATGGTATCCCTACTTGCCAATATCTTTGTTCAGGGGTGCTAGTCAGAAGCCATTTCACATGTAACTGCTGTGTAGCCAGGGATCACAACCAAGTTTATGAAACAACCTGGGAAGCGGCAGCAGAGGGATCACCTTAAGGGGATGAAACTTTTTATTTACCCAGTCAGCTTCCCTTGTGTGTTATTACTTTTAAAAAGATCAACAAAAATTGGTAGACATTATTTAGATTTACTTATAACTAAAGCTAGAGTCAACTCACGAGTAGGGAATGTTCTCTGCCGAAGCTGCCGAGGGCGACTCACAACATTTCCGATCTTAGTACGCACTTCAAAGTCGACAGTGACATGAGGCTGGATTCCGCTTAGCAGCATGCTGTTGGTGGTGGTGAAGAATGGAGACTGGGGAAAGAACTCAGGCTCGTTCGGAACGAAGGTAACTTCATAGCCGTCGCGCGGGCCAGCAGCGTCCTGCCATTGGAATTCAATCGTTGTGGTTGTCACTCTGACGATGGAGAGGGGACCGGGGGTGTGAGGCACTGCAGTAGGGAAGAATATAATCAAATCAGTTAAATTATTTAATAAAAATGTTCTTAATAATGAAAATAATCTGAGATAATAATAGTGGATTCTCATAAAGCGTCAACAATCCGTCACTCAATGACGCTTATGACACTTCAGCATATTTTATAAGGTACGGTGTACCCCCCTTTCCCTACTCTGTCTTCATTGTTTTCTTGAGATCCCAGGAATCTATAAAGGAGTTTAAGTGGGTACTTCTGAACAAGAGGAGAATGGTGTGATAAAGTATGGGAATATTGGGGGGGACACACCCTTTACATGACATAGCATATGGTATATAAATGGGGGAAAAAACTCAGCTAGGGTCGATGTGTTAGGCCATTAAATAATTGTTTGGAAAATAAATAAATAGATAAAATGCTTACAGGTGTAGAAAACTCGCTGTATAGGAACGCTAGCCAGGTTCTCATCCACATTCTGGATGTGTGTTGTAATCGTCACTGTGTACTCACTAGCCACCTCTAATCCCTGGAACATCAGATCACGTGGGGAGTCCTTCAGAACCTTGGTCTCGGCAAGGTTGACTGACGGGCTGAAAGTCACGGTGTAGAAGTCCAACTCACCCACTGAGCTTGGCCACTCGATTCTGATTGATGTCTCGGTCGGTGTGTGAGTTATGTCAGTTGGTGCAGCTGGACCTGTAAGAGATCATTCAAGTGCATGTGTGAGATGGTGTCCAAGCATTTTTCGCTTAGCAAAGATATCTTGCTAAGCAGTATTTTCTACTTCACAGCTTCATGAAATTTGGCCCTGGTAGCTATACATTTGTCAAGCAATCTTAAAAGTAGCAAATAAATTACTTACGAGTCCGAATGGAGACAGTAGCGGGGGTACTTCGCAAAACCTGGTTGCCCACCAGATTTGACACTGCGACTAGCGAGATCATGTAGAATCTGCCCGGGGTGAGGTCAACTAAGGTCGTGCTGTCAGCCTCAGAGGGCAGGGTAATAGGCTGGGTGGATGTACCGACAGGGTCATAGGTCACCTCGTAGTGGTCCACGATGTAGGTTCTATCGATGAACCACTGGAGGTCGATTGTTGTCTCTGCTCTACCTGTGCTTATGAGAGTAGGCCGCGATGGGTCTGAAAAATAAAGGACAAGGAAGAATAAGGGTAATTCAGCAGAAATTAACTCCCCAAAAATGAGTCACATAATATAATAACAGTGGCTTCTTACTGCCGCTCAGTGACACTCCAGCCATTTCATCATTCAATATTTCCTGCAAGGTGTTGTGGATCTATGTTTGTGAAGTACAAGACTAATACCTTTACATGTTACGGTTTAAAAAGTGCTGTGGCACAATATGTTGCCAATCAAACCAGGAACACCGGGGAGAACCCCTTCGCTTATCAATAAGTGCACTGGGTTCTTTTATGTGCATATACACAACACACAGGACCAACGGCTTCAAGTGCCATCCAAAGTGTCTTGCTTAAGGACACAAGTGTTACGACCGGATCTCACACCCACACTCTGCGAACCAGAAACATCAGAGCTCGAGTCCGGTGTTCTTATTTGCTGGGCTTTGATGAATGGCTTTGCAGGGTTATCCAGGCCTTAATACTAATCACCCCCACTCCCTTACCTGTATTTGCCAAGACAGTGCTGGGTGCGCTTGGTACATTTCCACTAACAGTAGTAATGGTGACGCTGTAAGACCGCGCCGCCAGAAGGCCAGTAAACGCCAACTCCCGATTCTGATTAGGGTAGACGTTGAACGGGGTCCGGGGAAGACCGTTGTCGGAGGGGTCGAGGGTGAGGGTATAGTAGTCAAACATCCCAGAGGCTGCATCCCAAGAAACGGTCAACTCAGACGACGTCACGCTGTCAAGCTGGAGGGTGACTGCATCCGGTTCTGGAAGGTGAATTTCAAATATTGGTGTTTAGTTGCAACAACAGAAACAAAATGTCCTTAGAACATCATTTTGTTTGATTAAAGTTGTACAGACCTCAAAACAAGTTAAGCTGGTAGCTTTAGCAGTGTACTGGGGCTAGTCAATCATACCACTATTCAAACATGGTACTAGCAGGGCTGTTTAAATTTATAACACATTTAGGCTTCCACTGAAGTTTCTTGTAAAGTAGCCCACCATAGTTTGTACTTGTCGGATTTGAGAAGTTTTTTAACTTCTCAAAAGCAGCCCAGTTTTTAAAACTAATGTTGTCATATATAAGGGAATCAATGTGTGGTGAAGAGGTTTTCAACTAGTGGTTTAAACCCAACGAGGCCTGGTTCTTGATAATTTTACCGAGACGAAGTCGAGGTAAATTATCAAGAACCAGGCCTCGGCGGGTTTAAACCACTAGTTGAAAACCGATTCAACACACTTTGATTCCCATTCATAAATAAAAAACACCAACACTTTTTGGTCAAAAAGTAAAATAAATGCAAAAAATATAACTGTTCAATGATTTCTTTCAACACAACACCCCTCCAGCTATGAACCGGTAAAGCCCTCCGTCGCCCTCGGGTACACAACTCCTTATAAGGGAATGCTGTGCGCGTCGCACGAATCGCGTGATGTGGCACAACTGTTTCAGCCGTTGCTCTCGACCAATAGGAATGAAGAAACTGTCTTGTAAGAACAGGTGCAAGCTCGCGTGTCTCGCCCATGTTTCAACACTTTTTACTGGTCATAAACAAAGGTTTATACACACCCACGTGACGCGCTCTTCACCAATAGGAATAGCGAAACTGTCTGAGGTATTTATGAATATATCTTTATGATGGTCAAATGAGATTGAATTCACAAACTAACAATTGCTTTTGAAATTTTGTTTTTTTATTAAGCCCACTGAGTAAGCTTATAAGTGGTGCTTACTTGCCCATATCAGCTTTTACTAAGCAATGTATGCCGGGGTAGTGTTAAGGGTGAGCCTTTTACATTTGTTTGTTAACAACACACCATGTGATCTCACAACGAGCTGCGACGAAATTCAAGTTAAGGAGGTCGGTTTCGACCTTGGTATGCCTTGAATGCTGTCAATGTTTCTAACATTTGTGTTTGCAATGAACAGCTAAAAATGCATTGCATTACATGTAGACCCCCATTGGTCCTCGTCCAGCATGCCTGCTTCACCATGAAATAATTGGAACCCATCTGGTCTGCCATTTTGATGGGGAACAGAGCTCTGCCAGGCCCTACCAGAATACGCCTGCAACTGTGCCCTCAAACTCTGTACTACTGGGATTAATAGCAAGCAATCTCAATGCATGCGTAGCAACACTTGAAAGGAGGAATAGTGAAGATATTTATTTAAAGTTTCACCCACTTGTACGCTCTTCCAGGACGAAGGGACCAGCCTTGGTGTCTGCTCCATCCATCAGAGTCAGCTCGATTGTGTAGAGCTGGCCGGGGACCAGTTGACTGAAGTCTAGCGCCCTCTGGAGGTTCCTAGGAATGGAAAATGGTGAGTTGGTGATGCCGTCTGGTGGCGAGTACCTCAACACGTACAGGTCAAAGTCACCGAAAGCTTCTGTAAAAGCAACGCTGATTCTTCTGTCTGTGACCTCCGTGGCATACAAGTCAACAGTCTTAGCTGCAGGAGAAAAAGGAGAACAAAACGAGGAAACTTAGAAAAGTTTTCAGTAAATTGAAAATGTATAAATACAGACTGGGTCTTTATAGGTCTGATAGTCTTTTCTGCTCTGAGCCATTGATAAAAAGGCACATGGTATGAACTAATGGGAAACTTACTGAAGCACTGTAGTTCAACACAACTGACGAGACTTGCATCCGTTGGATAGCCGCCTAGGACAAATGGGATACCAGCTTGCGTCGCTAGTCTTACACACAGATGTGTTGTGTCTACACAGATCATCCCGGTAAGGTCAAGGGTCACCACCAGACCATCAAAGGTCAACGGGGTGCCGACCAGGACTTCTTGGTTCTGCTGGGCGGTGGAGAGTGTGGCTTTGACTGGGGCGGTTTCAACTCCACATCCATCGCCACAATTGCTTGCAAAAACATAAAGGTCCCAGCTGTTGTCGGCTTGAAGGCTGCGGCTGTTGGACCACGGTGTGAACAAAACGTCCAGATTGAAGGATGCAGAGTTATCACTTTCAAGGAGCTCATTGGAACCTAAAGTCAATCGGCCGGAGTCTATGGCAACACCTGAGTAAAGGAAAACACAAAAATACATTTAGAACAATATGAAATGGTTTTGCCCTAATTCAATACATGATAAATAGTGTATGGTAATCAAAGGATGTTTAAAGCTTTGTATAGTATGAAAATAAATAAATACTATGACTAGTAAACTTGCAGCTACAACCGCGTGTAAGTCTTTATTGAGAGGAGTCTGAAACGAACCGGTGTGGTCTCTGTATAATCAAACTTCCCGATTCAAGTTGAAAACAAAATCCAGTGGGAGCCCAGCCCTAACCCGGTCTTGTGACTTACTAATGCAGTTGGTCTCTACGCAATCCGTTAAGGAGTTATCATCGGGCAATCCCGTCAGGCTGAAATCGGGTTGTGCACCAGCGCCCTCGCCCAACGTGACGCAGATGTAACGCATCTCTGCACAAGGTATTCCTGTGAAATCCATGGTGGCAATCAGATTCTCTAGGGTGAGCACCGTGGCTGGGTCAAGGTCACGCCCACTTTGAGAGGGAGAAATGGTTGCGTCTCGCTCTGATCTCCTGCAAATAAGTCATTTAAAAAAACCAGTTAGTGATTATTATGCGTTTGTAATATATTTAAAACCGCAAGCATTACAACACAGGACTGTGACATTAATCTGAAAAGAGACGGTGGTACACACTATTGTGTGTCAGAGCCAAAATATTGTGTCTCTTAAAATAGCACTTAAGTTACGCTCGAGTTTGATATTGCAAATCATATTGGATGATATTAAAGGGTCAAACAGTGGGAGGGTTAATAATACCTTGTCCCTGTACCATCAGCTTGGGGAGTCACGAAGACTGTCGCTCTCCACAGGTTGTCCCCAGTGATCCCTGCGCTTGTAGGGGAAGCGGTGACGTTGAGTTCCAAGCGAACCTCCTGGTTAGGCCTCTGCTCAATGAAGGGGTGGTTGGTGATGATGGTACTTGCTACGCTCATTACTTGCACACCTACAGGAAATCAAAGAGTTGTAGTTACTCGTTCTATCGACCCCAAAAACATACCACTATAGGGAAAATATTGCTTATAAAATTCATTTGCTCTGGAGAAACTGGCCAAGAACCTCAATGAAGAGAAGACAAGGAAGGAAGTGTTGGTCTACGATATTGGAGGAAAACACCACAGACTTTATTCCAGGGAAAACCCATGCATTCAGAGAGGGACTGAAACACAATTCACAAAGTGCCCCCAGTGGGATTCGAACCGGGGTCCTAGAGGTGGAAGGCGAGAAAAGATAACACTACACCAACTGACCACCCATCGCCCACCCATCGCCCAATGCCAAGCCCCCTTTTATTTAAGCTTTTTAATCCAAAGAAAGAAATAATAATAAATGCTAGCTTTTTTGCTTAATGCTTAGATCCAGTGGTGTCCTCGAAATAACATGGTTCTCCATGCCTTTCTGTTTCCCATTGCCGACTTGAAATCTGCTGGTTCCATGCAGGCCCGAAATGTGACAGTGTAGGTTAATGTTCCAGGATTCCTCCTTCCATGCTTAGGATAGAAACATTACAATACATAAACCTCCAATCTTTTACACACTCACCATTGCATTCCGTTGCAACACATTGTCTCAGTCCAGACATTGTTACCGGTGTATTAATACTGTAGAAGGGTTGAGCCATGTCCCCGCGCCACACTTCAACGCAGAGGTACGCCATTTCAGTGCAGTACAAGTTGGCCGTCGTTAGCGTTACTGTAATGTCAGTAAGGCTGCTGACCATCCCAGCGGTAATAGGGACTGCTCCATGTATGGAGTCTAGAACTGCGTCTGTTTCAGCCTGTGAGAGAAAACTTATTTATTCTTTCACAAAATAATACCAATTTTGAAGCGCTTTTCCAACATTTCATCAGAGTGCCTTATTACTACCTCTGTTCATTTGGGCACATCTCAACTCTTTTGGAGTATGCAGCACCGACAGCTTAAGTGGCGCACAGTTTCTAATCATTTAAATGAACCTTTAACTTCTGGGTGATGCGAATCAATTATAGGCAAATCAAGAACCCACAATCCTGAACTGGATTCAAACTATAAATAACTCGGCCATCAGGGTCCAAAATAATATAAGCTGATTCAGGAGATAGTATTGCTTCATAATTTGCTGCTAAGCAAAAATGAGCAGGATACCAGTCACATATAATATATGTGAGATGGCAGTTTGGCTGGCAACATTATTATAACAAGCGTAATTATGTTGTGTTTTGCTACTTTTCCTGCTTAAGCTTTATGAATTTAGGCCCAGAACTTGAGTCTGATGCTCTAGATCATTTGGCCACGACACTTCATGAAAGTTGAAGGAGACCATCTCTTTCTTATTCTTTGAAGATGTGATGAATCGCTTTATAAGAACCCAGTATGATTATTAAAACATGCAATGATGCCTCAATTCATCTCTCCAATGCTCTTACCTGTCGTGTGCCGGCACCGTTCTGATCGGCAGACAGGAACACTGTAGTCTTCCACAGGTCCGTCCCACTCACAGTGGCTGACGTTGGACTGGCCAAGACGCTGACGGAAAATATCACGCTACTGGTTGCTGCCAGCTCACGCAACGGAGTAACACTGTTGTCCACCAGACTATTAGGCGAGAATGACACGCCTGGCAAAAGACAACAAACAAACAAAATATATAGATTTTAATGTGTTTGCTTTGTTGTTTCGGGTTTGGTTTTACATTTCTTCCGTTTCCCTTGTAATGTATTGCTTTTCATGCTCTTATATTGTTGAGGTCCAATAAATAATAGCAAAAATGGAAAAAAATAATTATTAATTTTGCAGTGCGCATGTTCTTCAAATTTTTTTACACCAAAACTGTCTGTATACTTCCCCTGAGGCTAACAGAAGCTCCACTTACCAGTGCAAGTAAACTCCTGCGTAACCACCACGGATGAAAGAGTCCTCCATTCCAGAGTGAACCCTGGATTAGCGTTAGGGTTTGTGATGACCACAATCAGATAGCGGACATCTGAGCAAGAAAGCCCATCAAGATTCAGGTCAGCCACAAGGTTCAGTTGGATTGTCTCCCCCTTCAGGAGATCCTTATCGGCATCAGTGCTGGTTAAGATGCCGCTCGTGTTTGCTTGGAATACCGTCCCTGCTGCGAGGGGGTCCTCATTGGAGAGTTTGACCTCGGCTGACCAAAGGTTGACCCCTATGGCACTACCGCCTGCTGCGTCTGATGTTAAAGTCACCTTTGGGTAAAGCGCAAAGAGACGGTTATTGTGAAATGTTCTAGTTGTTATTACTTTTATTAGTTTGGAGGAGAGAGAAAGAGGGGGGGGGGAAATGGAAAACAGCTGACCTTTAGTGTCTTGCTGACCTTTAGTGTCTTGCTGACCTTTAGTGTCTTGCTGACCTTTAGTGTCTTGCTGACCTTTAGTGTCTTGCTGACCTTTAGTGTCTTCTTTCAAAGATTTAGTACACACTCGATTTAGTTCCACCAAATGTTTGAAACAAACTTGCTTGATGTGGCATGGTGTACCCTCCCTTACGTGTCTTCATTGAGTCCTTAAAAACTTTTCAATTCTTGAGAGGATTTTTTATAATTATATTTTTGTATTTTTAAATTTGTATCCACTTGTTTATTTATTTATGTTTTTGGGGGTTGGGGTACTTCTGTACAAGAGGACAAGAGTTTGTTCAAGTATAGGAATTTTTAATTTATTTATTTATTTATTTATTATTACTTATTGGTTTTTTTTTTGTGGTTTTTTTTTTTTGGGGGGGGCTGCCACATTTTATCAGGCATGGTTTAGTCTTGCTCAAGGACACAAGTGTCATGACCGGGATTTGAACCCACACTCTGTACTTACTGTAAGATCGACAGGATTATTGGTGGCATGTTCCACGAATGGAATTCCAGAATTAATTGTCAGCTGCTCGCTTATGATTCTTATCCCTGTGTCAAAACAAAACAATACAAGACAAATTATTAGGTAAGCATACTTTGTTGCGCTGAGCTACTTTTTGGAGCTTTTTCAGTTCTATCAATTCAGTTCATGCTTTATTTTAGATCTTGTTTCGCAGCCGAAAAACACACACTTACCTTTGCAATCAAGCCTTGGAGTGCAGGCTGTTAAAACTGGGTCACTGATATCAGGGGTCAATGTAAAGCGTGGTTCGGCATTTAACCCTTTGGTCAACGTCACACAGATGTAAGGTACCTCATCGCACCTTGCCCCCACTAGGTTCAGCTCAGCCTCAACAGGTATTGTGTACAGCCTCCCGGCGATGATATCAATCATGGAAGGCGGAGAATACGGCACTGTGACTTGGTGCTGTGAGGCCAGTACACCGTCTCTGCTAGGGACGGCTGTTGCAGCCACCTGAAGTCGGAAGAGGTTCACCGGGTCAATGACGCTGGCGCCGGTGGGGTCGGTTTGGAATTCAAAGTCAAATGTAATCGGATGACGGGGCTCGTTGGAAATCAAAGGCTCTCCAATTAAGACATCCAGGCGGGTGGACAGGATGTGCAGACCTGGGTGGGAAAAAACCCGAATTAGAAATGAAAAGTCACAAGGTTGAGATTTAAGAGACAGAGTAACAAACTCTGACAAATCAATAGACAGAGTAAGGAATGAAATTCGAACCTTACCTTTACATTCAATGGCCCTTGAGGCTAGCAGAGCCGAGGGAACCAGTGTGAAATCTGGACTAGGTCCTGGTCCTTTACCCCACTCTGCGCAGACATAATTGATGTTCTCACACAAGGCATCAGGAAGTGGCACCATGGCCCTTACGTTGTTCATTAGGAGCACCGCCCCCGCGCTGAGTGGCTTATTTAGATTAGACACGCTCAGTGCAGAGGTGACTCGCTGGGAAGTCACGGTGGCGCAGCTCTCCGTGTCGCTCGTGAAAATGTCCACCGACCAGAGTCCCACTCCGGAGATACTTGAGCCGGCGCCATTAGAGGATATCCTCAGATTAAGGTCAAAGGTCACTTCAGAGTCGCTCTCGACGATCAGACTACCGGAGTTCACCTCTCCAATTTCAGTGTTGGTCACCTCAACACCTGCCAAAACAAAATCATACAATTTTTTGCTTACCAGAAAATTCTTAACATTATTCTCTGCTTGAGTAGCTCAAAGTAATGGACCCACGTGTATGAATTTTTTTTTTAAAGAGTAATTCTTGTACCTTTGCACTGAATTTCAACTCCCTTTACAATATCTCCGAACAGTGTGAAGTCAACGCTGGTTGCTGCTCCTACATGAACCTCCAGACACAGATACACATTGGGCCATGGTGGACACTTCATCTGATAGTCCAAAGGTACATCCACATTGAACGTAATATTGTCCCCCTTGAGAAGGTCCCGGCTTCTTTCTTCAGGTGAGATGACAGCATTCGTCAGTGCCACCTCTTCAGCGTCACCAAGGCAATCAGGGTGGTTGTTTAAGTAGGCTTTAAACTCCCACAGATTATCTCCGATGACGTCCTCTTTTGCGGCATCAGACATTAAGGCCACGGCGAATGAGAATATTTGGTTGTCTTCATTCTCATGAAGGATATTGCCACCAGTGCCAGCCAAAGTGAAATTTACAATTTTCACGCCTGGAGTACACACAAAAACAAAAAATATAGAAATAGTATTATCTGCAAACAATTATATGAATAATCTCAAACACAATGTAGCTACTGGTATCATTGTTTGACTTATATCGGAATGGGTTTAATTTGATAAGCTTACACAATGTTCCTTGTGCTCGCTAATAGCCAAAGATCTTAGGAAACTATGACTTTAAATAACTGTTAAAATTCATTGTTAGTTTTATCAACTGTATTTAATTCTTTTAATTTTTGTGGCGTGTTGTGGCTAAGTGGTCTAGTTCCCCAGACACAAGCTCAGGTGTTGTCAGCAGCTGAGTGTGTGTTTGAATCCTGGTCATAACACTTGTGCCCTTGAGCAAGGCACTTAACCATAATTGCTTCATTATTGGTAAGGTATTTCATTGTGCTCCACCAGACGATTTGGGATATTAACCCAAACCAATTGTCACCAGGGGCATGTTACCACCTACTCCTAGGGCTGAAACAGGGTTACCACCTTCACAGTCAGTGAGGATGTAGGAATGAGTATCATCCACCACGTGCCTTGCTGGTGGAGCAGAATGCACTGCTGGATTAAGGGCACAAGTGTAATGACTGGGATTCGAACCCTCACTCTGCTGCTCACAACACGGAACTATAGACCGCTGGGCCACAACATGACGCAAAATGCCCCCCAAAATTTGAAAACCCACAGCATTGTTGACTTTGTTTCCCTACCATTGCAATCCAAGGAGGCGCAAGTAATCAGAGCGTTGTCGTTGGGGATGCCCTGCAGGGAGAATGGCGGTAATGGGTTATCACCCTTCAATATCTGGGCACAGAAGAAAGGTGTCTGGCGACAGTCAGTACTCTGAAGATTTAGAGTCACCTGCATAGAGAAAATGAATTACAAGTTGAATAGAACGTCTGGTCCAAACAGACAACTTCTCCCAGTTTTGTGGTGGGTTATTTGTGGTTGTCTGTCACTTTTTTTCTCTGTCCTTGTATGTTATATAATATCTAGTTCTTATATAGATCATTAAGATAAGATCATTAAGATAAATGTGGGATGGCATACCGTACGGCCAGAAAAAGAAAGTACGCCATTTAATCGAGACAATGGCGCGTTGGTTTGATCAGGAGTCAGGGCCACTGGTAACTCATATGCCTTCCTATGGTGGGAACCATCTGATCGACGGTTAGCGAATACATTAAGCTGCCAGAGTCCTGTGCCCTCAATGGAGGCCCCATTTGGGCTGTGCATTGCTTGGAATAGAAAGTTGACAGTGTGTGAAGGATCATTCTCAACAGGAATCAGCTCTCCAGCTTCGATAAAAACTGTCGCATCTTCAATTTCAACGCCTGTCATAAAAACAAGAGAAACGAGAAACAAAAATAATAATCAGCTTTTGAAAATTAAAGGCAATTATTTGGCCTCTTTTAACCAAGAATCAACGAGTCTTTCAGAAGATCCCAATTTTGTAGAGTTTCTTAGGCATACAAATAGGCAAGTACAGCAACATCATGCTTGTCAGATTAAAGGTTACCAGCAAAAGTACCATCTAACATGTACCATCTGTGACCGTATCCTGCAAATTTTTGGTTAGCAGAAATTTGTAAGCAATATATTCTGCTTGAAACAGCTTTATGAAATTGGGCCCCTGCCTTCCCTTCGCTAAAAAACCATTTCAACTCCCACTTAACTCATACAAGGGATTAAACCCAACTTTTCATAGGTTTGTTTCATGTGTAATGTTGATTGCATATAACATGAACACTACTTTGTCAATTCTACCAATCCTCCATAATTCCTTTTAAAGGTATTATGGAGGACACAGTTTCTTGGGATGTAGGGAGCACTAGGTCTGAAAGGAACTAGCACTCATATCTCAATGTTGTGGCAGATTTAAGCCATATCCGATAAAGCGGCTGCAGCTATGGGTTTGAATGTTGCTATGGATGTTGTTATGGGTGTTGTTAAGGGTGTTCTATACTTCGATTCATCATGATGTGGAATTCTAGTTGTAGCCATAGCCAGCTGCCAACTCAGACTAGGCCTCACTCTTGCCCCTCAGAAAATCTAAAGCACAGCCGCCTTTTCTATATTACCTCTGCACATGACACTCTCACAGCCAATAAAAACGGAATCATCCCCGTTCTTTGCCGACAAGGTGAAGAGAGGGGTCGGAGCGGCATGACGCTGGAGGCGAACACACAGCCAAAGTCCACCCTACAAAATAAACACAAAGTTCAAATTGAGATGTTTTATGATGTATATATAGTGAAGGTTAAAAGATGACTTCTCAAAACCTGTCATAGGTCAAAATAGATATGTAAAAGGTCAAAGGAAGATATGTCAAAGGTTTAAAAAGTTGTGTGTGGCATGAAAGTTTTTTTTTTTTTTTTTTGTTTTACCATACCATCTCAGCATGTACTTATTTTGTGTGTACATGCAAAACAGTTTAAGTTAGATTTTAACTTCTACAATTACAAACAGGCAAAACTAAAATGTTCTTTTAGCAGATCCGGGTTTTGCACTGGCATGTCAAAAACAATAACATCACTTCTAGACATCATAACACTGTGGCTACTTACATCTGGACAAACTAGATTAGTCAGGTCAATATCAGATTCCAAATCATTCAACACCAAGTCTTGTCCAGCGCCCAGAGAAACACTCATGTTGACTTGGGTAAGAGAAAACGTTTCCTTGCCGATGGTGTCTTCGTCGCCGTTGGCATGAGGAGTGTAATAGTAAGAGACAGCCCATAGGTCAATGCCGTCGATACTTGCTGCGTCCCCAGCTGATGCTGACATCATTGAGAGCTTGACACTGACAGGGTTGGACCGCTCCTTTACAGGGCTACCTTCTGTGATACTTGAGATCACCGTTGACACAATTTCAACACCTGGGGAAGCAAAAATGTTCAAATGCCATGAATGTCAAATAAGAATTGCTAATGATCGAGTTGGCAGGAAAAAGGCAACCAGAATTTGCAACAGCTAATTTTATCTTCTAAATGAGAATAACTCTCTCTGGCTAAAGGATACTCACTATGTGGACCTGAAGCTACTCTAACACCTAGGTATTTCTTAATTTTTTAATTTGTTTTTATTCATTAATTTTGTAAAACAGAAAAAAAACAAAAACAACAACTCCAAAAACACAAGACAGGTAAACATGGACAAAAGACAACTAAAACAAAGGACAACCAAGGTTATCTCCCGAACTCGCTAGACCACAACATTCTGATGTACACCTTGCTGCACTTACCCTTGCAGATAACAGGGATGCAAACGTTATTCGGTGTCGCAAAGTTCAAATCAAACTGAGGGACCGGAGCGCTTCCTTTCTCGAGGATTAAGCAGAGCTGGTCCAGGTTGTCACATAACATTCCATTCGGTGTGATTTCAACAGGGAAGATGTTGATGAAGTCTACTGTCTCGTTGGCAATCAAGGCTATGGGAGAAATAAACCAGTAGTAAAATAACAAAATAACAAATTTATCTTAAAGCAAAATTCAAGCAATGAATGTTATGATCAGCATTTGTTGCAAACAAAGCATTTTAAAGTTTTCATAAACCTGATTAAGCTGTACGTTTTGCGTACGCTTGTTCAAGTAGCGAGAGGCAGTCTGAATTCTATATTTTAGCAGCGGGTACTGCAACAATCTAGTAGGTTAAAAAAAAACATCTTGATACACTCATAAAGTAAACAAACTGTTGAATCTCAAAAAGAAACATTTCATAGTCCGAACTTTACCAAACAAAGTTGTTCAAGTTCAGTTCAGAGAGTCTGGTTTACAGAAGAATAAAAAACAAACCGGTATTTTCCCTGCTAGAGGTCCAGTAATTTCCAACGGCATCCAATGTCAAGGCATTATTTGCAGTGTCTCTGATCTGGAATGATGGAGATGACCACAGCCCCATGCCGGCAATGTCGGCTGAGTTGGGATCGGTGGAGACATGGAGGTCAACATGAAGGTAGTTGTCAACATTCTCCAAGATGTAGGTCGGTAAGGTTACTTCAAACTGGATGTCGCTGATGATGACAGCTGTGATCAAGAAATTATCAAAAAAACAGTAAAATATTGTCTGTCAGATTAGTTAATCAAATTAGTCAAATAGTCAAATTAGTTAAGTTCATCATAAAATGGCAAATTTTGGACTCTCAACCAAATGTTAAGCATACTTGGGATTGAACTTACGATAACAAGTAACTGGGACACACTGCCAGTCAATCGTCATGATGGTGAAATCCGGACTACTTCCAGAAGCCTTCTCCACCTTGACACATAGGTAGAAGGGGTCGGTCACAGAGCAAATGATGTCAGCGACTGTTGGTATATCAACAGTCACCCCATTTAGGGTGGTCGTCGATTCCGCAGCCACGCCTTTATTAGAGTTCTCCTCCGAGAGGGTTGCTACGGATACTGTTCCAAAGTCATCGCCGGTCCCGTCTACCAGACTGTTCAAGGCAAAGCTGACCATCCACAGGCCAGTACCGACAACGCTCCCTGCGTCTGCGGCTGCTGTAATGGCAATGTCAGCGGTGAAACTCGTTGCTCCGTCTCTTTCTTTGAATGACAATGTCTCACCACCGGTCTGTATAGACACATCCTCGATATTCACGCCTGTGATAAAACAAACATAACATTAGGTTATTCATTTTGATTTTACCCTTACACCAATGTGTGTAAGCAATGTATACTCAGTACTTTCCCCCGAGTTCTGTTGAAAAAGGATCACAGGCATATTACTCGGGTGGGATTCGAACCCAAGACCCTTGCAACTCTAGAACACGGCTTACCAACTAGACTACCAAGATTGCCTGGTAGCTAGGTGCAGTAGTTTGAATCCTATGTTTAAGCAGCGGGTACCGCAACCATATAGTAGAAAGTAAACTTGAATAAAACTACACACACACATATCTAATGCATTTATACTGCTTTCCTGATGCCGAGTTCGAGGCCGCACCGTCTAGGGCGATGGACTCAAGTTCTGTAATTTACAGAATGATGGTTTGAAAACTGGTGTGTTTAGTCCAGATACTTTTACTGGACCAACTTGTGCGTGCGCCTCTATTTTGAGTCTTACAATATTATGCCAGAGCATTCCCAGGTTAAATTTCCCATTGAACCTATGGTGAAACTCGGTTTTGTTTGGAACTAGTTGAAATTCAGTTGATAATCACAGTTAAAACCAGGTGGTTTAAGATGGACTTTTGACCAAACCAGCTGGTCTATCGATTAAATAAAAACTGCTCACAAAAAGTTAGGAATTTTTTTTTAATCAAGTATATCTTTATTATTTATGACTCTCTTTGCATAATAATATATATCAATGCAAAGCTGAAGTGTTCCCTCTTTAAAATGATACCTCATTTGCAATGATTATATGTTGCCGGACTTTGCTCGCCACAATGAGAATGAGGCAAAGTCACAAATCAAATGTGCCAAAATTAGCAATTCTGTGTTACTGTGAACAAATAAGTTGACACTGTAACTCAAAGAAGCAAGACAACTTACTGATTACTTACTGATTTAATGCACTTTATTGAGACAAGAAGTTCAGTAAATACCCAAACAGTTTTTTTTTCAAGAAATGAGGGCTAGTGTGCAGTGGTGCAATCCTTTGTGTAAACCATTCATGGTTCCGAAGCTTGAGAAGTTTGGTTATTAATCATTACGTATTGACTGTTTAGCACAGATAGTGGTAATTAATTTTGGCACATTTGAATTGTGAGTTTGCCTAATATCGTCATTCATGTAGCCAAATTCAGCAAATGTAACCATTGCAAATGTGGTATTATTTTAAAGAGGAACACTTCAGCTTTGCATTGATATATAATATATACAAAAGAGAGTAATAAATAATAAAGATTTACTTGATTAAAAAAAGTTTCCTAACTTTTTGTGAGCAGTTTAGTTAACCTAGTTGAACACAACTCAAACCAGTTCATTTATATAGAAATTGAACACTACCTAGTTTAACCAGTTAACCCAGCTGGAATTTTGATTTGGGTTATTAACAAATTTTCCCCAATTCAAGCTTAAGAAGGTTTATACCTTGACAGGTGATTGGCTGACAAGTAAGTAGCATTGTTGGGTCTTCTTGTCCATTCATCTCATCCCAGCCTTCCAGTTTGTAATTCCAGGAGGCCATTGGGTCTTTCACCAGACGGATACAGATGTAGTTGTTCGGCTGGCATGTCCAAGTTGTCGTGTCCAGCATGGCGATGGCATCCACAAAGACAATCGAATCACCGGCCGTGACCGGTTGACTCGCAGAGCCATCAGGTAGAACCACGACCTGGTTTGAGGTTTTCGGCTCGGCAATTCCCGTGTCATCTGAAGCAACAAACGCCTATCAATAGAAACACAGTTTACAATGAGATCCATCTTCAACATGGCGGGAACCAAATAGCGAGGCAAATTTTAAACAGAACACTGAAGTAGAATAAATAGCAAGACTAGTGTCATAAGAATATTCCCTGCCAGCTAAGAAGATATACACATGATGTTAACGCAAACCGAATATACATTCATCAGAAATTTTACACACAAAAAACATCCATTGCAGACATTTGCAAAGTTTAACCATAAGTTCAACCAGTTCAATAATTCAAAAAAAGAGTTCATAAAGAAACTGCTAAAGAATCATATACAAAATAATGTTTTCAGATCATGAAAGAGAGAGCATTTTTATCTGTCTTTGATTTTAATCGTCTTTGATAGAGTTGAAACCAACGGTTCTTTTCAGAAGCATTCTTTTCAGAAGCATCCCAACTCATTTAGAGATTATCATAACATGGTGTTCCTGCAAAATTTTACTATAATGTCAATGATTTATTTCTGTTTAAAGAGGTTTTATTTTTGTTTATAATTAAGTTCATTTGGTAAACATCTTTGTGCTTGGTGGGACTACTTTTACTGGACTTGCCAAAAGTCTGCACAATAAATATGTGCAGATAAAAGATTCATATGACGTGAAGTGGTTGAATGTTGGGTTTTTTCCCTTTATTTTTTCTTTCTTTTCTGGGGGGGGGGGGAGGTTCTAAGGTTTATTCGTTTAATGTCCCTAGTTACCTCCAATCTGAAGAGGTTGGACCCGCCGGCATTGACACTGGCTCCAGTGGCACTCGTAACGAACGTCACTTGGACTGACAAGCTGAAGACTGGTACCCCCTCTAGCAGGTTACTGGTCACAGGGAACGCACCACCCGTAACACGAAGACCTTTAAAAACAAACATCAGATTTAACACAAAAAAAACCGTTATAATACTGTGAATATGCTATTGCTACCTTCATGCATACCCCCCCCCCCAAAAAAAAAACCAAAACAATAACAGAGTGTCATGGTCGAGTGGTTAAGAGCACCGAATTCAAGTTCTGGTGCTAATTCACCGGAGTGTGGGTTCGAATCCCGGTCGTGACACTTGTGTCCTTGAGCAAGATACTTTACTATAATTGCTTCTCTTCACCCAGGGGAATAAATGGGTACCTGCGAGGGTAGAGGTTGATATTCTGAATGAAAAAGCGTTTGGAGCGATATAAACTGTTGCACAGGTGTATACTGCCAAGGGAGCTGAGAAACATTAAAAAAAGGATGTTGATTGGCCCTATGACCAGGGCACTAATGGAAAGCGCATTGATACAGTTATTGTGAAATGCCCTATATAAGAATTGTTATTATTATTATTATTATTGATAATAACTTTTAATTTCCTAATCTCTAAGCTTGTTTTGTATAATATTTGCAAACGATAATCTCAGTACTTTATTGAGAGTAAATATGTAATATGTGCTTATGAACACAGGAAGCATGCAATTATTTGTTGAAAAGTTGAGTAAACATTAAAACTGTGTTTTTGTTATCATTATTTATATTATTTCTTGCTAGTTATGAACCTAAGGAACCCATGGACCTGTGAACAGTAGGCCTGAATATGTACCTGTGTAGAGAAGAAGATGAAGAAACATCAATTTTAGACTATAAGGGAAACCCAAACTCAGGGGGAAACCAAAGCAGTAAAGTGAGGGACTGAAAACCCCCAAGCCATGCAAGGCTCTGATGTAAGGCTCTGCTCATGGAAACATCAGTTTTAGACAATGAGGGAAACCCAAACTCAGGGGGAAACCAAAGCAGTAAAGTGAGGGACTGAAAAACCCAAAACCATGCAAAGCTCTGATGTAAGGCTCTGCTCATGGATTGGAACCGAGTCCGCAGAGGTAAAAGGCAGGGAAAGATACCACAGAGGCAACCTGGTCTTCTTTCAGGTACAAGATTTGATGAAATTGAAAATTCCTGAAACTGGCTCCCTCCCCATGTTCACTCCTAAACAAAGAACCTCTCAGATGTAACAATTCAGGCGGTTTGCAGAAACCACTGAGCCAACCTTTAATGGCCAGTAATAGACCCATTGCAAAACGCGCCTCTGCTGTCCGTCATTTTGTGTGTCAAACATGGGCACAAAAGGATGGTACACATGTTTACACAACTCCGAACAATGCTTGTCTACCATTTCTGCCTTTTTGGGGGAGTCCATTCCTTTTGTGTAAGTTTTGACACACAAAATGGCAAGGATACACGCGTGCAAGTGCACTGTGCGTTGTGCATAGGGTCTATAAATACAATGGTTTACCTTTGCATGTGACTTCAATGCAGCCGATGAGGCTATTTTCATTTGGCACTCCTTCCAGTTTGAACTTTAGCGGTGAAGTGAGGGCACGGGACACTTCCACACAGAGAAAATTGAAGTCATTGCAGAAGACTCCTGTTAAGTCTAGAGTTGCCGGCAAAGCAGAGTAAAAAGCTTGGTCACCTGAAATAAAATAAGGGATAAGCTGTTTTAGAGGCATTACGGGAAAGCTCCAGAGTTTCTGAGTTTGGCCACCAAAACTCAGAAACTATATATCCTTTTTGGTCAGTGATGTAGTATTCTTGCACTACACACTAACACTGATAGAGCTAACCAAATCTACACACAGGTGTTTCCCTCATCAACAATGCAATATCATGATCCAACTAATAAATAATGCATATAGAGACCACCACCACCACCACCATACAGTGATTGGTACCCTTGAAACAGTAGCCTATCGATAAGTATATACATGTATCTTACATTTTACATGTATGTGTACAATAAGCAAGACATGTGTGAGACACAATAAACCAAGCAAGCATCGAAGCAACAGCTCTTGTTGAACTCAAAATATTACAAGTGAGTGGTTTGTATTACTAAAGGTCATTGAACTTGATGGATGAGCCGTTTAGAGATAGTCAGCAGCACTAACGGTTTGTTCTTGATCAAATTAAAAGATTAGGATCAACTGTTTAGAAAAGAAATGACATGAAGATAACAGGTGTGAGTTGGTATAGTTGGAAAGGATGTATTATTCTGGCCTCTTGCTTTTATGGAGCTTTTCCAAAATGGGGTTTAATCGATCAGCGATGTGATATAGGCTGTTGAAAAAAGCCTGAACTATGAGCGCAAAGCATGAAAGCGTGAAAGCTTGTGACTCAAGCGCGAAAGCTTCCTCATGCGAAGCCTCCTTACATACATTTATCTACGCTGCAATTTGGGTGTTCTGTATGGTTTTATCTTCATTTTCTTATGAATTTAATTTTTTTAGACTGCTAATTTCTGTTAAACACTTAAAATTATGATTATTTTTGTCTTTCTTTATTGTAATGAAACAGTCAGCCCCTCAACTGCATCGTGACTAAAAACTTTATAATGACCATTTAAAGTAACGCCTGGCTGCTGCTCATTTTAGCCTTGTTATTTTCTTTAAAAAAAGGTTCCAACAATACCTGGCGGAAGTTCAACAAAATGATTGTTTGCACTCGTATCCACAAGAGTTGGTGCAATTCTGTTCTGTGATGTTCCATCCACAGGACTGCCGAAGAGAAGCACCTGTAAGTAGTTGCCCGGGGGTTGAAGGTAAGAGGAGCCCGCAGAAGTTTGGAGTGTAACTTGTGTCAAAGATAGAGTGTTGATCCCAGAGTCTTCCTCAAACATTTTATCTGCATTGCTGAGCAACAGCTGTGTACTGGAAATCTGGACCCCTGTCAAAATCAAAAGAAAGCATTTATTCCAAAGGGTCAGATTATTCATCTATTATAATAAGAACCAAGAACAGACATGTCATAATTGCAATCAAAAGATAAATGGTGATCAAACGTTAAAAGCAAAGTATAGTTTTTGGGTTTTTTTTCGTTTGCTTGTGTTAACCCTATATTTTCATTTCAGAAAGGTGGTAGCCTTTTTGAGATAATGCTGAACATCCATTAGAGTTTATATTGCTCAGTGAGCGTTTTATTCATTTTTTTTTTAAAGCTGATGTCATGCAAAGTGTGTTATTGGTTTTTCACTATATTCTTGTGACCCAGATGGTCGGTTATGTTTATGGTGGATTAGCTTACAATGTCAGCAACTGTTTTGTCAGCAAAACCAATTCTGCAATGTTCCTTTGAGTATTCTAGTTGGTGTACAAGTATAAGTCTGTTGGACTATTGAAGGAATTATTCAAAATGCTAACGCAGTGTTCACTTGTGTAGGGAATGGTCCAGTAGTTTGGCAAACTCTCAGGGTCCAGCAGAATACTCTAGAGGTCCATCCCACCATCCCTTAATGCCTGGACCATCACTTCCTTATAAGTTGTAAAATATAACAAATTCATGAGGTTTTTGCAAGACACCTACCCTGACAATTGAGGTTAGTGCAAGCAATGTGAGCGTCGTTATCAGACATGAGAGAGAAGTCCACACTGGAAGTAGGTTGCTTCTTCAGTTCAGCACACACCCAGCGCACTTCCTCACACACAAGATATGGACTGAGGTCAAGGGTCGCCATTACACTGTTGAACTCAATGGCGCTGCCCGCGGGCAACGGGAAACTCATGTCGTTGCCTTGAAGTGTGGCCATTACCTCTGACATACGGACGCCTGTGGGGGAAACAAATTAAAAATTGTGACGGACCCAAAAATTGATGTCATTGTATCAGGGTTGAAGACCATTGATGTGGTTCTACCATCGCTTTGCTTTATTTATGATTTATTTTTTATTTATTAGAAAATATATATCAGGCAAAACAGTTCAAATAAAACTAACCAATAAGTAGTGGGAATAAAACAAAAAATCAACAATCTAATATAAAAAAAAATGTCACTTTAGTTACACCCCAAGTTGAAATGTCAAAACGTTGCGTCTTGCTTAAAATTTCCAAGATGCACACATTTATTTTAATTTAATTATTTTTTTTTTTTGTGGGGGAGGGGGGAGTTTAAAAGAATGATTTTCGGTTAAATAAGGAGAATTTACATACCTGATAAATAAATAGAAAAGTCTCTTCTACTTACCCAAGCCATTTTCTTGACTGTTGCCAAAGACTGCTAGAGACCACAGTCCGATGCCATTTACACTAGCACCAGTCGGGCTTGAGGTGAAGGAAAGATCCAGAATGACAGGATTGTTTGCTCGTCCCTCCTTCAGGTCTCCGCTGGTTGCCGTTGCAGAAGCAGAGCTCAGTACAATCACAACACCTAAAGACAGAGGAGAGGACAATAGAGGTCACAATAGAGGTCACAATGGAGGTCACTGAGGGCATCTAGAGGGCAAAGGTCTTTACCTCGGGGTCATTACCATTGAGTCATTACCACAGAGGATAGGAAAATAGAGGTCACAGAGGTTACAAAGGTCATTAAGGGCATCTAGAAATCAAAAGTTGTTACCATGGCATTAACGGCCACTGATCGATTCATTGCAAATTGCTTACAGGTTTCCAGCTAAAACATACTTGAATTGTAACTTGAATTGTACATGTATGTGACTGCATGGTTCACTTTTTACTTGAATTGTACATGTTTGTTTGTTTGTTTGTTTTATTTCCATTTGTACAACAAAAAATACAACAATGATGATTTCAAGTATATAAATACTGTTATAAATTTAAATTAAGTACAAATGGGGGTTGCAGCCAGAGGAGGTAAGACCCTCCTGTAGTGGAGCACCCGAACTGCTATAAAAAATTAAAAATAAAATGCTGCACTGGTTTCACAAATGACAAGTGTAATATGAAAGTAAATTATAGTAACCCTAAAATAAAATAAAGCACATCTTTGAATAACAATAGTGTAAAGCAAAATATAGGTATTAGGCCTAAAAGATATGAACTTGTACACATATTTAAATATAAATATATATTTTTCTTTCAATGTCCTGCTCTAATGACATGTGTGACAATTCAAATTAGTACATAGAAAATCTTTATACTTAATTAAATAAAATGGTTCCAGGTTTCCAGCTAAACTTACTTGAATTGTACATGTATGTGACTGCATGGTTTACTTGAATTGTACATGTATGTGACTGCATGGTTCCAGGTTTCCAGCTAAACTTGCTTGAATTGTACATGTATGTGACTGCATGGTTTACTTGAATTGTACATGTATTTGACTGCATGGTTTACTTGAATTGTACATGTATGTGACTGCATGGTTTACTTGAATTGTACATGTATTTGACTGCATGGTTCCAGGTTTCCAGCTAAACTTACTTGAATTGTACATGTATGTGACTGCATGGTTCCAGGTTCCCAGCTAAACTTACTTGAATTGTACATGTATGTGACTGCATGGTTCCAGGTTCCCAGCTAAACTTACTTGAATTGTACATGTATGTGACTGCATGGTTCCAGGTTCCCAGCTAAACTTATTTGAATTGTATATGTATGTGACTGCATGGTTCCAGGTTTCCAGCTAAACTTACTTGAATTGTACATGTATGTGACTGCATGGTTCCAGGTTACCAGCTAAACTTATTTGAATTGTACATGTATGTGACTGCATGGTTCCAGGTTCCCAGCTAAACTTACTTGAATTGTACATGTATGTGACTGCATGGTTCCAGGTTCCCAGCTAAACTTACTTGAATTGTACATGTATGTGACTGCATGGTTCCAGGTTCCCAGCTAAACTTATTTGAATTGTACATGTATGTGACTGCTAAACTTACTTGAATTGTACATGTATTTGACTGCATGGTTTACTTGAATTGTACATGTATGTGACTGCATGGTTTACTTGAATTGTACATGTATGTGACTGCATGGTTCCAGGTTTCCAGCTAAACTTACTTGAATTGTAAGTTTGAATGTATGTGACTGTATGGTTCCAGGTTTCCAGCTAAACTTACTTGAATTGTACATGTATGTGACTGCATGGTTCCAGGTTTCCAGCTAAACTTACTTGAATTGTACATGTATGTGACTGTATGGTTCCAGGTTTCCAGCTAAACTTACTTGAATTGTACATGTATGTGACTGCATGGTTCCAGGTTTCCAGCTAAACTTACTTGAATTGTAAGTTTGAATGTATGTGACTGTATGGTTCCAGGTTTCCAGCTAAACTTACTTGAATTGTACATGTATGTGACTGCATGGTTCCAGGTTTCCAGCTAAACTTACTTGAATTGTACATGTATGTGACTGCATGGTTCCAGGTTTCCAGCTAAACTTACTTGAATTGTACATGTATGTGACTGCATGGTTCCAGGTTTCCAGCTAAACTTACTTGAATTGTACATGTATGTGACTGCATGGTTCCAGGTTTCCAGCTAAACTTACTTGAATTGTACATGTATGTGACTGCATGGTTCACTTTTTAGTTTTACTAACCCAGGTCGAAATTCCAGTTACTAGTTCAACTTGGTTTAACTGGAACCAGCTGAAAACCAGTTGATGAAAAACCAGTTGGTTTAAACAATTAAACATAGTTAACCTAGTTAAACTCAGTGTAAACCAGTTGGTTTGAAATGGAAATTGGACACTATCCAATTAAACCAGTTGACCCCAGTTAACTAGGTTCAATTGGAATTTAATCTGGGAAGCCAATATTCTTGATAATCATGAGTTTCTGCTCTTGAAAGCTTTATGACATTGGGCCAAGGGTTCCAGATAAAAGTATCCTCTACCTTTGCAAGGAACGTCGGTGCACTGCTGCGTGGCTCCTGTCACAGTAAAATTCACATTAGAACCTCCAGCTCTTGACAAGTCAATACAGAGTGTGACTGTGCCGTTACTTGGACAAATCAGTTGAGAGAGGTCAAAGGGTAATGTAACATTACTGAAGCTGATTGGCTGTCCGTTGATGACATCATTGTTAGCTTGTTCACCAAGGTCAACTGGCACTGTTGACAACAACGTCTGATTGAAAACAAAAGTACAAACTCAGTGAGATCCCAATCCAACTCAAAAAACATTCTTCACTAAGCAGTGACAAACAAACAAACAAACAAACAAACAAACAAACAGACAAAAATAAACACCACAACAGACTCCCCCGTAAGATATCAAACACCCAACAATTAAGCAAACAAACAACCACCCAATACCCACTTCAAAATGTCAACAAACTTTAAAAAAAAACTAAATAAAGAGTTAGACCAAAAGAGTCTGAAACTTACAGTTCCATCAAGTAATGAAGCGGACATTTCCCAGAGCATTGTTCCAGAGGCATCTGCACCCCCAACACTAACTGTCGCAGTCAACATCACTGCTGCTGTATCTCTCTCAATAATGGCCGGAGGTAAACTCGACAAAACAATATTGTTAATCAAAACACCTACAGTAAAAAGAAAAATGAAATATCCTCAATAAATAATATTATTTATCCCTGATGCAAATTATTATGTAAATTTAACATCTATGAAAACATCGCTGCTAAAACATAGGATTCAAACTGCCTCTAGCTCTGGGCAATTTCTGAGGTTTAGTTTGTAAGACATCTGCTCCAGATTGGCAAAGGTTATGGGTTTGAATCCTAACCTTGTAATATGCCTGTTATATTATTATTTTCTCAAAACTCTTGAAAGTACTGAGAATACAGTGCTTACACACATCCGGGCAAGGGTAAAACCAAATAGTAACATCAATCAATTCTCAAAACTCTGGTTTGAAAAAGGGTTGGTGCTTTAATTTGTAAAAAAAATTAATTGTGAGCTTTAGTGTGTAAGGCTTGTCAATTTCATATAAATACTCAAATGAGGATGCTAAGGATTTACCTTGACATTCAACTTCCTCGCATGCGACAAGAGGAATCGGAGAACCTTGAATAGTAAACGGCGGATCAGACGCTGGGTCACGTTGAAGTTCCGCACACAGGTAACCAGTGACCCCTGGACATACAAAGCCACCCAGATCAAGCACCTCATTCACAGTAAATGTCACAGAGTCGTCCAAATTCAAGAGAGTGTTCTTCTGAGAGCGGGTCAGCATTGCGTCCTGCTCGGCGTAGCGCAAGCCACTTCCATCAGCCATCTTGCTGGCATAGACCTTTAGGATCCATAAATCGGCACCGGTTTGAAGGACTGCAGTGTCTGTGGCTGTGACTGCACTGAAGGTGAGTTCCACGGGATGGGCTAGCTCATTCTCAATAAGCCTGGTGGTTGGAGGTGTTGTTACACTGGCTGACACAAAGGTGACTCCTGCAACACAAATTCATAACTTGTCTCAATTACTGTGGCCATGTTTACTCGCCTATTATCCTACTCATACTAAATAAATAAAAGATACGTACCTTTGCAAGTGATTTCTTTGCAAGTTGGAATCGGAGGGAAGCTAATGCTGTAATCAATCGAAGCTAAAGGACTCTCCGATATGTCAAGGCAAACATAGAGGGCAGCACCACATCGCAGGTTGTCGGTCATTAGGGGGAAGGTGTATTCTGTGAACATCAAGGGGTTGGTGGAGCTTACCCCCTGGTCTCTCTCGGACTGCTTTGGGTTACTCGCAGAGGCAGAAGCGAATGTTGTGCCGTCCCCAGAGGCAGCTGAATTCAGAAACAATGTCACATCCCAAATGTTGGTTGCCGACGAATCTAAAGAGTCATAACAACAAATCACTCATAAGAATCTAAAAAGATTACAATTTTGAGGTAAACAAAAACAAATAAACTAGAATCGGATTTGAACCTGCGACCAGTGACCTTGGGATAAACATACCAGTAGCTCTGAGTAATTTTGAATAAATATCCACATATTTTTGGGAAGTTATGTAGTCCTTTGTTTATTCCATTCTATAAAAGCACGCATCAACCACTGAGCAATTGGTTCCCTCTCATCTAGAGAAAGAGTGTGCTATCAAATCACGCATCAACCACTGAGCAATTGGTTCCCTCTCATCTAGAGAAAGAGTGTGCTATCAAATCACGCATCAACCACTGAGCAATTGGTCCCCTCTCATTCTCCTCTGATGTCTGTAGGGTGTCATAGTAGAGCAGATAATAGCACCACACTCATAGCTCTTGTGATTCTATATAGAGTGTGGGTTGGGCAGTTGTGACACTTGTGTCCCTGAGCAAGACACTTAACTACATGTTTCTCTCCACCCAGGGGTAAATGGGCACCTGCGGGGGCTTGTGATGGATTCAGCCGCGTAATGCATATTAATGGTGCACCGGCTGTATATTCCCCAGAGAGCTGAGATGGTTTAAGGAATGATTTAAGGCCCAGTGACCAGGGGTATGTATGATACTGGAGGCACTTTGAGATGCCTTTTGGGTGTGAAAAGCGCTATATAAAAACTGGTTATTATTATTGATTATTATTATTATTATTGTATGCAATGGTAAGGTAAAAGCCTATCCAGAGCCAGTATGGCTTTATCAGATCGGTCTTTATATCCGGTTTCATTGATATTAAATGACTGAGAATATTTTTTCTATTTGGCCTGTACTGGCAGTATGCCCGCCCATCGTAGATTACTCTCGCCAGTACCCATTTGCACTCCTTGGTGCAGAGAAGCAATTATGATAAAGTGCCTTGCTCAAGGTGAATGACCAGGTCAGGATTCGAACCCACATTCTGTAAACTACAGAACTTAATTGAGTCCAACTGCCTTTTGACACCAACGAACAAGCTTTCTTCCAGCACTTTATAAGCGCTTGTAAGTTTTGACATGTAGAAACAGAGCAGTCACTTTTGGTACATGTAAGTCGCTCGCTATTAAAATTCAGTGTTTTTATTTTATTTATATTTATTTTACATTCAGACCAAACAAGCACATGCCGTCCAGGGAAGGCCAAAAGTAAAACAAACTGTAATTAAAAAAGATGTGCCCTCCCAGACCCAGCTCATAAAAAGTTCACATTTACATACTATACAAACTTGCACTAAAAATTAAAGCAAAAGATGACAAGTAAAAAGTGCTTCTATTTTGGGTGTTAGTGACTAGTGGGTAGGGTGGTTGGGGGGGGGGGGGGAGCTAGTCTGATGACTGAGCATGTACCTGGTATGGATGCGCCATTCCCAGCAGCGTTTGCAGATATTTGCATCACCATCAGCACCTGGTTGTCCATAGCTTCGTAAATGACGTTGCTGGTTAAAGAGAAATCCTCACTTGTTATGACAATTCCTAATCCAGAGAAAAGAAACAACAACTTAATGTAAACAGATACATTCATTTTGAGTTACAGGTAGTTTTTCTGATGACTACTGTTCAAAAAGGAACCTACGGTGTACCGGCCGTATCGTGCTGCATTGAAATGTGGATGTAAATTATGATGTCTCAACTATTTGCAGCAAGAGTTGGACACGTTTCAACTTTATTTTTTTCTATTATGAATTTGCGGTATGCAATGTAACTTTAACATTATTTCTGTCAAATATTTTGTCTGTTTTTTTTAACTGACATGTATTTCGTTGTTATAATGTTGGAAGATGACAACACCCTAATTCGGTAAGGGTACTTAGAGAACTGTGTGCTTACCCTCACATTGTAGCGGTGAACATATCAGAAAACTCTCAGCAGGTATGACGGAAAACGGTGCATCAGAGCTCTTCTCTACTTGGACACAAACATGCGTAATTGCACTACACAATATATTGGTCAAATCAACATTCCAAGTGATAGGGTCAAGGTTCACTGTGGTTGCTGCAACAGGGTTCCCGCTAGTCAGGGAGGACTGTTCAGCGATTTTGTCACCACTACCCACATCACTGTTACTCCCAAATACAGTCACGTTCCAAAAGTTTGAACCAGTGACCTCAGCGCTGGTAGCTGCGAAGGTCACTGCGACGCCCACTGCGGGGGAGTTTGAGGCAACGCCCTCGACGACTGGACCCCCACTGGTGATTGCCACTGCTGAGTCTGTTATTTCTACACCTGTATTTAATGAGATGCAAAAGCATTGGTTTTCATTAGTAATAATAATTTGGGAGGCTAAACATCGTTACTTGCAGCCAAGACGCTGAATTGCGAAGGATGCGGCTACTACGTGTTCGAGCTACTGGCATGTAAGAGTGCCTTAAACAGCTAGCCACATTGACCCATGAACATGGAGCACAACCAGAAATCAAACTTGTTTGATTTTTCAGGAAGGAAATGGAGGATACTGAGAGGGCCCAGAAAAAAACCTTCTTGGCCTCATAGGAGAGAACAAATGATTCTTTCTCTTCACATTTAACCTTAGCCGGGAATCAGACCAAAGCCATTTAGTGGGATGTGAAAGCGTTCCTTACATTGCCACACTTAAGCTGAAAAAATTTTTCATTCGAAGAAATCAACAACAACAAAGGAAAACACAGTGAGACATAGGTCCATTGTAGAAGACACACCCAGGACTGTAAAAAAAAAAAAAAATTAAAAAATACAAAGCAATGTTGTTACAGACATTCTTTAAAAATGAAAAAATTCAGTTCAGTAATAATCCCAGCGGGTACAGGGAAACGGAGAAGGGGAAATTATTCTGAGAAGCACACCAAACAAACGACTTACCGTTACACCCTGTGACTGGTTTACAGGTCTTCAAAACATTGGATGCTGGATCAAGCTTGAAGTTTTGCCCGCTTGCTTTGCGCAGATCAATGCACAAGAACTGCATTCTCTCACAGGTCGAGTCCAAGTTGAGTGAAACCTGAACATTGTTAAACGTACCCTGTGTTCCAGCGATAAAATCTGAGCAAACATAGTAAAGAAGAAATTCAGTTTGTAATAATTTACCTTCAGTTCTAAAAAGATCTGTCCTGCTTTTTAACTACTACCTGGGTGGAAGGTAGGAATTTGGCCGGGACTTTTGCTTTTACTGAATCAAGGGAATTTTTTTGTTATTAACTTCACTAATATAATAACCTCACTCAGGTTAAACTGATAAGTAAGGGAGAGAAAAAAAGTACAAGATGGCTGTGTGCCATATTTATTTTGTTTTTTAATTAAATGAATTGCACAAATCAGGAAATTGTGATTCAGTAACTAAAGGCAGTACTTATTCTCGTCATTGTGAAATCAGCGATTAGCTTGGCCTGATTTGAACCCACAACCTTGTGATTCCAAGTCCTCCAGTCTGCTTCTGGACCACGGTGTCTGCTTAAAATTACACTACAACTAGACAGACATGATGGTGTAGACCAGAGTTGGCTGAGTGAGTTCTTTAGGGCTTAGCCTTTAGGGCAACATAAACTTATGGTTGTTTTTTTAACTTGGCATGTAACTCAAGATAGTACCTTGGGTCTGCCAGCCAGTCAAGGTGGCCAACGATGACACTGTCAAGTCCTCTTGCTGGTCCATGGACAGATAGACCAAGATATCCCAGAGTTGGTCTGAACCCCGCACACTGCCGAAGTTAGCGTCGAGTGTTGCAGTGACGGAGAATGTCATCATGTGTCCTTGGGCTCCCTCTTTTAGAGCAAAGTTTGTGACACCATCGTTGATGGCTAGGGCTGTGATCTTTACACCTAGGAAAAATAAACACAAAATGTTAAAATTGATAAACTACAACTATTTGTATCTGAAAAAACAAATTGCATCCCCTTAAGGTGATTCCTCTACTGCCGCTTCCCACTATGCAACGTAAACTGGGTAGTGATCCTCCGTTAAAATAAGGCAGTTCTGTTGTTGAATGGCTGCTGACTGGCACCCCAAACAAAGATATTGACAAAAAAGGGAGACTACCAACATATGGCTAGGTAGCCCAGTCGGTAGAGTGTTGTCAAGATGATCTGCAGGTTGTCGGTTCAAATTCCACTCGTAATTTTTTTTGTTTTTAACTCAAAATCACAGTGTCTGAAGCTCTTCGACTAAGAAGGTTGGATAGTTTTTTTCTGGAAACAACTCTATACAACGAAACAATTCAGGCAAAGGAAAATTGTGTTTACATAACTACCTTAAAGGCAGTGGACACTATTGGTAATTACTCAAAATAATTGTTAGCATAAAACCTTTCTTGGTAACGAATAATCGGACGAGGTTGATAGTATAAAAAATTGTGAGAAACGGCACCTTCTGAAGTGCCATAGTTTTCAAGAAAGAAGTAATTTTCCACGAATTTGATTTCAAGACCTCAGATTTAGAACTTGAGGTCTCGAAATCAACCATCTAAACGCACACAACTTCGTGTGACAAGGGTGTATTTTTCTTTCATTATTATCTCGCAAGTTCGATGACCGATTGAGCTCAAATTTTCACGGGTTTGTTATTTTATGCATATGTTGAGATACAACAACTGTGAAGGCTAGTCTTTGACAATTACCAATAGTGTCCACTGCCTTTAAATGATTTTGAAAAGATAGTTTTATGAATTTCCCAAAGAGAGCACAGTCAAGGGGTCATATGCTTTTGGTAGATATTTGTGGTTTCACAAAAGGGAAGGAGCAGAAAAAGAAGATGTTACACAACAATTTAACTAAACCGAAATGACCTTGGTACATTGGCGCATTTCGATTTTGAGACACTATAATGTCCAGGGACGTAAAACCAACCTTCACATGTCGGGGTGAAACATCCTGTGTTTTCAGGGGCACTAGAATCAAGTTGGAAATTGAGAGTATCGTCAGCACTCCTCATGACCTCAGCACAGACTTGACCCAATGATTCACAGCGTTGATTGGTAAGATCCAGAGTGGTCTGCCGAATAAACAGTTTATTAATATTAATCGATGAATCAAGTTTCAAATTTCATATTCAACATGGTTTCAAATTCGTTGTTGTTCCTTTTAAATAGATATGGAGGAGCATTCATGTTCTTGATTTTGATAATTGTATTGTTTTCACCAAGGATAAGGAATCCGGTATATGCTTTAAACACCCCTCTCAGAGCCCCGTAGCCACCTTTACTTACCATGATCCTGGTAAACATAAGTGGTGTACCAGCCGTGAGTAAAGAGTCTTTCTGTGCTTGGGTGAGGGCAGCTGTTGTAGAACCTGGTGATACTGTGAACTGCCAATGGTCTGTTCCACTGGGAACGCTCCCACCAGTCACATCCGAGTTAAGAGTAGCATCAAAGTAAATCACTTGACCACTCTTACCTTCAAACAGTGGGAGACCATTGGGAGAGGCACCAGCAGATGGGGAGGCTGTGGTGCTAGTTAGAACAACATCTGATTGAAAGAACAAAAAACATCAAAATTTAGTGGATTCTATCAACTAAAGCCGTGTCCACAATGAAATTTTATGGGGGTGAAGATCAATGCGCCATGTTTTTGACTGTAAAAGGGGCCTCTCAATAATAATTGTATCACTTCAAGGGGTATACGCGATTCGTCCTGCACAGTTTTAATCAATGTTCTGTCACGTTTGTTGCACCATAGTTTTACGTTGCTTTAGAAGCGGATTATAATGGCTCTTATCAAAGTTCTTATTGTCTGTGATGGATATGATGTCTGTGGTGGTAATGTGTTCCAGTCTTCAATAACTGTTTTTGGTATGAATGAATATACCCTCGGAAGTGAATAAAATATGTTTTGAGAGCGCCCTCACGCGGTCAAAAATGTTATACAAAGTAAACCTACTATTTAAACTATCCACTAACATTATTTGTAACTTGTAAGTGAGTAGAGAAACGGTGTTCTAACACTAGGTTGATCCAGTTGGACTAGCCAGTCCAACCATGACGCAGTGTTTAACTCTATTATTTGGTCAATTCACTAGCTATACTCTGTTTAGTTTAGCGTGAAACCATCTTTGATGAGTAAAGCCCGGTTCACACTTCCTGCGAATGCAAATGCGATATGAATTTGACGTCACAAATTCTATAAATTATTCACACCAGTTGAAATGCGCTTAACTCCTTTAGAAACATTCACTGCAAAAACAGCCATGTGTCAACAAAATTGGCTTCGCGTACTCACAGGAAGTATGTACTGAATGAAATTTAACAAAATTGCTTGCACTTAAAAAAAAACCAAAAGGATGAACCGGGCTTTAGCCTGATGCTCTATAAATGTGGTTGTTGTATAGACCCCATGCATAACGCGAAACACTACACCGATGCATGTTTTCACGCAAAACAAAACAGCTATTGTCCAATCATTTGCGTCCTTTGATCCCAGTGAGGGTGATTTTTGACCCCAATGAGGGTGCTTTTTGACCCCAGGGTGGGTGATTTTTGAGCTCGTAACACCACATGCAAGGTGTCTAGTCAACTCCAGTCACCCGAGCCCATGTTGTTCCCTGCTGAAGCATGAAAACCAATGTGTTTCCTAAATTTCACGAATACATCAAGGGTAGGGTTTACTGACAGACCAAATTTGCCCTTACTTTTGCAGGAGAGCAAAGCAGAGCAACTCGTCAGCACTGTTGGGGTCATAGTGAAGTCTGGATTGGCTGCAGAGTTCTTCATTAGTGTGGAGCACAAGTAACTATAGGTTGAGCAGGCATCAGGCTCAAGCTGAAGGACGGCCATTAGTCCTGTCAGTGATAGTGTGCCGCCAGATGGGAAGGGTGTGTTCAAATGAGCTGTAAGGGAAACGAAACATGCAAATGTCTTATGGGTCAGGGGTTGAAACAATAAAAGTAATAAAAAACAAAATCTAATATACAGCATTTCAATGCGCTTAAAGAACAGTCTTCACAAAAACACATTCTGTGTGGAACCCATCGTGATAAGAATGTTTAGGGGATACCAGTTAGGGAGGCAGGTCCTCACAGCAGCTAGCAACCATCCAAGGCCTTCACTGGGCTCCCCACAATGATATTCCCATTCATCAGCGTTTCCTATTATCACACAACTTCACTCTAAGTTGCTTGTTAATGTAACTCCCATAAATTAAATGGGAGAAGTTCATCTTATTGGAAAAAAAAAATCCTGAGCAAAAGAACCCAAGACACAAACATTTTAATATGAGTGGACGTCACAGGTGAAATACCCATTGAAAGGAGATCACGCAACCATGTTCAAAGATGCAATATAAACATGGTGGGGAGTGACCGTTTTTAACATCGCTGGGGAATGTCAGTCAAATGAACTTTGCCCTCAAGGTCTCTTGATGTTTCAATGGACTTCAAGATTTTCTCCCTATCTTTACCTGGAGCAAACGTTCATTCATCAGTAACATTATCTATGATGTATTTGAGAATGAACCATTCATGATAGACTTACTGGTTTCTAGTGGGACGGCAGAAGCAGGTCCCGTGGCGCCTTGGCCATCAGGATTCACTGCCGGAAAGACAGTCAGTTCCCACAGATCTGTCCCCGTCACTCCACCACTTGCGGCAGAAGAGGTGAACGAAGCGTCAAATTGTATGTTGTGGTTTGGTTTGAAAGCAGCTAGCTGGGTGGTGGGGCTGACGGACAGCGCCCCACTAAGTACCTCCAGTCCTGATAAATCAACATCCAAATGAGGCAATATTAAATATCATTGGATCAATCCGAGAAATAAACAATTAAAAAACAAACAGACATTATGAGACAAGCAAGTTGAGAAGTGAATAAACGCTCAGAGTTATCCACACTCTGCAAGGGTATGCTCTATCTGATACAGAACCTTTGATACAGTGCATGAATTTACAGCTGCGAGTTTCACCAATTTGGTTGACTAAAGTAACTCTTGACTTTACTGCCAAAAAAGTCCTAACATATTTATACAATTTAATACACAAAATTATTAGACCGTCAGCTCAGTGCTATGGTCATTATTTGCAATTTTTTAACAAAAGGTCACAAAATGAAGAATGCAAATATTTGAAGAAGAACAAAAAATTTAAATAAATAAATGGTTTGCACAGAAAATGACGACCACTTTGATCAATAAACCCCACATTTATATGAGCTTCAAAACATGCAAAAGCGAGGTTTGATCAAACCTTTACGAACTGCATGTATTAAATAATACAAAAGGACATTGATCAAGCTGATACTTCTGGTTGACAGATACTTCTGGTTGACACATACCCACACACTGCATCTCCACAGAGCCATATCTGGCAGACGACGGACTGAATGAAAGTGAGAATGGGGGCGTTGGACTGACGCCCTTCAGCACCTCAATGCACAAGTACATGGCCTCATTGCACCCAGCACCCACCATGTTTAAAGACACAGTTATCTGGAATGATACAAAATGAAAACAGAAATACAGAAGCAAATCCTTTTTCCTAACAAAAAACTGTACTGGGGTCATTCACATGCATAACACAACACTTGACGTGTCGTGGTCGAGTAGTCTAGTTCACTGGACCCAAGCTCTATTGTTGCTAGCAGCACAGTGTGGGTTCAATACCCGGTCATGGCAGTTGTTCTGTAGGCATTTAACGATAATTGCTTCATAAAATGTAAGGAGGGTAGTGCATTCTGCTCTACCAGCCAGGCTGCTTGTGGGTAATACCAATGCTTACAGACTGTGAATGGGTTAACCATCTTTCAGCCCTAGGAGTAGGTAGCAACTTGCCCCTGGTGACAGTTGATTTAGGTGGACAGCCCAAATCAGTCAAGTGTAGCCCTCACCTTGAATTGACCATCAGGCCTTGTGAAATTAGACAATCTCTAATAAAATATGTTTAAAAAAAAACATTAAAATAATAAGGACCTACAGAAGTATTGTTTGAAGCTTTGCATGGTGTGGAGACATAGGAAGAAACTATAAATAAATAGTAAACTTGCGGGTTCAACCATGTGTAAATCTCTTAGGGTGAGTGTTGGCTCTGAAAAGAGCCAGTTGGGTCTCAACGTTTCGAACAGTATACTCTGCTCGTCTTCAGGACCTACAGCTTTGCGGCATCACACCATTAAATTAAATCAAAGAACTTACCATTGGCCATACAGACTGTCCTGCAGTATCCACACCATAGTTTGCAGCGTCGGTGAGTGTAACTGTGGCTGGGATCTGTGTAGGGTTCATGCAGTCAGCATCGGCATTCCCAAAAGCCGTAGCTGACCATAGTCCACTTCCTACAGTACGGCAAGTCAAGGGAAGGAGAGAGAATGGAACTCAGAGATCACACAAGGTGGGTTTTTTTGGTTGTTTTTTTGCCATGTTCTTCTTAAAAAGATTAACCTCTTTTAGTTAGTTTAAGTTGGTTCTTTGTGTATACAGAATATACAATTATTCTAAATTGTTATTATACATACTATCGTCTTGCAACAAGACTATTTTTTCAGTACGTAGTGAGATCAAGTTCCGTGTGATGGGGGGTATTACTGGGGAGCTGCAACAGTGAAGGCTCAGTCCCCCACGGACCTAGGGGATTTAGCTTCAACCAAATGGAATATTGCTACTGTTCGCAATTCAGACCTGGCTGGATTGTATAATTCAAGAAGTTCAGAGATGGTAGAAAGCTTATTTTTTTTATTAACATCACAGTAAAGTTACAATGAAATAAAATGATGCTATTTTATTTATTTATTTATTTCCTCAAAGCCTCCAAAAATGGAGAAGATAAAAAGATTTATAAAAATTACATCAAATATACCGTACACGGGACATAATGACGTAAATAAAGAAACAGGATTACCCTGACACTCTCGGACGACCCCAGACCATCTTGACAAAGTATGAAACAAAAGGATTGTCAGAACGATCCGAGTAGCCGACCGAGAGTATCAAGGTCATCACATTCAAGAAACTGATTACGAAACAAAACTGTTTTTACACTATCACAGATACCACGGTTGACGCAGTTTACATACTTCAGGTCAGAGTTAAATTTCCACCTGCAAGAAGGATTAATAATGCAGTTAAGCAGCAAAAAATCTTTGTGCAAGCTAAAAGTGTTGTAAACTCTATCAATTAATGTGTTCTTCGCTGGCCTTGCAATTTAAAGGTGGGCATAAAATAGCCTAGACTTAGAAGTGTTGTTAAAAATCTGACATACAAGGTTAAGTCTTACCGGAAAGTGAGGCTTTGGTCGGATCTGCTATGATGGTGACGGTAACGTCCAAGTTGTTCTGTTCACCCTGTTTGATCATGGTTGCCATGGTAAACGATGGAATCACCTGGTTTATCAAAACACCTATGGCACAAAAATGAAATACAAAGCAAGATAGTATGAAGCAACTTCTGTAGAGTATGCAGTACCGGAAATCAATTGAGCACACAGTATGCTCATCATTGACATAGACAATCTCAACCTTCCAGGTACAACCGACCAGGTATAAACAATTTTTATAACTATTTTTTATTATAATTTCTCAAAAAATTGAAGAGAAAACCAAAATGAATGCACATCTTGCAAAGTAGGGTTTTTAAAACCCAGGTAGCTACCATGTGGACAACAGTCCGAAAACTTTGCTTCAATTCTGCGCGCTTCGGCCGAACATAAATAACTTTGGGTCCAGAATACCTCAAACCTGAGGAGAGCCCTGGACTAGGTTATGATGAAAAGTACAGTGTACAGTGCAGGAAGTCTAACACACATACCTATGCATGAAACTGGTGCACAGGAGGTTATCATGCCTCCTTCAATAGTAAAATCCAGAGTTGATGCTTGATCCCTCATCAATGACACACAGATAAGCTGGATGTCATCACAGCTTCCTATCCCGTTCAGATTCAACGTAGCGCTAATACCGGTCAGTGTCAGAGTACCACCTGCTGACCAACCTAGATTGGCCATGGCAGAGGGTAGCGTCGCCGCTGCAGGGGTGGTGATAGCTGTGTTGGTGGTGATGGTGCCTGTGGCCAGGAACACCTCAGCTGCCCAGTAGTTGGTGCCGCCCTGGACACTGCGCCCTTGTGTTTCACTGTTCCCAAAGACAGTCAGTTCCACAGTCTGCCCATCAGCGTTCTCAACCAAAGAGCCGGCAGTCAGTGTTGTTAAGGTGGTGCCAATAAGACCTGTAGTTAAACCAAAAGACAGATTTCCATTTGTTACTTGTTGCTCATATTTTTAACCAGGGATGGATTTCACAAAGATATAAGACTAGTCTTATCTCGACTCCTAGTCTTATCTCGACTTAGGACGAGTTATCCATCCTAACTTAGGACTAGCCACACGCTTTTGAAATTAGGACCAGTCCTATACTCTTTGTGAAATCGACCCCCAGGGCCGTATGCTCTGCTTAAGAACCAAAATAAGCTAAGCATAAGCTTACCAGGATAAGCTTACAGCTAAAATACCAAGTAACATGTACAATTTGTGACTGGTATCTGACTCATTATTGCTAAGTAGGGATTTTTAAGCAGTATTGGGCCCTGGGCTACAAGGTGCTGTGTATCACACAATGTATCTTACCTGCTTAAATTTAGCTAGTAACACTAGCCCATAGTACACTGCTCATAAAAAATGTCATCTGCAGGCTAGTAAACAACACTTTGCAACTTGCCCGTGGGCAAGCTCTTGTTTATGATGGTCAAAATAACTTCCCATGCCTCGAAGGCCATGGTCTGTTGCCCTGGTCTTAGCCTTGGTGCCCTTTCAAAAGTCTCCAATAGACTTTAACATTTTCCAAAGAGAGTGTGTTTTTTTGCAAAATGAAAATGGGTTTGCCCTCTCAAGAAAGAAATTCCAGGTCTGAAGCAAAAGTTTCCTGTCCTTTTAGACCAAAAGGCCTTCCCAGACAACAAATGGGCATCATTTAAATGGGCATCATGAAACTTCAAGTCGATGTGGATTATTTCCTTTTCTTTCTTTCTCCCTATGACTAAACAACTTCTTTCACAAAAATTGGATGGCTCAGGGAGACTTTGAAAATTCTTGAAATCAGTAAAAATCCCTACACATCACACCCTGAAATTTCGCTACCTTTCAACCTGGGCTACAAGTTACTACATTTCACTTCGTGGACATCTGACCAAAAACTGTACAGTTGGTAAACATTTTCTTTGAACATGTGAGTTTTGTTTTAGGACTACCATTCAGCTAGACAGTCTTCAGCTCAGAGGCCCTAATTATTTGAACAATTAAGAAGCTTAAACTTACCGTTACATGAGATAGGTGCAGAAAAATCCAATGAACCAACTAAAGTATAAATTGTGCCGGGGGAAGATAGTGAGACTCCCAGATGGGTGACATTTGAACACAGGCACCCAGCAAGATTCAAGCTCCCTGTGACCACTTCCTGTATCGTGCCCGAGCCAGGGGCGGCAATCTCAACTCCGGCCTGGGCAGGTGTAAGACTAAGCATAGTGGGAGGCACGCATTGGTTACCTCCACTTCCAATGAAAACCTCTAACTGCCATCTGTTCATGATTCCTGGTTCGTCAGCCCCATTAGTTCCCCCTAGAGTGATGACCGCATTGAATGTAAAGGAATGCGAGGATCCTTCCTGAATCATATCTCCATCGGTGATTGTAACATCAAAACTCGCAACTGAAAAAACAGGGGAAAAATTAAAAATCTGCCATTCACATATTAAAGATAGGGATATAGATTGGTTTCTTTCAATGTAAAGTTGCACAGCTGAATACAGTGCCCAATTGTTGAGTAAACAGAAAAATACTGTCACTGTATTTTGACACAAAAGCCAACTTCACTTTTAGCAAGACAAAACCAACGAGTACAAATGGCATCTCTGGTTGCAGCATTCAAGAATGACCTTTCACCTCTATGCCAACCAGTCCCATTCACTTAGCTTGAGCCTTGCATCAACTGTGGATTCAGTTTTCATCTTGTTGTGGTACGTGTTATCTGTAATATACTTTCAACATCAGTCTCATATGATAAGACCGAGGTTAACAAAAAGAGACAACATGAGGTATAGACTAATATTAGTTTACTAAGTCCTCTTTGGGGTTTCCTTCCTTCCTTCCTTCATTATTATTATTATTATGCATTTTTAGGTATGCTATTCATGGTAAAACCATATCACAGCGTTTACAATAGAAAGAGCAATCTATTAAACAGTACAAACAAAACAACAATAGAAAAAAAATCAATTAGGAAGAAGGTATGTTTTGAGAATCTTCTTAAACACATTCACTGATAGCAGATTTAATAGCCTATAGGAGGGAAGTTCATTCCACTCTTTAGCTGCTATAACAGTGAATGTTCGATAGCCTGCCTTACTACGAATCATGGGAAAAGTAAGGCGAAATGGATCTGCATTGGAGCGAAGATTTGCACGCAAAGGTTGATACAACTCGAGCAATCATTAAAATACACTGGTGCCTGATTGTGAAAGAATTTGTAAACAAATAAAAGAATCTTAAATACAATCCTCTGTTTAATTGGTAACCAATGAAGCGATCTTAAAAGATCTACTAAGTTTCAAAGTCAGTGTGATGTTTCTGTAAGGATGCTCACCCAACTATCAGTACTGGTCTATTATATACACATGTACCACTACGTCGTATAACAAAGCTCTACTGTCATAAATGAACAATAATACTGCCCCCCCCCAATCATACCATCTTCGTCAATTATCAAACTTAAATTACAGCACAAATTTCATAAAAATAAAGCCTGTATTGGTTTACAAGCACAAGCACATGCTAAGCAGACAGGAATTGCTTAGCAAGGACAACAATACCAACCAATATTCCATAAAAAGGTACAGTGTTTGTGACCGGTGCCCCACCCATTTTTTTTTTTTTTTTCCGTAGCATCCAACCATAAACAATTTGCTAAGCAGTATTTTCTGCCTAACAGAAATTGGGCCCTGGTCATGGCACTGGCCACTTCATAACGTAGAATATCCATGAGTCATTATATCCAACGGTTTAATACCATTTAAGCAAGAATTAATTATACGTAGTTACAAAACATGTAATTCACGCTCCAGCAAGGGTCGAAGAGTGAATTATTGTAACTTTGTACATAGGCCCAATTCCTACAAATACAGCTTCTTTCCTCGCACCATAATAAAAGACTTGCACCATAAAAGACTGGGATGAGCTTCTTCAAGTTGAAGACATCATCGAGCAGCCCACCTTGGACTCCTGTCTTGGACTCAGTTCAACAAGGAGAACATCAGAGGTGCGAACGAGTAGACATCCAACGTCATGTTTTTAATTTTACTTGCACTATACTACTATTTATAATTTTGTAAATATTTTGGCACCCAATTAGTACACAAACCGTTCACCATCAGCAGCCGCACCCTTTGTTTAGATGCTGGACAGGCTTTGATGAGTCGTAACAAGTTAACAACGTAGCCCAAGTTGGACTCCAGACCTCCGTGGTTGCCCGACACAACACAGCATCAGGGCTAATAAATAATGGCCCGATAAAAAAATAGTAAAAACTGCGAAACTATTGATGAATTGTAACTTACCAGTTAGCGCTGTTTGTGCTTGTGACGGCCTCTAGAAAAACAACATAAAAAAAAACAATCAAGTTCATTGACGTTTTAATACGGCCATTTACGGCACAGCAAAAAACCACCACTTTTAGCTAACTCCAATGAACTCCGCCTGCAAATCGGCGTTTATGAAAGTTTTGATGCAGTCGATCGAAGTCATCGAAGTCAAAGAGGAAGACAGGTACTCTTGCCCAACTGTACGTGATCTCTGTGTTTGTCGTCTGGGTGCCCTGCCCAACGTCCTCAAACTTGTTGGTCTCCAGTTTTACACGATGGCAACAAGGCAATAGCTACCTAGCTCAGAGTCGTGACAAGATGCCAGTGCCTTCTTTCATAACAGTGTTTTGGGGTTTTATCAACCTCCATGGTTTTATGTTGTGAAGAATTGACTAAAAGGCATCTTCAAAGAATATCAATTGATGAAAGTTGAATGGTTGACCGGACTATTCAGTGTTGTGGCATTAATTGATTCAAAGGAGGAAGGCACTTTCCTCAAGTGATTCAACGGTGACCACTAAGTTGGGGGGGGGGGGGGGATATAGCCCTTTTTCTTTTAAGTTAAATTAAACGCCGCACGAGGATAGAACCAAAGAGCAGAGTATTACAATTGACTGAAATAAATTTGGTTGAAATCCGTGAGAAAAAATCAGTAAAAAAAACTCAATAAAAGATATATAACAATAGACTGTGTATAATTATTCAGTTTGCGGTAACAAAAACCATGGTACATTCGCTGTGCCACTAACGTGTTAGTTATTTCACTAGTTAGCTAGGCCCATTTGTTCTAACTGCATGGATGATTGGGGAGACTGTGATTCAATAATTGTCTCGCTCATAAGGCACCGGACACTATTGGTAATTTCTTAAAATAATATAATTTTATTAATTTAATTAGCATAAATTACTAGGTAGTTAGAGCAACATTATGAGAAACGGCGCCCTTCGTAGCGTAGTTTTTGAGAAAATTTGTAATTTTCAAATAAAAGAATGAGCCTGAAGCCTTACTTATAGTTGTGCATCTATCTGAAAGGACACACATTTTTGTGCAACAAGTTTGTTTTTGTTTCATTGTCCTCTTGCAACTTCGATGACCAATAATATTGAGTCCATTTTCACAATTTGTTATAAAGGCCTATATCCTACATTATGTTGGAATTAGGATAGGCCTTCACTTAGTGAGAATAGTGGTATTTGGCATTTGACAACGTTACCAAACGTGTCAAGGAACACGTTGCCTTGAATCGGACGAGTTAATTGGTATATAAAAAGCATTTGTAACCCTTTTTTATAAAATGCATATGGTTGGAAAGATGTTTTAAAAGTAAAATACAATGATCCACACAAGTTTGCCTCAAAATTGCGTGGTTTTCCTTTAACTATGCAAACTAACACGGTCGGCCATTTCTGGGAGTCAAAAATTTGGCTCCCATAATGGTCGACCGTGTTAGTCGACGAGGTAAAATTAAAACCGTGCAGTTTCGAGGTATGTTTGTGTGGATCATTGTATTATACATTTATAACATCTATCTAACCATATGCATTTTATAAAAAAACGGTTACAAACGCTTTTCAAAGACCAACTCGACCGATCCAAGCCAACGTGTTTCTTTAATAAAAAATACAAGTAGTGTCCCTTTTAATATACAGATTTAATCTAAAGTAAGTGAGGCACATGTTGGGTTATGGCGGCCCTAAACCAACAGTTCCCCTTTCTGCATTCCAACTTTTATAATCCGCCCTGAATTTCATATCACCTTCAAAAGTTGAATGTGACCAGAACCGGAAAATATATTCACATCACTGCAAAGGTAAACCGTTTTATCTTGCTTTCTATTCTTCAAAGATATTTTCTGTTTTTCGATTGTCGTTACACAACAATACACATTTTATATTTGAGAATTGAAAGATTATGACGTGGCTGAAATATTTCAGCATGTGCATTCGACCTTGACTGTTGTGTTCACAATGGCGTGTGAATTCCAGTGAACGAAAGGAAAGTTATATAAATTGTAATAAATGTAACTAGAAGAGTGAATTTGTTCATTAATAACCAAGTGTGTTATTTTTTCAGCAATTATTTATGATTAAAGAAAAAGTACATTGTTACTTTTGAAAGAGTAAAGACATTCCTATTCTCAAGTGTACAACAACATAACCGGGGACAACCCGACCTTAGCGGCTAACTGAGGTATGGAGACTACTTTACTAGTTTAAAGGGAGGGTACAACATTTGGTAGCTACTTTAGCAAGTTAATGGCAAGAAAACTTAATTGGCAAGAAACTGCACATTTTGAGAAACAATTCCCTTCTCCAAAGGATTGTGGTTTTTGAGAGAGGGATTCAAACACATTTCAATCTGAGAAACGTTCCTGCTATAGACGTCTCTCACTTTGATTATGGATTATTCTTCCAGGACATTGCCGCTCTTTATTGTTGACAATATCTAAAAACAATGTCACTTTTTGAGATGAAATTTTCACATTTAAGTCATAATTATGGTGGTATCTACACATTTAGATGAAAACAACCGAACAGTCAAAAGAAAGTTATACTAAAAAAAAATCATTACCAATCCTTTCAATTACGCACAATCCCATGTGCCCGATGAAAGGTATTGTTGATTGGGAAACGATCTCGAACAAATGGTTAGAATGTCATATAAAATCAGGTCAACAAGTAGAATAATATTATTGTGATATTCATCTACTGTGCATGGTTGTTGTTGAGATCAATAGAGCGTGCATGGGGGAGAACTCCTCAGCAAGGTGGGGCTGTGGTCCTATTTTTGCAAACAAAACATTTCCTCAAAATGGTCACGATCATTTGTATTGTTTAGATTTCTTTTGATGTTACGCGTTGTGTAAAAAAATGCCGTAAATATTCAGAGATTTGAAAATTGTGCTATACATGAATCATTCCTTCTTTACTGATTGTAAATCAAAAACCGTGTGCTATAACACAACGGAATCATCCCTTCTTTACTGATTGTAAATCAAAAACCGTGTACTATAACACAACGGAATCATTCCTTCTTTACTGATTGTAAATCAAAAACCGTGTACTATAACACAACGGAATCATTCCTTCTTTACTGATGTAAATCAAAAACCGTGTACTATAACACAACGGAATCATTCCTTCTTTACTTATTGTTAATCAAAAACCCTGTACTATAACACAACGGATTTTTTCAAAACTAACTTTGTCTTCATCTTATCGCTTTTCCTTCTACAAAATATTAATCTGCCTCAACATGCAACTTTAGTTTGACTTGTACTTGTAAACGTCTTGTATGCCCTGTTATATAACTGAGATTAAATATAAACCTAACACGTCCACACAATGATGCGTGATATAAGTCCTTGATGAAATCAAGTTAATTCATTCAATTCAATCCTCGTGTAACCCAAAATGTACAATAATAGTTTATTTCATTCGTTGACAAGTTCATCAACAGTATTGTCTAAAAATGCCTTTGTCTCACAACAAAATGACAAGAGGTTTGCGGTAGTTAGCAAACACCTAATAATCCAATAAAAGGTTTCCTTTTTTTTTCCTTTGAGAATTCGACTTTTTTTTCAGAGAAAATGTTAAACCCATTCGGCCTTAGGTTAAAATACTTGTATTTGTAAAAACGCAAATCTTTTAATTGAGTCAAGTATTCCGACAAATATATTCACTATTATTTGAACGATCGAACATTTTGAAGATGGGCTAGTAATATTACATGGCCAGCCGTCGATTTCACAAAGACTCGCCTTATCTCGAGTTAGGACGAGTATTCTCGTCCTAACTTAGGATTAATCTTAAGGTGTGCATGCTATATAAAGTGGGATGGGTCTCGTTTTAAGTCATTAGATTAATCCTAAGTTAGGAAGAGTTTGGTGAAATCGACGGCAGACATAATTATACTCAAGTGTTTTATGAGGCTTGTTAAAGAAATTTCAATAAAATAGGAACATACATTCTTCAGATGATTGACAACGTTTTTTATGGATCAGTTTCTTTCATAATCGTTGTATGTAGTGGTTTTCAACAGATAGGCCCACTACCTTCGAAATAGGGGTAAACTCGATCCACCAACACAGTGTCGTTGTTCGTTAGAATTTACCGACCATTATAACAGAAAAATAGCACATAAATTTGTAAAATATTTTCATTACCGCAATTGATAATGTGCCACACATAGTTTCTGCGGTAAAACTTACAGCGGGTGTTGGGTAAACTACTTTATAATGATTTGTCAATAATGCTAGCTTGCAAGTTTTTATTAAAGCAAGACGTACACAAGAACATCAAACTTCTCCTAAATGAAAAAAATGAATTTATGTTTTTGTTTACCTTTTCCCAATATATGTACCCCAAATTGTAAATAAGTTTAGAATATAGAAATGTAGGCTACACATAGGTATCGATTCTTCTGTCACTTTGCATCGGAGTGTTTTAGTTGGTTTTACCAGCTATACGTGTGTAAAGCACTGTAATGCTATAATGATAATACTCAGTACTTGTCCCCAGTCATGCGAAAACAATCCACAGACATTACTCGTGTGGGATTCGAACCCATGCACGACCTTTGCTATTCTAGAGGTGATGTCTTCCACCAGCGACAATGCCCGGTAGCTAGAGGCAGTTCAAATCATATGCGAGCACATGTATTCCCAAATAACTTGCTCTGCTTTCCATAATTAAATAATGCCATAACTCTTTTTTGGATAAATCAAAAGGTTATAGTAATATCTTACAATGAAACTGATCACACAGGACTGATTATCATGACAATTTCCATTAAAAGAAAGTAAACCAAAGTGTGAAAATGATTTTTGGCCAATACTTTTAATCAGCCGGGCAAGAAAGAAGATGTGTCTATTACCGCCACTTGTTATTAAAGATCTTATACAAGATTGGTTAACAAATAGTAACAACAGTGTTCATGTTTTTGGTTGATCTTCCATACACATGAAAGAGCAACTCTAAAACAACTTGGGCCTCTGATCCGGTTTGGGTAGGAGACAAACAAAAGTAAAAGCACATGCACAATATTTTCAAAGTAAACACATTCATTGGTTGCAAGGTTTTTTTCTTCTTCAAAATATGACTTAATTCGGAGAAAATGTTTCACCGAAAATTGATATATTTATTATGAACATCATCAGTAAGCTTTATCATTATTTTCGTCCTTTACCGATGAGAAATTGCCTTGGTGGGCCCTTTCACTTCCAAAACCGAAGCACAAGGACTGTTACCAATTACCAATCCATGATACTTAATGGTAAATAAGGCACACATCAGTTTTAAATATCTTTTCTCCAAATCAAATCTCTGAAGTATTTTCCTTACCGTTACAAATGCCATGAGAAATGCAAAGGTAGCCAGTAGACAGAACCCACTGATTCCCCCACGATGGCGAGCCATCTCGGCAGGGTGATATCCACAAATACTCTCTATATCTCGCTGACCAAAAGTTGAACTAGGGTCGAATCAAATTGAGCACACATGAAATGTTTACGGTCCAAACGGCGTCAGGAAGTTGTGGAACCAAAAGTTTTCTGGAGTATTCTCTCAAGTTCACAGGCAGAATAGTTTGTAAATCTTTGTCATGCTGTCCAGGGCTAAAACACTTGAGAATAAGCTTAGCTGTTGATGATACCTTTGCTATGGTTGATATAATTCTACTTCAGTAGTCGGGCACTGCACGCGAGATGGCGTATAACATACCACACCCAAATGCAAGCCGTTCTGATCGTCGGCTAGGCGTAGTCGAAGTTCATTACAAAAGCAAGAAACCAGAAATAACAACCATCGAAATTGTGACGTTGGTAGTGTATTCGGTTTATGTGCACGGGTGCAGGCAGTTGGGACATGCATACACCCAAAAATTGACCCGAGTGCGTTAAAGCGTGAACTGAACAGTGGATAGGTATGGGATGTGTTTACAGGTACTGAAGAGAGTTAGTCATCGTTATTCAGCCAACACTGGCCCTGAAAGGGGGGCTCTGTGAAAAGGGAAAGGGGTGTATTAAAATTTCCATAACAATAACACATAGCTGAGTATACATAGACGTAACAATAAATGGCCTCTTTGAATTCATTCGACCGTGTAGATTTAGACTTGTCTAGTCTCTTCTACTTTTTGTGCGCCAGTGCCACAGGTGGATTACACACTGAACACTTCGGGGTCAGAATTGAACCGGATCCGGGTCCAACGGGGCTTGACTCGTTTCTGGTCAGATGACTCAGCATATTATTTATGTCGAAATGAACTAGAAATGTATCAAAATTACACAGAAATTTGTCAAAAATTACATAGACAAATCACATTTTTAACCCCATTATGGAAAACAAAAGATCTGCAAAAGATCTGGAATCTACAGACTGGAATTTGTGTACATTGAAGTCCTTTGAAGTTGTTAATAAAAATAATAATAATAATAAATCTTATAAAGCGCTGGTATCTAGAAAACTATTCACTGCGCTAAAATATGACCAAGGGAAAAATTAATGGTAGGCTTGACTGAAGAGGTAAGTTTTGAGATTGGATTTGAATGAAAAAATGTCAGGTTGTGATCTAAGGGTGAGAGGCAGGTCGTTCCACAGGCGGGGGGCAGCAACCGAGAAACTTCTATCCCCATAAGTTTTCAACCTGGAAGGTGGAACGGCAAGCAAGTTGGCATCACTGGACCTTAGCTGGCGAACGGGCTTATACGGCAGGAGAAGCCTCTGCAAGTACAACGGGGATGAAGTCTCTGTCATACAACGGTATGTTGTACAAAGGAGTTTGAAGATGATGCGTTGCTCAACAGGGAGCCAGTGTAGTGCTTGAAGAACCGGGGTGATATGCTCAAACTTTTTTGAGCGTGTTAGGATACGAGCTGCAATGTTCTGGATTCTCTGAAGGTGATGCAAGGTGGAAGCTGGAAGTCCATATAAGAGTGAGTTGCAGTAGTCGAGTCGAGACGTTACAAGTGCGTGAATGAGTTGCTCTGCTGTTTTGTCAGAGAGCAATGAGCGGATGTGGTTTATGTTCTTCAAGTGGTACATGGCGATTCGGGAGGAGTTTTTGACGTTGGTTGTGAAGTTCATGTGCCTGTCAAAGATGACACCAAGGTTTCTAGCTGTGTTGCTACAAGGAATGACATGGCCATCAATCAGGATGCTGTGAATGGTGTTGTGGCGATGTTGACTTTGGGAGTTCAGCAAGAGGATGACTGTCTTATCGCTATTGAGTTGAAGTTTGTTTGCGAGCATCCATTCCTTAACTTCGGCAACACACGCTTCTGTACGAGCAACTGCAGTGTTTGCGTCCGTGGAGACAAATGGCAGATATAGTTGTGCGTCATCCGCGTAAAGCTGAACGGACAGACCGTGGTTACGAGCAATGTTCGCAACAGGTGAAAAGTACAAGGAAAATAACACTGGACCGAGCACCGACCCCTGAGGGACGCCAAAACGTGATGTAGTGTTGGATGAGAAGGACCCGTCAATTTTTACATTTTGGGTGCGATTTTCCAGATATGAAGTAAACCACTTCAAAGCAGTTCCAGTGATACCGAAATTGTAGTGAAGACGTTGAAGGAGGATTTGGTGGTCGATAGTGTCAAAAGCAGCAGAAAGGTCAAGTAGCACTAAAATTACAGAGAGTTTCTTGTCAAAGGCTCCAAGGATGTCATTTTGAACACACAGGAGCGTAGTCTCGGTGCTGTGGTGTTTACGATACGCTGACTGTGCCAGCTCAAGCAGGTTGTTAGATGTTAGGTAGTCATTGAGTTGACCAGCTACCACTTTTTCCACAACTTTTGAGATGAACGGCAGATTCGACACAGGTCTGTAGTTACTCAGCTTGTTCTTATCTAGCTTTGAGTTCTTTAAGATGGGGGTGACGTGCGCCTTTTTGAGCTGCTGAGGCACGATTCCTGTTTCTATGGATGAGTTGACAATGTTTGTAATGGCAGGTAGGACGGATGACAGACAAGTTTTCAACAAGGAGGTGGGTATTGGATCGAGGTCACAGTAAAGGGAATAAGTAGAGGGATGCATTTTTGATAAAGTTTGATCCGAGGACAGAGGTCTACGAGGACAGGGGTCCACGAGGACAGAGGTCCACGAGGGCAGAGGTCCACGAGGGCAGAGGTCCACGAGGGCAGAGGTCCACGAGGGCAGAGGTCCACACACTGTGGACTTGGAACACCATGGAGGAAGACAAATTTCTACCTCCATGGGTAACACTAAAGTTCGTGCGGTCGGCTCGATGTTTTCAAAGCTCTTCAATGCACAATACTCCAGCGCCCTCATCAGTCGTTGTATTAGCTAACCATAGTTGTAGTATACTGCCACCCTCAAAAATGTCCCTGATTTTTTTTAAGGATTACCTTTTTAAATTGATTTTAAAAGAAACAAGATTCCCGATTAAAAGCACTACGACAGTGGCAATTTTGATGTACAGAAAGACAAAAAAAAAAACAATTGCGGTCGGGGGGGGCGTGGCAAAGACACATGCTATACTCTAAAATATAACAATTAACCAATAACAAAATGCCTTCAAAAAAAGCTCGACGATTTTTTTTCTCTAGTTGTTTGCGCTTGAACATTTCCTCAATCTTCACCAAATTTTATTCGCACTTGAATGTGAAATTAAGGAGGGAGCCAAGAAATGGCTACCTCTGGGAGGAATTGGATGCACATAGTTTCTTCATTGGGCCATAGTTATGTAGTAATGCCTTCATCTTTAAAATATTTTTTTGGTGGAAACACAATATTTAGAGAGGCCCTTAGGAAAGGTGCAACACCTCTGTTTTTAGTGTATGAAAAGACTGCCCAAGAACATGAATACAAACTTTAAAAACTTAAGAAAATACTGACAACCCCCCCCCCAAATAACTTATTCTTGGAACTGTTTTTTTTTTATCCTCAATAAATTTATTTGCTAATGAAAATGGATATATGGTTATATCTGATTATACTCCTCATGCTTTTAAGCTTTTATGGTGACTAACAGAAATATAAATATAAATATAAGTTATACAATAGAGAGCATTCCTCAGATAAAAATAAATATAGATATTACAGTTTGCGGATTGAAAACACTGAATGAATCAATCAATATACTTTAAGCAGATAAATAAATAAATAACTAAATATTGACTTGTAGTAGGTTGCATAACGAGTTTTGAAGCTTTTTGAGACAAAGGCCCATTTCACGAAGCTTTAAGCAGACACAATACTGCTAGGCGAAACTCTTTGCTAAGCAAAATAACGAGTGGGGCATCAGCTGCAACAATGTAAACGTTTGTGTTGTTGACTGGTATACACACTTTCTGATAACCAATATTGTTATGTACTTAGCAAGTTTTTATGCTTATAGGCTTTATGAATTTGAGCCATGGTCTTAAATTGAGCGTCAGCAGCTAGTGCCCCAAGCTAAGTCTAAAGCCAAACAGCTTTAAAAACTAACAAATATAAAGCCGTTTAGTTAAGATGGAGTACATTAGCTTTGAATCCTTGAAGTTGAGTATTGGAGTCCGACCTGAACACCACAGTCATCATGTTACTTTTGGATCGGTAGTTGAACCTCTTTTTGGTCCCGCAGTTTACAGATTTACTTTGTAGGTTGGCCAAATCAGTAATCTGTTTGAGAAAGAAATGAAGTAATATTATGATGTCAGGTAATTATTCAGGGAAAGATAGATAATAGAATAGTGCACAAAGGCATTATTAATAATAATAAGAAGAAGAAGAAGACGAAAAATAAATAGTTCTTATATAGCTCATTTTTACAATAACATATACATGCGCTTTACATTAATGCCCTGTTCATTTGGCTAATAACATTCCTTTAATCTTTCTCAGCTCCCTCGGGAGTATACAGCCCAGAGCTGCCGTCACGCTCCAAAGGCTTTTTCAAATACAATATCAACCTCTACCCTCGCAGGTAACCATTTATACCCCTGGGTGAAGAAAAGCAATTACAGTAAAGCATCTTGCTCAAGGACATGAGTGTCATGACTGGAATTTGAACCCACACCCGAAAGGTAAAACCACAAGGACTTTAATTCCATGTTCCAAACCACTCAGCCATGACAACCTTTTGAAAGATGACTTTGAAGATGCCAGAATTGTTTTACTAAACTTTACATTCCATCTGAAGAATAAAGCAATAATGATCATAAAGTGTCATGACCGGGACTCGAACCCATACTCTGCTGATCAAAAACACCTTGTCTCAAGTCAAATATGCTTGAACGCTCGACCGTGACAAAGCACAATATACACAAAATAAAATATAGTTGAATTTCTTACCGAAACAGAATCAGTCAAGCACGAGGGCTCTGCACCATCCAAGACAAACTTTTTAAACTTGAGTTTAATCGTCTTTCCTGGCGCAGCAACGATGGTGGTTGTACAAATCTGATTTGCTCCGTACGGATTGGGCCAATTCGGACTCGTGATTGAACCTTTGGCTTTCGTCATCACCCGGTCACAAGCTGTTTTGAGAAAAATATCAAAATGTGTCACTAGAAGAACATTTTCTGTCCCACCCACAAACATCTTGAACTAGAAACTGCTGTTTTTGACAACCCAATCTGCTTGATATTTCTCTTGAACTTGTTTCATAAGTCTGTGTTCTTTTAGAAGGAAGAGTACCTTTGGTAAATTCTCCAAATATTAATGACCCTAAAAACTTACTTGGTATAAAGCACTGCAGCTGTTGATAATGTACACCATTTGTAAAAAACAATTATCTTCAAAGGAATGTAAATTTAGGGAGGGATTCAACAATATTTCAATTTTGAGAAATGTTTCTGAATGAAACGTTTCTCAGATTGTGGATCTCAATTGTGGATGATTCTTCCTGCGCGGACATAACTGCTCCAGTCCAGAGGTGGATTTTACAAAGAGTTGATACAAGTCTTATCTCAAGTTAGGACGGGTTACTAGAAGTCCTAACTAAGGACCAGTCTTAAGTTTTTAATAACTCCTCAAGAGTCCTAGGATCTTTGAGAAATCGACATCAGGTTTTGGTCAATATCTTTAAAATGCTACCGACTTTTGAAATGTACATGTCTACATTCATATAGGATTCAAGCAGCTCCAAAAACCCAAGGTTCACTTTGCCTTCAAAGATAAGATAATATTTACTCACGATTAGGCTGAGTGGTAGCATCTGTCAAGCTGTATGTGAGATGGTAACCTCCAAATAAACTAGAATCCATAAGATTATGCTCAATACTGAGAATATTAGTTGGTATGGTAAACAGACGATTGGTGATCCGTCCGCAAAGTCTCTGCTCGCTCCTTCCAAACTTTAAAATAAAACTCTCTGTTAAAAAAAAAAATAACCAAAGAATTAATGATGTCTTCTAGAATAGTTAAATAACAAATGAGTGTGTCTCAATAAATAAGAAAATTAAAAACTTTTACGAGGTGCTTTTAAAAATGGATCTGTTAATTTAAAATAGGTCTGTATGTCCTGTAATAACAATTTGAGACACCCTGTAGATAAAGTGCTATATACAATTTAGGAAGTAACTATAAACTTGTGATTTCAACCATATGTAAATCTCTTTTGAGAGAAGTGTTGGCTCATTTGGGAAGGCTAACTGGAAAACTGTATACTGGTTGTATACTCCAATCCCCTAGGGGAAAGATTCAAAAGGAAAGCTATTGGCCCAGTGACTGGGGCACTAATGTAAAGCACATTGAAACGATTATTGTGAAATGCACATGAGTTATCATTATTATTAACTGTTAGGGGGAGTTGGCACATTATAAGTACTTTACCTTTGTTGCAGTCAACAGAAAGTTGTATGATTTTCAGATCAATCATTTTCCCTGGGGCTACTGCAATGATCTGGGTACAGGTTGATTTAGAAGTCGTTCTACCGAGTGTGTCGATAATACCCGAGGATTTCACAGATAGTCCATTGCAGTCTTGATCTGTTAAAAAAACGAATGTTTAAAGAAATATCATAAATGTAATCAAAACAAAATTGTTGTCCTATACTAAGACACATTTTCCCTTGGACTTGAGAACAGAGTATACAGTTTTGATCACACATTGGTATTGGGTAAATGGCAACTTCAGCACTGGAACAAGTTGAAGGTGGAATATTTGAAGATAATTTTTTTTAAAGGTTGAAGTTGAATCTTGATTATGCCAATTTAATGCTGAATTGCAATAGTTCTGTCAGACATTTTATAATTCAACTTTCAGACAATAAGCAAAAGTAGTTCCAGCATGTAAGTCTTAAGACCATTCCCTACCCACTTTGAGGGGAGGTCACAGGTTTTCAAGGATTAATTTTGTTGTGTCTGTTTTTTCTTTGTTTTTGTTTTGTTTTCTGGTTTTACTGCGCCTTGAACACACAGCAGGGTGGATACATGCGCATTACAAGTCTTATTATTATTATTTATTATTAGGTCTTGGTTTCAGTCTCAGTCTCAGTCTGAACAAATCAATGTCTTAAAGGCCTCAGTTTTGGTCTTGAAAACCTTTTTAGGCAATATTATCTTAAATAATTGTTTTTGTAGTTGTTTCTACTTTTTCACTGGCTGGTCCAGATTTTGTAAACTGCCTTGTAGCATTTTTTGTATTGTCTTTTTAAACCGTTTTCTTCAGAAACCCTCTGTATTGTAATGATGTATTTTGGAAATTGTTTTTTACCTTTGTATCTAGCGCTTTGAGGCCTTATTTGGCAATTTGGCGCTTTATAAATATCTTTTTATTATTATTATTATTATTATTATTGTTATGTTATGTCTTGGTCTTGGTTTAAGATTTCATGGCCACAACTTACTCTTGGTCTTGGACTGGCTGCAGATTTAAAAATTTTGTTTGAAAAGATAAACCCCAATTTAGGATTTCCTTTCAAAACCTGATGAGTATTTGACAAAAAATTGTTGAAATGAACTGAACTTTTGACAGCTTTGTTTGCATAGGAAAGCACACAATCCAGAGCCATGCAATCTTTTGTGGATTATTTTGTTTTGTTTTAGAACTGGCTTGACACAGTTAGCCGAAGGGTTTGTTTAGCGGGGATCAGGGCGGAACAGAAGAGTCAGGGAAGGGTCAAGGGGAATGGGGGGGGGGGGTTGGAAGTAAGGGGAGGGAAAAGTACTGATAAATCATCGCTCAGGACAAAAGTCTTTAGTGCACTTTGTATGGATTTCATAAAGTTGATTTTGTATATATTTTGGAGCTCCTGGCACATGGAGTTTATTGATCAAGAAAAGTCTCCAAAGTAGTTGTTGGCAAAAATAATCATTCAGTTTCTGAAAATAACTTGTGTATTTTTATCCATTTATTCAAACTTATAGAAATGTTTCACTTAACAACCTCTTGATTATAACGACAATGAAATTGCAATTAACAACCTTCTGTTATCACCACGCCGACGAAATAGTATCATAATCTTAACATAAGTAAATCCGTTTGCTCTAAAAAAAAAAAAAAATTAACATGGAGGGTTTGTGTTCAAAGAAGTGCCTGCATCATTTCCCTGTGGTGCTTTTTCTTTTAAGTAAATTTACCTCCCTGAAAAATGTTTATAATTGCTTCAATTTATTTCCAAGTCTACATAGGTACTAGAGATGTCAAAAAATATTTTAAAATATCTTCAACAACAATTTATTGAAACTGTTTTGACAGCGTTACGTGAATTCATCTGCAGTCTTTGGTCTTTTTCTAGAGCTATTATTTGCAATGCATGGACCTGTTTAAATCTTAAGCCAAAATGTCGCTTTTGTTCTTTGCTATTTTTTTAGAATTTTATTGTGATACTTAAAGACATTTAAAGTTAAATCAACAATTATTGAAAGCCAACTCTGTGGAACCAGTTACCACTGACCAAAAGATCCTCACCAACAGTAGATACAATTTCAAAGCTATTTATTCTAGTGCATGCACATTGCTAGTGTATACACAAGTTGCTTTTATGATTATTATTTGACCATAAGTGGCTTTATTTAAAAAGAATAATTAGTTATCAGCTCATCCAGATTAACTTTCCAGTCAATATATTTTATCGTTTAAAGCCATTAGACCCATTCGGTACAGGAAAAAAAAAAAAGTTCACAGATTTACAAATAGTTTACAGGGTTTACAGAAGGTAATGGTGAAAGACTTCTCTTGAAATATTAGTCCATGAAATGCTTTACTTTTTGAGAAAACGGTAAAACAATATAAATTCTCGTTAACGAGAATTACGGATTTGTTATAAACACATGTCATGACACGGCGAAACGCGCGAAAACAGGAGTGGGTTTTCCCGTTATTTTCTCCCGACTCCGATGTCCGATTGAGCCTAAATTTCCACAGGATTGTTATTTTATATATAAGTTGTGATACAGGAAGTGTGGGACTTGGACAATACTGTTTACCAAAAGTGTATAATGGCTTTAAGTAGTAAATAAATAAATAATTTAAGTATTACTCAGTTTAGTGCAATGATAGCTCAAATCAGCTTTTCAATAATTTAAGTTTGATAATTTGAAAGCCCACAGAATTTAAGATTTTGGAATCCTGCGCTAGGTGACAGCAGACTTACCAGGAACATTGTCAGTGTTTGCATAGTTCAGATCAAGCGCACATTTCCCAGAACACTTGGATAACCTGTTAAGTCTGCTGCCACCCAAAGATCACAAAAGTCTCTCATTTGTTGTGAGGATTTTGAAGTCCTCAAATGATCAAGAATGTAGAAACAAGAGTGACAATGATGATAATCTTATCTAGGTAGAGAAGGCTGGCTGCCGCTCTGTCCTCAGGTGGAAGAGTCGCCCTAGCCAGTCCATCATTACCCTCAGGTTTATGGAATGGGGTTGTAAACTGAGGAGGCATACCTATTGAGGGGCATTCCTGCACAGTGCAAGACTCCTGTATCGATGGTTTGATGGAATCGTCACACATCCCGGGGGCCTCGATGCCGTCCCGTATACAGCTTGCCATCCTGACACGAGTTCCTTGCCCACAAGTTTCAGAACACTGCAATGAGAAGAAGTTCAAGTTTGAAGATGTTTGTGAAGAAGAAGGAAAATATTGCTGAGATATTATTGGTTCTTGAAGGCACTGGACACGTTTGGCAAATGTCAGAGACCAGTATTCCCACCTGGTGAATCCCAACGTATGCATAAAATAACAAACCTGTAAAAATTTTGGCTCAATTGGTCATAGAAGTTGCAATAGAATAATGAGGAAAAAAACACCCTTGTTGCACAACCTTGATGCATAATAAAACACTTCAGCTGAAGCTGAAGTAAGTTTTTATGCTAACAATTGTTTTGAGAAATTACCAATAGTGTCCGGTACCTTAAAAGGGGTGTTTGAATGAGAGTGCTCAAAATAATCAGTGACATACACACTCTACATGAAGTTTTTTTTTTTTATTGACAAAAATGCTTCGAAATTCCACTGGTTTACCTACCGGGAACCATTGACTCGTCTCCCATTGCGCTGGTATCTCAGCGAGGCAAGCATCTACATTGCATGGTTGGCGTGTACTAGGCTTGGGCTGAGGGCAGAGGCTCTTCTCTGCAGTCACCGTTCTCCCATCAGCAGTCATGAGACGACAGGTCACTGATCTAGTCTGCCTACCGCCTCCACAGGTCCTTGAGCATTCACTGAAAGATGAAGTCGTCCATCTGTGTGTAGAGAAAACAAAATAAGGTTGCACTACAAACGTAAAGTCAATCTAAATATACTTATTGAATTGGAGAGATAAAATGATTTGTTTTTTGCCCTACACAGATGTACGAGAAGACCTGTAATGGCCAACTCAGTCTGACAAATAAACAAAAAAAGTTTTTAATTATTACTTTACAAAAATTTAAGTAAGAAACTACAAGGGAAACCTGAATAAAGTTTTGAATAACTTTGGATTAAACAAAGAACAATTAACTAGAGTGTGATGTGAACCTGCAACCTCCGGATTAATGTACTGGCACTCAACCAACTGAGCAATCTAATCCTAAGGTTCCTCCTGCAGCCAATTTCAAAAAACGCTAGGATTAATCCTATCTAACTTAGGATGATTTCAATGCGTCCTGTGCCTTTAGATACAGAACTTTACTCTTCCTAAGTCCTAAGATTAATCTTAAGTTATGAAGAGTTTGGTGAAATCGAAAGCTGGTCCCCCTATTTTATCAATATCTTTGTTCAGGTGCAAACTTGAGTCAAATCTTATTTGTTCAGAACAAAAATCTTGGAACCTTTATTCAGGAAAATCAGAATAACTCACTGGTACGATTCCTGAGCTCCACTCGGTTGGTAATACTGGTAGCGTATATCCGGCCTGACATTCACTCCACCAGCGTAGTTTACATTAGGGTCTAGTACTAGATAAGCATCTACGACGATCTCTCCATCTGTTGGTCCAGTAATGGTCATCTCTTCTACTCCGTTTCTCCTAGTGTAGATAACAACAGCATTTCCTGCACTGTATCGTCCACTGGATGGAGCGTATCTACCATTGCCTTCTACGACATACTCATCACTGTACTTCAAAGCTGGAGGGACAAAAAGTTTCCCCATACCAGTTTTAATTTTATTTTATCTTGAATGAGTGTATTACACAAATTGTTAGTTTATCTTATCTTAACATTTCTTTGTGTTTCAGCTAGAGAAGTTAGAGGACTATTTTTTTCTTCTTTTAGGCAATCTGTCAAGCTCTAACTAGTTCTACCTTTTTTCTTTTTGTTAACTTTAAAAAGAAATTGTGTATGTGTGTGCATTTTTTACGAGAAATGTTATTAAAATTAAGACAGAAATATAGTTCAAACAATTTTGTCTAACAGAGAAAATAATTGTGAAAAAGTATTTAAAAGTGCTTGGTTAAAAAACCTGGCAGCAAAGGGTTGGAATTAAAAGTGCATAAAACTGCAGTAATCATGTATTAAAGGGCGAGTTGGGTCCTCATCAACTAAAATAAGATCAAAATGATTTTAAGTAAAAAATTCTGTACCCAAGTAGGAGTATCGGTTGTTGAGGTTGGATAGCTGTACTCTGGTTGAACCAGAAGGCAAAGTCAAAACACGATTGAAACCTGCCAATGAAAAGATATCAAATCATTAAAATAATATCAAAATGTTATTAATATTTGTTATTCAAATTGTTTTCGCATTATTATTACCAATATTTATTTGCTTATGGGTCTGTTTCTTGTAAAGCGCTGTGGTACCCTGTGTGAGTGCACTATAAATGCCTGTTCAGCCATTTCAATCCAATAATAACTTTCTTTTTTTTAAACTACCAAAGGGGTCACTGTTTTATACAGTAAACCACTGTGATTCATAAACCTGCTGCCCAACATCTTGTTAAGTACAGAACCATATAATTTGAACCTACGACTTCCAGGGTAATGTTTCAGCACTCTACCAACTGAGCTATCTAGTTACAGGTTTCAAAAGTCACAGGTTTCATGTATGATGCTGTAACTTGAGAAGGAAACAAACTCATGCACTTTAATGTGTCTAAAAATAAATGTTCTCACCTATACTATCACCACCAGTGAAGCTATTGGAGACCAGGGTGCATTTGGACCCATCACCGTTGCACCAGCCGCAGTTGTCAAACACTGCATCTGAACCTTCTCGCCCATCACACCCAAAAGTCTACACAGACAGAAAGAAATCCACTTTAGTATAATGATTAATATTGAGTTTGTAGAGTATATGAAATGACAACACTGTCCAGAAAAGAGAAAAAAAAAACAGGCACCCTGGGAATTTGAAATGTTACTTACAAATGTTCTGCTAAGCAAAAAGAAGCTGGATACCATTTCAATATTGAACATTTGACATTTCAATATTGTACATTTGACATTTGGCTTTTAATCTTATTCTGTTAACTTGCATATTTTTTGCTCAGCTACTTTTTGTGCTGATATATGGGAATGTGATAAATTTCTCGATTTGTGCAATTCATAATCATAGACGTTTAACCAATGAGAGAGATCATTTGTTGTCAGCTTGGCGTTTGTATCCATGTGGGAGTTTGCAGAGTTTCCTTGACAGGCTGATCATCTTTAGCAAATTTGTTTTTGTTTTTGTTTTTTTAAAGCTCGCCTTTGGCTCTAGCAGCAAGATCAAACTCTGTGATTCTATTTACCCTGCATGTTCCTCCAAGGCACAGCTCAAGTTTATCAGCATCAGCTTCCTCACCATGCCAGCATCGTGTTCCATCAATAAACTGAAATGGCTCCCTACCATTGATTATTCTGTCTTCGCTCAGGCATTTATGCTCACATAGCTCATCCCCTAGAACGAAAATGTTATAAACATCCCATTGAAATGAAAATTGTTATACTTGGGTTTGGCCATGTCCAAATTAACTGCTTAAAGCTATGGTTTGTGTAGAGAAGCATCATCATTCATTGAAGTAGAGTTAGGAATTCTGGAAAAGGTAGGTTTTTAACTGATTTTTAATGTTTAGTTTTGCACATGATGTTTCGTTTCTTAGTTCAATAGGGAGTCTGTCCAAAATGATTGGCCCGATTTTCCAACAATCATCACAGGCATTTGATCAAATTCGATACAATCAATGTCCACACAGATTAAACAACATTAATAGTAACAGTTGCTTTAGCTGAATTACCTGTCAGACCATTGGTGTATCCTGTTAGCCAGTTGTAGAGGACTCCATTTAACGGCGTGTCACTCGTTGCTTTACACTGTTCATCTCTGAATTCATCTTGAGATGTTTCACAAGGCTGTATGCAAAATAAAATGAATAATAAGTGACAAAATAGCTCTAGTAAATTTGTCTTTGTTTAACCCAAAATCAAAGTCAAGAAACTTCCATTTGATGAGCCTCAAAATAAAAAATCACTGCTTATTTAGATTGCCACAATAAAACTAGGCCATATAGGAGTGTCTAAATAAAAAGCCCAGACAATAAACATTTTGTATGACAATTTGTCACAATTCACAACAAAGATTGCCACAAAGATCACAACTTCCTTTTCACCCATTTTTAATTCAAATTTGCTTTGAATAAAGTATTGATCAAGTATTAAACTTGTATTTTTCGTGGCCTACGGCTCGGGCCTTTATCACGGCAATGACCATGCCGGTTTTAAACGGCAGGTTAAGATCTCGTTGATACCCTTTTATTCCCTTATTTAAACAAATTGTCTTTGTTCAACCCAAAATTAGTTAAAATAAAAGACAAAGAGAGAGTTTTAGGGGCCTACCTGGTTTTCACAAACTTCAAAATCTTCACTGTTTCCTTCACAGCTCCTTCCACCATTTGAGGGTCTGTTGAAGGAGACAAGACAGAAGAAAATGACATTTTGAGCAAGCGATTTGACATCAGAAACTTTTGAAAATTTAGAAACATGTTCCTGTATGCAGTTTGTATAATAATGCACAATGAATGACAACTTCAATGACAACTTTCATTTTAGTTCCAGTTTATTTTATCAATGTCAATGAGGTCAAAACAAAAAACTATTTGAGTAGGCCAACAATAGCCGAATGAGAAGTGATTTTGTCGTCAAAAATCACCTCTGAAATAAAATCTTTGTTCAGAACCTACCAAACCAGATCCATGGATCCACTGATTCTGTTTTTGGTCTTACCTTGGGTTATTGCAGTAGCGAATCTTGCGTAGCCTTACGCCCCCACCGCATGTACGTGAGCATGGTTTGAATATAGCTTGCCAGTCTGACCACTGACCATCCACTGCTCCTTGTAAGGCCACTCTCTGGACACACTTACCATCAATACACCACTGCAATATAAGAATCAATAACCCAAATTTTAGTTTCATATGAAATTTAAGTCTCATCTCAATTTCATTCGAATATTACAGAGCGCTGATTTGTACAAAATGGAGCACTCAGGCTGAAATGTGTTGTGCACTGTACAAACAAAATCCCAATAACAAAGAACATTCTTAGCTTTAAATAAGTGCCAATCACTGCACTGCCCCCCCCCCCCCCCCCCCCGCCCAAAGTAAATGACTATCTTGAAAGCTCCCTGCACCATTTTATTCCTCTTTCCCTAAAACAATAGACTTACCTTATCAGTCCCACATTCTGTTCCTTCCATTACTGGAGTTCCTGAGGACCTCCGTGCTCTGCCTGAATCTGCACATGCCAGCACTGAGCAAACAACCTAATCAAGGAAAAATAATGCATTACTTTTTGGAAGAGTGAATTTATATCCCATTCTCTAGAACTCAGTACTGCACTCTACAGCCAACCAGTTAAATTTGCAACAAATTTTGAGGGGGGGGGCGGCTGGGGGGGGAGGGTGTTCACGTTCAAGTAAAATTGAAAAAACGCAGTGAACTCTTTCATTGAGAGCAGTGAGACCATTCAATTGTTACTAATCATCACCATACATTATAAGTCTGATGTTTTTTTAACACTGTATTCCAGTGAAAAGTGTCTGAAAAATACTATAAAGTAGAAATTTGATTTGGTGAAAGTTAGTTTTGATGATATACCTTTCCGTTTACTGGGTATATGAACCCTTCAACACCAATGGTGAATCTACATTGGTCAGCATAGCTGTAGATGGTACCTGGGAGCTCATTGGTGGATATACGACTGCCTGCTGGTTCATCGTTCAAACAACTACTCATTGGGTTTCTGGTCAATAAAAGGGGAAACACTTTCAGTAATAAAATGGGCAGAGTTTGCAGCAGTGTATCTTTTTATTGCCATTATTTTTAGGAGTGATTATAAAATGTTAACCTCCTCTTTGCATGTAGGTACTACATACAGTATCAAGGTTAAAAACAAGTGTAAAATGTCACAAGTTGGCTAAGGATTGTTTGCGTTTATTATTATATTACACTTACCTTAAGAATTTCTGTATGTTGGTTTGGCTGCACATTGACCAAGAGAAGGCATTCTCCCCTGATGACCTTATAGCTGACATGATGTTAATGCTATCTGGACATCCATATGAACTGTCGTGATTCAAGTTCAGTCTAATGGTAAACAATATTATTTTCAGTCAAAATTAAACAAAAGTGAATGAAAACACATCTGCTACTTAATAATCTTTGTGAAAATTGGGATGGACTTTTAAAAGTGAGGACAAAGTTTTTTTTACAAAATTACATTTTCTAGTCAGCTCATTCCTTTCAAAATAAGAATGACAAATTCATGAAAACAGTTTACTGAAATTGTCATTCTTATTTTGATCAAATTTTCAATCAAATTGGTTCACATGCTACCATTACGCCAATTTTAATACTCACGTGTGGCCAGTCTCATGTGCAATGGTCAAAGCTGATCCCAACCCATCATCCTGATTGATTGAACACTGGCGAGTATGGTGGCAGGTGCCTCCAACTGGTGCCCTGCCCAGAAGGGAATTGGAACCATCCGTTGGGTTGATCAGATCATATCTAAACATTGAAACAAAAGTGTAAAATGTAAAAGTAAGGTGTTGAACTTTCTAAGTTTGATTCCTGTGATGTGACGCATCTTGATAAAAACAAACTTTCAATAGCTTTATTTTCCAAAAACAAAATTAATCACTCTGAGATAAGACTACAGAGCTACCAATACTTGCATCTTGCAATCAGGAAGATTTGGTATAACAATCAGAAAGATGTTTAGATTTACATTCAACATAACAGGGACAAAGTTTCCATAATCAGGGAGATTTCATAGTTGTTCCTTAGAACATGAAAAGATTGGTTTATTCTTAGGGAACTTTCTGCAGAATCCCAGGGAGATTATGATAAGAAAAAGATAAGTGTGTTACATTATGCCAAGGTACTCAAGTCAGATACCTTGTTATGAGCATAGCATTATCCCAATGATTAGGGTCAGCATCATCGACTGTGTTCCTTCTTGCTTGCCATTGACAGAAGTCATCCAAGAGATCATGGCCATTGTTGGTGACAGTGAAAGTGTAGTCCGTCGGAAACTGATCAGATGCCTATGGTAAAATAAAGTAGGAAATATAATCAATACCAGGGTTTGATTTCAGAAGAAAAATCGACTTCAAGGTATGTAGCTCAAAATGTTTTACTAGACCAGAATATAAAATATAAACAAATGCTTGAGTCCTGAAAGATATGCGAAATAAGATTAATATATCTCAGATTTGTCTTTTGGGGTATTATTTACAAACGGGTGTCGTTACATATACCAACAAAAGAATCAAAATTTACATCAATTTAAAGTAACACTTGTTTCTTCGAAAAACAATGACATTGGATTTATTTTAACATCCTGTGATTTTTCCCTGCAGTATCTATGTGAAAACACCCCTGGTGTCAAATTTGTTACCCCAGTTCAACTGCAGTGTATAAAGCTGAAATATAATAAAAAGTGTTTAAACTTGCTTACCGTGCCTACTTCATCGCTCTCCAGAACATAAAACTTAACCAGATGAAGATGAATATTGGCATCGAGGCTTGGATCAACAAATCGACGAGCAACCTGTGGGTAAAATCATTCAGGTATGATATCAACTTAATGTTTGACTTAAATAATAAACTTGTTCATTTATCTGTAGAGAGATTTGATTTCATCAGAAAGAAATTATAGGTTATGGTTTCCTCAAGCAAATTCAGCATTGATGATAAAAATAAAAACAACCTCATGAAGTCATTGGAAACCATTCAACCCCAAACTATTTCACACAGATGTATCAACTACAACTTAAGAAAGATAGCAAAAGTGCCAAGCTCATTAACACACCTCAGCGCCCGCCCCGCGCCCCTCCCGCGCCCCTCCCTGCCCTCTCATTTGGGGAATCCCCGAACCAGGCCTCAAGTGACGTCATTGATGCGTGCCGAGCGAAGGGTCAATGACTGATTCTCAAGAGAACACTTGCCTAACAAATTAAATTGTCACATTTCAAAAGAATATGTCCAAATATTGTTTAAATATCCAATAATTGTGTTGTCCGGAAACTCACAATATTCAAAATGCTAGTGACGTAGGTGTCCAGATCATCGTTTCCGTGATATTTGCGCATTTCGTTGTCCACGGTGACCATCAGTTCCATGAATTTCTGGCCAGATTGTAGAGAAGGTGGCAATATCTTGCCGTCGAGGGCAGCAATCATTTCTTCATCTACGGTCAAACCTGTCTCGGGGTCTCTCTCCGCTGTTTTCATTGGACAATAAATTAAAATACAAATTACATGTACATGTAAAAAAAAAAGGACAATTTAAAGGGACACACCGGCCGAATTGGGCTATTTGGGCTACAAAATAGACTAAGATATGACTTCAACGGTCTTCCAGTCCTGAACAGTCCTTAAAAAAATATCAAATTTAGCCGTTTTTGAGCATTTTAAGACAAAAACGCAGGTCGCGTGATTGTTCTAACCAAAAAGTGATACAAACAATCACGTGACCTTCCGGGCTAGTTTTACTTTCAGCCGTCTAAAAGTAACTTACTTAACCAAATTTAAATCTTTTTTTACAAAATTATTTACGAATAATTGACGAAAAAGATCATGTATTCAAATTATCGCTACAAAATGTAAATAATGGTGAAAAATCTAACGTAAGATTCACATTCAAAGAGTCCGTGTAACGGAAGCTTGTTATATGGCCGCTTTGGTTTTTTAAAATCATTTTTCGCTAAATACGTGACATTTTGATGATTTTTTTTGCAGCAACCATCTATAAAAACATTATTCATGATTCTACACCCCTAAATTGCGTAAACGGTGAGCCGGTGTGTCCCTTTAAGAGTTTTAAACGACGGTAAAAAAATGCTTGTCGACAAAATAAAAAAAAATGTTTTTAAATAAAAATAGGCGATGTCCCGCCTAAACCTCCAAGGCCCAAAGTATGACAAAAGCGCACACAGTTCAATTTAACTCAATTAAATTGAATTAATCTATTATAATTAGTTGATGTCCATAAAATTGACTGAGTAGACACTATAAGGCAGACCCAAGGCAGAAACAATGGTTTCAAAAAGGGACTGTTTTCACTAGGTGGAACGAAGACTAAAATCTAATCCCGGTTTCATTCTAACTTACGTGGCGGAGGGCTACAGAACCTGGCTGCCGCATCACTACCGTCATCCACAGACCGTCGGTACACGATGTGAGGGTCAACCGCATCTCTTCTTCTTCGTCTATATTGTTCCGCGTGGTCATTGCGTAGTGGCTTCACAAAAAGGTCGTGCTGGTCATAACTGAACATTCCAGTCTGTTTCCGAAAGGGGGACACAAAATCATGAATGAATGAATGTATGTGTCATTAAATAAACCACCAAGTCCAGTGTCACATTTGTTTTTAAGGAAGTTCTCGTTTAAAACAATATTTATGCTCGTTCGCTTGTTTAAAAGCCATTGGACACTTTCGGTACAGAAAAAATGTCACAGATTTATAAATAACTTTACAGAAGGTAATGGTGACAGACTTCTCTTGAAATAGTATACAATGAAATGCTTTACTTTTTGAGAAAACATTAAAACAATATCATTTCTCGATATCGAGAATTACGGATTTATTTTAAACACAATGTCATGACACGGCGAAACGTGCGGAAACAAGGATGGGTTTTCCCGTTATTTTCTCCCGACTCCGATGACCGATTGAGCCTAAATTATCATACATAAATTTATATTTTTACATAGTTTTTAACGATTCCTGTAAGTGGCGGCTTTCCGCTGTTGGATGTCAATAAATAAATAAATACAGGTTTGTTACTTATATATAAGTTGTTATAAACAAACTTCTCAACAACTTAAAAGAGCCAAAGTATGAGATCTTGTTTTACAATTAGCCTACAAAAACAGTTTTAAACCGATGTTGTTTCCAACTGGAATAAGAATTTTTCAGACAAAAGTTTATTCTGTTCAAACATGACAGATCATTTAAACACACTGATTCTCCAGAAACAACAAACTTGGTTCAATTTCATAGAAAGCACGAAAAGTAGCTAAGAACAACTAAAAACATGCTTAATAAATCTGTGAATAGTATCTTGCTTATTTTTGCTAAGCATACAGTTGTAAAGCATTCTGCTAATAGATCTATGAAATTTGGCACAGCAGAGTCCAAAAGTGAACTACTTACCAAACCATTGCATTTACTGAGTGCAATAGATGAGCTGTTGTGAGACACCATTTTCCCAAAGTAGTGGCAGTCACCTAGTACAACCTTGCTGTCCACAACGGACCCGTTACGTCCAAGGGTTTCCATCCGCAATCCGTCCCGGACGAGCCAGTCGTTCTTGTGGAGGCGAAGGTGGAATTTTTCCCGGAAGGCCGTGAAGTGAATATCGTGATGATTGTTGTGGGATGCCGAACGAAGTGGGAGCTTGTCCAGGGTGGACTCCGGCTGGTCCCATATTTCAATAATGTCGTAGTTGTGTCCTTTAGGAAAATAAAAAAATGACAATTAGTTTGGGTTCCTTCCTGTTTGTTTTGGGTATTGTTTTCGGAAAGTATTTTTAACAATATCGGTAAAGTTATGCAGCTTGCATAATGCGTGTATTTCCTTTAAACTGACCACTTAAGATTCTATTATTAAGAATTTGCGGTTTCGTAGCTAAGCACAATTTGTCAAAGGGGTTTGCAATGCTCTTATAATTCAATTCAACTAAATTCAGGCTCACGTTTCAACACTTAATAAAAAAGCTTCGTGTTGTTGTACCAATTTTTCACAAATTTGTTCAGCTTTTGTTCATTTACGTCAATATTTGCGACTTGTGCATATAAGATGCCAAGTTTTATACGAAATTGACTTCAGTCATAATATTTAGGAGTCTCTGACGGTAGTTTTTAAAGCCATCAAAGTTATTATTAACTGGAATAAAGCCATCAAAGTTATTATTGTCGTAAAGTAACTCAAGGAATGCGCTCTGATTAAAGTTTCTTTTACCTTTTCGTGCTCCAGAAACCACTCCTCCAAAATAGCTTCTTATTTCATTATGAGTCAGATCATTCTCGTCCTGAATCAAGACGAATGGGGAGAAAGAAAAATCAACGGTCAAATTCACAATCAGTGTCTTAAAATTAAAGTTCGTCAAATATGGTACACGAAAACTTCTTTTTTCGTTGGAAAAAAAAGTTTCAGCGATTCCTTGAAGGGGAATTTTTTCTCTGAATGTGGAGCACCCCGGTCTATAGAAGTTTGCTATTGAGACCTTTTATTTTCCCTTTTTTGTTTTGCTGTCTCCAATAAGGTACCGAAAGTGAGAGCTTGTGGTTAAAACAAAAATTCACAATCACACCACAGATGATGGATAACCACTATACAAATGCGAGACAGTTCATTGATCCTCAAATACCATCTGATGACTCGATAGGCACCGATTAGGAACACACCTGGACTTGGACAAGTCGTTAAATCGGCCCCATGCGCTGAGATAGTGCTCTCGCGAGATCACTGCTCTCGCGCGAATTGATTGCTCCCCTATTTCGACTCCTCCTAGGACACACCTGTGGCATTTATTGCCAAACCATGAAATCACACTGATTTCTCTGAAAAGTTCATTTCAAAACAACTTGTTTTTGTAAATACGGGACAAGTACCATTAACCTATCTGTGCGATACACGATAGGCGACCATGACCCATGACCTGTTTCAATTGTATTGTTTGTTGCAATGGATAGGCCTACCATTTATGGGCAATTTGCCGCCCATTTTTTTAAAACTTTTTTTTTTCTTTTGTTGAAACTGTGTAGATTGTTATAGCGGAATCGTTTCAGAACAATGCACATGTATCTGACAAATTAATTTTAGGCTCACGGCTGCTCTTTTTTGCGTATGTGACAAGAGTTTTCGAATGCAAACATTACGCGTGAGGCGTGTCCTTCTAATATGGGTACCCGCCAAGCATGACACCATACTTTGCTTTTCGTCCCAGATAATTCAAACTAAATGCGTACCATTAATTAATTTCAGCCAACGATTTAATCAATGTATCGAGATTAGCTGGGACTCATAAACTAACCCCAAAATGGCGCTGAGCCAGAAAAAGGTAAGTTGCAACCTATATAATTTATAACCCCGCAGAAGTCTGCAACACTTTGAAGAGATGGTTGACCTATTACAACGGTATTTATCTACGTTTGGCAGCAGTTAAAAACTAAACAATAGCAAAACATCAAATGTGATTTCTCTCTCAAAGGATTGAACATCTTTGTGGTAGAATCTTTCAGATTTTAGTAACAATCAATTCAGAATTTAAAAAAAAGAATTGCTTTATAGAACACTTATCAATCCATGATATAGCACCAAATCAACGAAAACGTACCAAAGGCGCTGAAGACTGTTACATAATATTAATTATTACAATACACAATAAAAAAGCGATGCCTACCAATTAATCAATTAAAAAAACGATGATTACCAATTAAATTATGCGAATTGCTAACCAACAAACTTTTGACATAAATAGGTATTTGCATCTTATGAACTTATTTAACAGAAATTGTAAAACTATTTTAAGTGGTCTCGGCATTAAATGTACGTAAACGTTGTGTAATCAAACTTACCGAAATATACAACGAGCTTGCCTTTCCCGCCAAAACAGCAACCGTTACCAGCAATGCGGTCGCCACCCAGTTTAAATTCATTTTGAAAAATAACATAAAACCATGTGAATATCTAGAGTAAGTATTTATGTAGTCTCTTCGGGTGATGGGTGATGTTGATCGCATGCAAAGCAGATGTTTGTAATAGTCTCGCCTGAAAAGTTGAGCCTTTATAAACACTATGCGGAACCCATGGGTTGTATATACAATGTAAAAACCGGTGCCTGTTTAGTGACGTCATTGTTTGTACTATTGCGGCTAGATTTCTAACTAAGTGACTCGTCCTAAAGCAGGACGTGGTGTAGGGGTGTACACAGTCATTAATTACGTCATCCTTAGAATGCAAGTTTCTACTAAGACTTGAAAGTATAAATCGTTGCCTTATAAAGTACTGTGCTCGAAAACAACCGCCGGTGATAAGTGGTTATAGGGTACGTTATTTAGAAACTAAACATGAATATTGTCAGGATTTTGACATATTAACTACCATCAGCTATCCAAAATGTTTTGTATGTTACATTTAATTAGTGTCAGTGCATTGGCCGCTTTCTGTTAAAATTAGCTTATTTATTAGAAAAAAAATACTTTCGTTCTTTAACAACATTTATTTTTGCAGATATCGGTCACTACGTTTGTTCACACCAATGAGAGTTTATGATCTCGAACCGGTTTTGTAAACTCTATCTTTATAACAGTTTGTTTTGCAGATACCGACACAGTTTTCATTATTCCATATTAAGCGTACTTTCACCTTAAGTCTGGTCTTTCTATCGCCCTTTGTTCTTTTGTCTTGTATGTTTTACGATTATTTATTGTGATATTTGGAAAATACATTCATTTTTATTGCATTACATTTAGTTTCATTTCTCTTTTGATTGTATTAATTTTGATATCAGTAAACTATGTTGGAAGTGTTCCAAACAAAATATCCAAATCGCCTCTGACCACAACTATACTCAGTATGTCTTAAAGGAACACGTTGCCTTGGATCGGACGAGTTGGTCAAAACAAAAGCGTTTGTAACCGTTTTTTATAAAATGCATATGGTTGGAAAGATGTTTTAAAAGTAGAACACAATGATCCATACAAGTTTGCCTCGAAATTGCGTGGTTTTCCTTCTACTGTGCGAACTAACATGGTCGGCCATTTATGGGGGTCAAAATTTTGACCCCCATAAATGGCCGACGTGTTAGTCGACAAGGTTAAAGGAAAACCACGCAATTTCGAGGCATGTTTGTGTGGATCATTGTATTCTACTTTTACAACATCTTTCTACCCATATGCATTTTATAAAAAACGGTTACAAACGCTTTTCAAAGACCAACTCGACCGATCCAAGGCAACGTGTTCCTTTAATCGGAAACATTGCCGTGTTTGGTGATTTCCGGTAATCCAGCAGTTCACATTACCAGTTAGTCACCATGCAACCAATTCCGGCTGACATGGAACTATCACAATTAACAGATCCCTTCAGCGGTGCCCCCGTGATACCAGAAACCCAACACCATACAAATCGTTTTGCCATAAATCAATCAAAACTATCACCTGTTGACGTCACCTCACAGCTATCACAATTATGGGGTAATAAACTGTCACTATAAACCTGTTGGAATTAAGTGTTTTGTGTGGATTGGTTCGTATGCACTTCTTGCGTTAAATTTGAGAGAAACGGGCAACGTTCTCGACTTACCGAAACTTGTACAGGCAAATTGGTGCTCGTGTGAGCCCCACTGGTTTTGATTCTGAAATCAACCAGCGCGTATGTATAGGCTTTTTATGTTGGGTAATCACTCTTAAAATTGAATGGAAATAAAACTTGGTTGGAAGGCCCTTATCAAATTAAGTTACCCCGAAAATTTGAATATGAGAAGCGTAACTGACAGTAACGTCTCTCAGCTGTATTCCCATTGTTGGAGATTATTCTTCTTGCGTGGACCTGGTCGCTTTTGAATTGATTTTGTTCACTATAGTGTATAGGATTAAAACAATCAAACGGTTCATAACGAAAAGCAAATTGCAGCTTGGGAGTTTTTTCACGATCCGAGGAGGTGGCTTGGCATAGGTTGGAAAGGTGGGAGAGGGTTAGATGCTCCTCTTCAGTGCAACCAGTTAGTCTTGGGCCAGAAACGTCAGTGATCACTGCGTCTTGGGCCAAGACTACCAACCATCCAGTCTGCTTCAATGGACTCACTTCCCATCATTCAGTCCATTCCGGGAAGAGTGCAACCAGTTAGTCTTGGGCCAAGACTACCAACCAGTCTGCTTCAATGGACTCACTTCCCATCATTCAGTCCATTCCGGGAAGAGGAAAACCAACACCAGTCAATAGGAAGTTATGCCCTGTCATTGGTGAGCTTGTAATCAGCAGAATGTTTTTCCATGGTTTCAGGTTACTAACCGGCAAATTGAAATACAAGACTTTGCAATTCGGATTGGTTTATTTTCAATTGCATATTATTAGAAAACAAAGTTTTGGGCAGGCCGAAAAAACAACAGCATAGTTTTGGTTCTGGAAAAAAGTGGTGTAGCGACTTCGGTGAGGAGGGTACTGGCCTAGCACTTCACATCTCAATAGAACATTGGAAGAAGATGTAAGATCTGAGTCATGGGTCACTCTGAGTAATACATTAAGCTGTATGCCCCCCGGCCCCTCCCATCCTAGCAGTCGATGGACAAACATGGTAGGCCTAAGTGTTTCAACTTTTCAAACGAGCCTTATGAATAAGTAAATCTTCGTTTTTGTTGATTTCACAGAAGAGTGGAAGTAGGCCCACACAGTCACCCATTCCCGGTAGAGGCTGGATGAAAGGACATTGTCTCCGTTTCCGTTATCCGGACTCATGCGCACTCTGCGGATAACACAAACTCTTCACCGGATACTGTCATCACTCGCCATGGAAGTAAGACCACACCATCTTACATCTATGGTCCTCCGCTAGCTGTTGTGCACACAGAAGGCAAAACAGATTCTCTGTGGACATTTGTGATAATTTCCCATCATCATTGCCGATTTGATGTTGTGCTGCCCCCAGTCCCAAGTTCTGTTGTCACAATGAGTCCAAGCTCAGCCGCAAGTAGTAGAGACCAAGAAACTTGAGTAAAACATTTTAGGGGGGTGTGGCACAAAATAGGTATGCATCATTTTGTTATGCGGGGCACTGCTGGTCAAGTTTCCGTTTTTCTTTTCCCCCACTTGAGCGCCATTGTTTGCCATTCACTACTTTTTATAAGATAATCCGAAGTAGGTGTAAACAAATATAAAAAAATACATTGTCTGCGTAATATAATTATCATATCAAAAGTGGAGGATTTCAATTGGGCCCAGCAGGCTAATTGGACCGGGTGCTAGAAAACCTCTGACGATTGTTCTTGTTTGCAAATAGTAGGGCCTATTAGCTGTTGTAAACTGCTTTTAAAATGAATTATGATATTAATGCAACAAGTAACAGAAGGTGTTGCCATTTAGCTTTTGAGAAATCTCTGCTAGGGTCGAAAAGTTAGGCCAAAGCCCCAAGACATAGCTGAACTACACAGCGCCCTCTCTTGACACCAGAAAAACACCAGAAGGATGCTCCCATTCATTTTCCCAGTCAAAACAGCAGCACGTTACAAATACTTACTGCTGCAAGCTGCTAATGCCAGATGGTCGTCTGCCTCCATTGTTGCAGGGTATGCCTCCATTGTTGCAGGCTTGAAGTGAACAACATGGGTGACGATATGCAAAGGGTAAGGTTTGACATCGTAAACAAACATATGTCAGTCGGTTACTTGTTTTTACTGTTGCCGTACTCCGTGATATCTTTACAAACACTTTGTTCTCTGTTATGACTATGGTTTAAATTACTTCAAAGTTCAATTGAAAGAGGTGTTAAGAAAATCTGGGCACGGCAGCTCTTAACAATACGTATGTTTTTCTATAATAATAGTTTACACTCTAGTGCACATACAACACAATTTACAATGGCCAATCCATTGTTCACAGAGCAAATGTTAGAGAGGTGAACATTATTATTAATGACGGAATGTCATTAATTGGGTACACACCTACCTGACACACACAGGCCACGAGGGGAGGGGGAGGGGGCGTAGCCCATTTATACTGCCTGGGGTGGATTTCACAAAGAGTTAAGACTTGTCTTATCTTGACTTAGGACGAGCATGGGACGAGTTACTCAACTAGTTACCTAACATTTATGAAATCGAGACCTGGCCATAAGGTCATGAAGGTTGAACTTAGTGCCAATCGCCCCCCGCAAGGGGCAAATGAGGGGGAAGGGGGGCTGCGAAGTATAATTATTTGGTTTGGCACTGAACTATGGGGCTATATCCAATGGATGGGAGACTTTTGAGATGCTGGTGGCAGCAGACATAACGAACCTCTTTCGAGACGCTGGTGGCAGCAGACATAACGAACCTCTTTCGAGACACGGGTGGGAGCAGACATAACGAACCTGTTTTGAGACGCTGGTGGCAGCAGACATAAACCTCTTTCGAGACACTGGTGGCAGCAGACATAACAAACCTCTTTTGAGACACTGGTGGGAGCAGACATTACGAACCTCTTTCGAGACGCTGGTGGCAGCAGACATAACAAACCTCTTTCGAGACACTGGTGGCAGCAGACATAATGAACCTCTTTTGAGACACTGGTGGGAGCAGACATTACGAACCTCTTTCGAGACGCTGGTGGCAGCAGACATAACGAACCTTTTTCGAGACACTGGTGGGAGCAGACATAACGAACCTCTTTCGAGACACTGGTGGCAGCAGACATTAACATTACATTCCTTTTTTGCAGCTCTGATGCGTGCACATGCTCAGTATTGCTTGGGTAGGTCTGAGCATGCGCACTACTGGCGAGAACTGTGAAAAAGGACTCTTAAAGTCTCCCATTCCATTGGTTTTGCCCCCATCACTAATTCCCAGGTGGCCACAAAAGCCACAAAACTTATGCCCACAAAAAAAGGGAAAAACCTGCCCCTGCTCTCCCAACGCGCACACACACTGGAAGGCAAAAACGCCCCCCCCCCCCCCAAAAAAAAAAAAAAAAAAAACCAAAAAAACCCAAGATTCCCAGGAGTATTGTCATGGGATGGCAGTAGGGTTAGAATTCACTCAGTTTTATTTGGGGAATTTTTTCTTTGGAAATGGTTCTGTGCAGGAGTGAAATTTCATTTTGGAGAGGAAAAGGCAACTTTAATTTTACAAGGACTTTTGTTGGTGATTCTGAAAATCTATGGGGAAGTTTTGAAGGGGCTCTGGTGCCCAGACCAGTTCAATGTGGCCCTTTTGCAATTCCAGGTCTGTCTGTAATGTTGGCCCTGTATTCAACTTGAAGCCTAATTCTTGGTTTTTTATAATTTCTTTCTCTCAGATTTTTTACATACCTGAAGAAAAGTTGCTGGATAAACATTCCAATATTCCTCAAGCACAAGCAGAGAATCAAGTGAGTCTAGGTAGGGGAAAGCCAGGTCAAATTGACAGGTGGGAATTTACCCAGAGAATGAGAAATTACCCATTCCCAAGGGATATTGAATTTATCCCTGGGGCTGTCAATGTTTTCTTTGGCAGAGTAGGAAATTTTACTTTAAATGTAAAGTCCAAAGACATGTCATCAGTGAAGACAGGTTCTGGTTTCACATATTGTGTACGTTAAACATGCATCTCAATTGGTGAGTAGCATTTCAGAAACTTGCTTAATAGCTTATGTACAGGGCTTGAGTTTTACACTGGAACAGTGGCCTGGAACAGTGGCCTGGAACAGTGGCCTGAGGCCAGTGGTTTCAGTGGCAGGCCAGTAAACTCATGGCGGACAAGTCTGGTGGTCTTGTTTTTCCAATTCAATATCTTTGTCTCAAAAGAAAGAATGATGTCAAAAGAACCATCTGCCTTTCTACTTTGAGGACCTAGAAGTTGCCATCAAAGACTTTAAAACTCTGGCCTTTTCCGGCTTTGGCTACAGCTATGGCTGTTTCTGAGGGTGTTGCTAAGGAATGTGTATACTGAGGCAGTGATCCAGCCAGAGCTGTAGCCGTAGCCGCCAATTCAGATACAGCCTTTCCTCAATACTTGCTCCTCTGACTTATGACAACTGTTATTGCTTGTAAGTTTATTTAACACGCTTTTCCTGTTTGGTTCAACTGTTGTAGATTGCATCAATATGCAAAGCTATAAGACATGAGTCTAATAACTCGGTAACTGTGCAACATGACATGCAGGCCAACAATACTGTACGATTCACCATTCAGGGCCAGATGGATCGCATACAGGTTGCAATGGGTATTCTGGAAAGACGACTTACAAAGGTTTGTGTGCTTTGTGTTTTCTTAAAATGTTTGACTGACTATGTTGTGAGTTAAAGACTGAAAGGGGGAGGGGGAGTGGATTATCTCGCTCAGATGTTCTTGAAAGGAATCGATAATGTTTCCTTAAGAAAAGGGCTGCTAAAGTGTGGCAATTAGCACAACAATGTCACCTGAATCCAAGGTTTAGGAGAAAAATATTTGAAAACACACAAGACTACTACGATCTGTTTCAAATGCCAACTCTGACACTCTCTCTTTGGATATGTATCTGTAAACTTTAATTTTTATTATGGTTGTCTATTGTTGCTTTGCCTCTCTTGTATGTATTGTTTTCACAGGGAAGACAAATGTCATGTTTTTTTATCACGACAATTAAATATTTTAATCTTTAATCTAATAGGAGCGTCGACAAGATCGATTGACTCTACCCCAGAATGTTGTGGCCCTAACCATTGACAACCTGCGTGCCCATAACCAAGCCACGACAAAACAAAGACAGTTTGCTTGCGGGCCTTGCCAGAACATCTGGTGGCGGAAAGTCTTTGTCTACAAACCAGTGTCAAGGTTGGTTTGGATTATTATTATTATTAGGCATTTAGGTACGCTATTCATAGTAAAACCATATCACAGCGTTAACAATAGAAAGAGCAATATATTAAACATTATACAAACAAAACAACATTAGAAAATCAATTAGGAAAGAGGTATGTTTTGAGAATCTTCTTAAACACATTTACTGATATAGCAGATTTAATATAGGAGGGAAGTTCATTCCACTCTTTAGCTGCTGTAACAGTGAATGTACGATCTCCCGCCTTACTAACAGTCATGGGAAAAGTAAAGCATTGGAGCGAAGATTTGTACGCAAAGGTCGATACAACTCAAGACATTCATTAAGGTCTATTTACTGTTAAATGTTCAGTGTGTGGTTGGAGCTGTAGTAAAGTATATTTTGAGGATGTGTGAGTACTGTGTTTGATTTACCAGTACAAGACACTAGAAGAACAAGGACATTTTCATGAGTATGACAATCAGTTTCGGCAAGTACAAACATATCCATTTGTAGCAAAAAGAGGAGCAAAGAATTAAGGTAAAGTATCCAGAAAAAGCGGGAAAAGTCAACAAAAGTTACCAATTTATAAACAATTGTGTGTCTAAGAACCAATAGGTTGAATCCATCTTAATTTGTGTATTGTAGGTGCAATCGCTGCCACGTTCGCTACGACCCTGTGCCGCTTGAACAGATGTATGGCTGGGGGAGGTTTTCATGTCCGCAGTGCAAAAATGTCTTCTGGGGACGAGCCCAATACGGAGTCGCTTCTGTTTGCTACGGATGCCAGACTATGGTAAGTAAAGAGTGATATTTTAAAATCATGGTGGTGGGAGGAGGGGGGGGGGGCGGGGGGTTGAGAGGGACTGCTATGTTGTTGCAGATGACAAGAGTCCAAACTAGGCACATTCAAACATAACTATAGAAAAGGTCACGAGGCAGTATTGTAACTGTTTCCCTCATTTTGTCTTACTGATTATTCTGCGATTGCTTTCCTTAGGTCCTGCCTGATGCTGACTCTATAGGGATGAGTCGACCCGGCAATCGTAGGTTCACCGGGAACATCCATGCCTGCGCTGCCTGTAACAATGGCGCCATACGTCCATGCCCTGCCTACAACCGCGTGTTGTATCCAAGCACGCCCCATGTAAGCACAGGTTCCACTGCATCTACGTTCCTGACTCAGCAGAGTTATGATTACAGGGATGCAATGAATTAGGAATGGCTAGCTGTCACCATCGTCAAAATGTCAGCTGAGGTCAGTCTTGATGGTCAGTCTTGATGGTCAGTCTTGATGGTCAGTCTTTGGTATTTTGAACTGTTTGATTGCATTAATTCTATACAAATGTAGATGCATACAACAGAATTTACCTGTGAAAATTTCATTTCGTAAAATTGTACTTTTTGGGGGATAGGGCCAAAACTCTGTAACTAGAAGAATAGTGCCTAATAGGAATGCACAATCTATAAAGCCTGTTGTGGTAAACCATGTACAAACAACTTTGCATCTTACATGTGTTGTGTGCATTGTCCATGGCAGAAGGGTCCATGGTTCCTTTACAAGCCAGGCTTGCAGTATTTTTAGAGTTGTGCATTTACATTTGTTTAGTTTGCTTGTTATTTCTTATGTTAGGGATGGAGTTTAAAGACACTGGACACTATTGGTAATTGTCAAAGACCAGTCTTCTCACTTGGTGTATCTCAAAATAAGAACAAAATAACAAACCTGTGAAAACTTGAGCTCAATTGGTCAACACAGTTGCCAGATAATAATGAAAGAAAAACACCCTTGTCTCACAAAGTTGTGTGCTTTCAGGTGCTTGATTTCAAGACCTCAAAATCTAATTCTGAGGTCTCGAAATCAAACTCAAGGAAAATTACATATTTCTTGAAAACTACGTCACTTCAGAGGGAGCTGTTTCTCACAATGCTTTATACTATCAACAGCTGTCTATTACTCTTTACCAAGTAAGGTTTTATGCTAATAATTATTTTGAGTAATTACCAATAGTGTGCACTGCCTTTAAATGCCGACCTAATGCTTTTTTAACCTTGAGCCTCATAAAATAGTCTGGCCGTACAATATTGTGTGTGTTATCACACACTGAATTCTTTTGTGGTGTTCGTTGAAGTCCTGATGCAAACACTGAAATTATGCAGTTGATGTGGTTGGTTATCAATGGTTATGTTAAAGGGGTATTATTGTTTTGTCACAGCGACAGTTGTGCCACAATCTTGCGGCCAAATCAGATTTATTTGACCACTATTTTTGAGATCCTCTAGGCTACATTTTGGGTTTATGATGAAGTGCGTTTTTATCTGTTTAAAGATGCTATGTCAGAATTTTGGCCCCAAACATTAAAAAATAGATTTTTTTGAGTGAATGGTATTTCAAAGAGTATCACCCGCTCTAACGAAAAAAAAGTTTAACTTTTACTTTTAATGGTCAGGAACCATGACAAAAATTTAAAACGTTTCTTATAAAACACATAAGAATTGGTCACATTGTCGGGATCCCGACAAAAACTAATTTTGAGCGCTTTATTTCACTGCTACTAATAATTGGCGGACTTTTTCGAGCAATGGCTCAAATGAAAGCTTGTAACTTTCTCGACCCCCATCAAAATACCTATTGAATTTTAAATCAAAATTTTGGGGTCAAATCGGCCAAAAATCTGACATAGCATCTTTAATATATCAGAGCCTTCGCTATTTTGCAGCTGACATGTCATTGTAATTTTGCTTAAACTAAAAATAAAACAAATATAAAAAGAGAGAGAGAGAGAAAAACATTGTTTATTTTGCTTGACATGATCTTTTATGGAAGAATGCCTTTCTAGTTTTGTTTCACTTATCCAGAGACTTACTATTCATTTTAGTTTTTAGTTTATTTTAAAGTTCACATGTTGTTTATAAAGGCAAAGTATACCTTTGTTTTACGAAACCCTTCGATTATTTTAATCCTATATAAATGCAAACTTAAACATTAAAACTTTTATTTCAAAAGGTCAAATTGTTTAGATATCGCCAAAAATCCAGAGCAAATGTCCACGCAGCAAGAAAAATTCCTTATAGGAACACACAATCTGAGAAATATTACTGACAGTAACAGTTCTCAGATTCAATTTTTGGGGAATAAAAACTGATAGTTTTTTACAATACATTGTTATATGGAAGTGAAATGTTTTTCAAAATGCTTTATTCTTGTGAAAGCTACGTAGGCCTCTAACCATAAGTATTGCCATTCATTTTAAGAGTGATTATCAAACATATACCTTGCCCTTTACGTTCTCATTTTCAACTCATTTATTAAGCCTTTAGTGGAATTTCAAACAAACCATTTTTACTTATTAAGAAAATTTAATCATGTAATCCTTATATTTGCCTGAAATATTTATTTTGCGTAGATTTTAGATCCTTTTATATTTCTGAAATATAAATGTGGAAATAGTTTGATTTTCTATTATATCAACATTACTCCAAGCTCTAAGTTGTTCAACAGCTCATTTTTTAATGTAAATAGTATATGTAGATGTCTTCATACAATTTAAATGATATATAAATTAAATGTAATTAAAGTCATTAAATGTCTTTATTTAAAACTATAGAAGAATAAACCTGTCTTTCACAACTTTGCTTTGATCCCAGGAATGAGAAATCTATGGCATTTATCTGAATTCAGACTTTTGGTGTCTGTATGAAAATCTGATGTTATTTTCTCCAATAATTATGAAGTAATTGTTTGATCTACTTCTCTAGTTGTAAGGATACTGTTCCTAAAAAGCTCCTAGGAATCTATAAATCCAGGGGTTGACAAAAAGGTGGAAATGCCATCAATTCAGGGTAACTTCTGAGATGTTGATCGTAGTTTGGCGTAAGCGCGAAAATCCCTGCTTCCGTAAGCGCCAATTATTTTATTTACAGTAAGCAGAGCAATGAAAGTTGGCCTAGAGCAAATTGGGATGCAGATTTAGGCTATCTATTGGTGTTATTCCAGACCTTAAAAGATACATTCTATAAACTGTCTCACAGTTGAACAAATTGCAAGTTTAAAATTAACCCTTTAAACATTAAACAACAAAAAAAGATTTATTTTATGTTGGAAATTTTATTTGGTAATGTATTCTTATACCTTTTTGTGTGTCTAAATCATGTAAGTAATGAAGGTGATTGTTTGACAGTCTGTTAATTTTTAATTTTAAATGTTCTATCATTATTTTGATTTGACCATTGTTCTCTTTGCGGTAATACCATTCATGCAGCTCAAGTAAAATTTAAAATAACCATCGATGTGATGTATTTAAGTGGATGTTTAGGTGTTGGATTTTTGTATACTTTTTGAAAGCAGTAAAATCATGACATTTTCATTTAGTTTTTATTATTATATGGGCCAAGTAATGCGCAAATATCCACCCATCTGGGTGTACTGTTTAAGGCGCAGAACACCAGGTAAATATTGAGTAACTCTTTGCAGATCTTGTTTTCTACAAAATCAAGCAATTTATATTCATCATTGACACAGCAATTATTAATTGATATATTATAAATAGCGTTGAGATAACTGCTCAATGGTTTTCAAAATGTTGTTCATAAAATGGATATGAATAATGCTTACCCATGATTGTGGCTGTGCACATAAGTATTTGATGTCTTTGCTCAATACATCATCATGTCAGCGGATGTCTCTCAAATTGTTGCTTAATCTTAGTGATATAAATATTACATTATTAGGTTTTACCTATACTTTGATTTCGGGGTGCAATAATCTTTTATCTTAATTTCATAAAGAGCTTGGTTTGATTTTAAGATCTTAAGATTTGTATACTGCTTTTTTAAGGCTGTGTCAGAATGTCCAGTTGGGACTACATCTTGAACACCATGGTAACATGTATTAAAGCTTTGGCAGCCCTTAGAAACAACTGCAATATCAGATTACCAAGGCGGTCCCCATTTTTAATTACAGCTTTACCGAAAAAGAAATGTAAAAACAACAGGAAGCTTTGCCGAGTTGGTGGAAAAAACAAACAAAAGGTTAAAACTTATCATTGTTCGCAGTGAATCTTCAAAATAAATCCAACCAATATTAAAGGAACACGTTGCCTTGGATCGGACGAGTCGGTCTATAAAATGCATGTTATGAAATGCATGGTTAGAAAGATGTTTTAAAAGTAGAATATAACGATCCACACAAATATCACTAAAACTGCACAATTTTCCTTTTACGTCGCGAACTAACACGGTCGGCCATTTATGGGAGTTGACTCCCATAAATGGCCGACGGTGTTAGTCGACGAGGTACAAAGAAAACCACGCAATTTCAAGGCATACTTCTGTAGATCATTGTATTCTACTTTTACAACATCAATCTACCCATATGCATTTTATAACTAACGGTTTGAGAACACATTTTAAAGACCAACTTGACCGATCCAAGGCAACGTGTTCCTTTGAATAAACTTACACAGATTGCAACCAGGCCCCAGTTTCATAGAGCTGCGCAACAGCAAAAAGTAGCTAGGAACAAAAATTAAGGTTAACAGAATAAAGTTACCAGCCAAAATACCATGCCACATGTGCAATATGTGACTGGTATCCTGCTAATTTTTGCTTAGCAGAAAATGTTGAGCATTGTTTTCTGCTAAGCAGCTTCATGAAATTGGATCCAGTTGCATCATCTTACATTCCGTAGGTCTATTTGCCAATGTAGCTTAGAATATATATTATTTTCTTAACATATTTATTTCGTAAAAAAAAATAGTGTCCTTCAGTGTTTTAGCTGTTAAATGCTTATCAAAAATGCTTAGCGTTGTTAATGTAAGGAGCCTTGCATAATGATGATTTTCAGATGAATAAATGACAAACATTTGAACGGTCTTTTGCTGGTGATTTTCTTTCTCAGTTTTTGGTGTCAATGTTAATAATTGTTCAAACCAACACACACACAAACCTGACTCTACAAATTAATTTAATCTTTTATTATTTTTATCATTTATTTGGCTTTTTGTTTTTTATAAAAAAGATGAAGAAATACATGATTATTAAATATACAGACAATGCATTCTGTATTTGTAATGTGAAGATGTTATATAAAAGCCACAAACTCTTCTTTAAAAAAAAAAGGTCATTACACAGGGTTTTTGTTTGCCGTTAGTTGGTAACATTTAAGGTAAAATTGGGTTTCGCAAGTTTAAAGACACAAACAAATACGTCAACACAAAACCTATGCCAACATGTTGGCCAAGGCCCAACTCAGACCTCTTTGATCACGAAACTAAATCTGATGCGCATCCAAAGTGAACAAATACATTTATCGTTGCTGTATCTGTATCCGTACTCTTGCGAAACCTCTCTGTTGATAACATAATCAGTGGGATATATTACAGACGACTTCAAGACACTGGACACTACTGGTAATTGTCAAAGACCAGTCTTCTCACTAGGTGTATCTCAACATATGCATAAAATAACAAACCTGTGAACATTTGAGCTCAATTGGTCATCACAATTGCGAGATAACTATTTAAAGAAAAAACACCCTTGTCACACGAAGTTGTGTGCTTTCAGATGCTTGATTTCGAGACCTCATATTCTAAATCCGAGGTCTCGAAATCAAATTCGTGGAAAATTACTTCTTTCTCGAAAACTCTTCAGAGGGAGCCGTTTCTCACAATGTTTTATACTACCAACCTCTCCCCATTACTTGTAATCAAGAAAGGTTTTATGCTAATAATTATTGTGAGTAATTACCAATAGTGTCCACTGCTTTTAAAGACAAAGTACACCTTTGGTTTTGGAACCGTTCAATGTAGATTGATACAACAATTCATTTCAAAAGGTGGTAATGTTTGTTGAAATAGCGCTCAAAATCTGGAATGGTTATGACCACGCAGCAAGAATAATCTGTTATTGGAATACACAACCCAGATTGAACATGTTTCAAATCCCTGTCTGTAAAACCACATTCCTTTCAAGGGAATTGTTTCTTTAAAAAAACAGCTGCATTGCTTCTTACTAAGTAAGTCCTTATAGTATTTAATTTTTGGAGTAATTGCCAAAGGTATACCCTCCCGTTGAATAGAAGCTCCCTCTCCATAATATATCTGTTAGTTTTTAGATTTCCTGGTTGTAGAGTGTTGGGGGCCACAGAAACAGAACCTGAAAAAGGCTTAAGCCTGGTTCATACTTCATGCGAATGCGAAGCGAATTTGACATGAATTTGACGTCACCACCCTCTTTTCGCAGTGATATTCGCAAGTGAGTAGAGCAGAGTTGAACTGCTGCAAATTATTTGTTGCGAATTTGTGACGTCAACATTCGCTTCGCATTCGCAGGAAGTATGAACCGGGCTTTAGTCCAATATTTTCATATATAGATGGATTGCAACGCAGGCACGCTCCCATTGTTTGTCATAAAATATGGTGGCTGATGACGCTATGTGCAATCCATCTATTTACATACCCATTTTTAGATGGTGTGGAATATTTCAGGTTTCCCGTTTCCACAGCTAAGACTCAATCTAATATTTCAAAGTCTTGGTCGAAGGTCACGACGACTTAAAAAAAAGAAATTTGGTTGATGGAACTATAAGTAGGGCAGAGCCAAAGATTCAGAGAATATCGTTGGTCTTTATGTTTGAGTGGAACATCAGTACCAAGTATCAAAAATAGTTTATCACTATACCATATCTATGCCTTTCCACGATACATCACACAAAATATTTCAAACAGACCTCAGTCTAAGAATGTCCAAATTATAAGTAGACATTTACTGACAGAGCATTTTGAACTAGATTGGTCCACAGAAGATTTTCATTTGAAAAAAAAAACACCCCAGAAAATAAGATTTTTTTTGGTGCATCATCTATGAATGGTTCAAGAAACAAAACTGCATACTTCATAGTTTGCTATAGATTTTTAGATTCTTAGTTGAAAATACAGAATAAGGAAGTTTTTGTTGTATCAGAGTATAAAAGGCAATTTTCTTACTTTGTGCATACAATGTTAAGTAGATGCCAAAGAATCGGTGTTGGTGGATACAGAATAAGAACGTTCAAGTTTAGTTTACCAACTGCTATTGCATTAAAAGTTTGCATCAGACATGAAGAAAACGGCAAAGAAAACAAAAGGTTTTTACAGATTATTTTAGGTGGTAAAAAGGCAAGTGGGAAAAAAATGCAGTACCTAATGCTGTTAAATAAATAAATGTGTTTTGGAAAATGACAAGTGTTAGACGTCTTTCAAGAAGTGAGGGAGCTCATGGTCATAGGTGGCGTTCAACATTCTACACAACGGGAGGGGGGGGGGGGGGCATACATATTTTTTAGCCGACCTGGATAGGAAGCAAAGGATTGGAAACAGAGCCAGAAAATACCACTCTATAAACTGTACTTCCAACACAGTGACTGCCATGTGACAGGGGCGGGGGGGGGGGGGGGGGGGGGGGGGTGTAGAGAGCACTGCAACAGCTGGCTCGGAGGGACTAGGCAAGTACATGAATGTGGATAAGAACTTTGATTAAGATAATTTGTTTGATACAGATATCTCTTTTCTGTACAGTAATTTGTGTGGTAATATCTGCGACGATGTTTTTTTTTCATACTCAGGATTTTGTCACGGCTACCGGCTACTGACTACCCCTCATGGGACTCTCCTTCACACATGTCAATCTTATTTAAAATATCCAATCAGAGAGCAGTGAACACCATGTGAGGGTTTGTCCTTTTCTCAAACAAAAGGGCAGAAGAAGAAGAATTTGTTATGTTCAGAGATTGTATAGCAGTGGTGTCAACATCTTAAAAAACATAAATCAACTCCCGTTTTTCTTTGTGTGGCATTCCACCAGGAATTGTCACAATCGCAGGAAAACCTGAAGGAATCAGAGATGAAATTTTGCGAACCGACCAGAAACATGTTTCAACTTCAGTCATAATTCAATTGTTTTTGTGAATTTAGTTTGTCAACAACAGACAGGTCTGCGTTGACGTCATCATGCCGCCATCAACTGCTCTCACACAAACAATAAGAGGGGGGGGGGGGGGGGGGTGTCAAAGAAAAGGTTGCCCTTTCCATCGTCCAAACACTGCAGAAATAATAACTTCCTAAAAAAAATCTATTTTAACTGACTGTACAAACCAAGTGTTTTAAGCACTGTATGTATACACCATTCACCCTACACATAACTCGTCTTATCAACGAGGCACTTATGGATATTGGAAATTGTAAACAAAAAATCGTTTTTCAGAACGAAAACAAAAAAAATTCATGTTGTAAATAAATCAATATACAGATTAATGTCTGTGCTAGAAATTTGTATATATAATTATATATTATAACCCTTCTGATAAATTCGATGTGACAGTTCCATGCATTTCTATATAAAGGAACCCACAGTATTTGTCTAAATCACAATATTGGAAAAAATGCATTATATTTATGTACAGACAGCATTCTCAATGTGAACCTGAAACATCACATCGTCACATCGTCACATCGTCTAACCGACAATCAACAGCTGAGGTATCGCTATTTATACAACATTTATACAAAAACAAAACTGTACAATTTGATTCACCTCAATTCCGTAATAGGAACAACTATAAATGTACATGGAATTCCATCGGTTTAAAAATCAAGCAATCAAATTTAGGATAAGTTTTCAAAATAGCTCTGCGATTGGTTGAATGTTGTTTATGTGCCGGATAGCAAGGTTCTGTTCATAGAGCTGCTTAAGCACAAAAAGTTGCTCAGCAAAAAATAATTATAATGTACTTACTAGAATAAGGTTACCAGGCAAAAAACCATGTCACTTGTACAATTTGTGACTGGTCTCCACTCATTTCTGCTTAGCAGATAATTGTAAATCAAAATTTCCTACTGAAGCAGCTCTATGAAATTCAGCCCAGGTGTTAAAACTTATCCATTTCAAACTAATGTTGATGGTGTAAATCTATTGTTGTAAAGTGTATATTTTTTAGCCGGCCACTGGTTCTTCCAAGCCAAAGGAAACTGTGAAAATGTGACTAATGAATAATAGAGATGATCGCACCGTGGCTGATGGGAGTTGTCATCTTGCATCTTTAGTGCAGTATCTATGATGTCATTACTGAGTAATGCTGATCTCCTGATGCGGAGTAGAACTTTCTGACACTGACACTGGTAACCAACATCTGTTATTATTGTTAGTGGACACCAGTGCAGTACAGACTGGTAACCGGTGACAACGGACTGGTTGCAAGTCTTGATGTAATCCACTAAAGCAACGATTTAGCTGGTAAACTGTGTTCAGCTGGTATGTGTTTAGCTGGTAAACTGTGTGTAGCTGGAAAACCGTGTTCAGCTGGTAGACGGTGTTTAGCTGGTAAACTGTGTTTAGATGGTAAACTGTGTTTAGCTGGTAAACTGTGCATAGCTGGAAAACCTTGTTCAGCTGGTAAACTGTGTTTAGCTGGTAAACTGTGTATAGATGGTAAACTGTGTGTAGCTAGTAAGAGTCAACACGACAGGTAGATGCAATCACTCACAATGCTGTAAAGCTAAACTGCATCGACGACACTCGCAGAAAATCCTTTGTAAAAATAAACTATATCCAAAGTTTTGAGTTTCCCATCTCCTCACAGTACTTTTTCAAGTATAAATCAAAGGCTGAATTGCTGGAGGTCAAAGTCACGGAATGTATAAAACGTCCGCGGACAATCTCAACAACAAATAAAGTAGATGTGTGGAGGTAAGTTCGGCAAGTTCAAGGAAGCACAACACCAGGGCTCTTAAAACAAATCTGAGTCAACTGATTCCACACATCTACTTCCAAGACATGTCGCTTGCTCTCCTTGACTGACTCCAAGGGTGGGGGTAGGGGGGTTGAAGGATCTCTTGTTTACATTTTAGTCGACCGAGAAATTGTTCACAAAATCGTGCCTGAGCAACTCGTGAGCCCAGGGCCTCTCCTGGGCATCTCTGATTAACGTGAGTCTCAGGAACTCGCGAGAGATGTCTGAGACTGTGCTGGGGAGCTGAGGAATTGTGGGTTGCGTTGCGATTTTAAAGATGGCTGCCATGGCTTCATAGTCTGCCCAGGGTGGCTTCGTCGTCAGCATCTCTACGACTGTGCAGCCGACACTCCTACAAGAATAAACACATTTCAGTCATAGTAACTTGGAAATTTGAATTTCAAAGTAAAACAATTTTAAACTAAAATTTGATTACAAAGCTCTCCAACAATGATAAGACTATTTAAATGGCCCAAGAGTTGACAGTCTGGCACGCATTTGAACATCGGGACTCATACAAGTAGACCAGTACTTCTTTCAACCACAACATTTGATTACAAAGCTGTCCCAATGGTGATTAGAAAATGTAAACATCCCAAAATCCCACAGCTATCAACTCACCATACATCAGCCTTCCTGCCATACCCGACTCCGTTTATGACTTCCGGACTCATCCAGTACGGTGTACCCGTTACTGATTTGATTCCAGTCACGAAACTCGCTATCGTTTGTAACCGCCGGGATGCACCAAAATCAGCCAGCTTCACGTTCCCCGAACCCGCCCTCAAGATATTCGCACCTGGTGTGAGAGAGAGTCAAATGTTTAATCAAAACCAGTGGATACGTGGTGGGAGTGAGTTATTTAAATTGGTTTCTTAAATTTATGCATACCTGCAGTAAACTATTATTAATCGATTTATTTCATAATAAATAGTAATATTAATAATAAAATAGTATTTAAATAGCACCTTATGCTAGGCCACAAATCGCTTCACATAAAATACATTTGCGTAAAAAGCAACACGTACATTAACACAGAAGTACAGTTACAAACAACATAGAATAAAGATGATTATTCAAACTTAACAAATATGCAAAAAATATAAATATTCATACAAGTAAAAACATGAAAGAATGTAAAATATGGCAATCAATAGGTTGAGTTGCACTGTACAGTAACACATAAATAAAAATGGAGTCAAGTTGGATATTTGGACAAACAAAACTTTACCAAGGAGCCCAAAACAAGTTATGCATAAACATAATTACACTTTACGCTATCAATATTCATTAAGAAAAACAAAAGAAACACATGACAGTCAAAACATTTCCAAAACGTATGCACACTTGAAGTTATGTAAACATCATCAGAAAAACAAATATAAATGTGGGGAAAAAAGACAACTAATTGGAGCGACAATGGTATGAGACTTTCAGATGCTCGATGACAATGGCTAGATCAATTGTTTACCAACAAAATGTAATGGTACTCATGAAGATGCAGTTATGTAAACAAGTGAACCAGTACAATAAATTGCATTGTAAAAGCATGACAGACAAATAAGAAAGAATCACTTAAACTTAACATGGAAATGTACTGGTATTGGGAGAATTAAAGCAATAATGAGGAAGGTTATCTTAAGCACAAATACAAATTCCCTGAAAATGACAATCAAACAAGAAAATGATATCGGAAGATTAAACGGTTGCAAATATTGTGATAACTGTAAAGAAACGCTGACCTGTACTAGGGTAGGGCAGATTTCAAATTTGTCACCATAATTCAAAACAGGGGTCAATCAGGTACAATATATCAACCATACAATATTGCTTATCACTGAAATATCTAGCTAAGCAGAAAAGGTCACCAGCCAAAATACAATGCAAATCAAAATAGTTGTGAATGGTGCCCTGTAATTTGTCCTGCTTTGTAACATTTCTGCTTAACTGCTTGATGAAGTTGTACTCTCAACATAATAATTGACCTGGTTTAAGGTGAGTTTCTTATTTAAAATGACTGCTTCCACACTCAAGGACCGAGTAGCTTACCTTTAATATCTCTATGTACAATATGGCTTATGTGAAGATACGCAACACCTTCAAGGATTTGACGAGTGTATTTTCTCACAACATTCTCTGTGAGCGCACCATAACTCCTCAGCTCATCTTTTACAGAGCCCTGCGATTTAACAGACAAAAAGAAATAATTATACTTGACTTTTTAAAAACACTTTTTGTAACATCATCAATTTTATATGTACTTTTAGCTCCCATATTTGTGTTCATGAAATGTTTAAGGACAACAGAACGAAGCTTGACATGAGCCGACCTTGATGGGGATGTGGGGTGGGGGGGGGGGGGGGGCTTTGATAAAGATGATAGGGTTCAGTGTAATGAAGCCAAACACTATTCTTTCTTAACACTGTACAATCACCAAAAGCACAAGACTGTCCATTCTTCACAGCTTACAGTTAAATTTCTACTTAACGGGTTAAAACCGCTAAGCCAACTTAGCATATAAATGGCATTAACAAAAGACTCTACTCAGCAAATAACGATTCTCCTGATTTGCCTAATCTGGACATTGACAATAATATAAGTAACGGATGACTAGTTTTTTAAAAGATGAGATTTCTAAGTTGGCGAGGGTGGGTGGGCTTTGTTTATGTGAATACGGCAATCCTCTTTAAACAAAGTATTTGAAGAAACGCTTCTTACATTATTTCTTCATACACAGTAACAAATTGAAGGCCATTTCAAGGCCAGAGAAGTACAATACACATATGAAAGCCTACACTTGTAATGTTGTCATGTTTTCTAAAACAATTATTTTTAAAGCAGTTTAATTGGTCAATGTAATTTAAAATGCTGTCCAATCCTGTCAAGGTGTGACGCACTATGGGTGCAGATCTTGATGCTTAAAGGGGCACAGCAATTTTTCTATGAGGAAATTTTTGTATTGGTACTTTACAAAGGGGACCACAACAAAAGCACAGGGCACAACAGCAATTGCTGTGGGTTATTTCGAGGGCTGTGGGTGATTCACATTAGAGAGCTCCCTCTATAGTTTCCTTCGGAGAGCTAAGGTCATCAGAATCATTCCAAGAGGGAAGTTACAATAAACGAGGAGACGGTGTATGTTACTCACCCCAGGCATGAGCTCCATGAATATCGATAAGACCTGCTTATCCTCAGAGCAACCAAAGTACTGCACTATTCTATCGTGGTGAAGATTCCTCAGCAATTCTATCTCAGATTTCAGGGCTTTTACTTCCTGTAGATGGAAGAAACAAATTGAAGAAGAGACAGATAAGAACGACATTACTTACTAGGACCAGTCCATTCCTTTCCACACTTGTATACAAATTGAGGTAATAATAATCATAGGAGACATTACTATCACTTAGTGCAGGAGCCTCTATGAGCATTACAAAATAAACCAGTGACATGAAATACATGAACGATTTGTTACAAAAATGTAGATTCAAACAGATGAGTCTTTTTAAAAGTCCCTTGAAAATCTGAAGGGAGTCAGCTTGGCAAATATGAACAGGTACATGTAGGTTGTTCAAAAAAAAACAAACGTGCAATGGAAATTGAAGGCTCTTTTTACCATGGAAAATGTAGAAAAAAGTAGTTTGCATCAGCAGGGATTTGCCAGCAACGATGAGAGTGAGGTACAAGTCAGTGCTTCTAGCAACGTATGTAACTTCCTATCTAGTAACAGCAGTTCATACTAGTCGCTCAGCATCAGGCTCATAGTCAGAGAAAAGCTTGCCCCTGATCAAGGGGGACATTTACAATAAACACACCTTTCTTGCTTCGTTATTTGAATTATCTGTCGGGACCTGTTTGACTGCCAACTCCCTCCCTGTGTCTGCATCATAGCAAAGGTAAACGACCCCAAATGCCCCTTGACCTAGAATCTTGCCTTTCCGCCAGTTGACTGGCGCTCTGGGAGCTGTGAATGAAAAGAAGGTAAAAGGTCAATCATACATCAACAACAATGACTTCAAAAACAAACAATCTCAATGCTTTGAAGAAATTAAAGCTAAAGCATTATGTGGAGACTTCCTTGCAATGGTTCTTATTGATTTAAAACAAACGTTCAACCCAAAATAAAGCAATCCTATTTGCACTTTTACTGGCTAAAAACAAAATCAACACAAAAGGCAGCAGGACTTGAAATAACCTAGGCAACCACAGCAATTGCCATGGTGCCCAATGCTTTTGCTGTGGTGCCCTGTGCAAGATTGCTGTACAAATACGATGCCCCTTACTAGAGGGCAATTGCTGTTGCCCTTCAAGAGTGAATTTCAGACTTGAGACAGGCATATCAAAGTTTACTTCACCAAGGTGTCAATGTAAATCAAACTGACAAATATTGTCCACAACAATTTTGACAACAATAAGTTGTGATGCAATTTTTGGCTCCCCTTTAATACATGCACAAACAACAAAGCGAACAACCTTAAGAGAGCTAGAAATAAAATCACAAACTATTGACCCCTTTCATCGCGTCACATGCGGCGACTGATGCCACGCTCACCATGTTGGTGGTCAATAGGCTTACGTGTAAACGCAGCGTCACCTAAAAATGCGCACTTCACTGAATAACACACGTTGACATTGACCACCAAAATGGCGCATCCAAGATTATTCTGATGATGACGTCAGGTGAAATAGGTCAATAGTTAGATAAGCAGAAAGATAAAAAAAGATATACATGCCAGTGATATTTAAAGCTTTGCATGGCTCGCATCACAAGACAAAACAATTTTTTTTTTTAAGGAACTGACGGGACCAGACACCAAAGCCAGGGTTAGATTATTTTGCCCCAAACCAAAATTTCACATACACATCATTGTCTCACATTTAGCACCCTCCTTGATGCTCATCTCCTGCAGCGATTTGATGGAGTGCTCCAGCTCACTGTCCCTCCTCCTCCGACTGTCAATGGTATCGTAGTCTGCGCCGATCCCACTGCTGCTACTACTCTTGCTTAGGGAATGCTCACTGCCGTGCGGACTGTAGTCATCCCGGTTCATCATGGAAGGACTAAGCTGGGGTCTCCGTGACCGACTTGGGAATGTCTTACGTCCTGTTAGACAGGAGAAAAGATAGTTGACATTTTAGTACAACACACACACAGAGAATACTTTAGTCCAGTGCTTTGAACCTCACGGGTCGACGTTCAACTTACGACAGGGCTGAAATTGTATACACATTTTATAACAGTTTCCTCTTTGTCTGATTGGTCTGGCGATAAAGCTTTGTCAATTGTCAGGTTGTTACATTTAAGAGGTTTAGAGATTCTCAACATCATTTAAAAAAGGAATCTGAAAATGTTGAGCTAATCTCTCATCACTATGATGACAATTTCACATCTTTCAAGAAATCTGAAAGTGCAGAGGGATCAATAAAACATCCTGAAGTGAGGGAAATTCCCAACAGATCACAGGCCTGTGACTATTATGTGGTTGTCAAAGTTTGGAGCAGAACTTACCATCATCGTACTCATTCTGTGTATTCTTCATGCTATACCGCGTTGGGAAGGTTCCTCCTTTTCCTGACCTCTCTGAATATTGTGAATCTACACGGGAAGAAAGAAATCACAATTTAACATTATATAATGATCCCCTGGGTGCTAATGTACTTCCCAGGTTGCAGTTGATCGTATACTTGGGTGTGATACAGTTGATCGTATAATTGGTTGTGATCCTTGGCTACAAGGCAGTTAGTAGTTAAATGTCCTCTGATTGGCACCCCAAACAAAGATATTGACAAAATAGGGAGACCATCAATATAGGGCTAGATAGCTCAGTTGGTAGAGAGCACTGGCACATTAATCTGGAGGTACATGTAGTTGGTTTAAATTCCATCATAGTCAATTTGTTCCTTGGTCAACCCCAAATCGTTTACAATTTACCCAGTCAGTTTCCCTTGCGGTTGATTATTTGATTACCAAATGAACTCAATTTTCCATAGAACTTTGTTTTACTAACTTGCATCATTATAGGGCAGTTTTCAATAATGTGTCAATGCGCTTTACATTAATACTCTTGTCAGTCATTCAACAAATAACATTCCTGTAAACACAAACTGGAACACTGTCTGTAACTATTTCAGCAGCTCTACTAATTCTGTATATACCTTTCAATTTCATCCAACACTTTTGCATAGCAAAATATTTGACTGCACAATTTTTCTCCACATTAATTGATAATATTATTGAGTAGCAAATGATGGTTTGAGTAGCGACTGATACATTTTGCATAGCATTTTACTCTGCTACACAATGTACATGGGGAAGTTGTTCACTGCCTTTAAACCAAACATGGAGCCAATGTCCATAAGTCAACTTACTTGTAAACTCCTCATAACTATTTGTACTCTGAGCTCTGAACATTCTTCCACTATTACTGTAGGAAAGAGAGAGGAGAGGAGGGAAGATAAAAACAAGTCTAGATTTAGGAGAAGCTTCCTGACCCCCTCCTAAAAACATCAAACCACCCTTCCCAACAGAGCTACAATTAATTAACATCTAGAATTAATCAAATTAAAGTGTTAATTAGTCAATCCTGTTTATCCCAAGATGAAAGCTGGTTACCAGCCAACCCTTCACTGATACCAAACCAATGTGTGAAAGAAGGCACAGGTCACCAATCACCAAATATTCTTTTTAAAACTGAAGACCCAATTCACCCGACGTCACTTAGAACAATAATCTTGTTTGCACCGTCTTGGGAGTCATTGTCCCTGTATATTACACAGTGAGATAGCAATTTTTAGGCAACGCTGCGTTGATGCTTTGGCCATAATTTTTATGTGCAATTTGAATCCCGAATTGGCAAGTATGGACACAGTAGCTGGATGTAACATTAGTGCAAGGAGTCATTTAAAAAAACCTTTAATAGTAGATCATAAAATACTGATGTAGCATGTTTAAAAGTAGGTTCATATATAAATAATCAAAAGAATTATGACCATAAAAACCCTACTTGGTGAGAAGCACTGCAGCTGTTTTTGGTATAAACTATCTTGAGAAAAGATTCCTTTGGAAAAAAAAAGTTTGGATACTTTTTCAGGCCAAAACATTTTAAACTGAGAAACAATTCATGCATCAATTGTTTCTCAAATTTCTGAGAGTTACTGTTCAATTGCGAATGTTGCCGCTAGAGATGCGAATGTACACGATGTCACCTCCCCTATCATGGTTGGATTCCATATTCAAGTGAAAATACAGTATTTGCAGTTGTTTCAGAAAGTAGACATTGTATTCAGCAGTAACTTTCACAGGTGACATTTACTGTTTGATAACTTAGAATATAAAAACAATCTATGACCAAATCTTTAACACACCTTTGATGCACATTTATTGCTGTGAAGGATTTGGAACCATCAACGCAGCCGACCTTTCCAGTAATTTGACCCCAGAGGTCAATGTGTGTGTGTGAATTTCAACGATTCTAACGCTATTTCCACATAAAGTGTTACAGGAAATGAGCCCATCAAAACAAGAACCATGCAGAGCCAATCTGACAGGTCAAGTCCATAACAATTAATAGCAATAATGAGCTTGCAAACAAAAATTCCAAGTGTGTAAAACAACAAATATTGAAATATGCATGTACTTAATGCATCATTTTAGGTTTTTCAAAATAACAGTAAAACAAATTCAAAAATGCAAACTAAGCGCTGGAAAAAATCAATCCTTATGTCCTTAGGTCCATAATTCACAAACAAATGTGCTTACTTCAAAAACAAAATCAGCACAATTCCTACATGATTTTTATTTGAATAACTGGGTTACATGTCAAACTTACCTTCCTAACGATTGGCTGCCACCATAAAACGCCTTATCTAGCGACTGATGGCTACCGTTGGGACTGTTGATGATCACATGATCTTGTTGCTATGGAAATGAGAAATGGGATGAAGAAATTAGGCCCAGCGCTCAGAGGGTAAACGGTGGAGACATTGTAATTCCTGCTCGGAACTGTTGTTAATTTCCAAATTGGACAGATTAGACATAAACATGGGGTTTAATAATATCCAAGTGCATTCAGAATGTATCCGAGGAAGAGAGGCAATTATTGGGCACATTCTGAGTGAGGAATCAACTTGTAAAGGGGGGAAGAGCTCCAGTACTGTGACTTTGTAGCTGTGAAGAAATACTGTATCACTGTTTTATTGAGCTTCTGTTCTCTGTTAAGGACAATGAGACCTTTTCACACTACCTACCTTTGATCCATGTCATTGACTACCCATGTAAAAACTCTTCTACGGATTAAACCTGACCATGAGATTTACACTGCAATATCTAACCGGAACCCACAGAAAAGTTAACCCAGTATCATACTAACAACAAGAGTGGTGGGCTTTCCCTAGTCCTGGGCAGGGTTAATTTTTACCCGCATAAAGCCTGTTTTGGATTCGTTAACTTTTTCCTGCACACAGAGATTTTCCGGATTAAATTTTTACATTTTCTCAAAAACACACACACATCAATGTTTGTTGTTTGCGCTGTCTAAGGAGATTGTTAAGAAGCTCTGTTATGTTCTGAAAGAGGAAGCCCAAACAATCTATAAACCACTGTTGCCCTCCCTTTAAATTGATTAGGTTTTGACTTCTTATCTCGCTATGACCGCAAGGTTGTGTTTCAGGACTTCACGCTTTCAGAGAAATAAAAAAGTTTGACATCTGCAAGGCTGTCAGGAAAGCCTGACTGCCAACTTTCCAGCCATCTTAATATGACTTACGCCCCTTAATTGCACTTGGAAGTGATTTCTACCCCCTTCCCTACCCCTTCACAAGTTGGTTTGGAGATTTCTTATCGATGACAAATGATCAATCTGATGTGGATTTAGAGAAGACACCTCTTAATCTTAACAATTGGAAACATCTTTATGGAGACGGGTCAGGTTACGTTTTGACTTCCCTCATTTGCACTTTTTGCTGGCCCATATCTGATGCAGCATCTTTCCTGTTTTGCCAGCGCCACTTAAATTAGTTTATCGGAAAGTAACAGTGGTGGGATTATAAACCCGTCCAGTCACTGATTAATGAGCCCAGATTAAACTCAGGAATTAGATGAATTGCTCAGGATTGGTTTGCCTGACCAATTATTCAGTAAAAAGGATTGTTAAGGAACACATCGTGTGTCTCACAGTCATATCATTAACATTCTACACATTTCTCACAGTCCAATACCAAGAAACATGATTGCGATTGCAGTGGAAAAGATTAACATTGCACGCTGTGCCTGTCTATTCTGAGCTGGGGGGGGGGGAGAGACATGATACGACTTTGAACTCAAAGTAACTGTTACTTCCTCCCATAATGAGGCTGACAGGGAATTAGGCTGGCCCCTTTTGAAGAACCCATTGTATTCTTACTTGTACGCACAGGATGTCTAAACCATTTTAGGATAAACGTCCAACGACTAAGTGCTGGTTGAAGCCCGGAGTTGATCATAACAAAAACTTTAACAGTAAATTTGCACATGTGTACAAACATCTTCTCAGAGCCCAACACTTCTCAAAAAACAAAAATTGTTCTTACATGGTTGTACCCGCAAGTTACTATTAGTTATTTGTTCATAACATCCTACACCTATCAAGTTTACACCAGTAAACTTGCACGTACAAATTTCTTCTCAGAAACAACACTTCTCCTAAAAGAGTTTGTTGTACCGGCAAGTTACTATTATTTGTTCATATCTTACACGTACCTCTGACTCTGGTTCTGGGATAAACCTGCCCTCCCCATACGTTGAATTTCTCATGATATTTTGCATGGACTCAGTGGGTATATAGCCAGGGGGTGGGGAAGGGGTGTCACGTGTTGGCATCTCAACCGGTGTGGAATGTCGCTTAGATTGGCTCGGTAGCTTCGGCTGAGACTGTGATTGTGGAATGGATTGTGACCGTAGTGTTGCAGGCTTGTGTGTAGAGTCGCTGCGAATCTGTTGGTAAGAAACATAAAAGCGTAAATAAAAAGCGTGACAAGACATCAAACGTCACTTTAACACTTGTCTGGACATGGATACCATACAATCACAAAGGGATTTTTCCTTCACATACATTGTTATTATACAAAGTCGACATCCCATTAAAGTGATCCTTCTGCTGCTGCTTCCCAAAGTGTATGGTAAACGTGAATATCACTGGCTAGTTACAGGTTGAATTGCTTCTGACTGGAACTACCAAACGAATATAGGGAGACCTCCATCATTAAGGCTAGGTAGCTCGGCTAGTAGAGTACCAGCACGTTAATCCAGGGTTGCAGGTTCAAATCCTGCTCTAGTCAATTTGTTTATATTCAACCCAAAGTTATTTTAGAAATTAGACGTACAAAGAAAGGCATTGTTTACTTACAGCCGTATCATAGAGATCTCCACCACCTGAAATGCTATCGTGGTACGCTATCGTCCCAGCGGATTTAGAATGACCCAGGCCAGGGGCTGATGACCCTGTTCCCGTTGTCGAGGATGGCGTTGACGCTGTTGCTGTGCTAGTATCCGATTGTAACGGTGTTAGATAGACACGGAGGCTCTTGGCGTTGGGGTTGTGGTCCATTAACGCCACGGCCTGGTTAAGGTTAGTCTGGCTCTTGATTGGTACAACAATCTGGTGTCATTGAAAGAAGGGAGGGAACCAGACAACAATTGTTATTAAAATCATAGTAGTAGTGAACGATTATTATTAATTTAATACCACTGTGCAACATTAGTTAGCGTTTGTGTGAAGTTTTTTCCTGAAACCTTTTGAGAAAAAACTCAAGAAATAATTCTTAAAAATAACAACATTTTATGTTTGTGTTTCTCCCAATTAATGTTAACCATACAATAATAAACTTGCAATGCATATATCAGCAGAAAAAGATTTCACTTTCATTGCATCTGAATGCCACATAAAAATATCAGTTGTCACTCATTACTTGCAAACTAAATATTTATAAGCATTCAATGTACACATATCAGTCCAAAAACCCAAAATAACTTTTGAATGAAAAAGTGTTTGCCCCAGGGACTCACATTTGAGTTGACATCGTTGGTTGTGTAGTGCATGTCTACTGGCAATCCATAGGCTGTTCTGGCTTTAGTCAGTAGATCATTATAGTTGAGGGGTCGGGGAACTTGCAATATCCTACAGAGGGAGGGATGTGGAAGAGAGGTAAGAAAAACAAAGACAGGAGAAGTTATTCATTGTAGGGGGGAGGGGGAGAGGGGGAGACGTTAAGGCAGGTGTAATGTCTCCAAAAACATCCTTGTTGTTGCTGGGCTCTCTCCTTAAAAGTACCCGGTTGAATGGTTTGATAATTGGTCACCTAGACGCCTGTCAAATGGCTTCCACTTTGGGCCAATTGTAGTGACAGATTGACTACACTGACGCCACATGCAGAATAGTTACACTATGTTAAGGAATTACTCTGAACATTCTAACAGATGTTGTATTAACTTAATAAATGAATTTTCTATGAAACACAGCCAAATACTCACGTAATTTTCGTTTACAATTCGTCTAGTTTCACTAGTCATCCTCAGAATGACAAATGATGTATTGTATCAGTTTGGTACTGTTTCTAGTTTCTAAGGCTAATTACCTAACAAACTAAAACAACAATTGCACAAACTGGGCCCAACATCATGGCTCTGCTTCCTGTGTATTCTGTGCTTCTAGATTACAGGCCATGTCTATGCTAACTGTGTTAGCGAATAATGGCTAGCAATGTTGAGTACGGACGCACACGCACAAGCAAATTTTGCTGGATATGCTGATGTAAGTGCAGAATTCCCTACATCAATAAGCGCTGATTCTTTGCTTACAGCAAGCAAAGCCATGAAATTAGAACGTGCTATCAAAACAAAACAAGGTTTAAAAAGAACAACAATTTCCAAACTGACAAGTAGAGTACATGACCAACTTCATTCTGTTTATGTAACCTAAAAAGTAACATACATGCACACTGTTACAAGCAAACGTACAGCAACAACTTCATCCAAAATAAATGAAAAGTACATCCACACTGGCTACTTATAAAAGAAGCTGGCAATTTGTATTCTGAATAGGAGACGTTATGGTTTAACCGCTGGAGTTAACCGTCAATTGAAGCTTGGAAAACAACACGTAGAGTAGTTGCTAGAAGTTCTAACCACTTGATGAGAATCTTGTCCATAATCAATACAGATTTATTTTAGATTATATTAGCAAAGTTACTACATACCTCCTCTCCCCTTGGTACTCAAACTTGACTCGAACCTCATTCTGTGAAAGGAAAGCAAAATATAACCAGTTAAAATATAGAGCCATCAATCATGTGAAAAAGACCACAGACTGATGTTTAAAAACGCGCTCACACCGAGAAACAGCTGTAGGGAAAGTTTCCTATAACGAGGGACAGGGGAAAGTGGAAAAACATGTCCAGGTGGGCGCCAAAAGTTCATCACGGAACAAACTTGTCGCTGAAGGATTGGGCACTTACAATGTTTAGAAATTCCACCGCAACGATTGATCAACTGGAATGGAGAACAATACTGGAAGATCCCCAAATTACGATCCGAGGAAGGGGGACAAAAATAAAATAAAAACCGACAACAAAGTCGCAGTGTGGGTAAACAGACGAAAGTAAAACACGGATTCACACAACCCACACAGCTTAACCAACTTTCTATTAGTGCTGACGAACTTCAGTGACAGAGGTTTACCGTGTGGTTGTGGCGAGTTCCTGAGTTGAGAAACGCTAGAGCAGCACACTGGGGGAAGGAAGAGCTTAATTGCTCAGGGTCTCTAGCGAGTTTTTCCAAACGTCCTGATAGCAGGATCCTGTGTGAACTGAGACGCTTCCTCCAATTTAGCTTACCGACAAGTACGTGGAAACTCTGCTCCGAAGGCTCGGGGGGACCGAGTCAAAGGCAAAACAGAACTTCTGGATTTAGAAATAGTCTTTTTGAGAACTTTATTATTTAAAAGGATTGTGTTTAACTCATTGGATTGGTCATACTGAAAAGGCGGTTTGCTCTTCAAAAATATAACTGCAAAATAACTGAATCGAGGAAGTTTCCAAAACAAAAAAGACTCAAAATAAATAAATTTGAACATCAATTTGATAAAGTCCCATGAAATTTGAATGCCAACAGGGTATGTTACTTTGCAAAATCGGAAGCGTCTTCAACTAGTTGGAATATTACCCACTTTACATACCTATATCATTATGTTGTTTAGCAAACTTTCAATAAAAATAAATACATCCCATGATTGGTTTCTTTGTTTCTAACAACTTCAAAACCTTTTTTGAAAGATTTTTTAACTTTATAACAAACTGTCGATCTGTTTTTGCTTTGCATTTATTGCTTCCCAGTTTTCTAAGCTTGGTTAGCAAAAACATGGACTTACTGTGATGTTGCAATAGAAAGGTCTATATGTTCTAAACAACAACAATTCACGTAATGTACATTCAGTGAACCACAGTACCGGACAGGTCACAGAAAGTTTACTTTATTGATCGAGAGAAAGGCATACTTGATGCCCTTCAGGCACACTTCATCCCTTCAGAGCAGCTAGAAATTTTATGGAGAGCTTTGAACAATACCCAAAGCCAAAGTGCTAAGCTTACTACGGAAGCAGCTAAAGGTGATCCGATTTGGACCTTTGGGGGGGGGGGGGGGGGGCGCTCCACAAACGATGGGGAGACAAACAAAGCAGAAGGGTGAATGAACATCACTGGTATTTATTTTCACAGGTTGTCTCTGTTCAGAATCGGACAAAAACTGCTTGAAAAGATGCTGAACAATATTGGTTATAAGAATTTGCAAGGTTAATCCATAACATGTTCAGTGACCAGCCCTCAGGACTAGTCAGCTTTTCATTTTACTAGCCAGCAGGACCACTTCAGGCAGGATTTGGTAAAAGGGTGTCCAAGTTTACTGGAAACTTAAAAACCGGGTGTCCAAATTGTTCACTTAACAATACATGTAAATGTATTGTTAAGTGAACAAAAACAGGGAGTCAAAATTTGCAACATTCCATAAGACACACAGACCATGGAGGTAGAATTCTACCTCCATGCACAGACACACAGTCCTGTGGTGTGGTGTTGTAAGTGCGTTTGACTAGCGGACCAGTGTTAACATGGTTAAGCATGTTTAAGGGAGATTATCGATTTGACTCTTCATGGTACAGAGAAAAAAGAGCAGGTAACCCAGCAGCCAGACCCCCTCTATTATAAAGTCTCAAAGCAACAGTGGCAGATGAAACCTCAAACATACCATAAAATTTCAACTCTGCTCCTACAGGAAATCTCAACAAAGCAATCAATTTAACAGAATAAAAGCATTAGAAAGCTGATGGAGAGGGAGTTTGACTCAAAGTGATTTAGGTTCTATGACAGTTCCAAGATAATTGACTCTTGGAAAGTAGCTTGGAAAATTTATTGAGTATAAATGCTGACCTACATGGTAGGCTTTTATAAACTTGTTGAGCTAGTTAGTGTAAACAGCTTTGCTGGGTTTTTCTGAGAGACCACAACACAGAAATCAGTTTAAAGAGGGAAAACAATTCAGTTTAAATCCATGCCTGGATCAAGGCCATCCTCGCTTCACATCCAACACAAACAAAAATAATAATCATACAAAATAATTAAAATGTCATTCCTTTCAGGTGATCCCTTTCATGCTGCTACCCAAGTTGTATCCTAAAACTTGTTGTGATTCCTGGCAACACAGCAGTACAGGTTGAATGAAAAAAGATGTTGACAAAATAGGGAAATGGCAAACATTACGGCTAGACCACCAGCGCGTTACTCCGAAAGACACAGGTTCAAATCCCCCCCCCCCCCCCCCAAGGAAAAAACAAACAAGAGAAAGGGAGGATGTGGAGAAGTGCTTGATTTTAAGTGTCGACAAATGTGTCTACCTGTTGGAACTAAGGACTTAAACAAAAGTGATCTATTCGTGTGACAGAACGATGCATACGGTACTCCTTCCACTTTCATTTACAAAACCAAAGGGCATGCTGCTGAAAAAAAGAAGTCAAAAACAAGTCCTCAATTTACGGGGTCAGCAAACATGATGTGTGTGCCTACAGTGCAACCTGACAGTATGCGTGTGAGCAGGCTGCTATAATCACCAATAAAAATGTAGATACCACCTGATACAGTCAGGCACCTTTGTGATGCTATGATTCACAAGATACACATTATGCAATTGTACCTAATGTACAACCCTAGCTACCTGTAGCCAGCCTCAAGCCACCCCCACCCCAGGGCAATGTGCTTGACATAATTGGCTTTCTGACAGTACTTCCATGGGCTGAACATAGAGTTAAGGGGACCACTTATACTACAATTTAGCCTAACTACGATTGCAAAAAGAAACTTTACAAATCCCTAACACGTTGTACTACAACAGAGACTACAGCAAAGTGCTGACAACAAACCAGTAACAACAACAACAACAACAACACAACATCAGACCATAAATTCACCAGTTGCTAACAACTATCAAGGATAGCCCCTCAATCTACAAAGATAACAGGGTTCCTAGGTTTTGAGAAGTTGGCCCAATAAACCGTCTATCCAGTCCAGTTGCCTGTCTGTTTGCATAGCTGTACTGTACATCCCGACCAACACAACAATGAGCGGCATCTTCTAAGCAGTGTGTTTAAGACAAACATTCCCTATAACCTATGGACCCTCCTGTAGGATAGTCCACTGCAGGAATACAAAGCCCTCTGAAATAATGACTTAGGAATTCCAATTGTAAGGCGCTTATTTTTAACTGCATGCCACTGACTGACAAAAAGCTGTATTACTTTACAACCAGCCAGCAACCTTATTTTAAAACTTTTCTGACAAAGAAATGATAACATTGTTTTGTGGCTATGGCAACATTTTAAAGCATGTTTTTGTGAATAAAATCAGATGATATAAAGAATTACCAGATAAACACTCAAGTGTCCTCGGGAGAAGCCACATAATTGTTCAGTATGCCCACTCATCATTCTGTTCTGTGAACAACCATCTCTCTCCCCACGACACCAACATTCCTAGGAATTACTTAACGTTAAAACATGACTTTGCAATTTGAAGGAAACAAAAAATGGTCACAAGACAGTTCCTTTGGTGTATATTTAGCCACTGATTATTTAACTGATCTACGTAGGATGTCTTTTCAAAGCAGTCCAGTTGGCTAAGAATGTTACTTTCTATACTTCTATTACTAAACAATAATAGTGTTTAACGTTGCGGATAGTAAGGCAGATAATGGGATAGTGTCTTTGATGATACAAGCATGGAATTTGGAGCAAAGACATTTGCCCCAAAATGAAAAGGAGGAAAAGAAAAGAAAAAAAAATCATCAGGGAGGCAGGCCTGGAATTACATCTTTAAAAGGGCAAGGCCATTGTCACTTTGTAAAGGGCACTTCCATTGAAAAATCTTTAAGTCAATGGGAACTTTTGAAGGGGCACCAAGGCCAATACCAGGGCCGCGGCCGCTGTGTAATTCCAGGCCTGGCAAGGTAACACAGGAGATTGCCTCCATGCCCCCTGGCCATTGCCTTGGTGCCCTTGAAATGCTCCGGTAGAAATTTACAAATTCCTCATAGGGTGCCATTTACCAAGAAGAACATGCCCAAGTGGTGTCCTTGCCCTTTCAAAAATGAAGCATACAGGCCTGATTCGTATGTCCATGTGATCCATGTATCCCTAACAAAAATAGTGCATGTATGGTTAAAAACCATCTAACATGCTGCATGTATAATAATCCATGTACTATCACTATGTAGTCAAACATTAAGTTGGAAAATTACATTTGACTTGATTAGCATTGAGTGGCTTGAGATGTCTTCAAGACATTGTAGTCAAAGACCTCAAGGTTTAAGACGGAGGTACATGCCGATAATCTCTTGATTTGATTTGATTTTAGATCATGTAATTAGATTGGGATGCAAGTAACAGCCTGACTGACCCAATCCTTGGAGAAACGTGTACACCTCATTTTCAATGTTGATTTTATACTTTTTTTCAAAGCAAATAACCTTTCCAGACGTTGTCATGGTTGTAGAGTTTGGCAAAACAAATCATCATAATTAAATACATTTGTTTAACTTGTTGATTGTTTTTGTAATTTATTATGTTTGTACAACATAAAATCACACTATTTTTGTACACAAGCCTACATAGAAAGTGTTATCTAACTTGAGATTCTGAGTCCTGGGATCATAGACCATCAATTAGGCCAGTCTGATGATAGAACTTAAATGGTTTCATCGGTCTGTGCTATAAATGGAATGAATAATTAAGAAAGGTGTTTTCAGTCGGCTGGCTGCAGAACCAGCAGGCCATCCAGAGGGTTTAATTCAGATTGCAAGGTTACAAATAATGTTTGAATACACGTATAATTTGCATTGCCTATTGTTAATAAGAGCCACCCCCGTCCACTCAGTATCTGACTTGGTAACCCTTATGTCACTCCGGATAATGATGTGAAGTCAAGAAGAACAAGATAACCCATAAAAAAAAAAAAAACACCATCGGACACCTTTATAAGCTCAATAGCAGTGTATGCCGCAACAAAAACAGCGTCCCCTCATTCCAGATGTATCAGATGGGGTGACATAGATGCAGATATATCCATGGTTCGACTGATAACAGTAAGAGCTTGAGTGGCAACAGGTAACTGGGTAATACAAAGCACAACACAGCTTGATTTGGCCTCGATGTATAAGACCGGGAAATTAATTCCAGGAAGGGATGTCCAAGGAATCCAACACCTTTACAAAAGAGACATTTACTTAGTAGAAAAGAAATATGAAACCAATTTCACAAAGGTTTCCAAAACAGAAAATAACAAGTTTAGTAGCTGGGTCTCATTTAGCAGGGGAACCAGCAAAGACAAATTTCCAGACAACAGCGGCTCTTTTCAGAACAAATGCTCCTCTCACATTCTCTAAGTAGAATAAAGCATTCACCCATGGTCTCGTCCTCAAATTGTATCCCACTTGAATCACTGGTACTGCTCCAACCACTAGTGTCTACCCACCGCATCTTTGGTCGTCCCACGGAACGATGGCATCCCAAAAAGAGATTCATACATGGTTGTACCCGCAAGTGTTAGTAATATAGTTACTTCCTTATGCTCTTTACTCTTTGGGCAATATAAAGTTCAATTTGAAGAGAGCTAGGTAGTCTGTTAGTACTTACGGTCTGTGTGCTGCTGGTCTTGACTGGTTTATGTCTGGTACTGGACTCCTTCAAGGCTTGAACAAGCTCACTCGTGATTTCTTGAATCACTTCTTCTTTACCCTTGTCCGCTAAAAAAAGGGATAAAGGAGAGAGAAGGGAATATTTAGATGCCGAGATTGAATATAAATATTAAAACATTTCATGACTCAGTCAGGTTTGTCACTAGTGCTGATACGCGCAAATTTCAACAACCAAGATAAACACTAAGAAGACAAAATTCTAAAGACTTTTTTTCCAATTTAGCGTCCTTTCACCAACTTCAAAAAATTTGGTCTAGAATGCCCCTGTGTTGAACAACCCTCGTAAGAACCCTGGCGTAAGTATGTACAGGTAACTTTTGTCCATAACTCAATGAATACTATCTTTTAGTACAAATGTATGACTCTCTTAAGTATTTGTTGTACAAATACGACTCTCTTAAGTATTGAGAGGGTCACATGTATATAATACATTGTAATCAAACATACATGTGTAGTTTGCAAATCAATGATCATGAAAGTCTTTTACGTATTTGAACTCATTTGATTTGAACATTTGGGGGAATTAATCAATGTTTGTAGTTCCTGGGCACCTTTGAAAAACAGACGTCCAGAAAGAATTCCACATGAAAACTACATACGTAGACGACAATACTTATTCACATCATTGTGATATCAGCTATTGGCTAAGGGATTCAAACCCACAACCTTTTTACCACTGGACCACGGTAACTATACTTTTTCTATACTTGGTCTGTCAGTCTGTAAAATTTAACAAACAAATCGCAGAAAGTTGGCTCTACCAACTTGAAGTTATTGGTAGCCTATGAGTTCACAAAAGTGAATACATTGTTGAGGAATAAGTTTCACTAGCCATGTGTGTTTGCATCCAACCTTTCTATTGATGCTGTTGTGATATTGCAATACAACTTATTTTCTGTATCATTAGCCATCTTTAGTTAGAGCACATTCTCATTCTAGGGGAACACCATTCCATCTAGGGCCAAGTTCCTGCAAGGACTATATCATTGATCATAATTGACTAAATTTGCCTGCACTCTGTTTAGTCAACGATAGTTGGTCTACGCTAGTCGACTTTTTGGAACCAACCTACCGGGCATGGTAACTTACAGCCATGTTCATAGCACAGTGCAGAGTGGGCCAGTTATAACAAAATGATAGCATGCGTTAAGTTACCGGACGCCCTGAGATGAAATAATAAGAGTTGTTCGCATATCAGCCCCCTGTACACATGCCCTGCGTATGTCACTGGACAACCACTCATTAACTACTGATCCTTGCACGACATTGACCCTGGTATCCATAGGTTACCTAAAAAGTGCATCACTAGAAAGGACTGCTGCCCTTACTAAACCCCATGTCTAAAGAAACCCAACAACGCTGAACTGTTTGGAATCAGCTAGTTTGAACAGTCCAAATCCAGACTAAAGAAATTCTGTCCACCTCCTAGTGTAAAGGGGAATTTGACTAGTCTTGAAACGTATTTGAGTTTACAAACCAACATAATAAAGGGATTCATTCCTGGATTCATTCCTGGTTTGGACTGTCACTCCATTAGTCTCTTTGTCCATGTATAATCATTTCCCCGGGCTAAGTACCAGACCAATCTCCATCTTGCTTGATAAGTGTATTGTTATGTTACCATTGTTACCCATCACAACCAACCACTTGAAGGGTTAGTGGTGACTCTGTAAACAGTCAACACTTTTCACCAAGGACCGCAACTTTCTTAAGGAGCCCTGCAGTCAAGCCTCTCATCATGCTGGACCAAATCTGCTTAAACCCTCTTCGCAATTATGCTTACCAGAAACCGGTTACCGGCCAAAATAACTTGTGATGTGTATAACTTCCCTGCTGGTTGTGTTCAGCAGGAATTTGTTTAGCAATATTTTCTGCTTTTGTAAGCAGCTCTATGAAATAGGACCCTGGTTCTCAAAAAACAATTTTATAGTGCAGCTTACGCCAAAACATTTGCTTAACAATTTCCTGTCAATCATAAATACTAGTCACAGTCAATACATGTCACATTTTTAGCTGGTAACTCTATTCTGGTATGCACACATTTAAGTGCTTAATTCCTGCTTGTGCTTAAGTGGCTCTACAAAATTGCCCCTTGTAAAGTTGTTTGGTAGAATTTTATTTCAGCTTCTTGCGTGTCAGTAACACACTATTGTCGCATGAGCTTTTCCGTTTTCCGTAACTGCAACAAGGTCTAGTGTTAAACTTACATCAGGAAAAAACTTGTTGTTTTTTACCCTAAAACTGTATCTAGTTAGAACCAGTACCATTTGAATAGTCCTGTGAAAATTCCACAGGTATATTACTCAAGTTGGATTCTAACCCAGGACCTTTGCCATTCTAGAGCAGATGTCAATAAGGTTGCATCTTTGCATTAGCGTGAGATACGACCTTGCTACATGAGATTACAGTCACATTTACCCCCCCCCCCCCAAACTGAATAATGACCTAGTTGCACTGAGCAAAGACCAGTGTGATCCACATTGACTGGTAGAAGACGGGCATCAATATCCAGAACAAGTGGCAAACTATCCCCATTGACTGGTAGAAGACGACGGGCATCAATATCCAGAACAAGTGGCAAACTATATCCATTGACTGGTAGAAGACGACGGGCATCAATATCCAGAACAAGTGGCAAACTATCCCCATTGACTGGTAGAAGACGACGGGCATCAATATCCAGAACAAGTGGCAAACTATCCCCATTGACTGGTAGAAGACGGGCACCAATATCCAGAACAAGTGGCAAACTACATGCAGCCACCACTGCTCATGTTGTGTGGGTGACAACACCTTATGTTTGTTTTTGCAAATTATCTTAAACTGAATTCTCTAGAAAATACGATATTGCATCCGGCTTTCAAACTTGTTGCCTCAGTAACCCAATGTTGACAACAACATAAATGTAGGCAACATTAAAAGACACAAATACCACACATACCGAACACCCCCAGAAGAGTGGGTTTTCTTAGATTTTGTTTCCAAGTTTTGCCTGGCTGGCACAGGCACCCACCAGAGATGTCAAAGGTCACCACCCGGTTAAGACTTCAAAACTGAAACTCTTAAATCAAAAGCTCCGTGTTGAAAAGCATTTTAGATCTTTCTGTTTAAAAACATAAACTATTGGTTGCATTCCTGTGAGTTTGTACTCCAATTTCATGTCCCAGCTACATGTAGGGATGTACTGATTGGAAAGGCAAAATAAGCAAGACAGTATTTTTCAAATCGTAGTACATTTAGTCTCCAGAATTCAAAAATCTACTCCTTGGCAGTACAATGCGCAACAAATCTACGCAGCAAAGAAACACATGGTGTCACTGCAAACTGATTTACAATGATATCTCACAATGTCAAGCCTCAAAACCCATGAAAGTTTTAAAAACTCATTCTACAAATAATATTTGAAATGAAAGCAAGGACACTTGGTCTGGACATGACCTACTGATGTGCCAATTATGTCTGTCATTATGACTTCAATAAACAGACTTTACAGTTGGTTAAAGTGAAACTTGCTAGACCCTGTTTTGTTTTAATTTGTTCACGTATAAGTCATAAATTCCATTTAATCTTTAGGAAATGAAACACTTTCCTTAGCTTCCTTGAATGAAGTTGAAAAGCAAAAGTTCTTTGCCACCTTTCTTGCTGTAAATGAACAGCTGTTTTGTTTTTATGTGTTTTTGTGTTTTGAATGATTCTTCCATCAGGATATTTTTATAGAGAAAGTTTAATGGACACAAAAGTGATGCAAGTTTTCAAATTAAAATTTGTATTGGCTTCATCCTACTGCAAAACGAAGTTGGATTGCTACTGAAAAAAAAAAAAAAAATAAGACCATTGGAGTTGTCTAGTCTTGAGTTTACTGGCCTGACACTCAAATCACTGGCCTCTGGCCGGTGGTCCAGTGTAAAACTCCAAGCCTTGGCTCCTTCTGAAAGGTATCAGGCCAACATGGATAGAAACTATGGCTTAGGTGTCTTTAACTACATCAGGCCACTTGCACCAATTTAACGTGAACGTGTTTATCTGAAGGCCAACATCAACCTCACACATACAAATAAAAATCCCAGATTAATTTTTCATTCTTCAATACAGCATTTCAACAATCAGTTATTTATTTGTTGTTACACTTTTTAACCTTGCTAGTTACAGTGGAGTTGGTTTACGAGGTATATGTACATGGACATTCTATTGTTCGGCCCTTCAGTGGAAAACACTCTACTGGCTTTTGGAGACATTCCAGTCCTACTGTTGCCCCAAGGTAAATTAGCGAAAAAATATCTTTTGATAAATCCAGGGGAAAATCTGAACAATAGGTAATCATGCTTTTTATAAAAAGGGGTTATGTGAAATAAATATTCTGCACTATGCTCAAATCATTCCACTAATCCTTTAAACACAATAGCAAGGCCATTTCCATTTCGCAATTGGCCCATTTCCATTGCACAATCTTGGAGTCTATGGGAAACTTTTGATGGGGCACCAAGACCAAGATCTGGGGCAACATACACCATGGCTTGAGTTTAACTCCAGGCCTGCAGTATATACAACTAAGACAACTAATTCTTTCCAGGCTGCTTGTCCAATCAAGAATAATTTTTTTCCTCTTTTATTTCTTCTCTTTCTCTTATACAAGCCCCCTCTCCAGCACTCTTAATGTTTTGCTATTAACTATTTTTTTCAAATCCGGCGTGAGTGTAAAAACAAATACATTGGCTGGGTGCTGGTGTAAATAGACAAATAATTGCATATAACCTTAGATAATGTAACATGCCAAAAGTACAGATATTTTAAAAGGTGGGGGTGCACCAAGACGTCAATAGGTGGGAGCACTTGTTCCAGGCCTGAAAAACATATTGAAAACAACAACCCATGCAGGTTTCAGCTTTAAAAATGTATTCTACTGTAACGTAAGCATGCGGTGAAAAGGAGGGGGGAGGGGGGGGGGGGTTGGAACTAACAAATCAGTATTTGATATCTTATCTTCTATTCCACATGGACTATGATGAAGAACCACTTACAAATTCCTTCTACATCAATCGGATCGCCTTCCCAGTCCGTCTCCGATGATAAAATTCCAGTCTTTCCTTTCAGAGCAAAATCCGGCCGCAAATCCATTGATAAAATTCCTTGATCATGAGAAAGCAGCATGCCAATAGTTCTATGATATCACGCCTTCTGAGGTTAGTATCCTTACTGCTTGTCCGACCATAAAGGAATGGTGTGACCACGAGACTAAAGCTTCATCTTTAACGTCTGAAGGCCACTCCTCCTGAGATTCTGGACGATGGGGTTTTGCAGTAGCAGTAGCTGAGAGGGTCAAGGGGTGTAGCACAAGGGGTTAACCAGAAGAACCATCTACCGTAAGTCAGATTCTACCTCCATGGTCCGATGTATCCAAGGCATTAACCCTCAAAAGATGCCCACTGCTTACTTTCTAGCTGACACTCTTCTTGGAAATATAGTTTCCCTGAGCCTAAATACACGTGTCCAACTCATGCTTCATTCTATCCCTTGATGTAAATAAGGAGTCGCTAATTCCACCTCAGCTGATCAACAGCATTATCCGACTACTACACAACTAATTAGAATCTGCATAGACTAGGAGGCGATCCAGAGAGTGAAGTATACCCACCAGCAATCTCAGAGCCTTACTACCTTACCACTGGTTCCTTACCTAGCGAGGTAGAATAGTGCAGACCAGAGACAAAGACTATTCCATTATATGGTGGGGGGTCTTTTGATCAAGTTGTGTACAAAAGGCTTATTGTTGCTCAGCTCATCTGTGGCTGGCCTACCTACAAAGGAATTGTATTGAGCCACAGACTCCCTTGATACTGTGCAAGATTGTGGTTAGAGCAAAATAAACTGAGGGAAATATTAAGTATCAAAGTCACAGAGGGTATTTTTTCACAAATGGGGGACAGGATTGCAGCAGTAACAATCATTATGTGGGAAGATGCAATATAAAAATGAATAAAAATTATAAAGCGGGCTCAGACTGAATTTTTTTTACTGGTTTACAATTTTCTTTAATCATCTTAAAAATTTCCAATATACATTGGAGGAAAAAAGTAATCTATTTTCTCTTATTTATTTGATAGAAATACAATAGTGATCAAATTTGTTCAGCCTTCCAAACGAACTCTGCTAGGGTCAAAACATCAGGACATTAACTATTTTCTGCACTTATGCCATTCTGTGCTTGTGTGAGCAGTTTGCAACAGCTAATTTTATTTTCTCATAAAAGTAATTTTAAGTATAAGTCTGCATGTCCACACACATGTTGAATTGAAACACTTTTGTGTGCGGTTTCAGGTACATGTACTTCACAGAAATTAACATCATAGCGATCACAAGTGGTCTCCTTCAGTGTAGTTCTTATCTGATGATGATTCTGTACAAGCGGCTACGGCTGTATGGGTTTACATGCAATGAAGCACCAAGGCTGCCCTTGGCAACACTCACAGCCACAGCCAAAAGCCGAAAGCCGCAGCTGACAATTCTGACGAAGCCTTATTTATTTGCTCAGCGGCATGCTAAGTGTGGTCGGTTTAAAGTGCAGTATCACTCTGTTCCTGTGGCTGTGACTATGTGTGGGAGTAGATAGCTGAACGTTTGAACTTCCGCTATTGTGGGATACTGCAGTCTATCAAGTACATGTAAATGAATGCGGTAGGGTCGACTTTTAAACAACAGGGGGTGAATTTCACGCTAATCTCCACTTGACTACATGTCTTGTATTTTGGATATTTTACTGGACCACAAATAGTTTTAGACTTGAAAAGCTTCAGTAGGACTAAGAATCAGAATCAGAAATAACAATATAAAAAAATATGTTTGAAAAAACACGAGAGTGCAGGAGGTGTTTGGTTGAGAGAGAGATTAGATGGGCAAGAGCTTAGATAACTTGACTATTGCCCAGTGGTCAGTGGCTTAGATAACTTGACTATTGCCCAGTGGTCCAGTGGCTTAGATAACTTGACTATTGCCCAGTGGTCCAGTGGCTTAGATAACTTGACTCTTGTCCAGAGGTCCAATGGGTATTTTAAGCCCAGTTAAGTGGACCCCCTATCTCACAGTCTTTGTTACCAGACATTTTCTGCTTATATGCTGAATCGTTCATCATTCTATTGTGTGTTTTTGTACTTTGCAATTCCTGCATGAAACACTTTTCTCCCTCTGCTGGACTCAGTGATGAGGCGGTTCTAATCCCCTAACATGAGATTAGTGGAAAGGATAATCTCTTCACCAGGGAATTATTATTGGAAAAGGTCACACAGATAAGCCATAAATCATTCAAAAGCTTCTTTTTTTATGAACTGGAAAACTATAATGTATACGGGTATCCAACAAATCTCTTGTATTTTCAGCATTCACAAAAGGACATCACAGAGATTTTAATATCTCAAACTGGCCTTGAGGAGAGTCTTGGAGATTCACATATTTTGTCAAACTTTTGTTTTGTTTAAATCATTGAGGGCATTTTAGACAAACTTAACTTGTGAAAGTTAAGCTCAAATAGTTCGGGGGGGGGGGGGGGGGGGCGGTTGATACAAAAAGTAATTTAAAAAATGCACTAATTTTTGAAAGTCTTCACAGCATAAATAAAGGCAAAAATATTTCACAGACGCTTCCGACCACCTGTGGCCCTGGTTACACCTTAAAATTATGTCCAAATATGTTCACATTTATATTTTCAATCTTACCAATGTTGAGCACAGCTTTTGAGAATGTTTCCCTACCACCAGTTGTTTCACAGATCCAACCATTCACGATTTTGATGCTTTACTTACATCTGAAGTTTTTCTGAAATTGCAGTTGTGGTTGGTTTACATTCTATGTTGATATCACTTTGAATACATGCAAACTTCAAATACATGCAAACTTCAAGAACTTACCCTTTAACATCAATTGGTTGTTTATTCGGTGGCAAAACATTTCAACTGTCAACAGATAGTCGTATGCTGAATCTCTCTAGACTGGTTGGACAACAACCACAGCCAGCTCTTCAAGTCACAAATGGCATATGAAACAGGGTCACTACCAATTAACCCCTGTCTTAACCAAATTACCTCCACAAATGGGATCTTCATTCACAAATAAACACAATCCAACCTTTCCATCACGCTAATCAATGCACTAATTACTCCCAAGAGATGAAAGCAGTGATTTCAGTCAAGTTGAAACTTTGCTCCTATCACATGCAGCAGAGGCACTCATTGTAGGAAGGATGATTTATGGAATAAGACATTAGGAAATGAGTAAAGACCCAATGCCTCTCAAAAAGAAAGTCTTGTTGTATGTACAATCCTCCAGGCATTTTCCTTTACTTCCTATCCCCCCTTACAGGATAGAGAAAGTCTTGTTGTATGTACAATCCTCCAGGCAGTTTCCTTGACTTCCTATCCCCCCTTACAGGATAAACTTGACATCACTTGTAACTAGTCACAAGTTTGAGAGTTGAGGTTAAAAAATCTGCTCTTAAATTTTGTAAAAGTATGTTGTCCACCGACTAAATGCCACGTTAAACAGCTGAAGGATTAGCCAACCGTCTAAATGGTCTGGTTGGCGAATTCATTACTTTTCAAATGACAATACTGTCGAAAGAGAACTTTGAAGTGATGATGAACAAGATGGGAGACATTTGAACTCTTCCTACTGGCTAGTCTTTGACAATCAATAAAGAGATGCCCAGGTAGGTTCAAAAGCAGGACAGTTCTATAAAGAAGTGAGAAATCTCCAGAAAAAGGGGGGAAAAATACTCTCCGTCCGCGGTAGTAGAATACAGTGCCAGCAAAACAGTTCTCACAAGAACAAACTCTACCTGGCAAGTAGATACACACATGGTGTTACTGCAAACCAAACATATATTCCATCCAATGCCTCAAATCAAATAATAATATACTGGTACAGTACACAGGATATATCTAATGCTTAGGTTACCATGGAACATTGACTAGTCGTAAACAAATGGTGCCTGGATGTGCATGAGTACCAACATTTTTTGTGTCTGTGGCCGTTTCATGGGCAAACTCAATAGGTCAAAGAGTACCAATTAATAATATTTTTGGTGTCATGTTTGTGGATGGACTATTAGCAGATGACATGAAACAGCCATGCGATGGTTTGTGGAACCGTTTCTTGTTAGTGTTAGCGTAAGTGCCATGGACAAACTTCATGAAGTATGAAACTAGGCTTGTGCATAGAGCACGTAGTTATACCTCCCTACCTTGGACAAATTTAATAGGGGTGGATACTTTCCAGAAGCATGATCAAACATCACGTTACAAAGACAGTGATATATGAAAAGTCACTTCAAAGTTCAAGTGCAACTGCATCAGGCCTGGGATTGCACAGAGGTCATGGAAGCAAATGTCTCTCTTGACCTGGTTTGACCTTTGTGCCCATTTAAAACTTCCCCCATCTAGTCTATAGTATTTTTCATTTGAAGTAATCTTTGCAAAATGAAAATGCCATTGCCTGCTCAAGACACATTAGGAAAATCTGGTTTACATGTTAGGTCCTTACTTTTTATACTTAATCAATTAAAGGAACACGTTGCCATGGATCGGACGAGTTGGTCTATAAAAATCATTTGAAACCGTTTGTTATGAAATGCATATTGGTTAGAAAGATGTTTTAGAAGTAGAATACAATGATCTACACAAGTATCACTCGAAATTGCCTTTTACGTCGTGAACTATCACGGTCGGCCATTTATGGGAGTCAAAATTTTGACTCCCATAAATGGCCGCCGTGTTAGTGTACAAGGTAAAAAGAAAACCACGCAATTTGGAGGCATATTTGTGTAGATCATTGTATTCTACTTTTACAACATCTTTCTACCCATGTGCATTTTATAACAAACGGTTACAGAATGCTTTTCAAAGACCAACTCGACCGATCCAAGGCAACGTGTTCCTTTAACCGTTCATCCAATACAATAGCGTCTTAGCCCTCTCAGGTTCCCACTTATACACCTGGGTTAAGAGGAGCAATTATGGTCAAAAGTTACTTGCTTAATGACACAAGTGTCATGACAGAGACTCAGACCTACATTCCAATGACTGCTTGCCCACAAAATGCCTTGTTTTCCCTAATGCTACAAGAGATTTCTATTCTAACCAATGTTAGTTGCTACCGTAAAGTAAGTGGTAAAAAGGTTGCTCACCCTAAAGGAGATTGCAACTTATATAAAGTTCAGTTCCATTACTTTAGATGAATGCCATTCCCCATGGCAGACTCCCACATGGGTTTTGAAATTAGTTCCTCATCTGTGAAAATGACTTGAACATTATATGCTGATTGATCACTCAAAAAGAAACACCCCTGGAAGGACCTTTTTGGTTGATTTTGTTTTCTTCTTGATTTTTAGTATTTTTCGAAACAATGCTGTACTGTGGGTGGGGTCACTTTCACATTCATCAGAATACTAACAAATTAGGGTAACTTCATTTACACTTTTGAAAATGAGAATGAGTAAACATAACGATCCTCCCGACATTTGTTTTTTAATTTCCTTCGCAAAATATACCAGTTGCTACTCAAAAATCCACGTCTGCTATGCACTAATTGGAGTTCAGTGTGCACCAAACAAGCTCAGTTGAACAACTTTGCTAAGATGACTTTTGTTCTTAGGCCCCCAGGTGTTCCATACATATCTTCCCCCCTCCAAAAAAACAAAATCGTCCCGAATCACTCTTGTCCTGTTATTGGAGGGTGATTTCTCTGCATCTGTTTCTTGCCTGCCGGCGGGCACAGTTTATCTAGACTGGTCAGGATCCAGTAACATCCACCGGTGGCATCCAGAGATAGTCTGGACCATGCCAGGTGAATGGGTCAGTGCCAACCAATACCTCAGACATTCATACTCTGATAGGTAAGTTGTTATTTCTTAAAGGCAGTGGACACTATTGGAAATTACTCAAAATAATTATTGGCATAAAACCTTTCTTGGTGATGAGTAATGGGGAGAGGTTGATGGTATATAAAACCTTTCTTGGTGATGAGTAATGGGGAGAGGTTGATGGTATAAAACATTGTGAGAAACGGCTCCCTCTGAAGTGCCATAGTTTTTGAGAAAGAAGTATTTTCCACGAATTTGATTTCGAAACCTCAGATTTAGAACTTGAGGTCTCGAAATCAACCATCTAAAAGCACACAACTTAGTGTGACAAGGGTTATTTTTCTTTCATTATTATCTCGCAACCTTTACTTTTCATTATTATCTCGCAACTTCGATGACCAATTGAGCTCAAATGTTCGCAGGTTTGTTATTTTATGCATATGTTGAGATACACCAACTGTGAAGGCTAGTCTTTGACAATTGCCAATAGGGTTCACTGCCTTTAAGAATTGGATAATTGCTTGGTTTTTGTCAACGTCAGGCCTTGAACTTCGCTCTAGAAGGGGCACAGCGATATTCTTCTGGTAAGCCTCTGTTAAAGGGCACATTCTATGAGGAAATGAACCAGTCAATTTGTAATGGAACTTTGGAAAGAGCACCACAGCAAATACACAGGGCACCGTGGCAAATGCTGTGGGTACCATGGGTTAACTCAAGGCCTGCAACAAGATGCCGATTATACAGGCAAAATTTTCAACAAAAATACAACAAAAGTCACATGAAAGTTTCAGTTGAATACAGTCACTAAAAAAAAATATTTGTCTAAGATTTCCATCAATATTTCTTGTTAAATCCATCAATCTCCTGGAGTGATGGATTTAACTTTAAACAAACAATGTTGCATGGCGCTAAAAAATACCATTACCATCTTTTGACTTGATGTTTGAAATAAAATAGCTGCATCCCCTCACAGGCATGCAACTGTAACTTCTCCCCCCAAAAAGAGGAAATTACAAGTTTCATGATTTTGTGTAGTATTTTTCGATTTTGAATGGTAAAACTGAGATTTTTAAAAAGAGGAAATCAGCTGATTCAAGGGCAAGTTTCGTCCCCTTGCTTTTAAGGTGATCTCGGATGCAGCCACCCAGGTTGAACTTGATTGCGATCCCTGGCTTTCAGGCTTCTGACTGGCACCCCTAAACAATATTGACAAAATAGGGAGACTGCCAACATAGGACTAGATAGCTCAGTTGGTAGAGCCCTAAGAACATTAAACCAGATGTTGTTGGTTCAAATCCCATTCTAGTCAATTATTCTTTGTTCAACCCCAAATCAAAGTATGATAAGATCAGAACAAAAGCCCACTCGGTTTGTTTGTGTATGAGAAATGACCCTTTCATTTTACGTTACTTGACTCGCATTTGTGCAAAAATTTTCTTGGTAAATACTTGGGACGACAAGAGATCGATTGGGTGTCCGTACACTGCCGCCATTGTTTGTTATTGTACTAGGCATTGAAGCATACCAGGGTCTGTTATCAGCTGTTTGTTACGGCCAAGGTTCAGGTCTTTTTCATGGTAAGACATTCCATAATCTTGAAAAGAGAACAAACAATTCTGGTGCATTTAAGACAACATTTGTGGCTCTACTTTCCTTCCTAATCTGCGAATGCTAAGCGAATTTGACGTGAATTTGATGCCTCAACTCCATTTTCGCAGTTAATGTTTAGCAAAAATTGAGCACATCGCAACCCTTGCGAATAATTTGTTGTGAATATGTGACGTCAACATTCATATCTATCACATTCGCATTCGCAGGAAGTATGAACCAGGCTTTAGGGTTTTATTGTGACAGGTTATTCTTAAGAAAGTATTACTTCGGAAGCTCTGACATGTTCTGAAAAATAATAATACGCAGTATGCAAGTATGGTAAAAGATCTTTCAATACTGATGTGAAATGGTATGAGTTGTTGCATCAAGTGTTTCACAAGTAGGTCACTTAAACCACCCCTGTCTAAACAAATTGTAAACAAATTCAAAATTAATTCTTGAAAAACACCCAGAAGCAGATTAAAAAGCTTAATTAATTTGTTGACAAGAAATTGTTGCTTTAACACTTGTGACCAATAAATCATCCAGAAAAAAAGGTTTTGCAAGGTCACGCGACCATGTCAAGTGTCACAATTTGGGGTACTTTCAAAGGGGGTCTCGGTGGTGGTGTTTTTATGGTGGCACTTCTGACACCTCCAAATAATTAATTTCCGAAACTATTTTTCCAAAAAGGAAATTAGATTCTGGACTCGTCAACAGATGCTAATTGCATCTCAATAGTTTATCCATCTGAGTGAGTCATGTGAAAAAAAAGCAGAAGGAAGAACAAAATGTAGATCATTGTTGATAAAATTCACTGATTGATGATCGTAAGTGGTGAAAGGTTTCCCTCGAGGATAATAGGTAATTGGCGGGCCATGTACCAGTTAATTCAAACCGTATGGAAAGGCAAGACGTTAACAAATTGGGACCAGTGCTCTTGTGCGTGGAGGCTAATTTCAGGATGGATAAGTAGAGACACGTAAGTGACAGAGTAGGTTTACTCATTGAGGGGGGGGGGGGGGGGGGGGGCGAACAAATCAAAAGAACTGCAGGGGGGGGGGGTGTTAGGGTGAACAAGTCCAAGGAAATGGTTTCTTCTTTTTCAATGAAGCAAGAGATATGCTCACCAATCTGGGAGTCAATTTGCACATTATGGTGTAAGCCAAAATGCCGCGTCACCTCAATTGCGCACTACAATGGTTCACACACGGGGATATTGCCCCCACCCCCCCCCCCCCCCAAAAAATGCCGCAACCAATGAGATTATTTTGATTATGGCATCAGGTGAATTGCTTCAACACATTGTACGTCTCTTTCAATATTTAATAATAGTGCCATCTTATACAGCGCTCGAATCCGTCACTCAGTGTCACTCAGTGACGCTTTTGGCACTTTAGACGACACATGTCAGCAATAGTAATGTAATGTACACATGTGTACAGCAAAAACAATGTACGTGTATAAATGTAGAGCACATTTCCAGGTTTTGTTTACACAAGTCAATTCATTCATCCTTTCCAATTACCAAACTTAAACTCTCCCAATCTGTTTATTTCAGCATTAAAAAAAACAAAAAACGTTTCTTTGAATTCAGCATTACAAAGTCACACCTCCTTGATCTTAAAAAGTGTAAACCAGTGTCATTCGATCACAGCCACTGTCATTCAATCACAGCCACTGTCATCACTTCAACTAGACCCAACCCATCCAGAGCTCTCCAACCAAAAAGAAACAAAGGGGGTCCCGAAAAAAACAATTTTCTTGCGTGTTACACGTCCCCCTTCTGCTTCCTGAAGGTGGCCAAGAAAACAGCCTAAGGATGACAGTAGCAAGGATGCCCCTCGTTAACAAGGTGGATATGACAGCAGCAGGGCTAGGGGGGCAAGACACCGGGGGTAAACGGAACAGGACACATGTAAATTTGGGGATGTTTTTCCCAAACTGTGAATGTTGGTTAGGGGTGAGGTAAAAGTGAGGCACCTGTTTTTAGCCTGAGATGATGTAAGAATCCAGAGATGAGAAGAGACGTGAATTCAGCTTGTTTGCTTTTGGTTATGAAATTGTTGTCATACATGTATGTACACAGTTGGGTAGGCCTTATTTGTTGACTAACAACTCCGGCATACAACCCATGAGAATACACTGAACACCTTAACTCAACCTAACTCCTTATAAAACCAATCAGAATCAAAACCTGGCAAATCTTACACAACGTTCAGTCATGCGCCACGCAAGGACTGCCACACAAAAGCAAACAAAATCTGCCCTTGGGTTTTGATGAATTTGTACTCATCAGGACCCAGCGGTCCATGAGCTAAGCGAAAAGATAGAAGAAGCCATTTAAGATCCTTTGACTTTAAGGATATATACCTACAGAACATTTGCAATCTTGGATTATCCAATACAATAATCGGGAGAATATTCCAGATATATCCTACTGGGAAAGATTAGGGGTTGATTGAGTCAGTGATGAGACTTACCCATGGTTGGCCTTGTGAGGGCGCCGTCTCCTTCTCATTCAAACGTCTCTGGTGTGGAGGCTTTCACTCAGACTGTGGTATCTTCTTTAAGACAGTTTAGAATCTTGTCAAGTATATTACTGCAATGATTAAAAAGAAAGACACACAGAGGATTTATTTTTAGTAGTGAGTTTTACACATCTCCAAATGCTATCCTTTCTCATAATATTAAATAACAAGTTCTTATTTAGCGCATTTCACCATAACTATCTGAATGCACTTCACATTAGTGCCCTGGTCATTGGGCCAATAACATTCCTTTAATCTTTCTTAGCTCACAACCTGGGCAACCGTAGCGCTCCAAAGGCTTTTTCATACACAATTTCTTCCTCTACCCTCGCAGGTACCCATTTATACCCCTGGGTGAAGAGAAGCAATTAAAGTATCTTGCTCAAGGACACAAATGTTAAGACTAGGACTTGAACCCACACACCAATGACTTGAACTCGATGCTCTTACCCGCTAGGCAATGAGAACCTACATCCTCACGCAAAAGATAGTCCTGAAAATCATTTGAATCCATTAGGCACGCTAGGAATATGAATAACGGCGCAGACACCGAGTTGTTGCACGTGTTTGTGAAGCTAACATAGCCAATCAATCTTACTACAAAACTATAAATGTATTTTTACATTGCAGTGATAAGAAGCAATTATACTTCCATGTCTATGTGCAGGAACATCAGGATGAAGATTGAGATTCAAACCCCATCCAAAGGCAGATCTGATACTTCAAAGTCAGTGGAGGGAATTGCCTCACCCCTGCCCCTGCGATGCAGAGGCAATTGCCTCACCCCTGCCCCTGCGTTGCATAAGGGAATTGCCTCGCCCCTGCCCCTGCGTTGCATAAGGGATTTGCCTCACCCCTGCCCCTGCGTTGCATAAGGGATTTGCCTCACCCCTGCCCCTGCGTTGCAGAGGCATTTGCCTCACCCCTGCCCCTGCGCTGCATAAGGGAATTGCCTCACCCCTGCCCCTGCGTTGCAGAGGCATTTGCCTCGCCCCTGCCCCTGCGTTGCATAAGGGAATTGCCTCACCCCTGCCCCTGCGTTGCAGAGGCATTTGCCTCGCCCCTGCCCCTGCCTTGCACATGGGAATTGCCTCACCCCTGCCCCTGCGTTGCAGAGGCATTTGCCTCACCCCTGCCCCTGCGTTGCATAAGGGAATTGTCTCACCCCTGCCCCTCTGTTGCAGAGGCATTTGCCTCGCCCCTGCCCCTGCCTTGCACATGGGAATTGCCTCACCCCTGCCCCTGCGTTGCAGAGGCATTTGCCTCACCCCTGCCCCTGCGTTGCATAAGGGAATTGTCTCACCCCTGCCCCTCTGTTGCAGAGGCATTTGCCTCGCCCCTGCCCCTGCGTTGCACATGGGAGTTGCCTCACCCCTGCCCCTGCGTTGCAGAGGCATTTGCCTCACCCCTGCCCCTGCGTTGCATAAGGGAATTGCCTCACCCCTGCCCCTCTGTTGCAGAGGCATTTGCCTCGCCCCTGCCCCTGCGTTGCAGAGGCATTTGCCTCGCCCCTGCCCCTGCGTTGCATCTAAGGGAATTGCCTCGCCCCTGCCCCTGCGCTGCATTGGTGCCCTTTGAAATGTTCCAGCAGAAGTTTATTTGTCTATCATATAAGTGCCATTAAACAGGAGATATGGCATTCCCCTTTCAAGAAAAAAGTTTTAGGCCTGCAAATGACTTTGAATTTGAGTCTGTAAAACTGGTTTATTTTCACTCTTTTTGGTGGTATAGTTCTTGCTTCTTAAGTTTAACACTGTATGTCTTACCTACATGTACTAATTTTACAAAATAACATTCCTTGAGTGAAATGAGTCTAATCTAAAACATGCATACAGGTAATCTATTCAATAGATGTGTACTTGGTATAAAGCAATATTATAGAGTTGGAATATAGATTAGTGATATGTGGAGGAAGAGATTGCCCTGGGTCTAAAGAATAAAACAACATAGCGTAAACCACAAATAAAGTTTGGTCTACCTCCATGATCTACCTGCCATTTTGTACCACAAAATTAATTTCCACAATTTGTTGTTCTATTAATTGTGACCAGCCCCCATCAGTGCTGTGCAATAAATTAAAAATTTCCAAAAAACCTCCAAAAATATTTTTCCATTTCCCTCCAAAAAATATTTATATAGAATAAATTTCTTATCAGTCGGATACAACGTGAAGCCGTATGATGTGGTGCTCAACTGGCAACTTTCTTCTCCCCGAGGAAAAACAGAAAAACTGAGTTGAACAGCGTGTCCCGTCAGTCACTCGCCACTTCCCCGATCCTAAATTATCTTCAATCACAAATTGACCTCATTGACGGAGGTCACTGACCTCTACATGACCTAGAAATTAGTCTATGAATAGACACACAGGCAATGGCGTTATTGCCAAGGGAATATATTCCAACGAAGGCAACAAAACCTCAGTGACACTGTAGACATGTGACAAGTATTGACTATGACGTGGAAATAAATACCTACAAGTGGAAGGAACCCCAAAATAGGATACATCCTGAAAAGCAATGAGAGTGTTGAGTTCCTTCCTTAATCCCTGATAACTAGTTAAAAAAAAAATTTTGTTTCAATACTAAAAAAATTGCTTATATTTGAAAAACATGATTAATCAACTCTTGCTCTTTTTATTGACACAAGTCTAACACTAAAAGGAAGGCTTCCTGTACATGTATCGCTGTGGTGCTTCCTGTACATGTATCGCTGTGGTGCTTCCTAAACATGTATCGCTGTGGTGCTTCCTGTACATGTATCGCTGTGGTGCTTCCTGTACATGTATCGCTGTGGTGCTCCCTGTACATGTATCGCTGTGGTGCTTCCTGTACATGTATCGGTGTGGTGCTTCCTGATGTATCGCTGTGGTGCTTCCTGTACATGTATCGCTGTGGTGCTTCCTGTACATGTATCGCTGTGGTGCTTCCTGTACATGCATCGCTGTGGTGCTTCCTGTACATGTATCGCTGTGGTGCTTCCTGTACATGTATCGCTGTGGTGCTTCCTGTACATGTATCGCTGTGGTGCTTCCTGTACATGTATCGCTGTGGTGCTTCCTGTACATGTATCGCTGTGGTGCTTCCTGTACATGTATCGCTGTGGTGCTTCCTGTACATGTATCGCTGTGGTGCTTCCTGTACATGTATCGCTGTGGTGCTTCCTGTACATGTATCGCTGTGGTGCTTCCTGTACATGTATCGCTGTGGTGCTTCCTGTACATGTATCACTGTGGTGCTTCCTGTACATGTATCGCTGTGGTGCTTCCTGTACATGTATCGCTGTGGTGCTTCCTGTACATGTATCGCTGTGGTGCTTCCTGTACATGTATCGCTGTGGTGCTTCCTGTACATGTATCGCTGTGGTGCTTCCTGTACATGTATCGCTGTGGTGCTTCCTGTACATGTATCGCTGTGGTGCTTCCTGTACATGTATCGCTGTGGTGCTTCCTGTACATGTATCGCTGTGGTGCTTCCTAAACATGTATCGCTGTGGTGCTTCCTGTACATGTATCGCTGTGGTGCTTCCTGTACATGTATCGCTGTGGTGCTTCCTGTACATGTATCGCTGTGGTGCTTCCTGTACATGTATCGATGTGGTGCTTCCTGTACATGTATCGCTGTGGTGCTTCCTGTACATGTATCGCTGTGGTGCTTCCTGTACATGTATCGCTGTGGTGCTTCCTGTACATGTATCGCTGTGGTGCTTCCTGTACATGTATCGCTGTGGTGCTTCCTGTACATGTATCGCTGTGGTGCTTCCTGTACATGTATCGCTGTGGTGCTTCCTGTACATGTATCGCTGTGGTGCTTCCTGTACATGTATCGCTGTGGTGTAACTGAATCTTTAGCCTGAACCATAACTTGTGAACTGCAAAAGCCAAGCAAATTTGTTTGGTCCCTGGTGAGAAAAAGTGCGTAATGATTGTTCACGTCACGTAATTTCACCTCGCATTCCCTCACCTCGCATTCCCTTTCATTCCCGGGCTTCAGTCTAAAGCACCCTATTTCTTGACTAAGTTAAGTGCAATGAGAGACTTTGGAACACGAGAGGGCAGCAGACATAACAAATACTATTCCATTGTTTATGCAGTTCTGAACATGCGCACATTTCTCAAAACATGGTTTACATGGAGAGTGTGCTGCCACCTACTGTACCCAAAAGTCTCCCATAGTATAGCCTGAACACTTGATGTCACGCTTCGAGGCTCGTGAATAATGCCAGATACCTGCTTAAAGACCGGCGTGTGTATTCACCTTTGACCTACCCTAATTTCACATAGAGATACGCAGTCAAATTCTATTGTTATACTTCTGTACAAATTGTAAAGTTTGATTGGTCGAGAACCAATCACGTGCCGTGCAACAAATACGCATGTTACATGGCTCAAAGGGCCGGGCAACATGAAAAGTGATGTACACCTGTGTACAAACATCACCTTGATCGTTCCCAGTGTGGGTCGATTTCCAGCGCTGTGTACGAAACGAATGCGGGTACGAGGGAATTGTTTCTTCTTCGTCTGCTTGTTAAACAATGAATAGTCCGTCGTAATAATGTTTGAAGATGACAACAGAACTTCGAGAAGAGGAATAATAATGTTACAAAGGTTTAACAGAACAATTGTTGCAAGCTGTGACTGGGGTCCATGGGTTTTGTACACCCGAGGGGGAAAATGTCACCCGAGGCGAGGGACCTATCTTTCAGGGCGGATAAAGAGAGAGGCCCAGTCTACCCATAGTATAGCAAAGTTTACAAACCTTCCGTACATGCACAAACTTGTTAAGACGTTCTGTTGAAAGTTTCCTTAGAATACAGTAGTCAAGAAGTTCACTTCCGGTAATGATGACTATATGCAGGCATATAGAGTTGAAACCAACGGTTCTTTTCAGAACCACCCCAACTCATTAGAGATAGTCATTACATGGTGTTACCGCAAACCTTTCTTTATCGTATTTCCACCATGCAAAGTTTCAAATCCTACTTATACGTTTTTGACCTAATGACAACTTTCATACCAAAACAATTTATTTTAAATGGAACACTACCCTTAAACAAATGAAAAATCAGAGGAAGGTTTGTCTTATTATTGTTTTTTTTAGGATAACTCCCAAAAAATTGTAAAATAATTATACTAACATAATTTCCTCTTTCCTTTCACCTGACTTTGACACCCCCCCCCCAAAAAAAAAAAAAAAAAACATCGCTAATTACATTAAATTAAAGACAAAGTACAGGGTTAGCAACAAAATTACAACCTTTCATTAAAAACCAGAGGATGGAAATTAATGGATTCCACGAAAAGTAATGATGCAATGTCCCTCTATAAGGAGCCAAAAGTTCACTTACAGTAGATAGTTTAATAGAAGAAGCTTGTAATAACCCCAAAAACGTCACGAAAGTTTGGTCTTAATTGTTTAATTTAAACACTTCTTCCTTTTTAATAAAATGAAAAAGCAAAACTTTAAATAAACTATTTCCACAAGAAATTAAACACGGTTTTAATGTTTTGCAGCTGTTTTGACGACCTTTCTTTGAACTTGTTTTTCAGGCAATAGTTGCTGAGAGAGACATTTGATCTCATCCCAGCTTTTGTAAAAAACATGTGAATCTTAGCACGGAATGGAAAATAACATTGTGGAGAAAACGAAAGAGGGACGTCAATGAGGGGGTAAGTGTGACTGAGGGGAAGGACTCTCTCTGTCAGCGTGCCCAAGACATGCGATATTTGCTGACGTTACGCTGGAAAACGCTTATTAGCCTAACATCCCATGTCTTGATCCATGGCAAGTATGTCACGATCAGACAGCCTCCTTCCTCCTAACTTCCTCCTATCAGGGGCAGCGTTGCCAGATGAAAATGCGATAAAAAGAAAATCATTTAACGGTTCCCTCCATCCCCCCCCCCCTTTCCCCGTGGGATGGGATATTGACTTAATTGAGTTTCACGGATCAGAGAAGAAGGTAACAAATTCATTACTGTAATCACCCCTGTAATTTCGGAATGGACTAGTCCACCTTTTTAAAAGTTCCAACAAAAGTTGTAACATTTTGCTACAAAATCTCCTAGATGGTTTCTCTCACATATAAATCCTTTCCTGGCTGATCATACTTCTACAAAAAAATATACCTTTCCACCCAAACCTCGTTAGGACTTTACCATAAGATCTCAGAGGGATGTTTTTTTTTCTATGTCAGTGATGCGTTAGTTGTGTGGGTATAAGGTTGAGTGGAGGCTAAATTTTTGCATAAACACAGATGCTATGAGTTGGTTGATTTTGATGGTTAGTGAAGCTTAAACGGAGTGAAGATCCTGCATATGAGTTGGTTGGGATGGCAGACCCTGTCACTTTAAGTGATTCAGGTAAATCAGAGACTCCATGCCAGGGTCAGAGATCGTCTTAAAGTAAGGACGCTTAACGACTGGTCATTGACCTCAACTAACAATTATAAAATATTAATATAGAATGACAAGATCGACTTCTAAAATTAACTTCAAACTTTGTTTTTGTAGAGTCAGCATTTCCCTCAGTGGTCCGCTTGCCAGGCGCCAGTTGAAACACCTAAGGACCAGTCAAAATTTACTCCAAGTGGTCCAGATGGCTAGTTCAGCGGTGAAAATCATCCATATTTAAATAGTAACAAAAATTTAACAGACTAGTAAAGAAATCTAACTAAATAGTGAAATGGCACACTAACTGGTCCTGTTAGCTATTCACTCAAATGCCACAAGAAACACAAAAATACAACCACTCCCGAATAAACTTTAAAAAACACATATTTATCTGTGCTGCACATTAACCAATTGATCTAAATGTTCAAATCTATTCATTTAACATTTTTCCTGCCAAAATCATTTAAACAACATGATACATAATGTACACTATTTGAGTGAGATCTTATGCCAGGCATGCCCGAACCAGTTGCAGACTTGTCACAAGATTACCACATATTGTCGAATCATTGTCTGCAAAGTTACGCAACAACATACCGTCTCAAGCCTTCTTCATATCATTTGCAAGTCAAATACAGTGAAAACACCACTCGACTCGTAACGACGGCTTTTCAGAACTAAATAGATTCAGTAAACATGACTCTCCGAAAAACCCACCTGTAAACACTCAGCATAAACAAAACCCTGAAAGCTAAGATTTTGATTTAGGTGATAGGTACATTTGTATGCATCCATATTGCATTAATTTTTGCTGCTGGTCGTCCTGTGACACATTTGTTTCAAACATGTGAATAGAGTGTGCAGAATGTGACAATATGCATTTGATAATATATACATGTAAAGAACTAGAGATGTTGAGTTTGGCATCCTTTTTTTTTGGGGGGGGGGGGAGTGTAAGGACATGTACACAAGCAAATTGCAATGCATTGTCTGGTTGCCCATTTCTGTTTGTGTATAATTTAATATTTTTTTACAGAAAAAGAAAAAAAAAATGAGTGTTTATCAGCAAAACCCAAAAGGGAACACTATCCAACACTTTTACTGGCGAGTCTGTTTCTGCCATTACGCACTACTACACATATTATGACAAAATAGGTCTGAATGTTATCAAAACATCTTGAGAAAGTCAACTGCAACAAAGAAAGCAAAAATAAAACCTCTGAAAAACCACACGACATTGGATCATATTATGGTAAATTGAAAGGAAGGAAGTTAAATCATGTTCATTTTGATTGAGTAGCACAAGGGGATAAAATGACCACATCACTCTGATGGTTTCAATACTACTCACAGTAATGGATGCTACATGTATAATATTCACTGTACAAAAAGGAACCAGATTATTTCTCCTTCAAGCCTCAGTTTGGTTACATTGATTTGAATGAGAAGAAAATCAAGATGGCCGCATCATGATGTTGGTCTATAATGGGGAGTAGGCCTGGGCGACTAGTGAAATTTACTACTCGACTAGTCGCACCTCAAATAGTCGTGACTACGACACTAGTCGCCACTAATTTTTAATTATCAAGATGTAAGGTGCAATGTAGTAAGAGCCAAGCTAAAGGATTGAAGGCGATTGTGTCACTGATGTCTGATTGTGTTTTGTAAGTAAAGTATGTATAATTTGGTTTGCGGTAACACCATGTGTGTATCTACTTGCCAGGTAGAGTTGTTCTTAGGGAACTGTCTTGCTTTATTCTACTGCCGCGGAGGAGATCATCGGAGGTTCGGGAGACTTCTCAGTTCTGGAAAAAAACTGTCCTGCTTTTAACTATTACCAGGGCGGATGGTATAGAAAATGGACTGGACTACTACTTTAGCTTATATGACCATAATTAACTGTACTGCCGGGGAGTCAGTTCTGAATTGGTCTCAATGTTTCGACTAGCTTGCTCTAGTCATAGTGAGAAGTCTCCCGAACCTCCTACTATCTACTCCGCGGCAGTAGAATAAAGCAAGACAGTTCCCTAAGAACAACTCTACCTGGCAAGTAGATACACACATGGTGTTACCGCAAACCAAATTATACATTGATACCTCACCATGCAATGCCTCAAATCCTATAAGTAAAGTATGTTGTTGTGAATAGTCGTGAGCGACACAATTTGTTCAACAAACAGGTAGTCGCGACAATTTTTAAAGTAGTTGCGACCATTTTGGAGTAGTCAGGACTATTTTTTAGTAGTCGGGACTGCACGATTAATCAAGTAGTTGAAAAACGGTAGTCGCGACTCGACTAATCAATTAATAGTCACTGGTCACACTAATAGTCACTGGTCACACTAGTGGCCCAGTCCTAATGGGCAGACAGAAAGAGGCTTCCAATAACACGTCAGCATTTTTTGAAAACTAAATCTGTCACAATTCAAACAAATTTCTTTATAACTTGTTCTATATTAGGATTACCGTAATCACTATTGACAACTGAGTGGCTGAGTCCATACCACACCCAATGCAACCACAATTTGTTAAAAGTTTTTCCACTTAAAAGGTAGGGCTTAACTTTGGTTATGAAACCAGAAAAAATTGTGTAGTTTCTTTCAGAATGCTTATTTGAAAAAGGCTTCAGGAATGAAACCTTTCTCAGGCATCTCAAAGCACACAAATCTATGTAACAGGATTGTTTTTCTTTCATAATTGTTTTGTTCAACTTCAATGAACAATTTAGTCCAAATGGTCTTTGACAATTACCCAAAGTATACCCCGCCTTCAAAGACAGCTCTATAAAATAGGGTCATGATCCAAAGCAATATAAATTGAGAACTTAGGAAGTTTCTTCACTTTTGCGTTACAATATTTCATCTTCAAGCATGAACTATTTAGCTCATTTTTAATTTAATAGGCCTACTGCACTTTTTAGATTGTTTAAAAACTCCTGGTAGGATTGTGATTGATAATTCGATTGATAGTTCAAATAAATGATCTGCAACAGCTGTAAGATATTGCCTTGCATTTTTTAGAATGGTCTTGAAATGCAGAGACTATTGAAAGTGATTTGTCATCTATAATGTAGGTTGGGAGCACTTTTCTAAATAGTTGACAACATTTTTTTTAATGATACTTAACTAATTGATTCCTGTTTTAGGTGTGTGCAAATGTATTTGCAAACCTTAAACTTTGAACTTGTTGGTGCAAGATAGTCTTCCTTGGTAATGGCATCTCTATGAGAAAAATGTACATTTTCATTGGAGTACTTTCAGGGGCACCAAGGCACGAGTAGCCTTGACCCAGGTCAGACTACTTCAGAGCCTGGAATTTCATTTTTGAGAGGTCAAGGCTAATTTCATTTTGCAAAGGTTACTTCCATTGGAAAATCTTTGAAGTCAATGTTTTGAGAGGCACCAAGGCCAAGACCAGTGGCAACAGAGGTCATGGTCCCTGTGACCTCTTAAATTCTAGGCCTACATATTTACAAACAAGTATAGTCTGAATACAACATGTTACAGCAGTCAAACAGTTGCCCAGACAATACACAATTACCAAAATACCCAAGTGGCATCAACACCCACTGAATAGCTGGAATTTCTCATCAGTAAATTGCTTCAAAACATAGAGCAAGGGAAATGCAACTAAACCGAGTCTTTCACAGAAAAGGAAGTGTCAACCGAAAGTACATACCCTTGAACAAAAAAAAAGTAACAGAAGAACAATAACAAAATACATACACATAATTATATTTATTTATTTTAATTGAACTGATACAGAGTCTAACTATGTGTTACAACCCAGATTGCATATTGTTGCACGCTGTGACAGGGTCCGTGGCATTTTGTACACTTGAGCCGAAGCCGAGGGTGCCATTTTCCCTCGAGGGTGTACAAAACCCATGGAACCCGTCACAGCGTGCAACAATTGTTTTGTTATACCTTACATTATTATTCCTCTTCTTGAAGTTCTGTCATCCTCAAACATTATTACATAGTTTAAAACAATTTTTCACTGTTCCCTCGGTACATCGGTGAACATCACTCAGCCAGGTACATGTACATGCGTATTTGTTGCACGGTATGTGATTGGTTGTCGACCAATCAAACTTCACAGTTTGTTACGGAGGTATAACAAAAATCAATGCACAATTACAATTAAAGCCATTTCCCTGATCAGGAACCAGACTGCCAACTGTAAATCAACACTATGCGGTATAGACACAGACCCGCTCCTGGCCTCTACTCGTACCTGTTGTTACACTTGAGGATTTCCCATAGACGGTCTGGGAAAACTTCACAAACAGAGTTGAAGCTTAACAAGATCAATTAACGCTACAAAAGATAATTCATATGTTGTAAAATGTCCAACACAAAAGTATAAGCTGTTTCCAGCCTCGCTACCATGGGCAGCGCGCAGTATCGATACCTCTCCTCACTAACCCCTGGTGGAGAAGAAGCACTGAAAATCAACGCTGATTGGCTCACCAAACAGTACTGCTTTGCACACACGCTTTTTTTAAAAACATTCAAGCGCTTGGCGGCAGTTGCAAACAAAGTGATTTTGTTACAGAAAAAAGGGTTCCATAGTAAGGGAGACTTCCAAATTTGTTCAATCGGAACATTGAAAGTTTATTTTCAGGGAAATTCCTGGAGAATCGTGGAAAGTTGGCAGCCCGATATGCCAATATAGCCGTAGCCACAAATTTGAACACAGATTGACTGTCAAAATGATGACTCATTCAGGAGCAACATCCAGAACAAATTCTTGTTTAAAACTAAGATTGTACATGTACATGACTGTTCAAATCCAACTGGCCTAGATCCCCTATACAGAAACAGGAACAACGGAACCTAGATTACTAAACTCTGATGACCCCTGCAGAAATTATAAACAAAAACTGTTTCGCAAAACACGTCAAACTTTTGGCGGTGCACATCACATACTTGTTGATGAACCCATTACAGTAGGATATAAAAAAAAGGTTATGAGAATTTCTAAGTTGCATGTTTAGATAACAATACAGCAACCCCTAGACACCATACGTAAAATAAACAAATGCGTATAAATAGCCAGAGTTTTTCAGGTTCTTTTCCAAGGTTGCCTGGCGGCTTTTGTGATTCAGAACCGTGGTGTTTGGACAACACTGGTGGTACATGTATACAGCGGGGGTTTTCCACTGTGATACTAGCGTGCCAGAGTTCCCAGGCATGGATGAACAGCCAGCAAATCAACAAGTGAATAGATGACGTTTGGATCCATTGAAAGGTCCTTTCTCTATGGTTGGGTGAAGTGAATTTAGACTACAGCTAAATTACAGAGTAGGATTCAGAAGTTTGCGGTTTCATAAATATGTGCTTTCAAAATACCATTAGTCATAATTAATACATGACAAAGTAAATACATTGAAATTTACACTGTACATGATGTCTGTACATAGTTTGTAACGATATTACATTATGAATACTTCCAATTTTTAAAACGGAAGGTTTTGAACAGTTTTACAGTCCTGTCTTAGTTCAAAACTATACAAAATAGAAATACTAAGATCCAAAATACTCGCAAAAAAATGGGGGAAAAAGAAACAGTATACACGCAGATAATTTCTACTTGACGTTACACACTGTCAAGTCGGCCATCTGTAGGCTAATTGTTGATTTTAAAAAGACTTTGCATAATACAGCTTGATGTACATGGGAGTTCTATCATGATTGGTTGTTGAACAACTTGCGTTGCATAGAACATATATATCCAAAGCTCGATGCAGCTCAAAGCCAAAATCCAAGTTGCATGTACAGCCTGGTTCACACTTCAAGCAAATTGCAAAAGTGAAGCTTATTGTGAAACAGTGCATACGGATTGCTGCGTCACCAAACGTTCGCTTCGCAATCGCTTTTGCATGAAGTATGAACCGAGTTCAAGGATGCTTCCCAAAATATTAACAACAATCATCCACACAAAGAAAACCATGCTGCAAACCTACAGGTTGCCTGCCTCTTTTTGTATATTAAAAAAAAAATTGCTTTTAAAAGCTTATCCCCAAAGTATAACAACGAAAGAACCTTGGATGAAAATGCATAGTGCGTGTTTGTTGTAGCAGATCATGGGACGATCCAAGTATTATAATACACACACAGTCGATAATAATATACCTTTATATAAAAAAACTTACTGAACCACAACTCTCATTTGACAAACTTATCAATTCTATGGCAAAATGAATCCGGGGTTGGGATGTACTTATGTATGAACAGCCAATAAGCTCCAAAGTTTTCCCAAGTGCAAAGTTCTTTTCATGCGCACCCATGTGATTTTGAAAACTCTATATGTGTGAAAAGTCCACCACTTAAATTCTCATACATACATTGAATGGCAATGATACTTGAGCATGTTTTTCATGTATTGTAGCAGTAATAACAATAATACCTAGTTCTTATACGGCGCTTTATCTACATGTACAACTCTTTATCTACAACACTTTATCTACGCCCATCAGGCATTTCCAAGCGCTCTATTATTTTGATGACAGTTATGCCAATGTACAGCATGGGTAACAAGGTTATGCGCCATAATCTATACCACTAGGGGCCTACGTGTACTTTGTGCGTGAGGATAGACTGCACGGCCGCTCTCAGATCCATCGTCTATATCTTTTTCTTTAAAGTTCATTCATGGCTGATTTTCATTAAACTTTCAACATTAATCCTTGGACCAAAATGTGCATGATGTAAACAAATGATTTCAGAAAAAAATATATAAAAATAAGCAAAAGAAATGCCACTTAAAGACAGTGGACACTATTGGTAATTGTCAAAGACTAGTCTTCACACTGGGTGTATCTCAACATATGCACAAAATAACAAACCTGTGAAAATTTGAGCTCAATCGGTCGTCGAAGTTGCGAGATAATAATGAAATAAAAAACACCCTTGTCACACGAAGTTGTGTGCGTTCAGATGCTTGATTTCGAAACCTCAAGTTCTAAACTTCGTGGAAAATTACTTCTTTCTCGAAAACTATGTCACTTCAGAGGGAGCCGTTTTTCACAATGTTTTATACCATCAACCGCTCTCCATTACTCGTCACCAATTAAGGTTTTATGATGGTAACTATTTTGAGTAATTACCAATAGTGTCCACTGCCTTTAAAGGAGTAACTCTTTAAAAAGGGAATAAAAGGGAAGCGACGAGTTCTTAAACGGCCGTTTAATACCAGCCTTCGGCTCGGGCCTTTATCGCACGGCAGCGACCCTGCATTTTTAAACGGACGTTTAAGAACGAGTCACTACTCTTCCCATTCATAAATGCCCTATTGTTAAAAAAAATTTAAAAATACAATTATAGACACTTTGACACTTGAAAATTCGAGGTTTAAAGTATTTTTTTTTAAAACTTTGTGAAGAATCTGTTTGATGGGCGTGGGTTGTGTGTATGCGCGCGCGCTTAGAAATAGATTATGCGCTGTTGCTAATAGCTATGAATTGCGTTCCGCGTGAAAATCTTGCGCGCCAGGCACGCAGAAGCCAGCCAGTTATAAACAGCTCCAGCTGGTCATTATCAACCGTTTAAAAAAAAATATGTGACGCGCTCTCCACCAATAGGAGTAGAGAAACTGTCTGGGGTAATTCTTTAATGTTATTTTTCAGCAAATTCATTTTGTAAAAAAAAAAAAGAGTCTCATTTTCAGGTGATTTTTTTAGCAATTTTATTTTGTGAAAAGACCTATGTCTCATAGACCAAATACTTTTAAAAATAGTAAAAAACGTGTTTATTTTGACACAATTAATAAAACGACAAACTTGTTTACATTCTCAGGTTATCGTGGGGACGCTATTTATATAAAAGTGTTCAACAAATTGGAAGAATATAGGATTAGCTGAACAAGTTGTAAACAACTTACCAACCAAATGGACGGATGGTATTAATGCAAAAAATAGTTAATGGCCCTTTTTTTTAACCCTAGCAGAAAGAAAGACTCTGCCATCCAGCCCATTAACTATTTTTTTTTTTTTTTCAAATTGGAGGGGGGAAAAATAATCCAATATTGCCACAACTTTTGGCCAATGGCCATAACAAATCCTGAGGAGGCACTGAATCCATACTTGGTCTAACAAGTGAAGAACTAAATTCAAAATGATGACCTTGTACCATCAGTGAGAGTCATTGTCGCCAAAAAGTCTGATTCAAGAATCTACATTTTAGGATGTATTTTGAAATGGTGACATTTCCACCTTTTGTTCCCCCCTCGAGCATAGAGCAAGGATAAAAAAATCTTGGAAAAGCATCCTTTGAAGTTGTCTTGATTAAAGAGCAGGATTTAACTACGTCTGAACAAAATAACAATCTACTTCTTTCACCAGGCAGATAAAAGTCTAAAATTTCTCGGCCTGGATGTACATGTTTGCGACCTACAACGTACTGTATTGTATTCGTTCTGGTTTTTACAGTTCTACTGTATTGTCACCTACAGAAACTAAAAATTTCAATATGGCCGCCATAATGCACTTGAAATTGTCATGTGAACTTCACTCTCACTTTTTTCAATTAGTTCATTATGTAAATTTAATCATTGGTTAATGGTTCATTTACAAAGGCATGGCTCACAATAGCCCATCAAACATTGTCGACAGTAGTCAAGATTGTAACAAAATGCCATTTCTCAACTTGCCCTGTGGGTTACCAAAAACTTTGCAACCTACTTTTTTTAGATGCTAAAATCACACAAAAAATTAATGTGTTCATTTATTTGTGAATGAGTCTGTGAACATAACTTAATTTGATCGTACTGGTAGTGATTTCTAACATTAATACGCCAGAAAGATCTTCATGACAATACATGAATCAAATCTGGGCCACTAAAATTACTGATGTCAAGTAAAATGTACAGCCAACTAGCCTGGTGGTTATTAATATTTTACAAAAAAGCTTCTGAAGTGCAAGGCATGCAAAGTATGGACCACCCTTTTCAGATTTATTTTATTTTATTATAACCCAAAGACAATATTTATGCAAAGTCACATAACTTGGTGGTGATAAGAATCACTAATAACAAGTTTACAACACTAAAACAGGAAAGTAGCAGGAGTCAATAAAAGTGTTTATTCCATGCCCCAACCGTTTTCTTTTTATAATACACTTCTGTACTTGCACTTTTTCTTTTTCAGCACCATTGTGAGCCTGGAATTCCCATACTGTACCACACTGCAAAGGTGGGCAAGGGTGCATGGATGATTTGGGGCGAACAAAACAATCCCTGTTTTTTTTCACTTCTCTTTACTAGAAATTGTGTATTAGGGGGCCCTGATAGGAAGCCCCTTGATAGGGGACCCCGATGGGTAACTTCTTCACTATGTTCACTGCCCCCACATGAAATGGCACAGTCCTGTCTACATGTAGGTTTAAAAAGGGTAGACATGCACTCAAGGCATAGGCCTGGAATTTCATATTTCAGAAGGGCAAGGTTGTTTGACAAAGGGCACTTTCAGTGGAGAATATTGGAAACCTTTGAAAAGGCACCAAGCCAATCTGAGAAACGAACTAACAGTAACGCTACTCAGATGCAAATTTGGGGGCATAAAAGCTGATCTTTTTTTTAATATTTCTAACCATATTACTTTGCACTAAAATGTTTCTCAGTCGAAGCCTACTGCAGGCTTCTAACCAAAATATTTTTATTTCCATTGATGTTTAGAGTGACTACTAAACATACATGTATAACTTCCCTTTAAAGTCCGAGACACTAAGCTGTATCTTATTGTTAAAGAGTCTCAACTAAACCATCACATCATTCTGTCTCTACAACTGTAAATTATTTTCCCACGCCGCATCAAAGTCCCGCAGGGTAAGGTCATTGGACCTCACCTGTTGACACACATTCATTGTCATGTACATGAGTTAGAATTGCCCCAATTTTGAAGTTTACAAAAAAATGTTGACAACATTGTGTAAGCTGTGGTATGCGTACAATGAATCAAGAACATCTCATAAACAAACACTCCTGGCTTTCGAGTAAGTTTAAAAAAAAAAAACGATGAAGATTTGGTAAACGAGAACAATGCAGGGGATCATACAAGTTGCCTTCACTCTAATCTTGGGTGATCTTTCTAACAAAAGGTCGGGAGAGAGGTCATAGAATTTGGAGCACCCTGCAGAGACAGTAATTCCAAGTTCTTTCTGGGAGACAGAACAGCTGAGAAATAAGCGCTTTGGAGTATAGTTATAAATGCTACTTTTGTGTTAAAAGAAAATCCCCAAGTGTTTCTGGAGGTTTTTTTTTTAAATAACTTTATTTGGAGGACCCTACATTTCTGACAGAAAACAGATGGGCATTTTTTTTTTTTTTTTGGTGCCTCATAAATTAGATACTTGCACATGAATGTGACTTTTTCATCATGACTTGCAATAATAATGCAATTCATACGTCCCTCTTGTGATTGGAAAGTGCAAGTCAAATTACATCATTAAGTCATGACGAAGCGTTCACCTCATTTATAAGATGTGCTCAAACTTATTGAATTTTGTTTTTGTGTTTTAGATGCCTATATTTTTGTTGACAGGTGTTAAGTAAACATGTTTTTCATGAAGGCGTGAAATATAAACGATTTAATTAACAAATTACAATCAAATTTATCTGTTGTCTTAACCAGTATCAGAAGATACAACATCTTTTCACAGCTGGAACACTTGGCGCCTGAACTTATAAGAGGCTCCACATAATAAGTAATTTCTCAAGAGACAAAAATCTCTTAAGAGATCTACCTGTGCAACTAATCATTTAGGTAACTGAAAGTTCCGTTTTGTCTGTCCTTGGTCAGTTAGAAAGCCATACATTTTAATTGATGACCATTTTCCAACAAGATTTATCTCCACCAAGTCCTTTCACTGACTGCTGACCTTGACAATCCAGAGAAAAAAAAATGAATGAAAAATTTGTTGTAAAAAAAAAAAGAAAAAAAAAAAATTACTTTAGAAAATCACAGGTCCCGGAAATTAGACAAATTGGCCCCCAATCTGTGGCTGGAAATTTGAATTAAGGAGCCGAGGGGTCTCCGCGTGTGCAATTGGGGAAGACATGGGGGAAATGTCTAGGAGTCTGTAAGGCGATTGCGTGGCATGAATGAAACTCACAGGAGGACTGTACACATCCCATGGGAATGCGTATTCAATCATTAGGAAGTTACGCGTACATGCGCTGCCAAGGCGGTTTTACATCCCCCCCTCCCCCTCCCACACACACACACACAGACTCTACAACATTTAGGATGAGCGGACGCGTTGCATTCATCACAGCCCGCTCAAAAGTGCAGCTAGCACTGCTTTCAAATTCAGCCTCCTAGTTTGCCAGGAATTGTGACATTTCACTCTAAATGATGATTTAATTTGACCACCACTCAGGAAGCAATTATCGGTTAGTAAAGGCTTCAATGCAAAATGTTGCTGTTAGGAAATATCAAGTAAAACTAACACAAACTATTAACTAGAAAGCAGAAACACTGCTTTAAAAACGGTCCCAACCAGTGTCAATTTTTAAATTCACTGGTAAGGTGGTATACAAAACTCAGGTCACTACAAAATCAGAGCTGACGAGTCAAAATTTTTCAACTTTTATGTTTAATGAAAGATACAAGGATTTTTCTCATTGAAACCTACCATCACATGTTTGCATAAAGGGCGAGTCAATCAATTCCACACTAGCTTGCACAGGCTAAGAATCCAAAGGTCCACCGTATTGAACTTTTTTTTTGACAGCCTGAAGAAAGCAACAAGCAGGCTCAATAAATTCTCTAGGGCCAGCCAGGGGGAAATCTCTGCAGCAGTGCTGCTTCACCGCTCACTGAACTCAATTTCAGGCATGACCAGTGAATATTTTGCTTCCATTGTTATCAATATTATTCAACAGTTTATTGGTAAATTTTCTGTAGGTTTCGTTCAACAGTAAGTAATTGCAATACTTCACACAAGTATAGGTACTTCAGAGCACCTAACTCTTGACGCTTTCAGGTGGAAGACTACAGGGCCACCTTTCAACAAAATCTCTCAGCATGTGGTGAACTTAACAACCTTCTAACTTCATCCTTAGTCACTTATCTCTTTCCACAGCAAAAGTACCAGTTTCATGATCATTGAATCAGTAAAACCCCCAAAATAGGCTCAGATGAGTTTAACAGTACTTTGCGGTTCCGAAAGCACAACTGGTTATGATTAAAAGCTATTACTTCAAAGCGCTAGAGGAACAGAATACATTTCCAGAAACCAGCGCTGGAACTTCCCATTACAATGTAATTGTACGTCAAGATCTTTCTTATCACTTGTACTTGGTTTATGCAATCAGTTAAGGCTTAAATGGTTCATTCCCAGATCGTCCAGTAATGGAAGGCCATCCTTTGACAGTGAGAGTTTGAGCTTCTTAACTAATCTGCTTACAATTTGGATTTAGACTGTGTGTCTTGCAAACCATACACTCTCAACTTTTTGTTAAGTTCTTTATAAATGGCCAGGTATACGAGTACACATCCTGTGCACAAGAGGGTACCGGTGGTTTTTCATCATGACGTATATGTGGGTTGGTTGGCTGGGGAACCAACCAGGGAAAATAACATTAGGTTTTGAGAGCGAACAGGATTATCATTGGCTGTGTATTGAAACACTTGCTGCTAAGTTGACAGAATTGAAAGTCACTGCTGACGAAACACATTCTGAAACTTGGATTCAGATCTTAGGAGGTATATATTGAACCGATGGTATGCCATCTTTTGATAACCCCTGCAGATAAGCATTTTAATTAAGGAATCAATGTGTGGTGAAGAGGTTTCCCACTAGTGGTTTATTTATTTATCTATTTATTTATTTATTTATTTATTTGTTTATTTTTTAGTAAGGGGCCTATTTGTTTATTTATTATTATTTTGTTGGCATTTACTTTCTTTTCATATATTTTTCTACTGTTAGGGGAACCTTTTTAACCACTGTGTCTCTTGCCAATTTTTTTAACGTTTCATTTTTGTAATTTTTTTGCTGGTTTCGTTTCTTATTTTCCTGGTCGGAGGTGGGGGGTATATTTTGCATTTTTACTCATTCTGCATCATTGTTTTTTTTCTGCTGTTGTCTAATGATCTTAATTTCTTTACAGATTTATTGTAAATAATTATAGATTTTTAATATATGACCAGGGATATCAAAATTGAAGGCCTTCGGGTTACAATTTTTTTTTTTGACTTTTTAATTCCAGGCATCTGTCCCTGGTTTTTGTTTTGTTTTGATTATGTTTGTATTTTGTATCTGTGTTTTTATGCCTAATAAATCCCGTGATGTGGCACAACTGTCCCAGCCATTGCTCTCGACCAATAGAAATGAAGAAACTGTCTTATACATGTAAGCACAGGTGCAAGCTTACATGTCACGCCCATGTTTCAACACATTTTACTGGTCATAAATAAAGGTTTATACACACCCACCTGACATGCTCTCCACCATTAGGAATAGCGAAACTGTCTGAGGTATTTATAAATAGTGATTACTACCAGTGTACAATGACTTTTAAGCATGGCGGAAACATGCAGTAGGACCTTTCAAGTACTTACAGTAATGCTTTACTCGGGTAATCAGTTTTCTTTAGCGCCCAAGAGTTAGAGTTGCAAAAAAAGACGTGCAAGAATAATACACGGTCATGCTGAACATCACTGGTTTCTTCCATCTGTGGTCTCTGGTTCGAATCCCGGACCGGAGTCAGAGCATCTGTTGTTGTGTTTCAGTCCCAACCATCATACAATTGTTGTAATAATACCTGGTTGAATGGATTTTTCCTTCTTTTTTTCAGTTTGTAGCAAATTATTTGTCCCTGGGTACTGTAGCTGCAAATTTCTAATCAAAACTGTTGTTATTTTGAGCAAAAAAAAACACACCACATGTATACATGTATTAACGAACATACCTGTATTGGTGCTCTGCAAATCTAATAAAATATTTCCACAACAAGATAAAACCAATTTTACGAGCAAATTCCAGCAAGTTCAGAGTCACACTCAAGTTCCCTGAATGCATTGTCCTGGGGTCCTAGCTGGAATTCTGCCGAAGTTCAACGATCATGATAATGCGTGGGTGGTTCAAGCACAGTAAAAAAAAACATTGACTGTATATAGTACATGTGCATGGCAACTGTTGGTAGGCCACATTGGCATTACTTACATTGTTTCTTTATGATAAAACAGGAGAGCCTGGTTCTGACGTATCGGTCGATGTCATGAGTGGTCACGTCTCGTCTGCAAAATGAACAACATATAACAGTGTAGTAGTACCACCACAGAAACTAACCAGCATTGATATCATTGAAATGTGCACACAAACACAGACCACATCCGTCGTTACACAATGTACAACACTATAAGTAGAATCATTTACACATACACGGTACGGTTCATGCCGGTAAATTTACAAGATTAAAAACACTGTTGGCATTTAAAGAGGCCATACATGTAGGCTGGATTTGTCAACATAATACTGATTTAAAGGCAAAATTATACAAAAGTTCAGCTGAAACTTTCATATGGGAATATGAGTATGAATATGGGAATACGAAAGTTTCGGCTTACATAATTTCTAATATTAAACAGCAAAAAACTGTCAACGTCTATTCAAGAACGTTGAAGCCATCCACGTTAAGCGAGGTGACAGTAGGTACCAACTGCATCTCTGGACGCAACATTCACAAATGGACACCACCATTCAGAAATATTATAAACAATATAAGTACACTAATCGTTCTCAGATCAAGACGTCTTGGGGTGAACAAATAGGCAAACCAGATTACTTGGAAGGGAATCCTTCTCCAAAAAAAATGTATAGTATCAACCTGCATTTTCTCACAGAGTAAGTTTTTATGGTCATCAAATTTTGGAGTAGTTACCAATCTATGACCCTACCTTTAAATGAAACCATTTACTGGTTTTGATTTGTTTGAGGCATTACCATGGGGGAAAATAGTCATAAACATGTACGCAGAAAATTGGGAATGGGGAAAATATTCTTTGGTTGTTTAGTTAAAATACGTAAACTATAAGTTCAATCAAAGTGTATCCTGTTAAATACATTCCTTAAAAACCACTCACATAACAATCATCCCCCCACCCCAAAAGAAAAAAGTTCTCCATCGCAATTAGAAATCCCAACAAAAATCCCAATCAAAAACAGAATCATTTGATGAATAGAATTCAAACTAATTTGGTGATGAAAATTTTCTGAGAACCTCAGTGGCAAAGTCTTGCCTGCTGGATCACATACACAAAAAGGGAAAATATGCAAAGGTGTATGGATCACATACACAAAAAGGGAAAATATGCAAACGTGCCAATGGCTGAGTGGATTTCAATGAAGGGAAAAATTGGCCAATTACCAAAGTAAACACTGTGAATATATTTACATTCATTTAGTGTACTGCTTTTATAGTGCATGCATGACATGACATGGAATGTTTATAGGTTCTATGTGAACGTGGTTTAGTTGCAACCGAAGATCCCACCGCGCTCACCAGTCTGTATAGAGAAAACTGCTCTGTTTAAATCCTACGAGCAACTCTTCAATTCAATTTGTAATACTTAAATTTGTTTGCCAATAGCAGGAAAAAAAAAATGTAATTAGCATGTCGTGGCCGAGCGGTCCAGTTCACCAGACCTAAGCTCTGGTGTTGTCAGCAGCAGAGTGTAGGTTCGAGACCTAGGTTCGAGACCTAAGCTCTGGTGTTGTCAGCAGCAGAGTGTAGGTTCGAGACCTAGGTTCGAGACCTAAGCTCTGGTGTTGTCAGCAGCAGAGTGTAGGTTCGAGACCTAGGTTCGAGACCTAAGCTCTGGTGTTGTCAGCAGCAGAGTGTAGGTTCGAGACCTAGGTTCGAGACCTAAGCTCTGGTGTTGTCAGCAGCAGAGTGTAGGTTCGAGACCTAGGTTCGAGACCTAAGCTCTGGTGTTATCAGCAGCAGAGTGTAGGTTCGAGACCTAGGTTCGAGACCTAAGCTCTGGTGTTGTCAGCAGCAGAGTGTAGGTTCGAGACCTAGGTTCGAGACCTAAGCTCTGGTGTTGTCAGCAGCAGAGTGTAGGTTCGAGACCTAGGTTCGAGACCTAAGCTCTGGTATTGTCAGCAGCAGAGTGTAGGTTCGAGACCTAGGTTCGAGACCTAAGCTCTGGTGTTGTCAGCAGCAGAGTGTAGGTTCGAATCCCGGTCATAACACTTGTGCCTTTAACCTTGAGCAGGGCACTTGTAAAACCACAAATGCATTGTAGAAATAGGCATTGTGCTCTACCAACCAGGCTCATACTAGTGGATGATACCCAAATGCCTACATCCTTTTGGACTGTGAAGGGGATTAGTACCCTTTTTCAGCACCGAGAGTAGTCGGCAACATGCCCCTGGTAACAGTTGATTTGGGGGTTAAGTGTAGCAATCACAGTGAAGTGTCGATCCAGCCTTGTGACTTTACAATGTAGGTGACTTCTCATAAAATTAGAACTTTAAAAAAAAATCTAAAAGTATAAATACGACAGCCAGGTCATGGTTGTGTGGTTTTACGATGTAGATGCACTTAGAGTGTGGCACTAATTTATCAAATTCTATGAAGCTTTGTGATGGTTTCCTGCCTAATAATAACATGTGCATTGTAGACTTTGAAATTTTTGCTATCGCGTAGTAAATGCAGCCATGCCAAGGCATTGCAAGCACACCACAAATTTGATGTGCTTTTTGTGTAATTTCTCTTCCAGTCCAAAACAGTTGATTTCACAAAGGTTTTCTGACGTCAAATCATGTTTTAAAATCACATTTTCGGTGAGTATCGCCAGCACGAGTATCGCCAGCGCGAGTATCGCCAGCACGAGTATCGCCAGCGCGTGTATCGCCAGCGCGAGTATCGCCAGCGCGAGTATTGCCAGCGCGAGTATCGCCAGCGTGAGTATCGCCAGCGCGAGTATCACCAGCGCAAGTATCGCCAGCATGAGTATCGCCAGCGCGAGTATCGCCAGCGCGCCAGCATTCTCCTTCAACAGTTGTCCTCTGGCCAAATACAAGTTAAAACACCAGTCAAAATTCTCTCCAAGTGGTCCGGCTGGCTAGCTCAATGTTGAAATGCTTCCTTTATTTAATATGAATTATGGACAAGTGCCTGAAAAGCTTTCTGATCCTACTGGCTAGTCACTGAAAAATGAAAAGGGCAACCCTAATAAATAAGACAGTATATGCACATATATGCACATACAGTAATGTATAGCGTATACCCGCATTCACTCCAGTCATTATAAATTAAGTGCCAACGTACCTAATTAAAACAAAGTGGCATTCTGTAAAATATGAGTCATTCAATACAGATCCAGTCCAGTTATTAACAACAGAACAATATTTATATGGGGGAAACAATAAACGGCACACCGTTAACTGCAGGTTGCAATAAATATGACAAGAGCCCGTTGGCCGTTCACTTCAATTCATTTAATGATCATATTTATTTATGCGTACGATCAGTCGGCAGCCACTTTCATTAACATTCCAACGGGGTGACTCATCTTCCATTTACTCAAATTGCTCAAGATTTCCACTCGGAGATTTCCCCCGATGATTTCATATGAGATTACGCACAATCGCATCTCGTGGATGTTTCTTGTTGGCATGGCAACCAAGATAAACACAGGCACACCCTTGAAGGGCCCCCGCTGAGTGGATGTCTTAAGTTCTGCTGTAACGTTGTTCTTAAGATGAGGTGGCATCATATTTTTAACTTCTCCGAGGCAGGTGGTCTCTTTGCTGATTGGACATTCTTGCTTACTACATAGTGTGGTCTAATCAAGCAGTAAACTTGTGTATTCACATACTGCACAATGAAAACATTAGCATACAACAGTCCCAGTTGTGGTACAATCAGTGCAAACAATGTTGCTGTGCACAGAACTGTAGCAACTTGGCAGCTTGGGCCTGCTACAGTTCTGTGCAAAGAAGCAGGTTCATTGAGTAACAACCAAAATGAAATTCCATGTTGGTTGGTACTCACTGTAGGCCAATGTTTGTGACCGGTCCCTGCTAAAATTTGCGTTTAGCAGCGATTTGTGTTTAGCAGCGAAAGAACAAAGTGGACTAAACAAATTAGGCACTAGGTTATTTACTAGATATTACCAAGAGATGTGCAGTATCACTATATTGATATTCTTACACTGTGCAATTTACATTGTACCCATTGTACAACAGGCTGTCTCTAAACCCATGTTTGGCCAACTGGACCTAAGGCATGATGAGTTCCATAATCAGATTCTGAGGAGCACCCTACATGTAGCTAAGATCGGACAAGCCACTGAAACATTGCCACATTGCTTGTAATACACTCAAGATACTGTCATGCCAACATGACAGAGCAGGCATGACAGAGCATCAACTTTTATTTGTTTTTATAAGCGAAGCAGCTCTAGAATGGTTTATTTATTCGAGAATGGCATCATTATGAGCATTTTATAATGGATGACTTGGAAGCTTTGATGGTGGCTAGTCGACATGGTAACTGTGATCAGGTATAGTTGGCTTTAAAACATTCATCGTGTCAATACATTGCCATGTTCATAACACAATAAGGAACAATAACCATGCCTTTCACTTAAAAGGGAAGTTCAATGCACAACATGGATTACATCTATGGTGTGAATTACAGTTTTAATGTTTCATATACATGTACATGCTTTTGGCATCCATTTATTTCCTTGCTAAAATTGCCAATGCTAGCAAGTACAATCATACATGAACCAAAGCCAGCATGTCAATTTTTGTTATTGAATCATCTGTCTTAACTCTAACATCTGAGAATCATTGCTGCATGAAATATTTCTCAGGTTATGCTTCCTCCGTGAACATACATGTATCCACTTCAGATTTCATTGATTTCTCAAAAACGCTTTTGAAATTTAATTTTCACGGGTCAGTTATAATGTACAAAGAATATAATATTACATTATATGGTAGCATTAAAACAATCGTACTATCTACATTATATGGTAGCATTAAAACAATGGTACGGTCCAAGAAACTAAAGGTAAACTTTGCCTTTAATAAAAATGAGCTATTTGGACTATACTAATTGCATGACAGAGTCTATAAAAAGTATTATGCACACTTCAAACACACATTCACAGCAATCTACACTTTGTACACTGTAATGCTAGTGTACAGGTGGCTTCATGTCACTGTGAACTTTGAACAATAAATACACATGGCTAGTACGTAGTACCAGAGTAAAGACAGAGTACTTAGTAGTAGTTTCACCTACAATGCATAATAATTATGAGATCAGAATCTCCACTGTGTACAGTTAGTACAGTAAACACATCAGATCTCCTAAAACAAAACAGCTCAAATCCATGTTATCAATACTTTACAATATTTTGCTTCCTTTTTCTTTTCATCCACATTTTCAGTTCATTTGAAAGTTGTTTTTTTTATACATTTCCCCAAAACCTGTTGTGATACATGTATTTATTGTCAAGTTTATTTTCATGGATTTAGTCAAAGTATTTTTGCCTAATTGTATTGTGTGTGTATTTATAACCCTTTTCACACTACTTACCTTTGACCCATATAATTGGCAACCCATGTAAAAAGTCTTCGGCCCTGATTATAACTAACCCAGAGGTTCTGTTCACACTACAATGTCTACCAAGCGATAAGTTTTAAAACCCAGTTTCACACTAACAGTATACACTAAGATTGGTGGGTCAACCCTAGTCGTGGGCAGGGTTAAATTCTAGTTTTGGGTTGTCAATCCGGAGAGTGTTTAGCCCTGCAGTGTAGTGGGAATGCTCCACTTAATCCAGAGAATCTCTGAGTTAAATTTTTCCTGAACACAGAGATTCTCCGGATTAAAGTGTGGTGGGAAAAAGGTTTATTTAGATTATAGTTTGCAAACTGTTTTCTGTTTAGGTGTACTTGTGACTCTTCTGAGAAAATAAAATACCCTTCTCATGCTGTGAATTGTGACACAAAAAATAGAATGTGGGCATCGGTTCGTGTGTGGGACACAATGACTATGACGTATCCGGCAACACATGATCTCGAGTCTCTACCTCGGATTAGAAACTAACAAAAGACTTTTGACCTCTTCAGAAATGCAGTCTAGGTCATACCCTTACACAAATAACTTAGGTGGGATTCCAAATTCCTTAAAAAGCAAAGAGCAATTGCACTTTCATCATCACAATTAAAGGGAGAACATACATACATGTTCCTTTGGTAATTACTCCAAACAATATTGAGCATAAAAACTTACTTGGTAAAGAGCATTGGGGAGCTGTTGAACTTATAAAAGGTGGTTAGAAATGTCCCCTTTGAAGTAATAATGAATTTTAGAATTAAGGGCCCAGTTTTTTCACCATGACTGTTTTCTCAACACAAACCAACAATCATTCAGCTAAATCTTTCTCATGTGACTTTTACTGCACTTTATAGTTTTGCCTATCAATCAGCATTTGCCATAAACAATAATAATAATAATAATAATAATAATAATAATAATAATAATAATAATAATAATAATAATAATAATAATAATAATAATAATAATAATAATAATAATAATAATAATAATAATAATAATAATAATAATAATAATAATAATAATAATAATGACTACATTTATATAGCGCTTTATACTAAAAAGAAGTTTCTAAGCGCTATGACGGCCCTTCCGTTTACAGAGAAGAGCAAGAACACTGTTACAATTAGGCCTTTATTTGGGTATTGGACAAAAATTAAAATGAAAGAAAAATCAAATTGGATGTACATTTGTACACCTTTTCCCCCGATCGCACTCACCAAGAGCATGCATGATCTACTAAGCATTTTTTCTCATGACTAAGAAACTATACTGTTTACAAAACCTTTTTTGAATAGGAGTCAATCACATGACATGTTGGGCACTACAGTTATAGTTGTCTGCACTTCATGCATGTCTAAACATGCAAGATTCCCACAAACAAAACAGGCATAGAATTGGGTTGCACTTCAATTCAGTTTCCTGCGGTGCGTTGTTATGAAGGAATGTTTTTTTGGCTATGAAGTCTTTGAATGAATATTCCTTGGTTAGTGACCCAAGCAAAATCAGTTTGACCTTGGACAGTGGTTGTTAAATGTGTTCAGAAGAGAATGCGTGGGCGATTACATTAAATGCAGTCAAAAACATCTATGAGAGTGAGATCCAAACTACATTCCAAACTACACATGTGTGGATCACAAACACATTATTTAGGTGTTTTTTCCAAGCACTGCATGGCTCAAATTTGGGGTAAAATTCCACAAGTCCGCAAAGCTTGTCCGTAGATCAAAATATGTACCAGACCAGACTCTAAGTGACTGAGAAAGAATATTTCATAAAGCCAATCATGTAAACTGGTTGTATTTGAACAGCACTAAGAAAAGAGAAGACTTACTTATTTTGTCTTTTGGGCAAGTATATTTTGATACCCAATTAGAATTGGAAATTATTGATCAGACTCAGTCAACATTTGTTAACATCATTTTGTATTAAACTTATACAGCGAGGCATTATTACTCTGAGCTTGTCCAGTCATTAGCTTACTGGTCCAAGGCTAAAATCACTGGCCTCGGTCCTATGGTCCACTCCAGTATCACATTGGAGCCCTGTACTTTATAAATGAATGGTGTAAGTTTCAAACTTCTTTCTGTTACTTGATCTTCATTGACACTTATACAAAAATGTTTTTAACTGTTTGTGAAAATGAACGTTAAAAAAAAAGTGTATTATTTTCTGTATACTTTGAGTCCTTGACATTAGTAATGTTTTGCATGTATTTTGTAACACCAATTCAGTCTGATACTGTGTCCCTTTTTTCTCTCCTCAATTTGTGACAATATGTACATTCTCTCAATTTAAGTGCATTACTGAACAAGGTCATTACTACACAGCATGTTTATGTACAGTAGGTTCCATTCAATCAATGTGTTGTTGTTAATGTAAGACATCATTACACGTACAGTATACATCCAACAGAAATAATGTGTAGGCCTGTTAGCATGTACACAAGTACATGTACATGTGTACATCTGGAATTTGATAGGCCTATAATATAATTTCATCGCCATGAACATTTATAAGGTTAATCTGAATTTGAGCAAAAATTGATTTAAGAAATGTTTTCAAATTTGATTTTGAAACTAAAGTGCTTGGCCATCTACATAAATGTATCAGATTTTACACTTTTCTTGTAATCAAACAAATGAATCATACAAACAACAGGTGTAAGTACATCTTACAACATGTTCAAACCTTAGCATGGAAGGAAAACCCTGCATTGGGGGCAAACACAGAATGATAAGGGGGCTCTGGTTTAAGACCATTTAATTTAAACCAGGGAGTTGGTTCTAGGGTACAAATCAAACAGGTGTTTGTTTCTATCTGCAGTGTTTGAGCTCAGATATCAGAATTAAAATGAGAAAAATCTTGACACTGTATACGCATTGAACTGTTATAGTTTGGAATAACAAGCACTAAAAGATTTATCTCTGTTTTTTATGAGTGTGAAGTAAAATATATTATTATTACCAGTTCAAATCATAAAACTGAAAGGTATTATGTCAGATGCAAAATAAATATTTGAACATGATCTGTTTTTGTTAGCGTGAAAGTTCATCTGTGTTGGTAGTTAGATACAATTTGGTTTTAACTCTTGATCACAACACTGATTTCTTTTTGGACCAACACTTCGGTCTTCATCAGCAGGATGATGCGGTCGAAAATTTCAGGTATGAAATTATTTTCAGTGTTGTAATCAAGAGTTAAAGCCATTGGACACTTTCGGTAAACAGTATTGTCCAAGGCTCCACACTTCGTGTATCACAACTTATATAAAATAACAAACCGGTGAAAATTAAGGCTCAATCGGTCACCCTTGTTTCCGCCTGTTTCGGCGTGTCATGACATGTGTTTAAAATAAATCCGTAATTCTCGACAACAAGAATTGATAATTTTTCTAATGTTTTCTCGCAAAGTAAAGCATTTCATGGAATAATATTTCAAGAGAAGTCTTTCACCATTACCTTCTGTAAACCCTGTAAGTTATTTGTAAATCTGTGAACTTTCTTTTCTTTCTTCTGTGCCGAAAGTGTATAATGGCTTTAAAACCAAATTGTATGGTTGTTTTTGTTTCACATATGACACATATGACACAATTAGGTATCATTATTCAACTGGAAAATAGAAGATCACAGGACTTGTCTAATTTTGAGTTTACTGGCTCGACAAACTTACTGTCCTCAGTCCTGTGGTCCAGTGTCAAATGGGAGCCCTGCATGTACAACACAATAATGTGATTTCAATTTGCCATTCAAGTCTGGCAACTTATAAACAATGAAACTAAGTTCATTGAAATTTAATAAACTTCAATTCTCATTACAGAAACCCATTAGTCATGGATTAAAAAACATCCACTTAAATATGTTAATTATTATTTTTTATAAAAAACTAATATCAACAATATTATTACTTACTTGGGCAACAAAAATCCTGAAATAAGGGGAAAAAACCTTGCTAATGTGTTGCTGTGCAGGGCGACAGTAAGCATCAGTCACATTCAAAGATGCAAGCGTAAAATGCATTCCAGTAATTGGGGAAAACAACTGGTTCGGGACATAATGTATGAAGATGACCTGAAATGGATTGATTTATGTCAGACATTGTATCCTAAACTGAAGATTTAATCATTTGTGGATTAATAGTGCCAACCATCCTAGCAACATTCACAACAGGAAAAGGGTCTTCATTGTACCACTCGTACTGACTGACTCTATAGCGCTGCAAATTCTCAATCAACCATGCCTCTAGTCCAGCTACTAAGTTTCCGGCAGATCTCAGTTTCCCTGCCCCAGAACAGGAAACAGGCTCATTCCATGGAGTGTGGAGGCCATTTGACCAAACATGTACATTTTTTTATAGGGAAGTATTATTGGATGGCACTGACTTAATGAATGAATGGAAGACACACATTCAAATTAAAAAGGGTTGTTTTGTTGTTTGAAAAATAGTTCATTTCTGTATGTTTGTGATGTTTTGTTTTTATAAAGAACTACGCCTTTTTATTCAAAAAACATATTCAAAAGAAATTTTTACCCGAACAAATTAATGGATATTGCTGTTCAAAATTAGAAGTGAGATGTCAGGATCTCAACAAAAAATGATTTTTAGTATTTAATAACTACGCACTGAGCTACTTCTCATTGACAGAACTTGTCATGCAATACCTTTTAAAAGAAACAACTTCCTCAAATCTCTGTTTAAAATTTAAAATACATTTTGATTCAAATTGGCCAAAAATTAATCCTAATAATATTTGCTGCAGTGTGTCCTACAGTATGTCACACCACATGCCGGTGAGTTGTGTACACATGTTACTGTGATGTAAGGCGAAATGGGAACTGCACAAATAGACCTGACACCATCACTTTCTCAATGGTAGTCTGGATGAGATTGAAACCTGCTCTTCAGTGACTGAATGCTTAATTAGGTCACAGGCCACACACACACTGTCATCCCAAATCAACCTTTCCATGCTGAATTTACAAACCACCAAGTAAGGTTCCCCCAGTCACAGTCATGATGACAATCACTCATCATTAATTACAAAGATAAAGAGTCAGAGTCTGGGGACCAGACTGTTTTTTTTAAATGTCTGCTTTAGTTTTATTGCACAGATTGGTCCTGGAGGCGTATAACTGTTTTTCCTTTTCTGTCAAGATAAATTATTGCCACATTTAGTTTCAAAAGTTCTGTACTAAAAATAAACGTAAATCAAGTTTCACAAAAAAAAGAAAATCAGCAGTGAATGTTTCATCATATTATTTTTTTTTCGTAAATGACATATCATGCCATGACACAAAGCTTTTTTTAACAAAACCATAAGGCTCTTTTGTTAATTCCTAATGATATAGCATACATCTCAGATTACAATCTTAGTTTTGTACCAATTGGCACTTTTCCAATCGGATATTTTTTTTTTTTTTAGTACAAAGCCGTCACCAAGAGACTGAAAAGGAAGAACATTCGATTTATTACCTAACTGTACAGAACGAGTGACTTCAAATGAGGCAAATCAGCTTATTATACTTTGTCTAATCCGAATCTCATAGACCCACGTAAAAACCTATTGCGCAAGAGCTAACTCATGCTGAATGAGGTGCATGCTGGTCTAGCTAGCGATCAAACTTGATCGCTAGCTAGACCAGCATGCATGCCATTTCATGCCTACTGCTCACGTACCGAGTATTTGCCTGCATCAGAATTTAAGATTCAGAGTTCTGGTTGGGAGAAGATGAGGCAAACAAACAGGTGGCTCTGTACAGTAAAGATTCTGGGTCTGGTGTTGTATTTTCCAGGCACCTCTCTGAGTGAAAACACTTAATTTTAAAAAGAACATTGCAGGGGTCTCCAAGAGAATTACGGGGGGCTTGACTAGCAACTAGGGATGCATGAAAGTTTTAATGCATATTTTCTGATAAAAAAACATGGGATGCCTCAAACTGTACGTGAACTTTATCACTTAACCTCGCAAGCCTGAGGAAACCTGTACTATAATGATGCCTGCTATCCGAACCAGAGCTTGAGTCCTGTGCCCTAAACCACTCGGCCACGGCACGCCCCCCCCCCCCTTTGCCTCTGTATACATTTTACATTAATATTAAATGCACATTTTATCAGCCTTCTTTAGATTTAAACAAGGAGCAGAATTCTTCATTGCTTGCTTGCTTAACATTTACACTATAGGTTGATTCTTTGTTAATTTAGCAAATATGTTCCCATGGATAATCAATTTTTTTTACAATGGCAATGGCTCTGACTCTTTACAAGTTATTAAACTGAAACTTGTAAAAGAGTTGCTGCGTCACCCTTGAATCAACTACAGCTATTATTGATAGATTATCACACAAGCTTTATAAAAGTTATATACATTAATAGTCCATAGGTCTGGAATTTCATTTTTTATAGAGCAAAGCCATTTTCCTTTTGCAAAGGACACTTCCTTTGGAAAATATTTTTAGACCAGGGGCAACAGACGCCATGACCTCCATGACCATGGACTGAATCCAAGGGCTGCAGTTGGCAGTGTGCACGTACTATAGACAAACCAATTTATCTTCCAGTACACGCTAATCTACCAATCAGATGCTTGAACTAGGGGGTGCTGTATGCTTCGTTTTTGAAAGGGCAAGGGCACCAAGGCATTTTCTTCTTGGTAAAGGGCACCCTATGATGAAATTGCAAATTTTTACAGGAGCATTTCAAGGGCACCAAGGCAATCGCCTTCGCTGCCTCTGTGAAGTATCAGGTCTGAAAATGCTACAACTACAACCTAGTTTTTATATTGCACACTATGTATTGTAAATGTGTCAATGCGTCACGCTCCGCATACGGACAGTGCAAAAATTACATTCTAAACTTTGTACGCGTGAATGCTGTATGTCGCGAAATACCTTTGAGCGTTGCATATGTGAGACTGGAAGATAAATTTGTTTTAACACGCACGCTCGTGGAATACAGGCGTGTCTGCGTCCTATATCGTACTCAGCCTTCGGCCTCGTTGGATATGGAATGCAGAAACGCTATATTGTTCAGTATTCCACTCGCCCTTGTGTAATAACCTATAATATATTTTGGCCTACCAGTGTCTTATTATAATGCTTATCACCATGCAGTTGCAGATATCGCATGATTTATTGATCCTATTTTATTTCCATAGCAATCACTTTCACTTTACAACACTGCTTTATACTAGTACTACAGATTTAAATATTTTGTGTAAAGTTTACTCAAGTCATGTTCAGCTCACCCAAATCGTTTTTAGGTTTAGCAAACATAGGCCTAGCGTGCTACGTTTACACAGTTAACTAAACATTTTACCATTGCAATGTCTTGCTTTGTTGGATAGAGGATAACAATACAATTTACGTCAGGCTTGGCCATATCATGGCGGTTACTCAAACAAAATTTATAAAGAAGTGGGTTTTTTGAAATCATCTTTTGTATTTCGTACACTGTTTTTTTCATTTCTGTTTCTGTTCCAACTTAATAATTAATTAATATTAATTTAATTAAATACTTCCATACTTTATTTACAAAAATCGGTATAGTATTGTAACTGTTTTTTGGCTTATTTGTTGACATAGAATCATGATAATGATGGCTATAACATATTGAAATATGGAGTTAATTTGCAATTCAAAGAAATGAAGAAATGATTGAAATTTAATGGTTTTGTTTTTACTTTAGTTTTATCAACATATTTTTGACTTTTTTAAATATAAAAACAAAAATAATTTCACATGATCATGATGTATTGTAAAAACGTATTCCAGTGAGAAGTATACGATAAGAACAACTAGGGAAAATAAAACAGTTCCTCCAGTTGTGTTGTTGAACTGTCATAAAACTTACCTGAGGTCAAAATAATGGTTATTGTTCTTCACAAAAGTACATCCATTCTCGTCAGAACGACATCATTTTGTACACACAGCAGTCACACACACACACAGTGACGTGCCATGGAGTTGTCTACCGTACCACCAGTCGTCAAACTCTTGACGTTCTCGATCAATCCACTTGACAACGAGCCCTCATTTTCTTGATATTCACGTCAAATTCTCGTGATGACTCTTCACAGTCAGACTTCCAAACGGTACCTAAGGTCCCTAGCGACGAGGATGACTTGATAAGCGCAGGAAATAATGATGGAAAAAGGTGGATTATTCGCAATGTCAGTGGATATAATTTCACTGTAACTACCACTGGCTGTTCGCTGCCGGTGTACCTGTCCATATCGCCTCATTAGCTACTAGGTCTGGTTTCCGTTGTACTTAGGTCCGTTATCATTTGATCTGACGGATAGCACCAGACGAGTTTTGTAGTCCAATCAATCAGCCCATGTTCGATGACGTTTCCGATACGCGATGATGTAATCGATTGGGACACTTAGCGGGTTTCTACAATAGGGCGGGTTTCTACAATAGGGCAGTAAGGTTTTTTTTTTTTTACAAGTCATCGTCTTTATGTTTTCCGTAGCAACAAGTCTGTTTCTTTCTATTTAAAGAACAATGTAAGGACACTGCAAGTAAAACCCATTTTAATCACCACTGGTCATCATCCTCTAAGCTGTTTGTGTGTGTGACACCGATCTGTTCACCCCACCCCGCCCCGCATATTTTTGTATAGACCCATCAATTTCTACCCATTTTCAAGTTATAATCCCCCACATTTTGGGTTAAAATTATTGGGACAAAGTGGAAATACAATTCCCCACTTATTTTTTACTCTGACGATACTAAAAACATCTTAACATACGTTGCTTCCCAGGCATCGGTGTTCTAAAAATGTAATTTAGGTTTTCTGGGTATCCTAAAAAGTAAACTGTAAACCAGTGCCCCCCCCCCCCCCCCAACACGCAATCCTATGCCCCCCCCCCCCCAGTGGAAAACCGTGGCCCTGAGTGGTTAGCATGCATTGAGTTTACAGGGTTGTAAACTTCCTGGGTTCGAATCCTACCCAAGCTAACCGCTGATTTCACACACAATGACTAAAATAAGTACCAAATCACCAAGTTCTTGAGTTTGTGCATGCAACTCATAACCCTGGATGTTAAACCGATGTTTGAGTCTACAGATTGGCTGTTGACATGAGCGAGTTTACCGAGATCAAAGATGTTTTTCCTGGAAAGTTTTCTGGAAGGCAGGTAGGCCGGGCTAACTGTTCAAGAATGGGTTTGGTGCCGATTGGTGCTAGCTCGGTTTGGGGCATTGTGTATCTCCTGATAGCGTCTTCATTGTGTGCTTTGAGTCTCAGGAATTCTTAAAAGGATTTCATGGGGGGGGGGGGGGATACTTCTGTACAAGAAGAAAACAAGTTTTGTGGGAGGGGGCACAGTATCGGTTACGTGATAACCATACTCCTCGTGGGCCCTATATTATACTTAAAACAAGGTTATCAACCAAAATCACATGTGCTACCAAGTTTTTTTGCTAAGCAGGTTTTTATACAGGCAGCATTTATTAGCAGCTCTATGAAAGGGCGGCACTGGTCAGCACGTGCCAAAGAAAGAGCTATACAACGGAGTGCTAATTTTGGGATCAATTGTCCTGGTGGGGGGGGGGGGGGGGTGGGGGGTGAACATTAAAAGCATTTTTTTTTATTATTTTTATTTTTATTTTACAGTCACCAACATAAGTTTTTTCATTGTAATCGTAAGGCTGTCAGATGCTCTGATCGTCTTCAGGAAAATTACTTCTATGAAAAAATCTTCTCATGATTGTTGCATGCACTGTGTGTTTATTGAGAATTTGATGATTTGAAAATGAGTTTATTTCATAAGAAACCAGAGTGTGTCACTGTGTCACTGTCAAGGTCATACTTTCAGGTAAGGTGCGCGGGTGCACCACGCCCCCGGCCCGACACGATGTTTGGTCCCGGGTCAGTTCACAATTCGCAGAATGAGGGTGCACCATGACCAAACAGAAGTTTTGTAAAGAAATGTTAATATTCAATGAAATGGATGAAAGTATGCTCCCAGCTAGAAAGGCAAGTTATGTTGCACGCCCTTGAAAACAAGTTCACAGCCCTTTTTGCTTTACTGCAAAAAGTATTCGCGGTTTCTGACTTCATCGAAATTTAAAGATTGTAATGATTGTTGCCGGAAGGCTTGATGGTGATCATGGCCAAGGTTCGATGTTACTGTATTATGCGGCTTAGTAAAACTCACACTAGTCAAAGAAAAGGCAAAGTCGAAAGAGGGCGCTGTTTAAATTGACGCGCCTATAACTAGATGATCAAGCAAGACGAGAAAGCAAATGCGGGCGCTCCACACATCCGCCAATAATTGGCTCCTCACCGAGCTATTTTAGACACTAGTTTGAAGACAGTCGGTAATTTCTCAAGAGAGAAGCATTTTTTCAACAAGTGGAAGAGTCAGTCTACTAATGACTAGGCCTACTGCTTACAGCAAAATAATATGATTCGTTTTCCAACAAAAATGTTTACGTGACCAGAGAATGAGGAGTCGGGCTATCGTTTGTTTTTCTTGTGTTGGAAAAATTTACGTTACGAAAACTTAAAGTTCAATCTACCTTTTAGGCGGAAGAAAGAGGGACAAGTCAACAACACTCCCTGTTCCTTCATTATTTGCTAGAAGCCAAAAAGGTATAACGTCATATATTTTTTGCGCGCCTTCATAATGTTACAATAGCTTTGCATAAAGTGGCCGGGCCTGCTTTAGATTTATGTACCAATACGCTTAGCCTGTAATCGCTCATTTAAGTTAAATCTAATAAAATCGCATAACTTTGCTCAGGGTTAATTTTCTCAATCATTTGATAAGTCTTAAAACCATCGGTGGAATTGGGCTAAAAATTATAGGGGCGACTGATTAATGAAAACTGAACACAATCTTCACAAAGGTTGGTGATTTATTGTCATGTATTCTGATAAAAAAAAAACATGCAAAATGAGGTAATTGAAACACTGTTCAATTATTTCTTGAGACTTGTGGTAAGGCATACATTTGGAGGTAAAATCTGTTATTATACTTGGTTAGAAGAAAAAGAGCTTTACTTAAATATTAAACTATCTTTGATGCACTTCTATTGTTTTATTTCCCCACAGAGTTGTGTATTCACAGTAATATTTAGCACTAATTAAGACCATCAATTTTAGGAAAACTACAGTTTTGAATATTGGAGAATATCAATTTTTAACTGAAGACTTGTTTAATTAAAAAAAAACGAATATACCCCAAAATTAGTTCAAATTGTCCTTGAAATGTTTAAATTTTAATTGAATTTAATGTTCAAAAAAGTAACTAATTAAAACGATCACAACATGCACAAATTTGGTCACTAAAATTGCAGGGAACACTTTGGCCGCACCAATTAAAATCTGTGAGAAAAACTGTAATTTATACCTGAAAAAGGATACCAGCGAATTATGAAGTAAAGTAATGTTTGTGACTGGTGTCCAGCTTATAATAGCAGACATTTGTTGAGTTATGTTTCCAACATAAACAGTTTCATAATTTGGGCATAATGTCCGGTGGGGTCCCTCGGTACTTTGCGATTTACATTTTTTTTTACTCGCTTTGTTCCCTGATTATCAGAAATATTTTCATGTAGATCATTTTAAATTGTTTCATATATGTGTGGCAAATACAAAAATGAAATGAAAATTGAAAAAATAGATTTATTTTGTAAAAGTTTTATTGTAAAGATGAATGCAACATTTATGAGGATTTATTGTTGAGCTAAAATTTATCTTATGCATTTAAAAAATATAACCTTTAATTTTTTTCCCCTGAGATTCTGATTTTCAATCAAATTGACACATTTTATCTAGACCTTCACATTGAATTAAATTGTTTTGAGATACTCAAATTTCAGTAGAAACTGAAACACTGCTCTAAAGATTAACTTGCTCAAATTGAATTTCATGTATCTCCAGAATTGAAAAAAAAAACCCACACCAACAAGTTGCATTTTGAATTTGATTGCCACTATATCTTATATTTTGCAGTTTCTTTGACTTGATCATCATATAAGGATGAAATGGCACATTATATATACTCTCTTTTGGAAACACTGTTTACTCCCCAAAACAATAAAAGTTTTTTGCTCACTTCCAAAATGTTTGACAAGCACTCTATCATTCTAGTTGAAACTGTTAAGAGACACCATCTCTTAAAACAGAGATTATTACATTTTTTGTCAAACAAAAACCCTCACATCCTCAATGTACACATTATACTTTTGAGTTAAAAATGCCATATATATGTACAATTTCCCCAAAAAACCCCAAAACAATTAAACAAATGTTAAATTTGCATCGGAGATGTTCCAAAATGTAATATTAACACAATGTAGTTAGTTAAACCCATACACCAATGTGTGTAAAGCAGTGCATACTCAGTATTTTCTTCCAGAATCCTTGAAAAAATAAATTCACAGGCACTAACACTCGGCTGGGATTTCAACCCATGACCATTGTCATTCCAGAGCACAGCCTAATTTCATGGCTCTGCTTACCATAAGCAAAGAATCAGAAGCAGGGAACTCTTCGCCTATTTCAAGCTGTTTCAAGGGTTAGCAGGGAATATCTGCTTGTGTTTGTCCATAGTCCACATTTCTAGACATTGTTTGCTTACACAGCTAGCGTTTATACTGTAAGCAAAGAATGGTTACTGCAAGCCCAGAATTCAATGGTAGCAGAGCCATGAAACTGGGCCCAGATAATTGACCACTAGGACCATCTGGATTGCTTTGTATACAGTGCTTTACACACATCAGTGTATGGGTAAAACAAAGTAAAATTTAAAAGTTGATTGATAAGACATTCAGTTCTTATGTGCCATTATGGCCTGATATGTAGTTCCTCCATTCCCGGAATCTTCATGAACCAAATCCTCCATGGTAACATCTTGAAACCCAGTGCTTCTTAAGACATCCATGTACTGCTCTGGATTCCAGTTTGTTCCTTTCAGAAAACCCTTTTCAGCCGCTGCAGCTACAGAGGCAACATTCATCGTAGTGACCATGAATCCACCAGGTTTAAGAACCCTGTATAGTTCACCAGCGACAGTCGCTGGTTCCGGCCAGAAGTAGAAGCAGTTACAGTGGAAGATACGATCCATCAGGGCATCTGAGTAGGGGAGGCTTGCAGCATCACCAAATACAACTTGTAATCGTCCACTTGCTATCTCAGACTGGAGACTTTTCGTTACATCAGCCAACATTTCCTTAGAGTAGTCAATACCATAAACTTTACCTGGAATTTGATCATACAAAGACAAAACACAAAACAACAGTAAGTTTATAACAATATCGATGGTTTACAGAACAACCACGACGCATGCGCGTCACTTTATTGGTGACCTAGGTCATATTGGTACATGACTAAAATACCATAACAAAGTTAAAGGGGAATTACCTTTGGTTTGTTGAAGTGTTCAATTGTTTGAATCCTATGCATGTGCTATGAATAGAAGAAGTTAACGTACCATCTTTGATTATGTCGCAGGCTGCTTTGAGACCAATTCCTGGACCGAATCCCACCTCTAAGATGTGGTGACGGGACTCCAGACGGCAAAGTCGCACTGCATTGTGTTCTAAATAAGCATTTTTGTTCTTGATAAGCCTCTGCAATAAAAAAGAAAAAAGGAAACAATTCACTATATTTGTAATTAATTTTGGATTAAACATCAAATATACTAGAGAAGGATTTGAACTTGCAACCTCAAGATTAATGTGCCCATACTCTACCAACTGAGCCATCTAGCCCCAATGTTGGCAGTCTAGTCAATATCTTTGTTTGGGTGCCATAGAAGCTATTTAACCTGTAACTACCATATAATGGGAGAACAAGTTCAGACCAAATAATTTTAAAGGATGCTTTCATATTGTAACCATCTTTAAAACAAATATTAGCTTTCAGGTAAAAAATTCACAATTTTCATTCAGGGTCATTGCCAGACCCTACCTTTACAAACATACCTTGACTACTGCTCCTGTGAGGCTTCCAGATGGTTTCCGAAGATTCCTTCCAACTGAATTTGAGAGTCCCATTCTCAAATACAAGGTTTCCTCAACAGGAATTCTGCAGTAAATTGGATCTACGAAGGCTGCAATATACAGAAAATTACTTGGTAAGAGACATTCTATTCTTTGATACAAAGATACAAACTTCAGAGTATGATGTAAATTTTGTAAAGTGTGTGGGAAGGAGGCTTATAAAGAAAAGATTCAACATTATTATCACTAGCAGTTGCCTCGATTGTAGTATCCCTTTGGTGGTGGTAGTTATTGTATAGATCATAACCCTCAGCCAGACAGAGCAGAGGCTCTGGTCTGTTGTTTTATGGCTCCAATAGCATTTGTAGCCCAACTGTAGTTCGCGGATACTTTGATGATCAAAGCAGTAGACTCGGTTACTGGGTGCTGTACTCCTTTTTTGAAATTTTTAATTGGAACAGTCGTACTCTAGCACGATTGATCAATTCAACATTTCATGTGTTCTTTTTCAAAATGTTGGCTTGACCTAAGCCCACCCTGTTGAGCTGTTAATGGCTCTCTTTTAACATCGGTCTTACTCTTAGTGGTGAGACCAATGTTAAAAGAGAGCCATTAACAGCTCAACGAGGTGGGCTAGCTTGACCTACACTTGTTCAAGTTCAAGTAAAATTTCAATAGTTGCGATATTTCAACCTTCCACGGTCGTGCAGACGATAGCGGTAGGAGCCTCATAGTTCTAGGAGTAGGTTATGATGACCAACAAAACATCTACAAAATATCATTGATACAAAATATCAAAAGAAAGACAAAAGAGAAAAACCCCAAAGACCAACTAATTTTCCCATCCTTTATAAGTTATATTGAGGAGGAGGGTACAAACATTTAATACAACTAAGAACTATAATGTCTGAACAACAAGTTCAAAGTTCACCGACTTTAAAAAACAACATAAACCACACGAAATACAGGAACACATTTATTTCTGTACTCACCCTGTTGCTGTCACGTCTGCATGTGGCCCACAGTCAAAACAAACAATCAAATTAGGTCAAAGTTCACTCGTACGGATACCAGTTATTTTATGCACACATTGGATCATAGTGGTTAACGCTGGTGTCCTTCAATGCTTCCTCCAACGCAATAAGATGACATCAACGTTCAGTATGGTTGTAATGTAGGTGGGTGTGTAAATAAAAACGTGATGGTCGAACACGAAGATGTTTTTTAATCCTATTCAACGATTGAGCTGAAAAACACTATTTCTTCGAACCAAGTGAAGTCCTGCAGAGCTTGCCATTTTTCAAAAGAGTTTGGGTGAGTATACAAAAAGAAGTAAATGCCACCATGAGTACGACGAGATACATTTATCATGACTTCTTTCGTACGTAGTTCAATCTTCAACGGGAACTCAGTCAGTCATTAGGGTTACTTGGTTGGTCCATGGTTGGTTGGGTTGGAATAAAACCACATTCTCGTGATTAATCCAATGCAATATGATTTTATAATTATGACTCATTTAGTAACCCTATGGTATGGGTGACTGAGATAGAATTTAGGGCTATTGGTTGACCTAATACAGGAATGTGCCCACATTTAATTCAAACAGTGAGGCTAACTAATAATTTAACCTGTTTACACTTTTAAATTAAAGTTTGAGTTTTACAGTTTATTGATTGCTTTTGAATTTAAAGTTGACCCACACCTCCGCCATCCATCTACTTTGCTCCTGCAGACTCCCGCTGCTCGAAGTATAGGATTTGTGTAAGTTTTGCCATCATCTTTCAGTTGCTGATCCAGGGGGCACAACTCCTCCTGGCTCCGCATCGACTGAATGAAAGAATTTGAAATTAACATAATAAATAATTGGGCCACACTTAGTAATTCAATTGGTAGTGTAGTCAGTATGGAGGTCCTTAGAGACCCAGTTATGGGGCACTGTACTCCTTTTTTCTTCGGCCCCGGAAAAGTTTCCGTATGGCGCCACCACTTTTTCATTCGATATAAAATAATATAGGAACTTATTTACCTGATTGATATATCCCTTCTTGTAAAAGTGAGTGAAAACGTGGTGGCGCCATACGGAAAGTTATCCTCGGCCCCTAAAAAGGATGCGGGCGGGGACGATCATCTGGTTTTATTTTGTATTTGGCCTTATGTATTTAATAGTAACCAGGTACGAAACAATCCTTTTTTCGTTGTTGTTTTTGTTTGACTAACCATATCCATAGAGAATGGACTAACTTTCAGCCCCATTCTTAATTTGGGGCTAATTCACATGACTTCCCCTGAACCATACAATTAATTTGGTCCTACATTATTTGTATAATACTCCAACAACTTCCAGTTGAATGGTTGAGTGAGAGGTATTTGTCATTTTTTTTCTTCACTTTCATTATTTGTCTTTTTGTTGTTGTAAACATTCTTTGATTGAAGGAATACACCAAATAGTATTGTCATTGAAATGAGCATCACAAGTGGACTGAGTCATTCTAAAAGGCTATTTCTGGGTGTTTTGGTCCTGCTCACCGTCGATGCCATTTGGGTTGCTTCCTCTGAGCTTACAAGGGTAAGGAGAAAACAAAATGATAAGGAAAGGGCCTCAGTTGCAATTAAACAAACTAGCAGCGTTCTCCCTGGCCAATAATGTCGGTGTAAGGGTAACAATTAAAAGTGATATTCTTTATTTTTGTTGCAAATTTAACATCTTGACATCGTGTTGCATAGTAATTTGTATTTTTTTCTGCATTTGATGTATTTATTGTATGCGCTGTAGAGTATTATTGCAATATAAATGTATGCTATTATTACTATTAATATTGTACCTTTCCAACTTTATCTTTCATAAAAAAGGGGAAGGGATTCCAGTTTAAAAGCCCTGAACTAATGATAACCCTTATCTCTTTTTGATCGTAATCGTTTTTAAATGCTGAAGATTTGTTTACTTTAGAGTTGCACTTCATAAATATAAACAAAACTAAACTTCAAATGTTTGTATGAAAGTTCATCTGCAGAGTTCATTTCCTAAAATGCACATTCAGAATCAGCAGTGCCTGAAGTCAAATGTAAGATTGGCTTATTGACATTGAGGTAGATTCATAACAAAGAGACTGTGCATTTTACTAAGCCTGCCCCAGGATTGTAAGAGATTGTTTGACTTTGTGTGGTGAAGCATTGAGATCAAAGGTTAGAGATTATACGAGAAATTAAACACAAACTTGGTAAAAAGTAGTGAACTTTTAGAGATTACCCTTGCTCTAAAATTGACTTTGTTGTTGTTAACATAATCAGGGTCTGGGGTTTGTAGGGAACAATTCAAAAGATTAAAGGGCTTGTAGCTCCAAGTTGTTACTGGAACAGAATGTTTTCACAAGACAGATTCAAAGTGAGAAAAGACATGAAAAGATCGGAATCAAAATGACAACCCAGTTTGAACATATAAGCTGTTGTTGTTGTTGTTGTTGTTGTTGTTGTTTTGGATTTTTTAGAAGAGATTGTCACTTGTTTTTTGGGTGAGAAGACTTTGATAACTATTCAAATAATTTATTTAAACTGGTTTTGCTTTAGCTAGTGTGAAATAAACTTCAATTAAACAGTGGTTCAATGTTGGCACTTGAGTACACATTGTAAAAGGCCTTTAGCTTGTGATTCTAACTGGTTTAAAATAATATTCCCATGTTTACTTTTCCTGCAGTATATTTTCAAAGATGAGGGTTATGACAAACCTTTCTTCAGTACGTACTTAAAGACGTCAATGTTCATGCTGTATCTGCTGGGATTTATATTCTGGAGGCCATGGAGAAAGATGTGCTCAGAATGCATTGGAAAACCAAGCGCACATGTGAGTACTGGAAAGAAGTTTGAACCCTCTATCTGTGCCCTGTAGGCAGTTTGGCTAGCGTGTGGGCTCAATCCTCCAGTAACCTTTTTCCGATGTTGATCCCCTTCAAATTGTTTAGAGTGTTGTATCCTTTGAAAAGCACTAGTTGTTTTAGGACTACTGGCTTAAGTTCTTCTTAATCCTTCACCAAACTTTATTTTGGTCAAATTTTACAAAGGTCAAGTGATGGTCATTTGCTCTGTTGTAGCCAATGCAAATGCATTATAAATAGAATAGTGCTGATATAAACGGCTGTGCCATTACTCAATGCTAGATTTTAAGGGGCAGTCTATTAATAGACTTTATGGAATAGTGTGCCAGCTCCGGTAGAGGTCATTAGTGGCCTATCGACCCGTCCTGTGAGAGTAGGTCAGACTGGTGTTTGTTTATTTTCTTTGTCAGTGATTTACACAATTCCCAAGAAATTGTGTGGAATTAAAAAAAACTGTTTTACTTTTGTTTTATGTTGACAGCCAACGGACATCCAAAGTAACCCTGATAACATTCAAGGAGACAAAGAAAGATTGCTGGTGAGTAGAATTTGTGGATGAACACAACACACAGGACCTATGGCTTTATGTCTCATCAGAAAGATGAAGCAATAACGGTTTTAAGTGTCTTGCTTGAGGACACAAGTGTCAAGACCAGGACTCGTCCCTTAGTAATAAAAAAAAACAAAAAACAGAGCTTGAGTCCAGTGCACTTGACCACAACATGCTGAAGAATGCAACTTCTTTAGTTAATATAAAATATCTGGTTCAAGAAAATGATGACTTGTAATCGAGATATCATATTTTTATTCTTCAGGGTGACCCACTCTATGTTCCGGTAAAGTTTTGCGACAGTGATAAAGAAAGTACAGACAGTAGACACAGCAGCATCAGTGAGCCATGTGAATCTCGTAAGTCATTATTCCATACTTCATTATCTCGCAATCAGTTAGGGACGGAAAACCCAATCCACATAGTGCCACCAGCGAGATTCAAACAGAGGTCCTAAAGGTTGAAGGCATTCCATTCTTTAAACTCTCTCAACTCCCTCTGGAGCCTAAAAGTCGTTCAATACAACAGGTTGTGTGTGGTAGAATAACACAGGTGTAGTCAACAAGTTTAGATTTTATTTATTCTGTTACACATCCAACAGCACAATTAGCACCAATAACATGATGGATAAGAAACGAGAAGATATTTTAGATGTCGAAGAAAAACCTGAATCGGGGAAAACCCAAACAATGAGATCAAAAACCCTATCCTCATGCCAAGGCTCGGGTCTGTGGTGGGATTCAAACCGGGGTCCACAGAGATGAATGGTAGGGACTGAGCCAACCTGATCCTCCCAATATATTACATTGGTACAGTGCAGGCTGGTAGAGGTTATACATGTATAAGTCAAAATAATGTAGGAAAAGCAAATTAAACAATCCTGCAATGTCAGACACTTTTAAAAACCATTTTTGTCAGTACATTCAGCACTGGTACTTGTTTTTTGTTCTTTCAGCTGTGAAAATTGGTCGAGTACGATTCAGTAATCTAATGGAAGTACGACAAATGTCAGGTAAGGAGAAATCTGTTTTGACTTTTTAAGATCAAAGATAGATCAATTGAAAACTGCAGCTTGAAACTGGTTGAGTTTGGTTCTTATTTATGCATTTCTCTTTAACAGTATCAGTCCAAAGGGAAAACGATTCCCAGTCCGTAAGTTTGATTTTCATCAAACACATTTACAAATGAAGAATCATGATTTAAATATGACTTCTCCCATTACAAGAGCATCACAATTGTAGTTTTGCTTTCCATTGACAGAGTCCCAGGGTAAGGAGGCCATGCTGTCCAGAATGCCTTACCACGTTGCTCAGAGAAACAGCCTCGTTACTCCACCACCTGTAGGAGAGAAGCTACCTCTATCCCAGGTGGCCAAAATCAGTCTGTCCTTTTGTATTGTGGTAAGTCTCTTACAAAGTATTCAGTTTGTTATCTTCCTATATTGACAAATTGTCCAATGTCCACTTAAGCAATAAAACCTTGTTTGTAAGGAATCAATGCTACAATGTATGACAATGATGAGCAATGATAACAACAACTAGGAGACCTCTGGCTTTTCATCCCATCCGAAGGAAGAAGCAGTAATGGTTGTGTATCATGCTTAAGGGCCAAGACTCGAGCCCTCACTCTGCTGATCAGAAACACCAGCATTTAAGATTGCTACACTTGAGTGCTCAGCCATGACACGCCACATAAAGAATCGTGACTGTGTGTTTCTACTTTGTTATCTTAAGTGTATCTTTTATTTTAATCGGTAGTGGTTTTTGGCAAACTTCTCATACCAAGAGGCTTTGGATGACACTCAGATGGCTGTGGTTAATACGTTGTCTTCAACATCAGGTATTAGTAGTTGGTTTCCCCCTTTTAAAATTGTTACTTTGACTTGTGAACCAAAATGTTGCATTAAAAAATGTTAAATTAGCTCATGCAAACTGCTTACCAACTAAAAGGACCTATGGTATAATGTAAGAAATAGTTTGTGGCCGGTTGCTTTGACCCTAGCAGAGTCTTTCTTGAAACAATAATACTTTAAAGTGTTCTTGTTTCAAGTTTTAGAGATTTTTGTGTGTTTCTGTTGGAAAAATTATTCTCGAATTATAAAATATTTAAATGAAATAAATAATAAAATAGGAAATCAACAGCATAATACTCATTACTTGATGACTGAAAGATACAAAGACAGCCAAATTGCAACGATGAAGAATAATGTGTTTGGGACAATCTTGAAAAACTCCAACTCGACTGATACCTTTTTGACAACCAAACGGTGTGTGGAAAGTAGCATAGAAGCCAGCAAATGAAGTTTATTCCGAGAATGATCCTCATGTTTAAATCCAGTGGAATTCTACTGTTAGCTGCAGGATAAACTTGAAAATCCATTGCGTTTTCTTTTATGTTGCCTGGTTAAGAAGTACGGTTATTTTTTTCCTCTGCATGTCAGTTTGCCTGAGGCAATATGACACAAGCACTTATTCTCCACGCTTGACACACTTTGATCTCGCTCTCTACTCTCTCCCTACATCCCAGGTGTTTTTACAATGATTCTTGCTGCATTATATCCTAGTTCTTCAGGAGACAAGTTTACACTTACTAAGTTTGTCAGCGTTCTTATCAGGTACTGTCTTTTCAATATTCCAACTGTCTTGAATAATTAATTAGTCATTTAGGACCCTTTGTGTAATGACAATAGTTACATGTGATTGCATGCCTGGAGTTTCATCTTTGAGACCATACGGACTGTGAAGGGGTTAACTCTGTTTCAGCCCTAGGAGTAGGTGGCAACGCGCCCCTGGTGGCTGTTTATTCTGGTTGATAGCCCAAATCAGTCAAGTGTATCCCTCACCTTGAAGTGGTCGTCCCACATTGTGATATAGGTGATCACTGATAATGTTTTTTTAAATGATGTTAATGATAATTGTTTTGTTATTTTGTCCCTAGTGTTAGTGGTATTGCTATGGTGAGTTTCTCTAAAACCAATCAGGATCAAGAGACATTAAAGGTGGGGTCACTGTGGGCGTTGGCTGGAGCCTTACTCTATGCCATCTATTTGGTTATGCTCAAACGCAGAGTGGACAATGAGGACTCGCTGGATCTTCCAATGTTTTTTGGTAAGTGCAAAATTTGATAAGAACCATGGTGTTGGGTACTGGTTTTGATCTGTTTACATTCCACCTAAAGGTTCACAGGCCAATTTACTAGAATGCTACTAAACAAAAACATTGAAATAGTACATTTTAAAATGCATGTAAACACTAACAATTCCTGAAATTGAGAAGAAGAGAAACAAATGATCACATTACACCTGTAGGACGAAGCAATAGTGGTTCAGTGTATTGCTTAAGGAAGGACAAAGGTGTCAAGGCCAGGGGTCAACTTTCCAACTTAGGACTAGTCCCAGGACTCTTTAGTTATTGAAAACTTAAGGACCCTAACTCGAAATAAGACTAGTCTAAACTCTTTGTGAAATCCCAACTTGACTCGAACCCACACTCTGCTGATCAGAAAGACCAGAGCTTGAGTCCAATGCATTTGACTGCTCGGCCACGACACGATACAGAAAAGAAACTTTGTGATTGATTGTTTGTGTTTTTAATTGCAGGTTTTGTGGGTCTGTTTAACTTTGTCCTGATCTGGCCTGGATTGATTATTCTACACGTCGCAAACTGGGAAACATTAGAAATGCCATCAGTTAAAGTCTGGTTGTATTTAGCACTCAATGGAATCGTTGGAACTGTCATCTCAGAGTTTCTCTGGCTTTGGTGAGTAATATTATTATTAAAATTTGTGAGGTGAAAGTAAGTAAAATGATGTTTATGAACATTCAGGGCAGATGACAAGATTATTTAAACATCTTTGTGTCAGTGCAACAACATCTCTTAAAATAGCATTTACGTTACATGCGAGTTTGAAAGTGTCATTACGTTGTATCTCACTTAAAACAGCCAGAAAGTACACACAAAACCAAAAGGTGTTGAGATACAACGTTTCGCACAATCGAGATACAACAAAATTTGTCATTGGTTTCTGTTTTATATCAAGTAATTTTCTGTGGATGCAATAGAAAAATGCTGCACTCGTAGGTGTTGCTCAAACTACTAGATCTGCTTTTCAAGGTTACAATTCAGAGAACACACGTAAACAAGCTTTTGTTAGGGCGACATTTTTCCTTGGATTATGAAATAAATTTCTCTGAATACTTGTTTTTCTCACAGGGGTTGTTTTTTAACGTCATCCCTCATCGCGACGCTCGCTCTTAGCCTCACCCTTCCTATCTCAATATTCCTGGACATGTACCTCAGTGGAGTAAGTACAGCTTTCCATTCCACAAACAAATAGTCCTCATTTTCCTGAAGGGTACTGCTCCAAACTGTTTTTTTTTCCCAGAGCCAACACTCCTCCTCCAAAAAGAGATGGTTGTACTCGCAAGTTTAGAAGTAACAGTCACTTCTTAAATAGTCCTCAATTGATTAATCAAGCAGTATTTATATATGGTTGTTTTTGAAGCACTTTGTCCCTTGCCAATTGGTTTTACTCTAATCTGTTGCTGCGGATATTGTTGCTACGTTTCTCATTTACTGTTAAGTCTTTGAGTATGCAATGTGAAGGTTTTAACAATAAAGGCTTGTAATGTCAAAGCAGCCACTGACAAAACAGCCTTCTTGGAATTTAATTTTCTTGATAGAATGTAAGATTTTGTTATAAAAATGAAAAATACTGTCCCCGCGGTAGATCAAACTCAAAGCTTTTGAATGGATATAAACATATATATGTTTTTACATTTATTGCAGGTGTCCTTTTCACTTCTGTTTTTCGTCGGAGCTGTTCCTATTTTTGTATCTTTCTTTGCCGTCTCGATACTGAATCAGTATAATGACTGGGATCCCCTTTGGGTGGGAATAAGACGCCTTTACAGTCTCCTTAAACCCTACATCTGCTGTTGGTGTAATCGTAGACGGAAACTTCTCATGAGGTGAGAACACTAATAGGAGGCAAGCAGTTTTGGAGTTCGGAATCGATAGTTGATTTGTTGGTTTTCTATTCCTAGGCGCTTAGTGAAGTGAAAGGAAAATAAAATTTTAGGGGATCAGTTTAGCTGAGTGATTTCTTGCTCTGTCTTCACCTTAGTGGACCCTGATTCGAATCCCACCTTAGACGGGAGCCGTGCACGTGGATTGGGTTTTCAGTCCCTACCTGATTTTCCTGCTAGTATACTCTGTCCATTGTCAAGAGACAGAGTATACAGTCCGAAACATTGAATCCTCCGATTCTTGTCAGAACAGCCAAACATTCAAAAGGGATCTATATGTTGTCACTGCAACCTTTTTTTGTAACAGAAGCAGTCATGTGGAAAGAAATGAAAAGAGAGAGAGTTCAGACAGGAGGAAGTTCAACATGGTTTCATTGTGAACCTTAATAGTTTGTATTCAGTTTAATTTTGTGTTGTTTTTATTTGACAGACTGGCGGAAGACAAGGAGCAGTCAGTCAGTCTCATTCCAGATGGAGTCAAAGCGGAAGAGACGGAGCACATCAGCGATTCAGAGAACCATTATTAGAACGGCTATTTTAGTTAACCTTGACTCCTTGAATGTTTATGTGAGAAAAGTGTACAAGGATGAGAATGAATTTACCACCAGATTATCTTTTGCATGGATGAAGTTGAGTTTTGAATTGTGTAAATATTAATGATTAGAATGAAATGAAAATATCTATTATATGATCTGTGTAATTTAACTCTAATATGAGCTTACGCTTGACAGCAAGAGGGTAGGGTGTTTAAGTTTTTCAGAGATAAACAATATAATACTGAACAATTATTTTGTAGCAAAAAAAAAAATTATATAGCAAATTTAAAAGTCACCAATCTTACTATCGGTTTTCCAGTTAATTTCATCAAAACCCGTTCAATTTAACACCTGGCTCATTCCATGTGTCCATTGCATCAGCATTCATCAGTTTCAAGTAATTTAATTAAATTACAATAGTTTAGCATTCAATTGTCAAATAACATCATTCAAATGACATAAAGGTGCAACAGTCATTCAATTGTTCATAAGCCAACAACAAGAGGCTCGTTAACCATTAAGTTTTATTAGTTGTAAATAGGTAGTAAATATTTAACTGAAGACTAGTGAAAATGTCCTTGAATATCTAAATAAATGAAAAGGAATAACTGAACAAACCTGAATGAGAACATAATCACAGGAGCATGGAAACAGAATGAATGCAAGAAACCTTTATCACGGGTCAAAGTTCAGGCGCTCAAAACAAAGCTTGCTGAATAAACGGAGGTCTAGCTAGATGTCGAGAGACTGTCTGCATGTATTGTTATGTTGTGGAAAACCCACAGTATGAATGAATCAGGGAAACATGCATGAATTTGAATGCTCGGTAAATGAAACTATTAAATTGTTTGCTGAAATTGACGGGGAAAACCTAACAATTTCTTAAAGTTCCAATGAATCAAATTGCCTAATTGATTATCAACTATCATGCAAGAGGTTCGTGACTATTGCAATCAAGGTTGTGGGTTTGAATCCTACCAAGCTAACTGCTCAATTTCACAATAACTACAAGAAGTATTGCTGTCACAATTTCTTGATTTTTGCATTTCATAATTATATACATTGAACCAGTTTCTATGAGAGATTGGCTGTTGCCAGTTTGGTGTTTATATCCCCTTGTGGGAGTTTGCCGAGTTCCATTGACGGGAAGATCATCTTAACAAATGACGCCCTCTTGTGGTTATGTATAAGGTCTATGGAGTGGACTTGAATTTGCCTTTTTTGTATACTTGATGTTTGTAGCTTTTTCTACGTTGCTTCTTTTGTCTTCTACTCATTTCCATAGTGGTGTCAATTTTAGACTTTACAATACTGCTGCTTCTTTTTTTGTATCTAGTAATTAGGTTAGTGTGTTTCTTCTTAAACAAAAAGGAGTTGTCCATTGAGCTGTAGTTTATTCAAACCGATACAAAGGGACAGAAAAAAGCGAACCAAAGACAGGAACATTTCTCTTTTTGTTCCCCTACCTTAATCATTTGTCTTAAACCATTTCAAAGTCGGATTTTGAAATGATGTTATTGGTTGTTTGAAACTAATAGTTTGGAAGTTCAATTTCTCTTAAACTGGTTTGAGTATCATTTACTCTTTGTGATGAGATGCTGACTTAACCTTGCCAAATTTGAAAGCAATGCAACAAACAGCATTTTATGTAAACACCACATAATTACATGTGCAAATAAATAATCTTGAAGTATTAAAATTTGTAAATATTATATCAAGGGAGCTTGCAATTTCCTTTGATTCCATTATTATGGTATTAAATATAATATTGCATTTTGTTTAATGAAAGGCTTGTGGATTTACTTAATATGTTTCACAACCAACTGTGTAGAATAATGTACATTACAATGTAAGAATTTGTGTAAATTAAACTACAAAATGAAAGTGACACATGTTGTTGTGGTTATTTGTTGATTTCCTTGTTTTAGTGGGGAAAAATTTATGATATTTCTGGTCACTGTGAAAACAACACAATGCCTCAAAAGTGAATTTAATCACTGAGGTGATCGCTGAGTGATCGCTGAGAAAAAAAAAGAGTGCTTGCTGTGTGAACCAGAAACACTGGGGTTTAACCCGTTCTCTTTATATGATAATTGTCTGGCCGCTTTTATGTGCACCATCAATCCTCTAGTACAGGACCTACAGCTTGATGACCCATCGTATATGACAAAGCAAATATGGAAAAGTATCTTCAAGAATGTGCCATGTCAGGGACTTGTTGAACCAAACTCTGCTGATCAGAAACACCTATGCCCGAGTTCAGTGCTCTGAATCACTCAGCAACTACTACCACCATTGGTTGAAGGGTTATGTGTCTTGAAATTGAGGAAAATAAAGATGATGATGTTTTGAAGAACAATGAGGAGCGAAACTTTAGAGTGATGTTGAGAAATGTTATTTCCAAAGTTCAGGATATTTTTAGGGTTGTTAATCTAAATAGAACCAAAGTTGAAAAGCCTTGAAATTACAGTACAACACCATCTACCTATAGTTTTCAGGAAAATAAATCAGTTGACCAATTCCCCCCCCCCCCCAGAATTTTGCCAGAATAACATTTACTGAGGCCTACGAAATTGGATAGGCATATAACTTGATAATTAATTGCTTGTTGTTGAAATTTAAAAAGCCAGACAGATTCAACATTGTCTTCATGATTTCATAATCTTTTTCCACGATGATAATGAGATGTGAGATCAAACCATAGCAACTGAAATTGTTTGATAGAGCGCCCTCTATTGAAACAATGTGTTAAATTTTGTGTTGTCGTCGTTTATTGTATGATATGTGCCCGATTCTCTGGACGGACTTTTAACTGAAAAATCCGTAAGTGTCAACAATTTCGTATTACTTTTGCAATTACAAAGTACTTGATCATGACATCTAGTTTGTAAATAATCAATTGGGCTATTTTGTTTAAATGATTAACTTGCAGTTACGATTAGATCTCTGAGCTCGGTGTGTTTATTTTATGATGAATCATGCGAATGAAGGCAAGCACATCAAGTTGCATTTTTTACAGGAAGTCCAATGGTTTTTTTGAGGCAGTTAGGGAATGACAGTGTGATAAAAAGGAAAAGTTTCCGTACGGCGCCACCACTTTTTCATTCGATATGAAATAATATAGTATCTAATTTACCTCAATGAGATATCCCTTTTTGTAAAAATTAGTAAAAAAGTGGTGGCGCCAAACGGAAATTTATCAGGAAGAACAGTAAATGAAAGACAAATAAGTAGGAACTACAAACATGACAAACATGTCTGTTTTAGTGGCTAAAATTAAGTCCCAGAGCCATTTTATAACAATTTGTAATCAAGTAAAAAACTCCTTGTCATTTTAATGCCAATGAGTGTTTTATTTTTTGTTTGATATTTCCAGGATCGACAAGTCAAATTGATTAAACAGATCAAGCATCATGAGTAGCGATACATCATCAATATCTGAGCATCAGGGTCGGGTGACTGAAGCTCAGCTCCGCAGTCGTAATTTCCAACTTCGTGTCTCTACCCCGGACACCGATATCACTGAGCATCCCCAACAGCCTGACATCACCCTCTTCTGCGAAAAATGTGGATCATTTATTCTTCTTCGCCTGCTACAGGAGCATCGCAAGTACCATAGCGCCCTCCATGTCTTAGATTACAAGGATGCGAAAGGTCCAGACAGTGTGGCCTCGTTGCTGAAGCGCAGACAAGCCGTCCTGGGTAAGATGAAGAGCAGAGCTAAGGATGGTAAACCACTGTCTATGTCCCTCATGCAGAAGATCAACGATGCCTACGAACTTCTTAAGTCATACATGGAGGAGACTTATGAAGATCTAATCCAGACACGAGAGGTGGTTTTCCCAGAGTGTCGAGGGTTAGCTTTGAACTGCAGCGCCAAGTGTGCCAGGGCCGTTGGTATCTGTTCCCATGACAACCAGCGGTGGAAAAACAAAATGGAGGACACTAGAGTGTTTCAGGACTTCTTCGGTAATGACAAGGATAAGTGTTTCTTTGCCATATATGATGGCCACAATGGGCGCTTTGCGGGCGATGTAGCTGCAAATGACTTTCATCACTTCCTTCTCAACGAGATGACGAAATTTGATCCGGCGACTTCCTGTACATGCACCCTGAACCTCGCTGAACATAATGATCTCCTAGGCTATAATCTAGATCGGCCGCGACCCGTCATTCGCAAGAATAGCATTCGACATATTCTCCATGAGGAAAGTCAAAACATTATACAACAGATCATGCATACCTGTCAAGAGAACATGACAAAGCTAGATCTTAAAACAACCCAGCAACAATTGAAGAAAGAGACCAAGTCAAAAGTTATAAACAAACGCGAGAATGATCCGTTTGCTGAGAAGATGGAGATCGCTTTGAAGAATTCTTACCAGCTTGTAGATTATATTCTGTCATATGGGATTGATGAGCAGTCGCGTGTGCGTTGGAGCGGATGCTCTGCAGTGACTTGCGTCATCCAGAGGACCGGAGAGATGGAGGAGGATGGGAAAGATGAGGATTATGAGAAAGATGAGGAGGAGGAGGAGGGGGGTGATGGGGAGGAGCAGCCAAGGGAGCTTGGGGTGCTGTATGTTGCTAATGCAGGTATGAAATCATTGCAGAGGAATTTCACATCATTTCTTGGGTGCGATTTTGCAGTTGTAACCAATATCTGTTTCGTTTGAACTGGCCATTGGTTGCCATTGACCAAAACATTCAATTAGTTAATTTTCACAGATTTACGTTTAAAAACAAACTTTCCCATGTAACATCATGTAAAACTGTTTCTACCTCAACTGACTGATGGCCATGATAATTTCGGAATCCCGACAATAATTCATTTACTGTGCAATAGGCTACCTGAAATGAAATTTGTGACTACCTCAAATCTATCAGGGATGTGATTTCTCAGTTTTTAAATGGAAAATCGGAAAACCCCCACCCAAACAATTATTTTTTTGTTTAATTATATTTTATAACTAAGATCAAATCCTTAAGGAAGTAAAGATATTTAATGGAACACCCCAGATTGCTGAGTAAGGGTTTCAAAACTAGAGAGTAATGCATTAGCAGGCTTCTTACATGCAAGCTTTCTCGCTTGCAAGCTTTCACGCTTGCAAGCTTTCACGCTTGCAAGCTTTCACGCTTTGCACTCATACTCATACATGTAGTTCAGGTGTTTTTTCATCAGCCTATCACATCCCTGAATCTATAAACTAGCTGTTTAAAAATATAAGAATACGTTTTTGGTTCTGCTTACGATTTTCAGATTCAGTAAAAAGAAAATGAGGTGCATATTTTTGTTTTCATATTTATAAAAATGTTTTTATTTCAGTCTTATAATTTGAATTTTCCTTTTCATGCATGCAGGAAACACCCATGCTGTTCTCTGCCAGAACGGCAAAGCTATCAGACTAACAAGGAATCACACCCCACAATCTTCTCATGAACGAGCGCGGGTTTTAAGAGCCGGTAGCTCAGTCAAAGAGGGTGCTCACGGTGGCCGTGTAAACGGAGTGCTTGACACAACAAGAGGACTGGGTAACCATGGTGATCCGTTGCTCAAATCTGCCGTCCTGGCCGAGCCGCACACGCTCAGTATCACTCTCGACAGCCAATCAGAGTTCCTCATACTGGCATCCAATGGATTGTGGGAGGTTCTGTCTGAGCAAGAGGCCGTCTCATTGGTCAAGCAGTTGATGCCAGGTCAACAGGTTCATCAAATGCAACGACTGGTGAGTGACTCCTCTCTAAGGGACCTCTATGGAGTAGCAGAGTTGAATCTAGTGCCCTCTGTTGGCACTGATAATCAAGATCAGGAAGCACTCTCGGAAGGTGGTAGAGAAACTAATAATGAGAATGGTGTTCACTCCCATCCAACTGAAGGCAAATCACCCTCTAGAAACCAGGAAGACGGCCACAGAGAAATCAAGTCTGCAAATGGAGTGATTGATTCGGACTTGAAGCCAAGTCTCCCATTGCCAACTCAACAAACATCAGCGAGTGCGCCACCATTCATTGACGGCAGTGTAACTGAAGGTGATGCTCACGATGGTACCCCAAATACTCTCCCTTCTCCAAGATTCACCAGCATCAATTACCCAAGAGAGGATGATGACTCAAGTGACCAGACAGAGTTTGAGAGTATGATATCAGCGTTGATGGAGAATGATGATGGGAATGATGCGGATATTGAGACCTTGACGGAACTCCACACAATCTACGCTCAGTCCAGGCTTCAGGAGGTCGAACAAGGCAACCCAACAAAGCTAGAGATGTATAGGAACCTTGCTCAACAGATGAGCGAGAGACTTGTACAGAGTGCTCTATTGGCTGGCTCTAGGGATAATGTCACTGTGTTGATCGTTCTTCTACCTGGCTGTAAATTATAACTGTTAACAGAGCTGTTTGACTTACCAATGATTTATTTGCAATATTTCTTCAAGAAGACATACTGTGATGTATATAAGAAGAATTTTGAATGACAGACACTGGAAGTGAACGTTAGTTTGAACTATGAAGTGATAAATGATTTGAACCAACTATTTGGTCAGGTACCAAGAAGACTATTTGACAAATGATATAAAGGGACCAACTGACCAGTCAAAGGAAATAAAGTTGCTAGGGGAACTAAATTAATTTCAGAAAGTATTTTAAGGTTACCAGTATGACGAGTAATGACTTTGTACAATCATTTCAGAGTTACAAGATCGCTGTGACTGCCTACCGTAATAACATCTGAACAACAGTAAATTCCTCAGGAATGTTGTTCTACGAGGACAGCAAAACAAACGAAACACAAAGTGAGATTCGAGACTTCAGAAAGTATTCTTTATAAGCAGAGCCTCTTTGTTTATTACAGCGTTCTTTATCAATGAGGGTTCTGGGACTGGCCAGTGGCCAAACATCTCTTAATAACTGAATGCCGACATTTTTAAAGCCCTATTCTCTGGTGAAGCTCCACTTTCAAAGTGCTGCGTATGAACAAAAAGTAGCTAAGCAAAACAAAATTACGCTTACCAGAATAAGGACAACATCCAAAACATGTCACGCACCATTTGGAAGCCTGCTCATTTCTGCTGGGCAGAAAATTGTAGTTTTCTGCCTGGGGCCAATTTCACAAACCAACATTCCTCTCAAGAAAAGTTGTCAGTAACGAGACAGTAGTGTCAGTTGTGCGACTGGCAGTGTGACATCACACTTTGCGTAGTCATTCAGATTGATAAAGGTCTTAAGATCATGTAAAAATAAATGGGCCTTGGTCTTTGAAAAGAAACTTGAATTTAATGGTTAAAAGGAGAGAGTTTTAGGTCTTTAACTAAATACTGATATCAGGCCAAAGACAACCAATACAAACCATACCACACCAAAGATTTAATAATTAATCAGTTTTTAATACAATACAGTTATCATTTTTATTTTATTTTAAGTTCAAAGCTACAATATTATTCCAACATTATGCAGTGTTTTTTTATTTTCATACTTTATATCTAGCGATTACTTGAATATAATAAACCTGTACATATTACCATTCACTTAGGATACTGTCCATATTATGGTAATACCTAGATCAGCCCAAATATTTCTCATTTCTTTTTCTTTTTTAAACCAAGAGATTACTCAAATTGATTTCTCGTCTTTGTGCTGAAACTTGATGCGCAACGGTCAGCCATCTTGGTCAAGTACCCAGTTTCCACATAGGTGTAAAGGGGATACTTCAGTCAACAAGCACCATACTATTTTGGGGTTACTTCCTCATTATGACTGACAATGTTTTCTGTGTTGGACAGTCATGGGCAAGTTCGAGCGGCGACCATTTGTCACCCATAGTCAATGTTCCACGGTAACCTATGCATTCAATACATCATGGGTACCTGGCAAAGTCCTCCAAAGGATGACTTTGGCCCCTTGCTCAAACTTGACCCAAGATGGTACTAGTATGCAAGAAGGTCTGTACAGATCTAGTTATCTACCAACCATTGCATTTATACAGCCAAACACCTTATACAATAAACGGATGGGAAAATGTAAAATCATACTTTTGTTATAGTTTGATAGATTGATTTTGTGATTATTTAATTCATTATTAGGGTCAAATGGTATAAACAAGAATTTGTATTTTATTTATATACATGTTGGTGAACATTTCACATAAACATGATAAAGTATTTAACATTGTTAATGTGTTAACAGAGTTCTATAGCTTTCGGAATTCAATGTGGGGCATGCGAAATTAATCATGCACCCAATCACAAACTTATCAAAATAAAGTGTTAACTTTTAAGTGTTGGTTGTTTTGTCAGATGTTAATCTAAGCAGTTGGGATTTTGAAATATTAGTTAAAATACATTATAAAATGTCCACAAACCGTAACTTGATTACACGCATTATAATAAAAAATCCAACCCAGATTTGTGGAGACATTTAAAACAAACAAAAAAGGCAAACATCAAATTAAGACGAGGCGGTTCTTTGATAAAAGTGTGGTCTCAATGACCTTCGGTCAAACTTATGGTTTATCCCAATTAATAAACAAACGCCAGCATAAGTAAATGCTCCGATATTTCTTGTTTTCAAACATGAAGTTCGCATCCAAGAAATGGGCAAGCATTAAATGCCAAGTGAGGACCCTGAGAACAAGAGGTCCACATTAGGTAATCAAAACAATGTGGACTTACGCATGTGCACACAGTGTTTTCTCAAGTGTTGATGAATATATTTTTAGAACAAAATGTTCGCAGAGTTTATATAGCATAGAGCTGTGTGTGTAGAAGGCATGCACATTATATTTTAACCCTCCTACTGATTAACCATTCACATGAATGTTTTAAAAAGATAAACGCACTAAACCAGCCAGCAGTAGGATACAGTGAATGCATCTACATGTACACGTTATACAGATATACTTCTGTCATTTGTTTTCTTCTATTTTACAGTCTGCGCAGTTGGTTAACTCAAAGAAAAATTGACTGGAGTGGGGTTTGAACCAGCGAGCTCTGGATTAACGAACAGGCACTTTACTAACTGAGCTATCCAGCCCTATGTGTTGGTGATCTCCCATAACTTGTAACCGATAAACATTGATGCGTTTCTAGTGCGAAACATCAAAACCAATAAACTGCTGGTTGTTTTTTCTCTTTAGGTTAATCTATAACTTGATGGTACTGCCAACTATTCAGCATACAAAAAGAAAGAGAAAAAAAGGTGCAAACTTGCCAGTGGTTAATACAGACAGCGGTGTTACAATGCAAAGCCCAACTTCCTGGCTTAAATGTGGTGGGAATAACGAGCTAGGGCTTGTGCCCATGTAGCTGGTCCATACATGGTCGGTAGAAAAGTTTGATTTATTGAACTTGTTCAAAACGATGCCTTGAGAAATGGTAGACGTGCCTATTTGTAATTGCAATGAAAGAGGAAATGGCCAACCACACTTTGTACATTGTTTATTTCTGGCACCATTTTTACAACAAAAAGAGGAAATCAAATCCCCCCCCTTTCTTAATGATCACAATCAGCTGTTTCACTTGTCATGGCCACATTATCGTACAATTTATTGCATATAAAACAAACAAAAAGTAACAAGAAAACTACCCATCAAATGAATAAACCTTTGTTAAATTATCTACATTAGCGAAAGTTTGCGTTTTGGAAACTTTAATTGGATGACCAATACTTCAGGAAAAAAATCAATAAATTTTAGCATAGGATGACATTGATAATTAGACATCTACAACTGAAAGGCTTAAAAGGAATTAACACTATTTTGTTTATTTATTTTGCACAGGATTACAATGGTAGAGAATACAGGTGTTATTCAGAGCTTGTGGTAATATAAAAAACACATTCTCACATGATTAGCTTCTAGTAGATACATCAAAGTAATGTTCCAGTGAATGCTACTTTGTAGGTGCATTAAAAAAGGGGCTAGAGCCTGACAACAACCTACAATCCTATTTGAGTTTTGGTGGACATATTACAATTGTAGTTTGGTTTGGGTAAATCAGTTTGTAACCCAAACAAAATGGTGTTCTAAGGTGTTTGCCATGTCTCAAGAAGGCTTACTGACCCATTGTATCTAGCCCTTATAGAACGTCACGTCTCCGACGGGCTACCAGGGCTACCCTTGTGCCATCATCACATGCGGCTAGTGGCACACTCGCCATTTTGGGAGTCAATTCATAAACTGGTAAATGCTATGCTCCTAAAATGCGCATTACACTTGAAACACACCGGGACATTGACCAGCAAAATAGCGCAACCAAGATTCTTGTAGTGATGGCTAGTCCCAAGAAAAGAAGAGAAGAAAAAAAAAAAAAAAAAAAAAAACGCACCATAAAACCCCAAAATCTGCTGATAACCAAATCACATATATTTTTTAATAATAATGACAATTGGAAGAATCCACTAGGGATTTGAGGGTATTTTTAGGTCAACAGATTTGTGAAATAATATCATACAAGAAAATGTGTACTATAACAGTTTTCAGTTTTCCATCAACCATCTCTGCTTCATTTTTCGGTAAAACCGCCGATATTTCTAGGGATACATATAAAAACCCTATATTAAACTTTCTTGAATCATTTTTAGCGTTGGCGCGTTCACATGGAGCATCAACTGCTCAAACATTCATCTTTATCAAATTGAATACTATATACGATTCTTATCATCGCCATTTACAATGTGCTGACTGCAACATTTCTTTGCCTTTACAAGAGCCAGCTTTTAGTTTTTTTAAACAAAGATTTCTCATGATTAAAGTAAATTTACATGGCGATTAATTACTAACAGTAGATACACAAATATATTAAACGCAGTTCTACCAACAACATACAAAGTATCCATCCATCCTTTTTTTTTTTTTTTTTTTCAAATGTTTTGTACAGTTTGAGAATCTTTTTTTTGAGTTCTCATTTTTTGTATAACAAGAATGATGAGTTTGACATTTGTCAGGGCTAGAGTCGGACAAATCATCTCTTTCAATTTGACGGGAGAAAATAATACAAATGTGTAATCTGAAGAGTATTGGCTTTTAAAAAAATCTCAAATACAAAGTCATGTGGTGTTTTCACAAAAGAAAGAAGAAAAAATCAAGTACTTTCATACATGAAGTTCACTTTGTTTCACAAGACATGTAGATGGCAAACTTGTATGCAGTCGGCCTTGCCACCATGGGCAGCGCGTCATAACGATACCTCTTGTCACTAACCCATGGAAGAAAGGCGCTTAAAATCAACAATGATTGGCTTATCAAACGTGTTTGCTCAGCGCTTGTGATTTGGTTTCTGAGTGCTTGTACCGTGCTTAGTACTCGTGTGACAAAATGCATGTATTTCGACACAAGACATTTCAACTGAAGCATGTTTTTATGGTCCTCCTAAACTGCATAGAGCTAGACGTATCACAAGATCCAAAAAGAGAGGAGGCCAGTTGCTTTAAGACATAATGCATGATGCATCTTTTGAACCCAAACTGCAATACAGTTAGATGCATCGCAGCGCGCTGTACCTACGTCTCTTAACACTGAGTGGATTAACCACACGGCTAATTACAATAACCAATATATTTGGATACTTAGAGTCTACACTTCCAGGGGTTATGGCCGAGCAAGGCTATCTGGGAAAGATTGTATTTGTACATCACTGGGAATGACGTTGACATGCTGTACACACATCTTTTAGGCAACCATGACAAAAGCCTGTTCCCCCATCCTGCTTTACGTGGATTTATAATGTCTGTAGTCAGTAATCATGACCAACTCCTAGAGCTAGCAAAGCTAAATGAAATTTTTTTTTTTTAAATGAAATTTCTTAAAAATTAATTGTTGGTACAACACAGGTTCATGAACCCTGAAGAAATTGTCCAGTTTATCTATGATTAAAAACTAATGGAACAAGAAGAATGTAATATTTATACGTTGTGATACGATGTAAATTATCCCTTTATGAAAGATGCGTATGTTTTTCATGAGCTTCTTTTCTGGGTAGTCTTCAATTGATACGTCACACCATAAACTATTTTTTGTTTTCCTTTATACCATAGGTCCTTTTTGTTGGAAAGCAGTTTGCAACAGTTAATTCTGTTTACTTTTTGTTTTTATTTACTTTAAAAACTGTAGGTTTTTGGCTTGATTTAGTCATTTTATGTAGCAAGTGTTCTGATACCTGTAACCAATTTGATTTGGATTCAAATAAAATTTGTGTCTACACATGAAGTAAAATCAGATTTGCTAAGACATGGTAAGCCCTTGAAGGATTGGGAGGGAGAGAAAAGAATTACGGAATGAACCCCTCAAGCGCGCTGCTCGGGAACACGACACAAGGCGTGATATCAACAATAGAACCCCATCAATATGGTCACTGAGTCTACCCGTTACGGTTACCACAACGCAACACTCAGACAGTATGTTACCGTGACTCTTGTAACTGTGACATAACCATTTTGGTGTCTGTATTAAATATTCACGCATATCATCAAATGGGTATCAATTGTTAATCTGGCATGATTACGAATAACAAAATAAACATCACGTCCCCCTTCCCTGACTCCGCCCTCACCATTCCCGTTATCCCGCTGATTTGTGGTGTGTGTGTTTTTAAATTTTTATACAGAGCAATTTTTATAGATTGAAGTTTTCATTTGCAACAACCCCCCGATGATGGTTGTTGGTTTTCTGTAAGATCAACTCCTCCTCTGCCTGCTTGCCGTTGGGATGAACCAGCTCCGGCACCTTGTTCGCTCTTCGGAAGCTTTTTGGCTGTAACAATGAAAAAAATAGAAACAGAGTTTCAAAATTAGGTGAGGTTTGCGGTAGCACCATGAGAATCTTTTAGTAGTGTAGGTTCCAAGTAGAACCGGATGTTGACAACTCAATATTTCCACCAGTAAGCTCTGATTGTCTTGATCGAACTCCAACCTTGCAAACTTTCAAATACTACTTAGCATTTCAAAATACAAAAGTTGGTACCTTTCACTGTGTTACTCGTTAGTTCAACTCAATTCAATTTAGTTCAAATTTGGTTTATTATATACAAAAATACATCGCCAAATAAAAATTAAAAGGACTTAGGAAATTTGGTTTACAATATAAAATAACATTAAACATTTATGTACAAGTATATCATATTAAATACAATATAAAAAATATTACTTGAGTTTAACAGACAAACAGAAATTGGGAAAGCAGCATTTTAAAAAAGAAAATCACCAAAAACTGGTGGAAATAAAATTAAAAAGGAAACAAAGGCAATTTAAAAACAATGCATAGACGTTCTGGAGGCAATGGAGATTACTGACAGGAGGTTAGCTGACAGGATCTGATTGCTGACCACGAGGACAATATTCAAAAGACAAACTTTACCTATTGCCAAGAATATGTCGTTTACGTTCATCGCTGTTTTAGCTGACGTTTCCATGAACAACAAACTGTTCTCTTCTGCATATGCATGTGCTTCCTGAAATAACAAGAAATAAATGTACAAACATCAGCCTCAAATCATGTAAGAATAAAATAGCATTCTATTCTGCATATGCATGTGCTTCCTGAAATAACACAACATAATGTACGAACATCAGCTTCAAATCATGCAAGTGCAATAGAATGACGTAGATTCCCTTTTGACCTCTAGGTGAGCTACTACTTCAGACTCATCAGAATCATGAGTACACAATCACCACACAGTCTAAAGCCTTGTCAAGAGGCTAATGAAACTGTAGATTATGACTTTATGCAATAGCTTTGAGAGTTTAACAATAAGATGATTAAATATAATACTCCAGTAACACCTATTAATTCGTTGCAGTACCTGCTGCTATCACATAGGATTCAAACTGCCTATAGCCATTGGTCAAGCTCAGTGGTCTAATGGTAAGACATCTGCTCTAGCATTGCAAAGGTCTTGGTTTTAAATCTCACCCGAGTGATTTACCTGTGGAATTTTGTTTCACATAGTCGGGAAAGTACTGAGTATACGGTGCTTAAAGACCGAGTTATAGACGGTCGCGTGATGGTCGGGCGTCGGAAATCTTGACGCGCGATCATAAAAAGACATGGTTTTTAGGCCTCAGTCTTAGGATTGCGCGAAAGATTTCCGTCGCGCGACCATCGCGCGACTGACTATAAACCGGCCTTTTTACACATCAGTAAAAGGGTACAACAAAATTATATTGAAAATGCTCTATTCTTACCTCGTACTCTACCATCCTCTTGTTAGCCAAGTCTGCTTTGTTACCAGCTAATGCTATGACTATGTTGGGACTTGCTTGCCGCTGTAGCTCTTTTACCCATGTCTTTGCTCGTGCAAATGTGTCCTGATACAAACAAATAATCAGTTCTAAAATAATTAATAATTGTGCTTCCTATTACATAATAAACAACATCTAAGTTCAAACGTTAAACTATATCATTGAAACATCCTCTGTAAACTGTATGAATGACATAATAGTAAAAACAATAATTGATATGCTAAAAAAACAGCTATTAAAAGTACGTTTACAATTAACAATAAAATGCAAAATAATATGAGAGGTTTTGCGCTGACGACACCTTAGTACTTAAATCTCTCCGTTGAGTAGGTGTGGTTTTACAGGATCCTGGATCCTAGTATGACAGTCCTTCAGAACCATGCATACTCAACAGAGAGCTTTTATTATTAAATGGTGTCAACGCAAAACTTGTTTTAAATGTTTGTCTTTCTATCAAAATAAAAAACTTCCAAGTGTAATTCAATTCCTAATAATTAAATATACAAAGCTGTAGGCCTATTGTTACATTATACTACAATGATTTACAAAACAAAAATGCAGTTTAGTAAAGACATCATAGATTATGATCATCATAGACTACGTTCACTGGGCCTGCTTTGAAAAGAGAGAATAAGAGTAGAAAACAAAAACAAAGTTACATTCAATACAAAAAATGTAATTTCCATCAGTCACAAGCATGCATGAACAATGTACAAAGCAACAAAAATACCAATAATGATGTAAAAAACAACAACAGTAAATGCAAAACAGCAGCAAATCTTTGGTAAGATGAGGTTAAAGTTTACAAGAAGTCTACAAGAAACAGGGCTGTACAAAGAAGAAGGAAAGACAAAAATAAAACTACCAGCACCACACCACGCAAGCCAACTTTACTGTTACAGGGGTGTGATTGGACAAATGTAAACAATTCTGACAACTTGCTTGTTGGTCTAGGTTCCCATTATTCTAGACCTGGAACCTCCCAGATATGTTCAAGCTGAGGAGGCTTGCACACTCAGTACATCACCACAAATACTAAACTTCAGGTTTGGATTGATCTTTCTCCTTTGGTGATTGCTTTTAAATGTTCTAAACACTTGCAAAGGTTAACAGAGATTTGGAAATAATCCCTACATGGCAAACAACTCTTGATAAATCACAAGGCTTCTGTTGGACTTACTTGGTTTGTAATGTCATAGACAACAATGGCTGCTTGCGCTCCTCTGTAGTACATTGGTGCCAGGCTGTGGTATCTCTCCTGACCCGCTGTGTCCCATATTTCAAATTTAACTGTTGTATCATCTAAGCAGACAGTCTGTGTCAGAAACGCGGCTGGAGAGGAAGAAAAAAAAAAAGGAAAATACAATTGAAATAATCATACTCAAAAACTTGTTTTGGGTGATCAAAATTCAAGTTGACCGAGATTCAAATAAAAAAGAGAAAAAGAAGAGTTAAGAAGGACAAGTGTTTAATCTTCTGAGGAGATTGTAATGGCTTTGTGAAGGCAACTGAATGTGAACAGAATTTTCCCTTAACAGTGTCCCATTGGCCATGACAGTTAAAACACTTGAGGACCTGTCAAACTACACTCCAAGTGGTCCGGATGGCTGGTTCAATGATGAAAAGCGATCCGTATTTAATATGCAGACTAGGTAATGGACTAGTGAAATGACAAGCTAACTAGTCCTGCTAGCCAGCCACTGAACAAATTAAGGGACAAACCGTGGTAAACATTCACTGTTGTCATTCAATTTAATTGCAATATTTCATTACATTAGATTTATAGCACCATTGACCCATGAAAATTTTCAATCGATTTGTTTACAACCTACAATTTGTCATTAAATAAAAACATGACGTTTCTTTTCTTGTTCACTTAACCCCAATTCATTTATTATTCAACACCCAGCATATAAATATGTCGAGTAACGAAAATCAATATTTGCAAATAACAATAACACTACAACGGTCTAGTTCCTGCCACTCAAAACCCCTTTATGAAATCAGCAGGCCTTTAGGGGGCGAGTACCATGCTCCCTGATCATGGCGTGTCTTTTATAAGCGCTGGGTCAATATTCACTGCCTACAGTCTTTCTATAGTGTAGGTTATAAACGCAACACATAAATGCAGGCAAAATAGCATCGATCGGGGACCGTGCAAATAACGCTGAAGTGATCAAGATGGACTAGAAGCCTTGGGTGATCCCTCCCTCCATATTGAATGATGGCTTCCTCATGAGAGGGACATCTTTCAATTCCAAGCAGCGTCCAAGATTGTATCTGAGACAGATGCATCTTGATTCTCAAGCTAACATTATCATACTCAGCATAGTGCATGCCAACGTGACGTTGAGTGCGCACATGTGTTTATCTAGCATTGATGCTGCTGTACGACGTGCACTGACTGAGCCATTTCATTATGACATTATATACATCGTAGACCTTGGATACCTGGACAGTGTCTGTATATGTAATTGAAACTGTGGTGCGGATAATGAATTATCCAGCTCACAGTTTGGGCGCTGTTATTAAAACGTGACCCCAAGGAATACTTGGATGTAAATGTGATTTGAAGGGACGCTTGGCTCCATATAGTAAAGAAGGGTTGGGTAGGAGCTTACAATATTGTAGACTGCAGTTGTTGTTGTCCATGATTGTTGCCCAACAATTAAATATGCTTCAAACAAACAATAAACTTACAATTTTTGGCCATGATTTTGCCTGACAACTAAAGATGCTTTAAACAATCAAAAACTTCTCAGAAAGAGGTCTGTGGTCTGTTGATTTGAATTCCATTGCTAGGAGCTACCACAACAAGATCAATACTACTTGGGACTCTCCCCCAACTACACTGAAGCGTATCAGCAAAGCCAATCACAAGGAAGCGTATCAGAAGTGCCAATATGTGCAAATTTTTTGAAGATTCGCAAGTGGTTTTGTTATTTTTATTTTACAAAAAATAACAACCAAACATCCACAAAGTTTGGTCCAGAATGGCTCGAGTTTTGAAAAACCTGGGGAACATCCTGATGTTTACGTTTGAAATTGAATACAGAAAAGAATTCTGTCAACATTCGCACTATGTAAATTATTTCAAAACTATATCTATAGGAGCATGAAATAGCAGCTGATAAAACAGTACATTCATGGCAACTTGTTTCATGTGTGCTGAATTGTTTGTCAACAATATCATGTGACCTTGACCTGTGACCTACTTTCTTTGTAGACGGGAGAAAGGGGGTCACTGTAAAGTCAGTGTACATTAAAGCCCATATAAATAGAAACCTATTCAGGAAGTGTTATTGGACACTGCTAACATTGTAACAATGATTCATGCGATCTGTAATCTATATAATCTACTCTCAGTGTTTAAGTATTTATGTATTGTTTAGGAGTGGAAACATTACTTTTTCCCTTTTATTAATAATGCTTATATTGACATTGGTAATTGCGAAACAATTCAACTAATATGCAACGTGTACAATCCATGTACAGAAAACTGTTTCTACCCATGCTAACTCTGATCCACTTAAATAAAATCAATGTAGTTCTTTTTTTTATTTTTGTGCTGTTTATACAGACCTGATAATTGATGGAGGTAAATAGAGGCAGTTGCTTCCATGCGTGTGGTGATTGGCGCGCGAGGGGTGCCCCTTAATATGTTCTTGAGGAAGTTCAACATTTCCTCATATAGAGGTGCACTTTATTAAGGACAATTTGCCTTGCCCTAACAAGAACAAAGTATCAGACATGCTAATGCTAAGTATACATACTGTGTACATAGTACAACATGACACCTGAGTCTGGCAAATCCAAACCAAATCCAGCCTACATGTTTTGTTTGTATTTGAGCTACCGACGTCAACAATAAACGTATGATCTAGAATCACACTCAACCAGAAAGTACATTTCCTGGTAAAACGGTTCCCTGTTTAAATTATGCTTGGGGCAATACGTGGATTGGCTTTTCAGTCCACTGCCTGACTGCGTGGGTTTTCCCTTGAATAATTCTCTTGGGTTTTCCTCCAACATCTAAAACTAAAACGTCCCTTCCTATCTCCTGTCAATTGGGTTAGTGGCTAGTGCAGTGATTAAGTTCGCTTCCCTGAGAGTCATTGGCTTCACAGCAAGAATTAATTAAATGAAATTAAACAAAAAGGGCTATGTTTAAAGGCAAAATACACTTTCTATCAGATACAATACTTTAGTGGTTTGTATGGGAGGATGGGTCCCCCTTGCTGAAGATTGCTTTCTATCCTGTCCGAATTCAGTACAAAAGCAGAATGGCACATTTTTCTCAGCATAGGTTCTGCTCAACCACAAATAACAGTGAGGATTTTTAAACAGCGGTGAAAGGCCAAGGTTCAGTTCACCAACGGTGATGTGTGGTTAACACTGAACTCTGAAACTCACCAGATTTATCAGATTATGGAGGTCATGGCAATGAGGGTTATTGAAATGGTTACGGAGTGGAACAAATGCATTGGTTCCATAAAATTAATTGAAACAATGGAACGGGCATCTGGACATTTTAGTCTAATTATGGTTGCATATTTTATCTCTGTCTGACTGTCATAGAAGGCACATGTGCTATTAAAAAAACCCAGAACAAAATGGTGATTAAAATGGCTAGCACACAAACTGCTGAATATTCAACAGCAGGGGTCATGAGTCTGTCAACCAGGTCAACCATGCCTGAGACATAACACATAAACTACATATGTACATGGTTACATGATCAACATTTAACGTGTTGTTTTTAATTTCTGTTGATGACAACAACAACAGCATCACTATAAATATAAGCCATCAATCTTTACTGGTTGTTGCCTGTGTAGCTGTACTGGTACAATATGTACATGTACATGATGATGTACATAAATGTAATGTACATGTATTCCCATGTGAATGATGAGTCAGGTGTGTTATTTCCAAAAGGTCAATAAATAATTGGTAATTCATTTATCAACCAATATTAGAATGATAAACTTGCTACTACTCGGGCAAAACAAATCTAATTGATGCAATCCAATAAGCCAATTAAATGATCAATCATGGCTCTTAACTTTTGCAGGGAGAAGGTTTACACACATCAATATTTGTGTTATTTAAAATTCATCTTTAATGTTAACAACATGCTTTTAATGAATACCATTGGAAACAGAGAGAGATTACCTCTGAACATGAGAATTGAATATTGTGCATACATGCTAATTGATCATTGAAAGGATAACATGGCTGCACCTAGAAACAGCAGCTGACAATCAAACTGTAGCACAACACTTAGCCTAGATTTGTTAAGTTCCAGAGGTGGTGGTTGTGCTTTTTACTGCACTCTGCTACCTTTGGTACACTCTCTTGAATGCATAGTAGGCCCATGCCACAAAGAGACACAGGAGACTGAAGTCTACAGAACAAGACTGAAGTCTACAGTACAGATACATACTTTTGTACACAAGCCATGCCTATTTTTTTGCTTGCTGTGCATTTAAAAAAAGTCATTAGATACATTTATATTTCATGGGATACTTGGCTAATGCCAATGTCTTTTTCTGAAACCACATGTACACCTGGGTGTTTTTACTCTCTCAAATTTTCTGGCTTTTCTACCCTGACTGTTTTGACAATCTAGAATAATACAATGTTCAATTGATTTTGATGTTTGCATATAATTATGGTACTCAGCCTGTAGGTTTTGAGTCACTGCATGGCAAGGTATTAATATGCTATTTGGTTTGTGCCATAACAATCATGTGATAATATCTACTTTGTTGTGCAGACCGGGTCCAATTCCATGGCTCTGCTTACCAAAGCAAATAATCTGCACAGGCAGGAGCAGGGATTTCCACGCTTTACATGATACGTACATATCTCAAGTGTATTTCACAGGCTAGCAGGTAATTTTTGCTTGTGAGCGTGCGTACTAGTAACTAGGCATTCTTTGCTTACACAGCTAACGCAAAAAGTTGTCGCTTGCACAGTAAGCAGAGAATGGTAATCACAAACACAGAATTCTAGTGGAAATCGCGGCGGACCAGTTGAAACACCTTGCCAACTGGTCCGGCTGACCAGTCAAAAATATCAGCAGCGGTACTACAGAACTATGACTATTTTTAAAACTATTTTTAGGCTCGAATAAAACGTAAAAACATTCACTCAAGGTTTGGATAAAACGTAAAAAAATCACTCGAAGTGCCGCAGAACGCTGGCAAACTTCCGACGATCACGCATACACAGCGCAAAATCCCATCATGCAACGCAAAGGCTTGTAGTCTTCGTATTAGTTCACGTGTGGCAAAAAGTTTAAGAAACATTGAATGCTAGAGGGCGTTTCAGAATATTCGATAGCGTGAGAATAGACGCCCTCTATTGGTGTAAGTACGCGATAGCTTACAAAACTAGCTTCAACCGCCTTGACAAAAGACCACAAAGCAAAACACATTCTGTCAGCAGCATGGTCGTCAACGAAGCAGATTGCTGTGTGGGAATAAAAGTCTAGCGTGTTTACGAAAAACGAGCGAGACGGTGAGGCTTCATTCAACAAAAATTACCATGTTAGGATACTCTGGATGAGCAAAAAGTAGTATTTAATTATTTAATTGTGTTTAGTAAGGTTCTTCTGTCCTGATTTTGCGTAATTTTGTTGTTATTTGGGGCTTGTTTTTTTTGCGGGCGATTGGTGGGCGATCTAGTTTATTGTTCCAATCCATGGTTTTATTGGTCACATATAAAGCGCGGTTGTTTGGGTTTTTTTTGCGGGTTGATTTCAAGAAAGACTTGGGTTCTAGAATGCAATCATGTGTTAAGGCGCAGTTGTTTTTGCTGCTTTTAAAAACGTTTTTTAAATGAAAATTTTGTTCACAAAACAGACGCCGGCACCGACCATTCCATACACATAAATGTAAAAAATACAGTTAAACTCATTTGCTTCTTCATGGATGTTGCAACTATTTTGATGTCTACTTTTTGTTTTCTGGACGAAGGTGGGAAGATTTTGGGAACTTCGGTACCGGTTTATGAATACTTATTAAAACTACAATAATAGGCAATGTTTACACATAATAAAATAACTTGAGCGATCGCACGTAACCCTCCCCCACCGTAGATTTGAAGGCAATACATAAAAAGTTAATGATATTTTAACAGTTGGTTTTAAAGTGGTTTTTTTTTTTTGTAAAAACTTTTTCCTTTTTTTTTTCATAAAAAAGTTCTTCTTACTTGGGAATACTTCGATGTCGAGTGCTTACAATAAACCATGGACTAAAAAACTACCTAAATAAAGATCATATTAAATTTTCCAATTTGCTCTGACAAATAATTTGACCTGTTTTTAAATTAATTTTAATAACATTATTGTTATTACATTTTTAAAGAAAAAATACTCTCAAATTAATGAGCCCCCCTTACGAACACAATAACTTGGTACACATAAATAAAGTATGGCTTCCAGTGCAGTTAAGTTGACGTTGCAATTCATGTTGAATTTAGAAATAGCGACGATCGGAAATCGAGTACAGCAGTATACTATTAGTTTAAAAAAAATTGACGGACCAGTCAAAAACCTGGCGGACCAGTGAAGAATCAAGCCAACTGGTCCTGCTGGCCAGTTAAAAAAAAAGTTAAGGGCAACCCCTGAGAGCTGTTATGTTAGAGCTTCTAATATTTGTATTCTGGAGTGGAGAGAAGAGTGAACTTGGTAGTTCTGAAAAGAACTGTCCTGCTGTTTATGTACAACCTAATGTAAGGGTCAACAGTTTTGTGGAGACCTCAGGATAGTCCACAAATCCCACATATATTTTTGAGATTTAAACTAAAAATACATGTAATACCATGATATTTGGCCCAAGTATGAAAACAAAACTATATTATTTTTTATTGAGTTAAAAAGCTGGTCTATTGTATTGTACAGTATGGTATTATAGGCTTTATAATAATATTGAAAACAATTCTTCTGAGGGTAACCAAATCAGAAATCAGACAGAAGTAGGAGGAATATTATGGCTGCTTTGATTATAATCTGCAGGGCGTCTAAAAGTGCTCAAATGACAGGTATGCACAGCTTTCTATGAATTAAGAGGCCTACTTATGTTTAGTTCCAATCTTCAAAACAAAGGACACCTGATTGATAAAGGGATTAAAAACAACAAACATCAATCACATTGCGACTGACCACCTTCATGTATTCAATACCCTTAATTACCTTGAATTATTTATAACATGTTGTTCTTAATTGTATTTCATTAACAAGAATCAGCCTTGTTGTCATTCCTGCCTTAGTCAGATTGGAGTCAGTTGTTAAAGGGAAGTAAAACAACAGGAATTTAAGGTCTGTAAGACTTTGAAAGGCGTGGCAATACGTACAAGATATATAATACTGATCTACATGTAGTATCTCTTTAAAAACAATTATTTTGGTTTCATACAGACACGTCTTGTAAATAATATTCTTTCACTGCTTTCAAGTTAAACTATATAATGTCTGCGATGACGCAAACAATGTTTCATTTTAAAAAAAGGCGAATTTCAGAAATCATGTTGTACAAGGCAATTTAACACATTTTAGCAGACAGTTCAGGGAACGATTTCATTCAGCAGTTAAGCATAGCAAATACTAAATGCTAAATAACAATAATTTGGGGTAGCTATTGACACTTTTTGTTATAGCATTTTACTGTACAAGGAAAAATTGGTCCCTACAGTTACGACAAGTGTTTTGGAATACAGTTTCCCCCAGTGTGCAGTAATTGCCATGCATGTGGAAATATAAGTTTCCTTAAAAAGAATCCTTTAAAAATATATATATATATATATAAGCCTGGACGATATGACGATAATATCGTCACGATACGATATTGAAAACAATATTGCCAATATCGATGTTGGTTTTGAATTTATCGAAAAATCGTCTCAAAACAAAATTTGTTATCTCAGAATTTAAGGTCTGTGAATAATGCTAGTACTACATGCACTTTGCACTTTGATTTTGGGTTGAACAAAGACAAAATTACTAGAGCGAGACTTGAACCTGCAACAAGGGATCATACTAGCACTAGACAACATCAAATATTTTGACTGGTGATATATATCATTGGTTAATATCGCCAATATGATGATTTATGGCAAACATTTTTGAAAAAGAAAGTAACCTCTGGAATAACAATGACACGATCTAACGTGGAACAAACAGTTTACTGCAGGGAGGAAATTAAATAAATAAACAAGACACAAGCGTAAATGGAAATAAACCACAAAGACACCACTTAATTCACACGAACACAAAACAGCTTACATATAAAAAATATTGTTCTTGCCACTTCTGACTCAATTTATTCATGGTTTGTACATGGTGTCAACCTCAACGGTTGGAAGTTGCGATCTCCTGAAGCGTGCCTTAATTTTGATACGTTTCTTCACTGAAAACCAACTATTTTGTCCTTCCAAGTCACTCATATTGGCATAAAGAGAATGTGACATAAACACTTGCTGTGATTGCTTGAGGGAATTTCCCCATGCGGCTTCTCTCCCACGAACTTGTCGATAGCATGCTAGGTGGCGGCGGGATGAGATTGAGGGATGGGTATTTTTTGAATGGCAGTGCTGATGAAAAGCATGGCATCATAAACATTCCCACTGATTGAGTGAAGGATTCAACACATTTTGAATAACCACCAATGAAGAATATTGACAAGAGACCTGGAAACAATTCATGCTTACCGTGGAATTCTGTGCTCATATGACAAATAGAATCATGCAATTTGCTTCATAAGCATGGCATACTGTGCTAAGCAGGTATTGACTGACCCATTTAAACCCTTACCATTAGACTAACTTTTAATCAACAGTGCTATCATGTGGGTTACGGTGCAAGAAGCTGGGGCCAGGGGTCTTATTTATTATTACTTATTATTATTATGTCATCTAAACATTTAAGTAATTTGAACCAAAGGTTTCCGTAAAGTGTCTGAATATGCTTGTCTAATTAACAAGCAAGTGCCAGACAAAACTGTCAAAGTGTACATCAGCATTCTGCCTTGGTGTCCGCTAGCAAGAGGCAAGTAAAAACACCTGAAGCTCAGTCAAAAATCTCTCAAAGCAGTCTTGCTGGCATGGTCAGTGTTCAGGTGTTGATCAACATCCCTAGTACATATGAATTACAGACCATTGAACAAGCTGGGGAACTTGTGAACTTACAGGCTAACTGGTTCAACTGGCTAGACACTGAAAATGGCAGATCCTTAACATGTAAAACAGCAAAGTCTGTCAATATGGCTTGTCAGGCCGGTGTTTAAATCCGGTTTCATTGGCATTAAATGACTGAGAGTATTCTACTAGGATGTCAGTCCACAGAAGGTTACTCCCCAGCTCTTGCCGGTACACATTTGTACTTCTGGGTGGAGAGAAGCAATTATGATAAAGTATCTCGCCAAAGGACACAAATGTTGCGACTGACCAAGTCAGAATTGGAACCCACATTCTGTCAATTACAGAGCTCGAGTCCACCACCCTAGACCAGTCGGTCACAACACCCCTTTACATGTAGGTAAAAATTAAAGCATAGAAAAAGGTACGGGGTTTGAACATTAAGCTATCCACTCACCTCCTATGGTGCTCTCTTGGTATTCATGAAACTGACCCTTGACGAATCGTAGGACTAAGCTGGATTTGCCCACTGCCGACTCGCCCAATAACACTAGCTTGAACTGACAAATCTTCCCTTGGACACCATTTGGTCTCTGTGCTCCACCGCCTCTTGCTGCCATTTTTCAACAGTTTTTTATTTGGTGATTTTCTTTCTAGGTTGGAATGTTTCTCAGTTGAGGTTTGAGTTCAAGACAAGTCAATGGGAATTGACTTTCCAATGTATGAAGTCCCACAGGATAAGTAGCTGGTGTGTAAATGTTTCCACTAAGACAAGCTAAATGATGTTATCTTGACATGTGCACCTCCTGAATGAGAAATCATTCACAAGTAAAAGGAGAAAAAGAAATTGGTTAATCTCTTGGTATTAACATTGACCCGGCATTTAAAACCATTCCTTCTAGTGCAAGGGTTGTGTATGGTGACACAGCTGAGCACAGAACTGATGACATGTTTGTACAGCCTAAATGCATTCTCCAGATGGTATTATTACAGGCTGGCAATGGCATAGTTCATCTTTCGTTCAAAACCACTGTGGATGATGCATTATGACGTCACAACTTCAAAAGACCCAAACCGTGCCTTCACTGAGGTTAATGAAGACCTACCATTGGCTTAGAGTTGCACACAGGATGCACTTGCATACGCATTTCCCCCTGTTTGACATCAGCAACGGATAGAAATGCAAGGGGTCTAATAAACAGTCAGGACAGATCCTAAAGAGGTTCAGGTATTGTTTTAGATTTACAATGCAGTGACATTGTTTAACACAAATCATAACAGAAGTCCACAATGAACCACATAACACCCTCTGTTTGCAGCATAATTTGCAAGCCTCCTTCAATTGACCCACAACATCCTCTGGAGTCTTGTATCTGCTAAAGTCTTGTACTGCTGAAATATCACCTTTTGTAAAGTTCCAATAAATATCTTGAGAAGTTGGTTGACAGCTTTCCCTTTCTGTAATAATAATAACCAATTCTTATATAGCGCATTTCACAATAACGGTATAAGTGCGCTTTACATTAGTGACCTGGTCATAGGGCCAATAACATCCCTTTTTAATGTAACCTATTAATTCAGAAGTTGGCAGGCTATCTTTGAAGGGCGAAATAAAATAACCAGCCAAATGTGACATTGACAAGCACACTTTTCATTTATTCAATATTAATATTACTACTATCCCCCCTTTAGCATTAGAAAAAAGAATGATAAACATTGCAACAATGTTGACATGTGGGTGTGTTTCAAGGTAAAATGTTGTTTTGGAGATTATGTGCTCAGCAAAAATTACATGAACTAGATTTATAGTTAAAACTTAAAAACTTCAGGAAAAATGTTAGTTGAACTTTGAAATTTACCCTGCAAATAAATGTTAACCAAACTACGTGATCATGTATGCTTTTGTTTATAAAAAGAAATATACATTGTACCAATTTCTATTCCTAAAAACTAAATTGGAACACGAGTTAGCACTTTTGTAAAGCCCGGTTCATACTTCCTGCGAATGCGAATCAAATTTGATGTGAATTTGACGTCACAACTCTGTTTAATTTAAGCAGCAAATGTTTCACAAAAGTTGAGCACAACTCAACTGTAGTTGCAATAACGTAACCCTCCTGCCGACAGTGTAGCCGGCCGTCGGCAGGAGGGTTATGTTATTGCAACTAAACTCAACTGCTGCGAAAATTTGTGGCGTCAACATTCACTGCCGACGGCTTAGCCGGAGGGTTACGAATCATCCACAATCTGTGCAGGGCGAAATGGTTAAAAACATACAATTTCGACAGCCAGTTAACAGATTTGCTCAATTTCATTGAAAACACCATTACCAATAAGTACAAAAACTTACCAGATCCCGGAGCGAAACAGTCACAAATGGCCCAGGTTGATATGTCGCACGGCCATTTTGTGCTTCCCGATATGTTCAACGCTTTATTTGTTGGTCACCAAGCGCTAAACCACAGGTACCAGCCAATTGATTTGACGACCTGCCGAGCCGCGGCTGAGTTTGACTAAACCATTCTGTAAAAGGGGTGATATATGGCAGTGCGTGTGCGCTGTCCATTTACTGAGCCCGTCGTTCACTCATATTACGCGCACGCACTGCCGCACTGCAACATCCCCATTGTAACACCTCTTTTACAGAATGGTTTAGTCCTTCTCGGCCGCGGCTTGGCAGGTCGTCAATTCAATTGGCTGGTACCTGTGGTTCAGCGCTTGGTGACCAAAAAATAAAGCGTTGAACATATCGGGAAGTCACAAAATGGCGATGCGATAGGTTCTAATGAGAACCTGGGAAATTTGTGACTGTCGCTCCGGGATCTGATAAGTTTTTGTCCTTTTCTTCCAAAATATTTTCTCATATGTGTTTTTGAGTGTTATTCATTAGACATTGAGGATCAAATTTGTGTTCCTAGAATTTGTGTCATGATTTTTGAAAGTGGTAAAAATTGAGCAAATCTGTTGACTAAACTATTTCGCTTTTTTCACTCGAATAAGCTTCGTAACCCTCTGGCTACGCCGTCGGCAGGAGGGTTACGTTATCGCAACTAGGCGGACACAAGCTTTTAACATGTCTTGTGCTTTTCTCCAAATCTCAAGCGGGAGAGCAGAAAATCCGGAGAAAGTACAAAATGAACTGGGGTTAATAATGAAAATAAATTCCCAAAATGGAGTGCTTTTTGTTCCATTTTGGGAATTTGTTTTCATTATATTAAAGCCCGGTTCAAATGGTTCATACTAATCGAAAGATTAGTTTCTCCGGATTCCCAATCCCATTTCATTTGAAATCAGAACATTTCAAATTCAAGACACCATCCCTTTTCTATTTTCACTTCACTAAGTCTTCAGTTCAGATGAGAACAATAATTTTTTAATATAATTTCATTTGATTTGTGCATGTCACAATAAATTTGACTATGTTATTTATTACTCAAATTTGGTTGAGAAACATGTCAGCGCTGGCTACAAATATACTGCGTAAATTTTGTCCCGTGACATAATCTGCTCCTAATCTGTTTATCATCCCATCCATCCACCATTTTATTGATACGGTTTGTGTACACGTACGTAAATAAATGGGCAGTTTCCCCTAGTCGACTCGACCCATATACCGTCTATGCAAAAACTGTATACGTTAACTCAATGGTTCATTTGCCCCCACGATTTGCACATCAAAGGAACGTTTGGTAATAATAAAAGCTACCCCATATAACTTTCTATTTATCATACATTCTGAATCCCTCAATAAAACAAATCACATTCTCACCAAAGTGGTCAAAAAGTTTAAGAAACTTTTTTGTTTCTGTGAAGCGACGACACATCTAGCTACAGGAAGAGACATTGGCCTTTCATTGAAGGGCGTGAAACCCGTTATGATGACATCGTTCATAACAAATCTCGTGACAAGATCTCGTTTGCACTGGAAATATCACGTTAGTTCAGTAAAGGTGTAAAGGTCAAACTTGCTCTGGAAATCGTTTTTTATCAAACATTACTTTAACCAAATCTTGTAATTTACATAATTTAAATATATTAAAAATATATTTTACAATATAAAATATAATTTTATAGATTTTAATAATATAAATTATATAAAAAAAGTTTGAAAAATAGAAATATAAAAACGACATTTTTACGTCGTTGCTACGTAAACAAGTTCACTGCTTTGATTAGCTACACTTCCGTATCCGACGTCACTCGTCTCGTGTACAGCAACACAAAACAACAACAATCTTTTGGGAAATTTTACTGGACTTCACAGAACAATCACTGACTTTACAAAACAGTGTTGTCCGGCGCAAACAAGTTCCTCTATAATCATATGCGAACAAATATTTAACTAACTTTTATTAGTTAGCCAACGATCGAAGTTTAATTTAACTTGTTCAGATTCAGAAACTGAACCAATCTCAACTGCACAAACCACAAGAAAAAGAATGCCCGAGCCAGCAACCGGCATGATGACGGGAGAAACCAGAGTGTCTTCCGCACCAACACCAGGCACTGCCCGCCTGGATTCACAGCCAACTATCGGCAGCAACTCTGGCAGGTTTAGGGAAAGGAATCCAGATATGATTGCGGTGAGTTGCAAATGAAATCGAGAATGCAAAGTTCTAAATCTATTATTGCAGATTATAAAATAAAATGTCTGGTTTTTACTTTTGTTGCTTATTTTGTTTTAAACAAGTAAAAATTCTCAGATTAATTTAAAATAAGATAAAAGGTGAGAAAATGATGGATGTGTTTTGTTTAAAAAAAATAAAAGAAACAAAATTGAAACAAGATCAAGAATAATGTTTCTATTTCTATTATTTTATTAATCATTTATTATACTTGCAAAAGTTGCAGTTAATTATTTCGTAAACATTTATTAATAAAATAAGTCATAAGACTACAGAAGAAGTTTTTAGAACTTGTTAATTACAGTTGAGTTTATAAATTGTTTAACAATTCTTGCATTTTGTATTGTAATTTAAAGGTAAAGGTATTTGCAATAATTGTAACCCTCCATCCTCTCGATTTTTCCACTTTTCATATTTTTAATTGTCTTAATTTGTTTCCCTTTTCTTACCAGGCTGGAAAACTTATTACAATGGCTGGAGAAACTACTAGAGATTGTCTCAACATAGAAAGAGTGAGTAGACTTGTCACTCGTGTAAAGTTCATAAACTTGATTTATTACATATGTGTTGTTCATTCTTTTGTTGTAAATTTAAGAAAGGTGAAAATTAACAACTTGAATTCCTCTACCTCAGGTTCAAACTCCAGACCAAGTGAAAAAGTTCCGTAACTTCACTCAGGCTGAACCCCAAGTACGGAGAGTGTTTTATGGGAAAGCTTTGGATCCGGATATTGCTTCAACAGTTACCCACGGAGTTAAAACAAAACCCTCCGTCTTTGTAAGTTTGTACACCTGTCTTTGGTTGATATTAATACCTAACATATTTACTGTATTCCAGGCTATGCAAAACAAGTTGTAAATGTATTCCTAACAAAAAAATGTCAAACAACTTCGAAAAAACCCGAAAACAAAAACCCAGAATCCCCCCCAGCAACTTTTGAAATTAATATGCAGCCAGGTGAAGTAAACGTGTGTGTGAGAAAGAAGAAATCCGTAAATTGCTGATTAGTTAATAACTTGGTTGTTCTGCAGTGAAACCTTAGTGCAAATGTAAACAAATATAAACACATTTAAATTTTGTGTTGGATACTGTGATGTAAAAAACAATCACAAGCAATTCAGAGTACTATTTTTTATTTTGTGTCAAATGCAAAAATAAAGTAATAATAAATTGATTTATGTATTGATTATTTTCTCAGGCTGGAGAATTGGTCAACACCGACCCAAAGTCATTGTTCACCCAAAGACTAGCAGACAAGAAAGAATCATCACTATATCTCAGCAAACAGAAAGCTCCTCTTGGAAGATCACATGACCAGAGTCCAGGGTTACCCAAGGGTATGGACAAGTACCAGGCTACCTTTGGCATTCAGAATGTATTTGGTGAGGATTGTTATTATTATCAATGTTTCAATTGAACAGATCTGATACTTTGTTCTGTAAGGGCAAGAACAATTTTATTCAGTAAAGACTCTAGAAAAGAAATGTCAGTTTGCCCTTGAACATTTTTCAAAGGGCACCAAGGCAATGACCAAGGGCATGGAGGAAATTGCCTTTAAAGACCCCTTGCATAAACATTAGGGGTATACATTTTTACGATGAACACAGCTTTAATATGTAGAATAATGTTTTTGTTTGTGGGAAAACTTTTTTTTTTTAATAACTGCAAATCATTTGATGGAATACTTTCTTCATTTTAACGACTATAGACGTGACAGCAGGAGAGCTTGTCAGCCCCAATAAACCCTACGGCCAGGTCATGGAGGAGAGTGAAGAAGGTCGCGAGCTTTACAAGACATCACATCATGAGTTTCACGTCGGTGAGGCGGTGGATCGGAATTATGACTGGAGCAGGTACCCAAAGGACAGTCTATTCGGTATTGCAACGCCTCATGAAAATGATGGAAAGCACGTCAAGAACACACTGAAATGGCTTCGAAATGACCAACTGTAAGTTTTTCACTGGAATTCATTTTTCTTTAATTTGTGGAGCACGAGGTCCAATTAATGAGAAATAAAAATTCCCTTTAAGTCGTTTATATTTCCATATTTATTTTACAATCTATTAATTTTTTACCCTCACACCGATGAAAAAATCACAAGGGTAAAAACTAAAATTAATGTTCTTTATGTGATGCAAAATTCACATCTATTTTTATTTTAAACTCATTTCAAAAATTTTTGAAAGCCTGAGATGTATTGCTTTGGTGGGACAGCCCTACGGGTCAATATTAATAATTTGAAATATAATTTTTCACTTTCAGTGATAAGGGAACTAAAGTCGTTGCAAAGAGAGTAGATGACTTCCGAGAGCGTACCCAGCCACAACTCGGCCTGGTACATGACCCTATCAAGGAGACCATGCGGGTCCCTCCAGACCATACCTATGGGATCTTAATCAAACCTGATGAGTTTGGAGCTGGAGATCTGATGCACGGCAGGAATGAAGGAAGTTATCTCAGGGGTCATGATCGACAGAGGGGACTCGTAGCGGCAATCAGACAACAACTTAAGAAAGCAAACTATCACAACTTCAATGATCTGCAAGCAGCTTTCGATCACTATGATAAGGTAGGTTGGTTCATTGGAGTCAAATGCACTGTGCAAGTCTCTTTCTGTATTCGACCATACGGACACGTTAAAGTATAAACTGGCTTCTTATGTAGCGCTTTACCACACCCTTAGGGTCGTATCAAAGCACTTCGTATGTTTGAAAGGCAAGGTATGTGAGGCTATGTTAATGTACGAGACCTTTATAGCACCAGTGCCGAGATTGTTTCCTTCACATTGGAGCCAATGTATGTGGGACCAAGTATGAATGCTGCGAGACTTGCACGATCTATGATGAATTTTAAAAAAAGTAATTATTGCATTAGCAAATCAACTCTAGCATACAATTTTTCTTTATTTAAAATAATTCAAAGCTGGAACCCACTTATTCTTTACTGTCAATCCCCAAGCTAAATCTCACCTATTGTTATTGAACTATATTTCCTTAAATCTTGTAATTTTCAGAATAGAGACGGTAAAATCGACATTCAGGAATTGAGGTCCTGCTGCGGACAATTCAACCTTCCCATTGAGCCTGAGCTTCTAGAGCAGCTTATACTCTACTGTGATAACAATAAAGATGGCTACATTGACTACGCTGAGTTTGCAAACTTCTTAAACTGGAAAGACAAGATGCAGCAAGGAGTGGAGGCCCCGGAGGCTATGGAGCAATCTGAGGAGGATGTAGGGACGCTCAAGAAACAGATTGATCAGTCGATTGGTGAGCATCGGACTTCAGCATCGATGATAAATGCTGTCGTTGGAGGAGTTTCAACTAAAGGTAAGATACTGCCCGTCCTCAATACACCACAACATCCAGGGCCACATATTGCTCACACCACAACACTTGCATAACAAATCTTCTAAGCCATTTTACTTAAAAAAAAAAGTTGTACAGAAATATTATTATCTTTATATTCATCCTAAACGGAAAGATAAAAGCTGCAACTTTTATCATTGAAAAATTATCAGCATCCAAGAACAATTTTGTGAGTGGATTTTATCATGAATTTTTTTTCACAATTTTTTTTTAAATATATTTTTTTTATGCAAGTCGCTAGACACACAAGGCCTGAAGGCCACTACAAGGTGTGGGCTGCAATTGTTTTTGGATCGGTCAACCTCAAAATGTTTTTTAATTGTACATCTGCAGATCATAGATTGTATGGAATTCCCACAATTCGGAGTGATCTAGCTGCCCCTAGGATCAAAAGAATCAGCGACACCAAGAACTACGGAGATGAATCTGATGCCTTTGGTTTGATGAACCCATCTATGTACAGCAATAGGGGGGTCTATGAAAAGGATTTCTTTCAAGCAAGACCGCAGAACCAGGTAAAATATTCTTGTCTTTGAGCTCATTTCCCAAACTTTGATGATCGATGGGATGGCAGGGATGCTTCTCCCTGATTCTGTAGACTACTGAAATAAACCAATCTGTGCATGTTTTGATGAAAAAAATTGAAAATCTCCCTAATTATGCAAACTGTTTTGTTGAATGTAATTCTAAATATCTCCCCGATTGTTGTACACAATCTTCCTGATTGCAAGATGCAAATGGCAGCCCTGGGCCAGGTTTCATTAGTTACAGAAATTGCTCGTAGAGAAAAGCTTTGCAGAAATTTTAAATAACAATCTGGATACATTTTTGAGAACACTGTAGAAGACAGCAAAGGTCATATTCATGCATAGTTGGCCTGCCTGCTGAAAAAAATGTGTTCTGAGCCTGTTCTGCCAATAATGGTTTTGACATCATGTTGCACTCCAGAATTCACTTGCTTTCAGATTCACACACAACACATGGCAATTTGTAGGATTGTACAGAGCTGTAAATCTTCCTACCATCCCACATCTGGTTATTGCTCTCTCCTAACCACCGTGACTAAATTAAAAAAGAAAGTACATTTTTTGTATAACTGATCATTTATTTTACCTTTTGACAGATAAAAGACATCTTTACTTCCGTTGGAGTTCAAATGGACAACGATACCTTCCAGAAATTGTGGAATGTTGCGTCGACCAGGTCCGACAATGGTCAAGTCAGCGTGGAGAGTTTCCGCAGCGTTTTAGACGAAGTCCAAGCCAGTCAGTACGTGGAGTCCTCATAGTAAATATATTACAGTTAAACATACAATAATGCGAGTCAATAAGTCACCTATTATCATTGCAGCTTTTACTTTCAAATAGAGCCCCAAGTGAAAGGAATATTGCAGTATTTTGTTTCCAAAACCTTGCCGGATTAAACCTGCACTTTGAAAGGTGGTTTAGAAACATTTAAAGTGTTTTGTTGCATTGATGAACAAAAAATCTGATATTCACTTGAAACCCTTGGCAATAGAAAGCTGAATCCAACAGCATTATTGGTATGCCTGGCCAAAGGTCATGTTTAGGGATTGCTTCAAAGTCAGGCAAGTTCTATGTGCAAATGAATGTTGCCATATAGGCATTCTGACACCGACTAGAACATTCCAAACTAGAAAATATGCGCATTAGCTGTCCAGCAGACTGCACTATGCACACTGGCTGGAAAATTTAACCGATCAAATTAGAATAGTTTTACTGTTTGAACTTAGTAATAATTTCCTCAATTAAAACCAAGCGAAACAAAGGTATGGATTTTAGAGTCTTCAGGGACCTTTTGGTGCACAACTTCCTCAGTAAAGCCTTGCACGTCATGACAAAGTACAATCTTTGATCAATTCACTACCAATGAGTAAAAATGCAACTATGCAAAATATGTGTCAAAATGGAACCGTTTGTGATTTATTTTTTGAAATTACAAATAAAAGCAATTTTTCATATACATTCTGTTTCCTGATGTTGTAATTTGGTTCAAATGACATGATTTCAGGTTCATAATTGCAACACAGAAACAAATACGGGATGGTACAAAAACATGCATTAAAAATCTGAACAAAAATGTGTACAATGTTAGATCATAGTGTACATGGTTAGATCAAAGGTTTCACTTTCAGAGAATATAAACATCAAGGGCCATAAACTGTTTCCATACTTAGCTTTTATTTCATAAACATTCTTCCTGTTTGACAATGTTAACATTGTATGCAATAATATAATATATAAATAATATGGAATGATCAAATCCTAATCAAAGAAAAATATGCACATTTTCTTTTAATGAGCAAAATAAAAAATGTAATTTGTATTAATATTATCATCTGCCAGATTTTTATAAAATGTCTGTTCTTGGCAAGTACATTAGTTTTGAAAAATTAAGCAATCAATTTTACTGTTAGCTTCCATATAAGCACACTATACATTGTGTACATTTGAGTTAGTTTATACAGGACATCTGGGGCCAATTTCATAGCGCTGCTTAACGATAAGCAAATTTTCATGCTAGTAGCAGAAATATTTGCTTAAGCACAGGTTATGAGAAAATTAGGCAACCAGCTTATGTGTTCACCATGGGTTTTCAAGTATTATGTATGCACAAGGCCTCAGTAAAGGAATGAGAAGACATGTTCATGTATTTGGAAACATTAACCAAGACCAGAAAAAATAAGAGAACAAAAAAACAGAGACAATTTATAAACTTGACCTTCACTTTGGACTGTGTATGATATAAATAGAACAAAATAATAATATGCAACCGAATTTATCCCACCAAATATTATTACGAGTGCTAAATTATGTTAGTGCTAGGTTACCATTTTTTATTAATTGTTAATTCATCATTTTACACAAGCAAAATGATTTTCTCCGTCCAAATGCACTACCTCAAGTGTATTTCTGCTACACACTGCAAATTGATGCTCCCTTAATTCATCATTCCTTTTTTATATTGATGAAAGTTATGCAAACTACATATATGCCAGCATCTAGCAAGAAAGAAGTTCCTTTCACAAACTTTAATAGCTAGCTCTTTAGCAAGCTTATCCATTGTTAATAAAATGTAAATAAATGTTTGTACTTTTCCATTTTAAATGTTTCACTATATGTTTTCTTGTATTATATACCATTTTTATGTACATATTTCATTGCTAAATGGTGTTTTATGTTAAGTGGAAGGATGTAGTAATTAATAAAATGAAATGAATCATCTAATTTCTTTGTAGAGATACTTTATTCAAGTTGTTTCAATCCCAACAACAGCACTATCGTTCTTCCAAGAAAAATAGACACACCTTAATTCCCTCATTTTACTTACTCAACTGAAACACCATTTATTCCAAATTATTGCTGTGAAAGACTACAATGTGAAATCCTGATTTTTAAACTTAAAATTCTGATCCTAAGTTAGTCCATCGGTCTGGGACTAAGAGAAAATACTTATCCATTGCTTCGCAGAATCGAGTTCGATACAGCTCCGGAGAAACCACTGTTGGCATTTTCCCTGCAAGACAATTAGTTAGGGGTTATTTATAAATTGAACCAGTGGCAAACTTAGGATTTATTTTTATTTATTTCTTGTTTATCCTGGGTGATGCATTCAGTAAGAAACTTCACTGATTTCTCATGGATCCCAGCTCACATAAAAACTACAAAAATGCAATAAAAATAAATCTTCAGAGGGTGTTGAAAAGAAAGTTTTGCCTGAATACGTGGGGTGAATAAAATATAATTCACTTTTAATAATGTTACAAGTTTGTTAGTAGGTTTTGGGTGTGCCAACCTCCCTTAACCTTAATATCTACAAATAGGTACTAGTATGTTACATAATAAAATCAATCAATGCATACCTTGTCCACCGACAATTCCTGTTGACTTGACCATCATCTCCAGCTTCTTGTCCCACGTAAATGTGCGAATGTAATCTATATAAAATATATAATATAAATGAAAGACTTGCAGTGGAGAGGAAACACAAACCATCAAGTAAATAATTACTTAATCATTAATTATTATGATTATTTAGTGGTTCCTTGTTGGCTTATGATATATAGGGAAGAACATGGATTACTTACCAATGATACCAACTACAAGTTCTTCAGTTTTTGCATCCAGACCCACAAGTAGAGAGTAGTCCATGATAAAGTGCTTTGCAAGAAACATACTGTCGTAGTGGACGGCCATTGTTAATGCTGCCTTGCTGTGGCTGCGTATGAATAGTGGTGAATCAACCATATCTAGGAAATCAAAAATGTGGATTGTTACTACAGGGGGTCAGTGTGGTTTAACTCGGAGGTGGTTTTAAAATCGGAGAAAAATCCACAGGCAAATCACTTTGGTGGGATTCAAAGCAAAAAAAGTAACATCTTTAATATACAGTGCTTGTTAAAATACACATCCGCATCTGAAAAAAAGGAAAGTTTTTAGGACCTTTTGTTGTAGATGGAATTCAGAGATGTGGTACTTTAGTAGAAAAGGGTAGGAGGGAGCGAAACAGGGGAAAATAAGTAACAATTAACAACTAACGTTTCAAGAGGTTTTCATCCATCAGCACTAAGTCTGGTTCCTGTCCCGTCGTCTTAACGTGACGATTTCTAATTGACCCCTTAAGATCAAACACTTGACCCATTTGTCGTTGATAGAATAGATTCTCCATTATGAGTAGAACGTGTTTCTGAGCCGTGTTTGTGATGGGGTTCTGGTAGCCAACTTTGTATACGCCAAGGATTTTGGCAAGTGTTGTCGGTCTCTGAAATATGAAGATCGGACGGAGAATATTTTAAACATATGTATGAAAAGTATGAATTTTGTGCAAGGGCTGTTTTTACAAAAGACACATCGTATGACCCATGACATCACACTTCAATAGAGTTACAAGCATAAAGAATGCACATCTAAGAATAAAACAAAATCTCACATTTTAAGATGACTGCATCATACAATAATTATTATGTTATGGGGAACAAGGGCATGTGTTATAGCAGTTACTTGTATTCTTAGTTTATGCCATATGCAATGGGTCTATAGCTAAATGAGCAACAAGACTACGAATAAGGAATAAGTAGTTACCTGTTCAGTATTCGCCTGCTCAATGTATTTAAAATAATGCGGAGCGAATTCCTTGAAGGATTGGAACTCCAAACGAGATATCTGCTTCAGTACGAACCTATCGTCTGGGTACAACGATATAATCACACATTTAAACAAATTATTTTCAAATACTCCTTAATGATTCTGAATAAACTTGAACTTTGAATGATGTAAAGGTAAATATTGGAAGAAGAAAAAGAATGATAAGTACATAGAATGAACCAATGATAGAACCAATTCTACTCAAAAGAGATTTACACATGGTTCTCCTGCAAACGTCACCTGATTGTACTCCCACCATGCACAGCTTCAAATCCTACTTTTATGTATGGAGACAATGTTTGATATAAAACCAAATGGGTTGTTAAGTGGGCTCAGTTACTGTAGTCACTCTCAAAACGTCATATTTGGGAGCTCCAATTTGTAAAGCCGCTTTGTTACAGCGTGGAGGTATAACAAAGCAAATTCCCAGAGATGACGTCAGCGGCATTGTCCCTTGACGCGCGCCGTCAACAGCAGAAGTGTTTATAGTTTTTCAAAACCTTTAGGTTGGGGCTTGATTTTTTAATTGATAATTACGAATATAAGTGTACACATATCAAAATTACATTAAACAAACACATTATTAACAAGTTAAAATAGCATTTCCGTTAAAAACATTCCGCTCAGGTAGCTGTTTAACAGACATGGAAGCAGGGTAAAACACAAATACTATTCTTTATTCTCAATCCAAATCAACATACATTAAAATCATTACAAATTAAAATCTCCAACAAATCATATTTGATAATCACCAAATTATAGTGTACATAATTTGCTTATACCATGCCCCTGCTAAAACTCCAGCTGCAGTTCATTTATTCTACTAGCTTCTTGTTCACTTGAGTTAGGGGAAACAACAGATCAATTACACAGATGATCCTACCTTTTGTTTTGAGGAACTTTGAGCGTGATTTCCCTCCTTGAGCGAGCCACGAAACAGAACGAGATAACGATCTGATGTAGGTTTCCTCACCAGCTGGGAAAACATACTTGCGAAGTTGAAGGAACTGATCAGCATGATACACCAGGCAGAAGAACTGTGTGTTGGTTGCAGCATCAGTGAATTCTAAATACAGAGAATATGAAGAATATTGACCAGGTCAAAACAAAACAAGGCTTAGTAACCATCAAGGCTTTAATTTCATAAAGCTATCAAGCAGAAAATACTGCTTTATGAATTTCTTTGCTAAGCAAAACCGAGTGGGCCACCGCTGGCAACAGTGAACACTAAATGCAATGTCGGCTGGTAACCTGTTTCTGCTAGGCAAGATTTGTCTGTGCTTAGCAAGTTTTTGTTCTTAAAGTCTCTAAGCACAAAGACATGTAAATGTAGATATCTATCAGACAACTGACTTGCTTTTAAAGCACACATAGAACATTTGCAAGTGTTCAGTGTCCATCCATTACGTGACCCAACAAATAAATGAAATATCAAATCTGTGAAGTTAAGCTCAATTGTTCATCTTTGTCACAATCAGCGCATCGATCAATGGTTAATCATTTATTAGTAGTAGCTGCCTCCTCTAAAAATCTTCTACTTACGTAATTCAATGTGCGGTGATGAGAGGTTTCTTTTCTCAGCTAAACTTGATGAGAAGAAATCAAAATCTGGTTCGTCTGAAAGGAAAAATCTCAATCATTTTATTCACAGAAAAACAACGTGAATATTGATAACGTGTACAAACACACACTTTGAAAGTAAAAAGGTTGTCATTGAGAAAGATTTTCTTAGATTCTTTGAAATCCTGTACAAAGAGTAAAATGGAATGTACTACAAATACACAGTTGCCAACTTTTGCATCTTGCATAAAGACAGATTATGTACAACAATCAAAGACATAACATAATAAGGACAAAGTTTCCATAATCAGGGAGACTTTGAAATTTGTTGAACTGAGCTTGGACAGATTGGTTTATCTTCAGGAAACTTTCTGCAGAATCAGAGAGAGTCGGCAGCTCTGCTAGTAATCTAATAATTAGGGAGGCTAATCATCCATACTCGGAGCCAGGAAACTAAACCAGAAGAATACCGCTACAATGGAGCACAGCCAAAGGGAGAAAAACCATAGATAGCCCGCAGAAAAAGCCTTAAACCCAGGAAAGAACCAATGCACAACTCTATTATATGTGGCTCTAGATGGGAGTCGAACCAGGACCACTGTAGTGGGAGGCAAGCGCTTTACCAACTATTTGTCCAACCAATTATAGCACATGTGCAAATGGAGAGCATGCATTTTGAAATATATTTCAAAGCATTATTATTTCTGTGTATCCCCTAAAACTTTGAAAGTATTGCTTCTTTTTCTAACAAGCATAAGAATAGTTGCTTTGGATTAAACTACTAACACAATCAATATTTGTTTGGCGTCTCCATCCGGGATATTTTAAGCAAGATTTTGAAAATGCAACGTAAGTGCTACATGTATTTTAACACAATGATACGCCAGCTTGGTCCATTGGTTAATAACAAGTTATCTAACTACCTTTACTGTCTACAGCTGAAGACAATGATGTCTCATCACTACCTAAGGTTTGATATTGCACAGCAACAACATGAGAATCATCTTTATGTTGCAGAGTGACAGAACTACTGCTGGAGTTTTCAGGAATCTTACTACGAAGAAATGAAATAACACTCTTGCTTGTCTTTCCTGTAAACCAAACATTGATGTTAAATATAAAAAAGTGTCACACATGGTATAAAATCCTTGGGTTCCGAACAATCCCACATCCTTTAAATTACTCTTCTGGTAGTGTCATGTCTAGGCTAACTTACAGTGAGCTTAAGCAGTTCCATGGTCAATAATGAGCGAGATATTTTCTTCTTCTATTATTCCCTTTTAGTATTATTATTACTCTAGCTGCTCAAGTGGAGAAACCTTAGTTATGCAATCACAGAAGCATAGCAATTACTTTGCACAAGGACAAAATGTTGACCAAAGACCGAAATTGCCTGGTACCCACCTACCAGGGTTCTCCCCATGCAAAGGCTATTAGGCGTGAATTACGTGCCCATGCGTGCACATTAGGCGATAGAAACACAGAAATAGTCAAGAGAAAACCATAAAGAATGCTTCCTTCAGTTTGCACAGTAGGACTTTTGAAACCAAGATAAACACCAAATAGAAAACATTCCGAAGACCTTGGGGTCCAGAATGCCCTACAGTTTTGAAAAATTGTGGGTAAATCTGCAAACACATGTTTCTTAGCACAAGTAACAGCTAATATTAGCCTCTGGCAACAAACGGTCATTGTGCAAACTTATCATTTGCTGTTTTCACTGACTATGCTTTAAATAAGAGTAGAGCTCCAGGCCCCGTTTCATCAAGCTGTTATACCAAGGACGATAATGTAGGAAAATAATTAAAACAAATTGATAGAAACTTCTTCTTGGTGTGAATATGAAGCTCCCTTAATGTACAGATTGTTACATTTAGAGGTTTACAGACTCTCTACATCATTTCAAATATATGTTTGAAGGTCTGGTCATAATAACCAGGGCCAAGTCTTCTCATCTCTGTGATGGCAAGATTGCCTCTTTCAAGAAAATTTGAAAGTGCAGGAAGAACAATGAAAATAATGAAATAAGCACAAATCCTCACAAATCACATGCCTGTATGCACAAAAGAGAGTCAAGTATGCAGGAAAATGGCGCTAAGCAGAAATGAGTTACTAGCCAAAGGATCATGCATTTGACTACAAATTCCCTGCCAATCTTTGCATCAAACAAACTTGTTCAGCAACCTTTTCCGTAACACAGCTTGACTAAAACCTTGGCCCAGCATTCCAAGCAGAAAAACTCTGACAGAAAAATTGAAAGCAGAGAAATGAAGCATATCATACGTGTGAGTGCAGGTCGTTTTGGATGGTCCTTCCCATCGTTTGCTCCTTGGCTACTCTCAAACGGCATGTGACGTCTTGGGATGGGGCTTGTATTCTTAAGATCATGAAGTACGTCTGCCTGAGCAGCGGCCTCGCTTGGTGGAAGTAGGTCAGGTTGCTGAAGTTCATACAGCTGAGTTTTGTACTGCTCAGAGCTAGGTGGAAATTCAAATTCAATAATCGTATTATGCTTTAATTGTGGGCCTAGATGGTAAACAAATTGTCAAGAATTTTGTATCGGGGATAGAGAATATAATGTGTCTTTTATCTTTATACCAACCTGTCTAATGCACTGTATACTCAGTACTTTTCCCCCCAAGTTCTGTGAAAAAACTACACAGGCAAATCACTTGGGTGGGATTAAAACCAAGACCTTTTTGCATTGATAGAGCAGATGTCTTACCACTAAAACACCGAGCTAGTGGCTAGAGGCAATTCAAATAAGACATGAGAATGAAAAACAACTCATACTCTTTATCTGTGATCTATTGTGATTGTTGCGCAACCCGCTGCTAAAAATATAGGCTTTGGAGGTTTGTTAAATGGTAATTACCTCAATGCATATGCAATAATAGAGCTTGGTTCCTGGTCATATATGATGATTGGAGTTACAGTGCACTGAGGTAAGATATGATGCTCCTCTGGTGGACTGTAAAAGAAGAATAAAAACCAATAAAATGATGGATAAACTGCACTTTTTGTTTTCACTTTTAAACAGGTTAGAGCAAATACACTGCGTGCTGTCATCGTTGGTGATTGAACAATGCACACCACAGGTCCTATCCAGTCTTAGAGATCAATGTTTTAACCACAGCTTAAAGTCACCTGGAAGTGGTATTTTTTCAAAATAAAGCTTTTGTCACTAATATATGTGTTTTGATGAGTGGAATGTGAATAAACAGTTACCTAAGGTTTTAAACAATCAGTTCCTATGTTATTTACAAATTTAAGAGTAGACCCCGACCCGTGAGGGCGCTGTTCGTGACGTCAATCGAGGCAGACTTTGCCTGCAATGCGTATAGTAAACACACGTGCAAAGTACATGTACGGACCAAGTCGTGAGTTTGTCTTTTCAAAAAAAAAAAAAAGTTTTTTTTCCGGCAATGCCGACCAGGTGTATTGCTGCTGAATGCAGAAAAACACTTTTTGAAATGTACCAACTCACGACTTGGACGTACATGTACTTTGCACGTGTGTTTACTATACGCATTGCAGGCAAAGTCTGCCTCGATTGACGTCACAAAAGGGGTAGGCGGAGTCAGCCCCCCAAACAACTTTATATATTTTTTTAACATATAAATCGTGACAAACAATTACTAAAAAAATTGTTTTATTGTTCGTAAGCATATACTCTTATGTTTGAAAGAAAAGAAAATTCTATTTTCAGGTGACTTTAAAGGAACACGTTGCCTTGGATCGGACGAGTTGGTCTATAAAAAGCGTTTGTATAAAATTTATAAAATGTTATAAAATGCATATGGGTAGAAACATGTTGTAAAAGTAGAATACAATGATCCACACAAACATGCCTCGAAATTGCACGGTTTTCCTTCTACCTTGACTCCCATAAATGGCTGACCATGTTAGTTCGCAAAATAAAAGGAAAACCACGCAATTTCGAGGCAAATTTGTGTGGATCATTGTATTCTACTTTTCAAACATCTTTCCAACCACTGCATTTTATAAAAACCAGTTACAAACGCTTTTTATAGACCAACTCGTCCGATCCAAGGCAACGTGTTCCTTTAAGTAAGCAGTCAATATTTGTATACTATACTCACTATGGTGAATCCACTCTCCCCATATCACTACTAGACATTAGTGTATTGAAGAATGCTTTCATAGCACTATTAGCTTGCTTGCTCTTATAGGATGAGCTTTGTGTGGATTGAGTCTGGTCCGCCTTGGAGGATTAATTAGTTCTTTATTAAACCATTAAACCATTAAACCACTATACTTACTATGGTGAATCCACTCTCCCCATATCACTACTAGACATGAGTGTATTGAAGAATGCTTTCATAGCACTATTAGCTTGCTTGCTCTTGTAGGATGAGCTTTGTGTGGATTGAGTCTGGTCCGCCTTGGAGGATTAATTAGTTTTTTATTAAACCATTAAACCATTAAACCACTATACTTACTATGGTGAATCCACTCTCCCCATATCACTACTAGACATGAGTGTATTGAAGAATGCTTTCATAGCACTATTAGCTTGCTTGCTCTTATAGGATGAGCTTTGTGTGGATTGAGTCTGGTCAGCCTTGGAGGATGAGAAAAACACATCAGGCTGATCCACACCTAACAAAATAAATGGAAATCATCACACAAATCGTCATAAAATTTGTATCAACTTGCTAAATAACATGACTGAGGGATTTTCAATAGATGTTAAAACAAAATGAATATGACTAAGGGAGTTACTAAAAAACATGGAATGGTAAGAATATTGGATTGGGTAAGTATTCCAGTGCATACTTGTAAACCAAACTGTTTGACCGCTGGAACGTTCCATTAGAACATTCAATATACTAATGCATGTTTTCACTCATGCAGGATTGCTCCTATACTTCAGCACAGTTATGTGGGAAACATTCAAGCGGTCCAGTGGATTGAGGGAGTGTGCCCAAAGAAATATTATTTTGCACGAGGAGAACACTGTGGCAGGCATAATGATTTACTCACTGGGTTAAAATATTAATGAAATCGATATTAATATACAAAGATGACATACCGTCCGATGATGAGGTTGAAATGGATGACTGTTTACCGTTCTCTTTGCTGCTTGTATCTTCAGTTTTACTCCCTGGGGTCACAGCACTTCCTTTGGAAGGAGATTTAGGCACCTGGGTGACATTGACTTCTCTAGTAGGCGGTCCTAGGGTGAGTCTAGCCTCCTTCGTTGGGGAGGGACTAGCAGCTGCTGTAAAATTACCCGGAATTTGAAACGTTTTACAAGGATATCATTAAAAAAATTGCTTTTAAATGTATGCTTAAGTAATTTATTTTCATCGTTAACCCCCCCCCCCCACCAAAAAAAACCAACCAATGATTGTTTTTGAAGTCTTAGGACCTGATTTCATCATATATGTGGCATGAATTTATTACAACTTGTGTATTACTTGAGATAAAAAAACAACAATCCAAAATTCAAAAATCAATTAAATGATGCTAAATTATAAAGCGCATTTTCAACAAAATGAAATTGACAAATAAATTCATTCATTATATGTATGTAAAGCTTGCAAGAAAAATACTTTGAAAGCAATTTTCAGATATGTCATGCAAAACCCCCAACAAAATTCATACTGAATGAACAGTCACAGAGAAGAAACATAAAACCAAAAGAAATGTTTAAAGGACCTGGTTCCGGATCTGGCATCTCAATGATAGCAAGGTCATGATCAACAGCATCAATGGATGGCTCTGCAATGGGTCTGTAGGCCAGACCAGCATACATGCCTGGTGATATCCCATAGCTAGGTCTGTTATTGATGTAGAGTTGATCGTGATAAGCACGAGGCCTTGGTAAGATGGTGTCTGCGATAAGATGAAAATACCACACAAAGAGAAAGAAGGAGGGTTTGTTGTGCTGGTTAGTGTGTGTGTGTGGGGAGGGGAAAGGTATTAGTAAAAACCATGAACCGTTAAGACCTTCCTCATGGGTGAGTTTCAAAGGTTGTATCCAATAACTGTCTCAGTCATTGGCCAGTCATTAACCTGTGTTTGTATGGTTGTTGGTCAACTCACTAGGAAAGTAGTATCAAGAGTAAGGGGTTCAAGATAAAGGGGTTATAAAGCCTGGTTCATACTTCTACGATGAAATTAGAAAACAGTTGGAAAACGATGCATACCTGTAATTGTTTACTATTCATATTTTCAAGAAGCATCTGAATGATTGCTTGGTTGCTTATGATTTTAATTTGCAATTTTGTATCATCATTTCCATGCTTCTTTTGCTGTATTATCACAAACTGCTGTGATCTTGATGAAATGGAGGTATATAAAACATTTTTGTATGGTATTGTTTACATCAAGAAATTCGCTTTGCATGTGCTTTCGCCCGAAGTATGAACTGTGCTTTACAAGGTAAGAGGGTCTCACAATATAACAGGGAGTCTGGGTTCTAGATCTATGTGAACGACACACTGAAAACACATCTCAATCAAGCTGCAACCACATTGTGAAAAGTATTGCCTGATTCTAAGGGTACCAGACTATTTATGCATCCATCGCAATGACCATTGTATGTACACCGCTGTTATCAGGCATGCAACTATAAAAACCTCACCAAAAAGGGGAAATTACAAAAATTAATTGATTTTGTATAGTTTTTTAAAATTTTGAATGGTAAAATATCAGGGCATATATGCTCCAACGACAAATTAGGGTTTGTCTAAATGATTATGTGATGTACAATATAATATGGCTACAGCTCAATACAGTCATGTAGTTTAAGAGGAAGATACAAATATAGGAAATACATATACAGTGTGAATGACAATAATGTTATTAGAGAAGAACGACACAGTAGGAAATCAGGGCCCTATTTCATTGTACTAATCGTGGTATAATGAGCTTTAAGCCCCCATAGGATGATGTGCTTAGAGGGCACAGCAAGCACAGAACACTGCGGTAGTCAGAGACATGAAATTGGACCCAGTTGGTGTTACTCATTGATCAAGAAAAAGTTTCCATGTGATGAACTTTGGTTACATTTGTTTTCAGTTGGTTTTTCAGCAAATGATTTCTTTTCTACATTCTGCCCAATTCCTGCTCAGTTCTCTGTAATAAATACTAAGGATTATGTGATATTTTAGAGAATATTTTTATAGCTTGAAACAATGAAACCTGAACTCAAACAATTGTGATAATGCAAAGAATATGCTCTTTTCATGCAATGGTTTATCATGCATTATCATTGTGCACAATGATACAAGAGGTTTTTTTCCTATAAAAAAACTGGCATATTTTCATGTCATACTGTGATGTGTTTAACCCAATGTGGTCTGGGAACAAGACTGCCACAAAACTATGACATGTTCAGTTTCATGCTGCAGAATGCTCTGCATGATGCCATTGCAAAATGCATTCATGTTTGTTTAAAATAAAATAAAAAAATAAAAAAATAAAATTGATGATCTTCGTAAGAAATTCTGGCCATTTATTTCTTGAATGCAAATGAAAAACTTAACAACTTCAATTTCATAACAACTCAGCGCATCAGACCAACATTATACGAAAAAGAAAACAACGGATGATGTAAAATAATCTTGTATGGGTTAAGTGAGATTGGTTATTAGTTGAATTCTTTCAAGTGCAAATATGGTTTAACGATAAAACTTTTTGTTGATATTCCAGTTGTATTTTTACTCTTACCGAAGCTGTCATCTCGTGATCGGCCACAAGTTGAGGACGAGTTTGAGTCCTCATAACTCTCTTCAGTTTCAATCACATCTGGAGGGAGATTGGTCAATGTTGGAACTACCATCGGGGGTATGACCATTGGTAGACTCGACCCGTATGGAGCGGCTGATTGGTCAGAGGTAGCGGGAGGGTCAGAAGCACGGTTGCCTGGGGTCTTTGAGGGAGGTGTGTGAGTCGGTGATTCCTGCAAATGATTAAAGATAAGAACAGAATTACCCATTGAAAAGTCAGCATCCTGTTCAAAATAATATTTCTAGTGCTATCAGATTATAAATTTATTGTAAAGCGCTCCGATCTTTGGGGAGGCGCTTTATAAATGTTGAATAATAGTAATAATAATCCTCTTGCAAGAAGGTTATATTTCACCATGTCTCATGAGCACTTGTGAATGGCAAACATGCCAAGCATTAGTTGTTACACATCACAGGTATTACACCAAGTTAAAAACTCTGGTGAAACCATCTTAGATGCTCCAGTTTACACAGAAGAACATCAACCAAGATAATCACCAAGTATACAACTTTTTGAAGAACTTGCTGCCTTGTGTAAAATAATCTTTAACTTTATTGTTTTTTTCTCAAATTTTAATAGATTTATAGTGATAATTATTGTGATTTTACTCTTTGTATATATGCATCCACAATTCGGCTTTTTGGCCGCCATGTTTGCATTTTTAATAAACCAATAATAATAACAATAATTCACCGTGCTTCAGTCAAACATCTAGAATTTGGGTCCAGAATGCCACATAGTATGGTTTAGAAGGAGGGAGGGTTGGGGGTGGGGGGGGGGGTGTAATAAGTTACCTCTTCTATCTCTTTGATGGCTGCGGCTGCTGCTGTTGCCATGCTGAGTTCTTGACGGGAAAGTGAAGGGCTACTCTTCCTCTTATTTCGTTCCTTTTCCTGGAGGATAAATTCACTGAACCTAAACACAAATCAAGAGACAAAAGTCTTACTGATGAATTCTTGCACTGATGTTATGTCACAAAACTCATTCAAATAGTTAAAGGAATGAAAACATTGTTACAGTTTTGTAATAATAAAGCAGTCAGCTTTATTTTGGTTTTAAAAATAAAAAAATAAGTAAGCAGAATCCGAAACAGCAGTTTAAAAAATAGTGAAACTTCAATTGCGATTTTCACCAAACACCCCTAAAGGTCACTTCACGGTACAGTACAAGGGTGGCATAACACAAATTAAAAGTGAAAACAAATAACATTATTTTTAAACTTTCACTGAAAGCAACTATTGAGCAACTATTCAATTCAACATGAACAGAACATTTACTTCATACCACTATTCTCAAATAACATCATACATACAAAATATTAATCAAAGTAATAAGCCTAAGCACTGAAGGAAGACGGAGTCCTAACAGTTAATAAATGTATACCTGAATAAAGAGAGCATAAGGCTGTCAGATGCTTGTAGGAGACAGTCTAGACAGACCAACTATATAAGACAATCAGGTTACAGCAAAACAAAGAACACAGACCAACTAAATAAGACAATCAGGTTACAGCAAAACAAAGAACACAGACCAACTATATAAGACAATCAGGTTACAGCAAAACAAAGAACACAGACCAACTATATAAGACAGTCAGGTTACAGCAAAACAAAGAACACAGACCAACTATATAAGACAATCAGGTTACAGCAAAACAAAGAACACAGACCAACTATATAAGACAATCAGGTTACAGCAAAACAAAGAACACAGACCAACTATATAAGACAATCAGGTTAAAGCAAAACAAAGAACACAGACCAACTATATAAGACAATCAGTATACAGCAAAACAAAGAACACAGACCAACTATATAAGACAATCAGGTTACAGCAAAACAAAGAACACAGACCAACTACAATGTATATAAGACAATCAGGTTACAGCAAAACAAAGAACACAGACCAACTATATAAGACAACCAGGTTACAGCAAAACAAAGAACACAGACCAACTATGTAAGACAATCAGGTTACAGCAAAACAAAGAACACAGACTAACTACAATGTATATAAGACAATCAGGTTACAGCAAAACAAAGAACACAGACCAACTATATAAGACAATCAGGTTACAGCAAAACAAAGAACACAACCAACTAAAGACAATCAGGTTACAACAAAACACAGAACGCAGTGGGTTTTGTATGGTTCAATTTAAATATCAGTCTTGTAATGAAAACAATAAGTTAGTGTTTATCTTACCGATTGTTCCAGTCCATGGCGATCTTAGACACAAACTGTTTGACATTCACAATACAGTCCTCAATATCCAGTTGCAAATTGGTTATTTCTTTGCTCTGATTGGCTGACGAAGCCGTCTGAGTGCTCAGATTAGATATTTTGGTTTGCAACTCTCTTGCTTTCTGGCAGAATTTGTTGTTGTCCACCTAAAGGAAAAAACACAGGCCATTACATTGTATATGACTGTTTGGTTACCAGTACTTTAAATATTTTAAACACTTTGAGGTTGAACAAAGAAAACTTGACAAGAGCGTGATTTGAACCAACGACCTCCTGATTAACATGCTGGTGATCTAGTAATGTCTCCCTATCATTGTTCGGGAGTGCGCGTCAGAAGCCATACAACCATTAACTATCGCCAGGGAGCACACCAATGTTTACCATACTATCAGGGAAGCGTCAGCCAGGGGATCACCTTAAGGGGACGAGTAGGGATAAACCCCAGTGTTTCTGGTTCACATACAAACACCCTAGTTTAAAGGGTTTCATCAGGCTTAACTACATGTATAGTAAGTAAGTTTTCTTATGAGGCATTCTTAGTTCCATTACCTGATTATTACAATAATAACTCATATTGGACATTCCTCTTTTCCAAATACTGTATGGCCTGTACAATAGTGTCATCTACTCCTGTTATTGCATTAATCTTACCTGATACTGGGTCATGAATTGGACATTCCTCTTTTCCAGGTACTGTATGGCCTGCACAATAGTGTCATCTACTCCTGTTATTGCATTAATTTTGGTGTAGATGTCCCTCAGTAAGTGCGAGCCCCTGTTATAACAAATCATATAACAACAGATGTTGCAAAATGGCTGCTAATATTGCAGAAATAATGTCTTAAAATTAATTGTCCCTAAATCTTCTTCCTGCATATTGTTTTATTTGGTACATAAATAAATGTCAACCAACTGATTTAAAAAAAATAAAGTATGAAATAATTCTCTCACATCAGACATTTTTAAGTGCCCTAAATTGTCATATCACATCCTCAGAAGATGGGGGTTTGAAACAGTGGTAGGTGAGTTAAAACCTTTCCCTTTATAGTCCACTGCAGAGAGGCAAACAATTGTTCCTTGTATGCTATAATAAATGAGGGGTACAGTGGTTAATCTAATCGCAAGATTGTCAAAGAAATACACCGATCCATTAAGCCACGCCCAATTATCATTGACCAATCACAATCGCGAAATCTGATCACCATTTGAACCGTTTGGTGATCTTTGCACTAATGGTGATCGGGTTTCGCGGCTCTGATTGTACAACTGGTAAGGAGGTGGGGCGTAATGGATCGGTCTATTAAGCTGCTCAGAATATTAATCAGTGCGTACAAGGGCATAAACCATACATGTAGGTGAAAGACACTGGACACTACTGGTAATTGTCAAAGACCGGTCTTCTCACTTTGTTTATCTCAACATGTGCACAAAATAACAAACCTGTACAAATTTCAGCTCAATTGGTCATCGAGATAATAACAAAAGAAAAATCACCCTTGTCACCCTTGAAGTTGTGTGCGTTCAGATGCTTGACTTCGAGACCTCAAATTCTAAATCTGAGGTCTCGTAATCAAATTCGTGGAAAATAACTTCTTTCTCGAAAACTACATTACTTCAGAGGGAGCCGTTCTCACAAATTTTTATACTATCAACAGCTCCCCATTACCAGTTACCAAGTTTGGTTTTATGCTAGACATTATTTTGAGTAATTACCAATAGTGTCCACTAACTTTAAGGTCCAAAAATCTCTGTATAGAAAGAAAATAAATTCTCAGGCCAGTCAAGAAGGCAACTTACTTGGAGGAGAGTATATTGAATTCTTCAAAAGATGCTGGGTAGGAACGGAATGCTTGCTGGATATCAAGAGGTAGAGGTGGAAGACAGACTTCTCTCAGCAGTATGGGGCTGTATCTATATAAAGGAAGATACAATCATTTAGACAGATGCTGGGTAGGAATGGAATGCTTGCTGGATATCAAGAGGTAGAGGTGGAAGACAGACTTCTCTCAGCAGTATGGGGCTGTATCTATATAAAGGAAGATACAATCATTTAGAGAGATGCTGGGTAGGAACGGAATGCTTGCTGGATATCAAAAGGTAGAGGTGGAAGACAGACTTCTCTCAGCAGTATAAGGGCTGTATCTATATAAAGGAAGATACAATCATTTAGAGAGATGCTGGGTAGGAACGGAATACTTGCTGGATATCAAAAGGTAGAGGTGGAAGACAGACTTCTCTCAGCAGTATGGGGCTGTATCTATATAAAGGAAGATACAATCATTTAGAGAGAAGCTGGGTAGGAACGAAATGCTTGCTGGATATCAAGAGGTAGAGGTGGAAGACAGACTTCTCTCAGCAGTATGGGGCTGTATCTATATAAAGGAAGATACAATCATTTAGAGAGATGCTGGGTAGGAACGGAATGCTTGCTGGATATCAAGAGGTAGAGGTGGAAGACAGACTTCTCTCAGCAGTATGGGGCTGTATCTATATAAAGGAAGATACAATCATTTAGAGAGATGCTGGGTAGGAACGGAATGCTTGCTGGATATCAAGAGGTAGAGGTGGTAGACAGATTTCTCTCAGCAGTATGGGGCTGTATCTATATAAAGGAAGATACAATCATTTAGACAGATGCTGGGTAGGAATGGAATGCTTGCTGGATATCAAGAGGTAGAGGTGGAAGACAGACTTCTCTCAGCAGTATGGAGCTGTATCTATATAAAGGAAGATACAATCATTTAGAGAGATGCTGGGTAGGAACGGAATGCTTGCTGGATATCAAAAGGTAGAGGTGGAAGACAGACTTCTCTCAGCAGTATGGGGCTGTATCTATATAAAGGAAGATACAATCATTTAGAGAGAAGCTGGGTAGGAACAGAATGCTTGCTGGATATCAAGAGGTAGAGGTGGAAGACAGACTTCTCTCAGCAGTATGGGGCTGTATCTATATAAAGGAAGATACAATCATTTAGAGAGAAGCTGGGTAGGAATGGAATGCTTGCTGGATATCAAGAGGTAGAGGTGGAAGACAGACTTCTCTCAGCAGTGTGGGGCTGTATCTATATAAAGGAAGATACAATCGTTTAGGGATGGGTGGATTTGACCTTTATGCTCAATATATTGTATATTATTAGTCTGGTAGGTACATGTAGGTGATTGGGTTTTACCTATGATGATTCAAGCAAAGAATTCAGCGCACAGTCTGAGTATGTCATGAGAAAGATACTTGGCTGTAGGACCATAGCCGATTTGAAATGGTTTTAATTTGAACATATCGGCATGCAATTTGTGTGTTTCATCACAATACGCTAGCTTGTGTATAGGGCGAACCTTGGAGGTACAGTTTAAAAAATGAACGGTTGAACAACGGCTTGCAGTGGTAAACATGCTGCTAAATAAAGAAAGGAATCTCTTCTTACTTGAATGAGGCGACTATGTTGTGTTGACCGAAGTACTGATAGTGATGTCTATGTAGTGAGTGACCGCACGGTAAGGCACTCAGTCTCCGGCCGTACTCCTTACAGTGAAACCGTAGCTCCAAATACTTCCCAAAAGACATATGCCAACTATCCAGAGACATCGGCTGAACTGGGGTTACCTGGTGTCAAATAATAACAACATTGTGTAGTCTAGATCTTAGGCCAATTGTATCACACAAAACAAAATTATTTTAAACTGTGAACATTAGTATTGTATGCAGAATGAACATGGTGCGTTTTGTGGAGTCAATACATGTTAGTACAAAATGGGGCGCCATGTTAGTTCCCAAAGTAATTAAACCAACACAATTTAGAGGGATATTTGTGTGAACCAATTATTTTCTAGTTTTAAACTGTTTTCTAACCATATTAATTTGATAACAAACATTTGTATGGCCCAAACTGCAAGGTTTCAGTCATACTACAGACCATGTCTTGTGTTTTTAAACCAAAATGAATAAATAAATGAATGAATAAAAGAATAAACCTAATCTAGATGGCTGCTTCTTACCTGTCTACATTTCCGACACCAGCTCCACATGAGGATCTTGTCTGTGAAGCCAGGGATAGCGCTCTCAAGATGGCGGAGTAAAACATGAATGGAAGCGTTGCCGTGTACAAACCGTCTGATGTGGTCTGCCATGGCAGCGTCACAAAGCTCATTCGGACATTTGTATTTAGCGCTGTTGGGAAGTCAAGTTTTTCAAGAACATTATTTTCGGGCCTTATATAATAAAAAGAAAATTTATGGGGAAAAAAATTCTCAAAAAAATTCCAAATGTTTCATCTGAGTGTGAAAGGACAAAAAGAACATCACAAATAAAACAAATATCCATTATTTAAAATAGCCAGTAACCAACCACAAGGCAAAGTGACTGGGTAAATTCAAATTCAACTTTTTTTATTGGCATTAATTTTATATGTGATAACCAAACGTTTATCTTCCATTTTAAGGGCATAAACAACAATTTAAATCAGAGTTAAGTAGTAAGAATATCATGTCAGGATAAAAGAGAGAAGATTTACCTGAAGCAGTATCTTTCCAAGAACTCTCCAAGGGTCAGATCATTCCTGCTATAAAACTCCATCGTTACCGTCCAAGGAGTTACGCAGTGATTAGGTACATTACTAGAGAGATGGGAATAGCTACAGAATTGCAGTAATAATCTTTGATGGCTGTAGATATCCAGGCAGTCCTGGCGCCGACGATACGCTTTCTCTTGGTTTCCTTTAGAGACAGTCTGAGCGTTGTCAGATTGAACGGGAGGATGCAAAGGAGGAACTTGCTGGATGATACGTCCTCCACGAGCCCGGAAGTTTGCCAAGAGACTCCGCGTTGTCTCGTCTTTTGCGTCTTCTGTGAGTTGCGAGAATGTGAAAGGATGCGGAGGCTTGATGATGACAGCGTTGGAGGCACGACTGCAGCGATCCACATTACCGTAATTGGGCTCTGCTTGTTGAGTTGCTGTGTCTGCTTCGGAAACATCATGACTGAGTCCGGCAAGCTTTGGAGACCAATAGAATTCATCTGTAGGGAAAAAATGCCTTAGAGGAGACTCTTTACCAGCCTTACCCTCCAAGTAAGGGATGTTGAACTTCACATGGGGTGATATTGATAGAAGCTCATCACTCAGTGCTGTATTAAATGAAGATTTAGATTTTGTAGGGGAACAAAGAGTCATGTGGGCTATATCATCCAGGCTCCCCATAGAAGCGTTGTCAACTGATGCCAGCTTGTGTCTTCTCAACTCTAAGAATTTGGATTCTAGATCTTTGGTCATTGCCTCGTGGTCAAACTCTGGAACGGATCCACTTTTACGTAGACTTGTAACAGATTCCTGTGTGGGGCATTGATTACCAGCTGCTTCTTGAGGAGAATGACGATCTTTGCTGCTTCCTAAACTACTGAACATGGAATTCTCCTCATCCTCTTCGTCCGTCGGAAGCTTCTTGGGAGATGCTGACTGTTGATCAACTACATCTTCCTCGGCTTCCCGAAGCAATCGTTGCTCAATTAGAAGTGACCTGTCATTCCTTGCAACTTCCAGGCTGTCTTCATGATGATTATCATGGTCCTGCTCTGGACCAGACAGCGGTGGTGTCTTCGCATTAGTCACTTTGGACTTCAGGAGCTTCTTCATGGAAGACATTGTTGCTCGGAAGCCCATCCTTGCCGCATCCACCTCATCTTTCATCTCTTGCTCCTCAACCTGAGACTGCTCACTGACGATATCAACCTGATCGCCCTCTGCTACCACTATTCCTGAATCCTGTACGGTTGCAAGGCCTTCACTGATGCTATCAGACACACCTAGGGTGGGGGTCATAGCAGTGTTGGATTCAGGTGAGATAATGGTTTTAGGGTCAGTGTCCGTTGGTTGAGACGGAGGCTTGGCAAACTCATCCATGAGGAAGGAGATCTCAAGACGGGAGTGATACCTGGCATAGACAACGAACTGAAGAACTTTCTTCACCTTGGATATAAATATAGGTAGAAAAAAACATTTAAGTTTTCAATGGTGTGAAGATATGAAATGCTATACTCATGTTTTGAGAGAGAGAAAGGGTTAAAAGAAACATGTTTCTTTAGAAAATTTCAATATTTTTATGTTTTATAAGAGCGGGGGTCCCACCTGTATTCTTTAGATGAACCTGCTGGTGTTCTACCAACCGAGCTATTCATCCATAATGTTAATGATCTCCCCACTTTGTTAATATATTTGTTTGGGATGCCAGTCAGAAGCCATTCAACATGTAACTGCCGCATTCCAGGGATCACAACCAAGTTAATGATACAACCAGGGAAATGGCAGCAGAGAGAGACTACCAACATTAGGGGTAAATAGTGCAGTTAAGGCAAACCAAAATAGGACAAATCCTGGCTTGTAGCAAGGTTATAACATTGCCAGTAAATGAGTTTGAAATGTTAACAACCCAAATGTTACCTTCTTGAGTTGATGGTAGTCACCACCTCTCAGTAGAACCGAGCATCCAAGATGGCTGCGGCAACCTTCAAAGAACATTAGTGTCTTGGAGAATCCTTTGGGTGAAACACAAATGGAAGTGCAAGACATACATTTTGACCAACCACTATTTGAAGCTTTAAGCTTAATATAATTATACATAATGAAATAAATTATGAGCACATTCATAAATTATGTTTACAAAAGACTATTTTGAATAATATTAAGGCAAAAATTAAGGGGTAAAATTACGTCCAACACCAACAAAACTACATAAATCATGATTAAGAGTCATTGACTGATGAAGTTAAGATCCAGATCTTAGAAGATTTGTAGCATATTCACCCTTGATAACTCCTTGAATTATCAATTCCAAGGAGGTTTTAGGAACAGTATCCTTAGTGCTAGAGAAGTAGATCAAAAAGCCACTATTATGTTATGTGGAGAAAAATAAAGCATTTGTTGTTTACCTAGCAGACTTGAAACTGTCTGAATTCAGATTAAAGTCTGAAATTTCTCATCCCCCGTTATATGACCCTAATATGAAACGTCTGGACTATATTATGTCTTAATTAAAGGCACTGGACATGAATGGTTATTACTCAAAATAAGTGTAAGCATAAACTCTAACTTGGTAAGGAGCAACGGAGAGCTGTTGATAGTATAAAACATTGTGAGAAACGGCTCCTTCTGAAATAACAAAGTTTTCGAGAAAGAAGTAATTTTCCTAGGATTTGATTTCGAGACCTCAAAATTAGATTTTGAGGTCCTAAAATTAAGTATGTGAAAGCACACAACTTCGTGTGACAAGGGGTTGTTTTTGTTTCATCATTGTCTCGCAACTTCAACGACAAATTGAGTTCAATTTGTCACAGGTTTGTTATTTTAATCATATGTTTGGGATACAACAAGTGAGAAGACTAGTCTTTGACAATCACCAAACGTGTTCATTACCTTTATTTAACCTTTTGGTCTTCCTACCTTTTGGTAATTCATACTTCTGTAGATGAAACATGTGACAATAACCCATCGGAGTATTCTGGTTGATATGATCCGTGGATGGAATCAAACTCACTTCAGTAAATCGACTCAAACGCTCCATCACAGACTGTAAATAATAAGGGTAAAAACGTCGTCAAAATAAACTAGGCTAAATTTCATGGCCCTACGTCTCAATTTAAGGTCTTGATATGATCCGTGGATAGAATCAAACTCACTTCACTGAATCGACTCAAACGCTCCATCACAGACTGTAAATAATAAGGGTAAAAACGTCGTCAAAATAAACTAGGCTAAATTTCATGGCCCTACGTCTCAATTTAAGGTCTTGATATGATCCGTGGATAGAATCAAACTCACTTCAGTAAATCGACTCAAACGCTCCATCACAGACTGTAAATAATAAGGGTAAAACGTCGTCAAAATAAACTAGGCTAAATTTCATGGCCCTATGTCTCAATTTAAGGTCTTGATATGATCCGTGGATAGAATCAAACTCACTTCAGTGAATCGACTCAAACGCTCCATCATAGACTGTAAATAATGAGGATAAAGACGACGTCAAAATAAACTAGGCCCAATTTCACGACCTTATGTCTCAACTCTAAGCCCGGAATTCCTTCATTTAATTGTTGCACAGGGCTCTCCCGTTAGAAAACTATTAAATCTATGGGAAAGTTTTAAAGGGGCACCAAGTACTTTTTGATGCAATATGTGGAAATAAACAGTGCTTTAAATTGAGCTGACTAGCAAAATGACTCAAAGAAGGGCAAATAATTAGTTGTCTAATATAATACTCACAGGTTTCATGTTAAGTACCAGTGTGATGCCGTTGTGTAAGAGAAATGTCCGAGCTAGTTGTGCGACTGTCTTCTCAACAATCAGAATATTTGGCTTTAGGGACGCAATCCTTGATACACAGTTCTTCAAATACTCATGTTCCTGCCAAACCATGGTCAAACATAATGAGGAATTAACTCTTTACTCCAATTCATTTTGAAAAAACAATAACAATTGTGAACTGTCTCCATGAAACACAGAGAAAGTTAGAGCAAGATGAGGCTTTAACCTCTTTATATTGCTGAAACAAGAAATATTCATGAGCGCCATTTCAGCAAGTTAATGCTTTGTTATATCATTGTCTGCACTGATCTATTTTTTACAAGAAATGCTTGCTGAAATGGAGTGCACATTTCACGTACGGCCACAGTTCTCCATCAGCACTCATCAATCTTTGGACTTAATTTAATTTTTGTTGGGATTGCTGATTTAGATATTAAAACCTTTGTAATATTAACGCATTCATCTGATAATTCCTTTGATTTAGTTCCAGTTCAACCTTGTCAAATCGCAAATAAGTGATCAGTTTGATTGAAATAAATGAAGCAAACCAACCTGTAAAACAATGGGATCTATTGATGAGAATTTATTCTCTACTCTTTGATGCTCGATGGCGGATTGCAAAAGGAGGATCCTGGGGTTGCTTATATCTCGCAACATCTGGAGCAAAAAAAAAAAGGCAGAAACAAAGCCTGTTAACTCCACAATTTTTATAAATGATACCTAACCCTCATGTACCAACTATTGAAAAACATTGTCTGATCTGAAACAAATCACTTTCTATTCACTCAAGAAACATGATTAGTGGAGAATATTGTACCCTTGCATAACCCAAAGAAATGTAGTAGCTACAATGGAACATTTCCTTCATTTCCATTAAAAAACCAGTGAGAAAAAGAATGATATAACTTAATACTGCAAGGAAAACATTTGCAATATTTTCAACCCTTGCTAGCACACTAAAGCTCTTATGACTTAAACAAATCAAGATTCGATTTGATCAAGATTGGATCATTTAATCTTGTCTTTTACAAGTGTTCAAACTTAATTTGTGCAATCTTTTAGCTCTCCCTACGATTATATAATGGTTTCAACATTTTAGTGTGCAATTTTAATGTGTGTTTTGGTTTAGACTGAATCTTGCAGTTTTGTTGGTTTCTGGCACAGTTTTTCTGAATAGTTAATGTAACTTAACTATTCATGGATTTTCTTATTGCTCTGTCTTTTACTATTTTACAATTTCTGGTTTTTACACAGGGACCTTAGGGATAGCAGATGTAATACTGGTAAAGCAAACCCATCCAAATCAACAACGACATCAACAAATAAATAAAGGGGACCACAGGATTGAGGAATAAATAAAGGGGACCACCGGATTGAGGAATGAATAAAGGGGACCACCGGATTGAGGAATAAATAAAGGGGACCACCGGATTGAGGAATGATGGTGATGGGATAATAAATGTAAATACACGTACAACAGAGCTGTAACTATAGAATACCTTTTTATCAGCGATGTTCTTGGTACAGATAGTTCCATTCACCAGGAGGCAATCTTTCTGAGAACCACCTGGAACCTTCTTAATGTGGACATAATGACGAATGTCCATATCATCTCCATTCATTACATCTGGTTTAACCTTCAACGAATAAATACATAGCGCAGTGATGATGATGTTACATACAAAGGGGCATAAGGTTAACCTAGTGGTTTCTTTCCCTGTCTTTCACCTCTGTGGACCCAGTTCCAATCCCAACCGGGCCCATTTTCATGACTCAGAAAAAAAAAATCTAGTATGAACTTCATAATGAGTACAATTTCAGACTAAAAGTAAACAATGACGTTTTACCATTGCCAATCTTTAATAACACCTTGACTTTTAAAAGAAGATGCAGTTGGTGACTTTAAAAAGAGAGCCTGATAACAGAGCAAAACTACAAACACATTTCTCACCTGAGCACATATTCTCTGAGCAAGTTGTTGGATTGTCCCTGCCCAGGTCAAGTCCAGCCCCTCGGTAGTAAGTTGCTGTTCTACCAGTCTCTCTAGATGACTAGAGCTTGTCGACACCAGGGTTTCTAACGTGTCTTTCTCACCATTCTCCTGGCTGACTGATTCCATGTCCAGCCAGCCGTGGGATAGAACTGGACCTCGTGTATGGGTGGAATGGTTGAGCCCAACACTGTATAAAGCTCCTAATAGTACAAACATTTCAAGAAACTTTGCTCAAATGCATTTTTAAATTGGAGCTCTAAGCTTAAAAGGTTGTATCAAGATACCTAACCCATATCCATGTGAGTAAATTCAATGTTGGCTACATCACACCGACCACATTTATAAGAGATGTAGTTTGCTACATGAATTCATGTAGATATGGGGCTATAATAACATTGCATGATTAAATAATGATCTTATCAATATCAACAATAAAATATTAAGTTACATAACTCATTCAGACAGCCAGAAAGGGTCAAAAGTCAAATCACGTTTGAGTAACAGTAATTGCTCATATGATATAACTTGCTTAAAGGCAGGGTCATACATTGGTTAATACTCCAAAAATTACTGACCACAAACAATTACTTCGTGCAGCTTGTGATATAATTGTTATTATTTTGACAATTCCTTCTGAATTAATATGGTTTGGCTAATTTTACACGTACGACATTTCAATCTGAAAAAACTGATTTATTCATAATTTGTGAATGCTGCCTCCTGCTAAATGGCACCGACTGTCAACTCAATAATCGTGGAGGGAATTTTGTGTGAAAGTACTGTGACAGTTTTTGGCTGTTTTCGTAGTGAGTAGACACTGTATTTAGCTGAACATCTACATTTGACGTTTATAGTAATGTATGTTTCTAATGTTGCCTATAAATCAAGCAATATTCTCACTGATGAACTCTAAAGCTGGTTCACTATTTGCAGACAGTTGTACAATAGTTAATACTAACGTCCATGGTTATTAAACAGTTAAAGATCTCTTGAAGGTTGCACTGCTACAAGGTTCTTTTTCGCACTTCTCTCAAAAACTTTGTGCGTACTACTAAACAAGCAAAATCACATAAAAACAATGGATCTTTTCTTATAAGAACTTCCCCTTCCTGTTTAAGCAACTATTCAAGACATGTACATGTGTGTTGACATTAAACAATCACAAGTACACTATATCACTCTAATGGTGGGATAACTACATGTAGTCCACTCATTGTGTCAACGGCACTCCTCCCCCCCACAAAAAAGGAGTGAAAATAGAGTAAAACACCATGAGTGACAAAGGACACATTTATTAAAGCTTTCGGACAGTCTTGAGAACAAGCTAGGGCCAACATGCAAAGACAAACATAAATACCAGCTATTATGTACACATGTTGTTACTCTAGTGTAAGCAACTGCAACAATGCTCCTTTTTGGTACTATTCTCACTAAATGTTAATGAAAACATTAAAATGTATTTGCAACGTGTCTTGGTTTTTCATTTCATTTTGAAAGGTTGCTGCGTTTTGATATGTCGCCGAAAATCCAGAGGGAATATTTCTACGCAGGACGAATAATCCTTAATAGGAATACACAATATGAGAGGCGTTGTCTCAGACTCAAATTTCAGGCCATTTTAGCTTTTCTCTTTTGACATAACCACATACATGTAACTTCAAAGTGAAATGTTTTACAAAATGCTTTATAATTTGTGGGCGCTATATAAATGCTTACATTATTATTGTTATTATTATCATTATCATTATCATTATCATTATCATTATCATTATCATTATCATTATCATTATCATTATCATTATCATTATCATTATCATTATCATTATCATTATCATTATCATTATCATTATCATTATCATTATCATTATCATTATCATTATCATTATCATTATCATTATCATTATCATTATCATTATCATTATCATTATCATTATCATTATCATTATCATTATCATTATCATTATCATTATCATTATCATTATCATTATCATTATCATTATCATTATCATTATCATTATCATTATCATTATCATTATCATTATCATTATCATTATCATTATCATTATCATTATCATTATCATTATCATTATCATTATTATTATTATTATTATTATTATTATCATTATCATTATCATTATTATTATTATTATTATTATTATTATTATTATTATTATTATTATTATTATCATTATTATTATTATTATTATTATTATTATTATGATTATTATAATATCGATCGCTGCTGTAGGCTTCTAACCAAAGGTTTTTATTCCCATTAACTTTAAGAGTGATTGCAAAACAAATACAGTCCCTTTGACTGATAAGGCTGCATTTTAAAGGTCAATTATTTGATGGATAAGTTCTTAATTTGAATAATTTAAGTGTAATTTTCTCTGAACTAATATCTCCTCCTCTTATCCTTAAACATTGATGGACGAGATGAAAGCAAAGCAATGAGGAGGAGGAGGAGGGAGTGGGGGGGGTTAAGACTCCTCTTGCATCTTCACTTATCTTTAAAGAGTAGGTATACGTTTGGTCATCACTATTAAGATTAAGAATTGACTATTAACAAATAAATAGTCAACTTGCAGGTACAACCATGTATTAAATCTATTTTATGTGAGTGTTGGCTCTAAAAAAAGAATGTGGTCTTGAGAAACAGTATACTCGGCTAGTCTTGAGAAACAGTATACTCCGCTAGTCTTGAGAAACAGTATACTCGGCTAGTCTTGAGAAACAGTATACTCCGCTAGTCTTGAGAAACAGTATACTCCGCTAGTCTTGAGAAACAGTATACTCCGCTAGTCTTGAGAAACAGTATACTCCGCTAGTCTTGAGAAACAGTATACTCCGCTAGTCATGAGAAACAGTATACTCCGCTAGTCTTGAGAAACAGTATAGTCGGCTAGTCTTGAGAAACAGTATCCTCGGCTAGTCTTCAAGAGAAACAGTATCCTCGGCTAGTCTTCAAGAGAAACAGTATCCTTGGCTAGTCTTCAAGAGCAAGCAGAGTATACTGTTCAAATCATCGAGACCACATGGCTCTTTTCGGAGACAACTCTCCCACAAAAGAGATTTAATAAATAGTTTCATCTGCAAATTTACTATTTATTTATTTAATTACACCGAGAAAAGATTCAAACACCACTCTTAAAATTAATGGCAATAAAAACTGACTTGGTTACTTTACGCATTTCCAGAATCATTTCACTTTGAAGTAGTATGGTTTAAGGAAAAATAGATCACTTAAAGTTTGAATCTGAGAGACTTAATTGACAGTAACGTCTCTCAGACTGTGTAATCCAATACTGATTAATATTCCTTCAAGGACATAACCGCTCTGGTTGTTTGGCGAAACAGTTTAGTTTGATTGTATAATATCTATATTTATACATGGGATTTGAGGCATTTTTATTATTCCCACCAAAAACAATGCTTCAAAACCCATATTTATTTATATAGGATTAAAACAATCAATCGATTCCAAAAAGCAAATGAATACTTTCCCTTTAACTGTTCACAAACGACGCGGCAGGGATCGCTTTTAGTTTGGAGGAGTCTTATCAGGGGGGCTCTTCAGGTTTTATCTGTCAACATCTGACAGATGGCTTGCTCTTAAGATGTAAGGAGCCTACAGTCTGCAAAATATTAACTCCTTGTAATTGATGGACAGAATAGAGACTAAAACCTGGCAGGGTTTTTATCTGATAATGGGACAATCTATAGACCAACGCTGGCCACTGCAAGAAAAACTAAGGATTGTCATATATGTGTACTTTTTGTAGCTTTGTGCATGGTTTGTAGCTTGTGCGTAGGTAAAATAGAAGTACAGTAGTGAGACAAATTTCTTGGAAATTTTGTCTTCACATTATGTCTACCCTATTTCCTCAAAAATGTCAACTCAACCGCAAAATTCAAAAAGACAATTAAAACATATCTTTTTCAACATTAATAAATTTATTGCACTGGGTGTGACTATATCAATAATTTATTTCCTTTCCTTGTTGACTATTGCAGATGCTGTGATTTAGTTTACTAAGAAGAGAGTGTTTAATAGCGGATCATTATTATCTACATTTAGTGAAACCAACTCCATTTCTTGTCATAATTTAGTTTGGCCCCGACCCCCGATCAATCTTGGCTCCCATTGCATGGTCTGCGATTCAGCTGGGTGGTTTCGATTAATACAAATACTCAGGCTTTGAATTAACCAACAGCACCCACAATTGTCGCGGTGCCCTGTGCTTTTGCTCTGGTGCCCTTTGCAAAGCTCAAAGAAAAATATTTTTGTTTCTAATAGAGTGGTTGCATGCTGTGGCGTGTTTGATCCACTCAGCATGAATTATCCGATAATTATCTTTGTGTGTAAAACATCCGCAAGTATATGGGCTTGGGTTGTAAATGACACCAATTACCCAAAGCAAACAAGTCACAGATTGAGAGTGCTGGCAAAACACAATTGTGACTGGTTTAATAATCACAAAGTACATGAGGAAACTGTTATCTTACTTACTGCATGTACTTTATCACACAGATGCAGACGGCTAAATAAAAACCTTAATTTATCAGAACTCACTAAGTCTAAAAGACAAGGAGCACATCTGGAAGAGTCAGCTAGGGCAAAGGATAAAAGCCACAAAACCTTTAACAAGAGGAGAATAAAAAGGAAAACTTAGTTCTGTAAATCGTTGACAGAATCGCTAATCCAGGAAACTTTCAAGTTATTAGTCAATGAAAGTTAATGAGAAATATATACACTCTGATACAAACAACCCAATCCATTGGTTGATGTCGATCTCATAGTTTCCCTCTGTGCAATTATGCTTCATCAATGTTCCTTAGCTTGCCGCCACATCTGGTTCTCTTTCTTTCTAGAACATCGTGTAAGGGTTTACACAAACCTTCAACAAACAAAGACTCTCAAGAATGGGACGCGGTCTCATTTAAGATTCAACGTGAAGAGGCCGTGAAGGTTGAAGTTTGAATGAACATGCAAAAACCTTGTAGTTTCTGATTAGAGAGGCACAAATTGGACAAGTTCGAATGGACATTGGAAAAATCCCTACGTTTCTGTGTGAATAGGCAGACAAGGAAAACCTTTTAGTTTCTGTGTGGAGAGGCAGACAAGGAAAACCTTTTAGTTTCTGTGTGGAGAGGCAGAGATGGGACACGTTTGAATGAACATTAAGAAACCTCCTATAAACTCTGTGTGGAGAGGCAGAGATGGGACACGTTTGAATGAACATTAAGAAACCTCCTATAAACTCTGTGTGGAGAGGCAAAGATGAGAAACGTTTGAATGGACAATAGGAGAAACCTCAGAGTTTCTGTGTGGAGAGGCAGACAAGGAAAACCTTTTAGTTTCTGTGTGGAGAGGCAGAGATGGGACACGTTTGAATGAACATTAAGAAACCTCCTATAAACTCTGTGTGGAGAGGCAAAGATGAGAAACGTTTGAATGGACAATAGGAGAAACCTCAGAGTTTCTGTGTGGAGAGGCAGACAAGGAAAACCTTTTAGTTTCTGTGTGGAGAGGCAGACAAGGAAAACCTTTTAGTTTCTGTGTGGAGAGGCAGAGATGGGACACGTTTGAATGAACATTAAGAAACCTCCTATAAACTCTGTGTGGAGAGGCAAAGATGAGAAACGTTTGAATGGACAATAGGAGAAACCTCAGAGTTTCTGTGTGGAGAGGCAGACAAGGAAAACCTTTTAGTTTCTGTGTGGAGAGGCAGAGATGGGAACTGTTTGAATGGACATTAAGAAACCTCCTATAAACTCTGTGTGGAGAGGCAGAGATGGGAACTGTTTGAATGGACATTAAGAAACCTCCTATAAACTCTGTGTGGAGAGGCAAAGATGGGAAACGTTTGAATGGACAATAGGAAAAGCTCTTAATTTCAAAATGATGAGGCAGAATGATCTGACTGCATTGTACACATACCATTCACCATAAAAGCTGATATCAGAATGTGTACTGTAAACTGTACTAATGTAAATCTCACCATGGATTATGTTGATAACCTCACTGGGTGTTACTTTAGTTTAGATATTGGCGTTCTCATTGAAGTTACAGTGCAAGCAATTCTCTTTGTATTTGGACTCGTCGGCAATATCTTTGTATTGATCGCAATTGCAACAACCCGGAAGCTTCAGACCACTACGAACATGTTCATCTGCAATCTGACCGTACTGGATTTCATATCCTGTGCATTTCTCATGCCAGCCCATATGGTCGGGACGCTTTGTCACGCCTGGCCGCTTGGTGATACCTCCTGCTTCATCATCGGACATCTGACTTGGTATTTGACCTGTCTCTCATTGTTCACTCTTGCTGTCATAGCAACGAGTCGCTACCTTCTCGTTGCTCAGACCGTTAACTCTTTCAGTCGTATCTGCAGTAGTAAGAATGTCATCATCTGTCTTCTTCTTGTCTGGGGGTCTGGTGTTGTTATCTACTTCCTCCCAGTCACCCTCATGATCAACTCTAATCAGCTTACCGTTGCCTTCTCCCCAGAGTTCTTAAGTTGTAATATAAGGGTCTTTCCCGACTCGGTTGGTACCACATCAAGTCTTTCCTTGTTTTTACTACTGCCTTTACTGCTCTTTATCGTGGTAGGATGCATATGGATTCCGATACAGTTCATCTTGACCTTCTGCACGGTTAGGCGAAGCAAGCGTCGTATACAGCCCAACGTCAGGGCGTTCAGGTCCCCAAGTCACAGCCCTCTAGTCAGAGTAGGGCTTACGAAAGAAGAAATACGTCTAACGAAAATTCTGCTTCTTATCTACATCATCTTCATCTCAATGTGGCTCCCTCTAGTGTTGAACATTGCACTAACCATGGTCTTCATGGTTCCATCTAAGGGCGTCCAACGACATACCTATTCAGTGTTCCTGGCTGGATCAGCTTTGAATCCTTACGTTTACACATGGTTTAATCCTAAATTCCGCTCAGCATTCAAACAGCTCTCAGTAAAACTCTGCTTGTTGTGTAAACGCAGAAGAAATCAAGTTATCGTATTGACTTAAACTAAGAACAGTAACAAGTTGTAAGTTTTCTTGTCATTTTAATTAGGTGAGAAGTAAAGGTAAAAGGAATTTAAATGGTAACATTGATTAAACTTCCTAAAACAAACTCTTTTGTGTAAATGAAGAAGAAATAAAGTTTTATTGACATAAACCTAAGTAAAGTAACTAAACAAGCTGCAGGTCTACTCGCCTTATTAATCAGAGAAACATAAATGGTTAAAGACCTGCTTGAACGAAAATGTCAAGTTGTGAACTTTGCTGAATTTCACTTAAAATGTTCTCAATGAATAAGGAAATCGAGTCATATGACTATAAATAGATTTCAATTGTGTAAAAAAAAAAAAATTTTGAATGCCCTAATCCTGCGCTTTTCTTAGAGATTTGCAAAAAGCCCTGTTATGTAATCACTCTCAAAACGTCATAGTTGGGAGCTCAAATTAGTCGATAATTACGAAAAATTCAGAAGTGTACACATATCAAAATTACATTAAAATGGTGAACAAGTGCATTATAAACAAGTTAAAATACCACTTCTGTTGAAAACATTCCGCTCAGGTAGCTGTTTAAAAAAAACATGTTCTGTCTGAACATGGTTTGGACCTGAACAAAGACAAACTTACTAGAGCGGTGCCTGGATGCCAAGCACTCAACCGTCTGATTTATTTAGCAAAACAAAATAAGGGAGATCGCCAACATTAAGGCTACAATCCCGGCCAAAATGCACCCTTTCCTAACGTTGTATACAACAATTCCCTGTGCACTTCCCATTCACATTCAAAACATTTGTCCCCTGCCCAATGTTGACTGTAACTCAGAACACAATCGTAACTCAGAACACAATCGGCAATTGGAACCAATATTGAAAGGGGGCAGGGGGGCCCAACGAGATATGGCCGGGATTGATTCCGGCCAAAATGCTTGGGCCACCCTTTCCTAACGTTGTATACATCAATTCCTTGTGCACTTCCCATTCACATTCAAAACATTTGTCCCCCGCCCCCTGCTCAATGTTGACTGTAACTCAGAACACAATCGGCAATTGGAACCAACATTGAAAGGGGGCAGGGGGGCCCAACGAGATATGGCCGGGATTGTAGATAGCTCAGTTGGTGTAGCGCTATAGTCATATAGGTTCAAGTTCAGCTCCAGTCAATTTATCTTTGTTCAACCCAAAACTGTTTATTATTTTCAGTCAGTTTCCCTTGTGGCTTGTTACTCAAACAATTGAACAGGAAGTTTTGGCAAAATAATAACTCATGCTTCCCTGGGCATTAACCTAATTTTATTAATATTTTGAAGAAGAAAACAAAATGCCTAAAAACTGTAACAGTAACCTTTTGTAATGAGTCAACAAGAGATGGCTGGGCTACATCCTAAAAACCTTAACATAAAAACAATTAGTTGAGGAAGTAATTTTTTAGAGAAATTTCAATTACGATCCATAGTTCATTTCCTAGGGGACACCATAGATACACTTTAACAGGCATTAAACATGTCCCCTCAGTTTGCAAAACTCCTTTGTAATACCTCAATTTATGTTTAACCCTTTAAAAGATCATAGCGGCCGCAAACGGACGCATTATTTGACAACAATTTCGCTCAAAAAAGAGGTTCAAGGAAAAAGCATGAGACGTTATTGACATCTTCCAATATTTCCCATGTACACATAGAATCTATAACAAAAACCAGGTACTTCTGTTTCTGTGTTTCACTTGAACGCATCTAGTCGACTGATTCGTCAGATATAACAACCTAACAAGGCAATGACGAACAGACAAAAATGTATTGGTCCATAAAAAAATGCATCATATAGTGCAATAATTATGATTATCTTAAATATTAACATATTTGTTTTGCCAAAAACCTACTATTTATTGTTCCATCAACTTTGTGTGTGATTGCAAAGGAAAACACAACTTTCTTCTTTATGTAACCTAACCAACAGCCATTTTGACAAAGTGACATGGCTGTGCTTGGCAAATGGGATTTTTTCCAAATCTTGTGTCCTCGCCTCTAATTTTTATTTGTTTCAATGTTAAGTTCCACAAATAATTTGTAGTATATGAATATTAAAATTGTATTGTTTATTATCGAATGGATTTCTATTTTCAAGAATAAAAAATATAATTTAACCAGATGATTTGATTTCATAAAAACAAATAATTCAAGTTGTTTTCGGGTTTTTTGCTACTCGCTAGACTTGCAGAGTCTAGTCACAGGGCAACTTGTATATTCCTTGAACCACCAGAAAATCAGGAGACAGAGCATTTTCATTCGCAGGCCCTAGGATGTGGAATTCCATTCCACACTCCATCAAAAGTTCTAGCTCTGTTAACATTATTTTTCAATCAGTAAATCTCGCCTTGCTTGGCCTGCAGTTCTAGTCAAAGAGAGACCGGCTTTTTGCAGGACTTTCTTGGCTAAATGCTGCAAGCTTTGCCTAGTCGTGGTTTTCCTCTTGGTTTTTTGATTGCATTCCCTTAGTTGTTTTTTTCCTGTCATTCTCTGAGCACTTTGTAACCTTAGGAAAAGGCGCTATATAAATGGTATTATTATCATTATAAACAATCATGCAATTGGCCATACTTTTTACTGCATGATGGCACTTTCATCATTGAATTGCATCACATTAATTTACAGTTTCGCCTTAGTTTAATAGCCTGTATGTAGTTTTCTTGCATTAATGATGAAATACATCAAGAAAATCATGCGAAAGCGATACACATATGCCCTGACGTTGTAAAAAATACAGCGAGTTTACTTTTATCACTCAACGTCGCCAGGGTATTTCTTCTTTCATCATATTAAGTAAGGTTGCATTAAAGGAACACGTTGCCTTGGATCGGTCAAGTTGGTCTTTGAAAAGCGTTTGTTGCAATATGCATATGGGTAGAAAGATCCTGTAAAAGTAGAATACAATGATCCACACAAACATGCCTCGAAATTGCACGGTTTTCCTTTTACCTCGTCGACTAACACGGTCGGCCATTTATGGGAGTCAAATTTTTGACTCTCATAAATGGCTGACCGTGTTTGTTTGCTCAGTAAAAGGAAAACCACGCAATTTCGAGGCAAACTTGTGTGGATCATTGTATTCTACTTTTAAATTATCTTTCTAACCATATGCATTTTATAACAAACGGTTACAAACGCTTTTTTATAGACCAACTCGTCCAATCACAGGCAACGTGTTCCTTTAAAGGCAGTGGACACTATTGGTAATTACTCAAAATTATTATTATCATTATTGACTACGAGTAATGGGGAGAGGTTGATGGTATAAAACATTGTGAGAAACAGCTCCCTCTGAAATGACGTAGTTTTCGAGAAAGAAGTAATTTTTCATGCATTTGATATTGAGACCTCAGATTTAGAATTTGAGGTCTCAAAATCAAGCATCTGAAAGCATACAACATCATGTGACCATGGTGCGACAAGTGTGTTTTTTTCTTGCATTAATATCTCGCAACTTTGACGACCGATAAAGCTCAAATTTTTACAGGTTTACAATTTATGCATATGTTGAGATACACCAACTGTGAAGGCTAGTCTTTGACAATCACCAATAGTGTCCACTGCCTTTAATTTGAAGTGAAGAACATAAAGAGACTGTACTATGACCCATGTTCATGACTTTACTTGAAACACAAAAATGACGTTCACAAGTCAAATACTACAACTCTGTTTTGCTTCCTGCACATTAAGATCCTCTTGTAAGCTTGACGAAAGTGAGGATTGAGCCCGGCATACAAGCAAGGATTGATCGAAGAATTAGTCAAGACAAGTAGCAATGATAACCTCTCCAGGGCAACTGGTACCATGTAATCATGTTTGAAAAAGTGCATTATCAGGAGTGGGAACCAGCACACCATCATAACAACGTAAATAGTCACCATTATTTTGGTCAGGCGGATTTCCTCCGGACGTATTATGCGCTGGCGTAGGTTTGCATCCGAGTGGACACCAAGCTGAGACAATCTCTGGGCATCTTGGATGCGTTTCTTGCTGGCTCGTACGGTGCAGAACGTCAGCCAATACAGTAGGGGGTTAGGGATCATTGAAACAACTATAATATAGAATGTCAATCCATTGACATACCAGTAGGTTACAAAGTCTGTGTTGTCTGCGTAGCACATGCGTAAACCAACGTCATATCGGATTTTTGAGAAACCCAGTTCTTGAAGAAAGATCAGCAATATGGAGGTACCCCATAAGGCAATTAAGAAAACGGCCACAATTCTGCGATTACAAAACCTCTGGTAGGATTGCCATGGATAGGATACCAGGCAGTACCGGTTACCAGCGATTGCCGTTAACGTCATTAATGATATCCCAATGGAAAGCAAGAAGAGATAGAATATGCAGCGACACCAGAACGGGTTGTACGGCCATCCTTCATAAATCTGCGATACCAACGTTAGCGGAATGATGAGAATATTGACCGATAGATCGGCCACGCTTAGATTGACGATGAAAGCGTAGGACGTGTTGCGTAACCGTGGCGATATTGCAATAGAGATGATTACAAGAGTGTTACCGATGAGTCCAACAATGGCTAGAAGTAACATATAAATAATCATAACAACTAATGCGGGTAGATCCATCATAAAACTGGACTGAGTAGGGACGACGGTACTTCCCTCAAAGGCCTTAGTCATGTTTTGGCTCAAAATCTCTGCCATGTTCCTTTCCATTTCACAACGATCAAGAAGATGTCGGCACTGAATATGTTAGACGGTCAGCCTAGCTGAAGAGATTGACAATGTTTAAATGTAGAGCCCCCTAATAAAAGCCGGTACTGTCTTCATTACACCTACACAGTCAACAAAGTTTACCAAAGATCGTGATTCTGAGCTGGCGTCATTTACATAAATGTACACAGAGTAAGACTGGCTGTTAAGTCTTATATATCCTAAACTGGTAATCAGTACAAATAGACACAAACATTAAGCACCTTGCTTCACACACGACCTGTATCAGCTTAATAAAGCAAGAGCTATGAATAAGTAACTAGATATGATAGCAACGTGTGAACTTGTTTGGTTTATCAACCATGTCAACCTTCTAATGATTGCAATTTCCAGGCTAGCAGTTTACGGACACAAACTGACAGGATAGCCCTGTCTAAACACAAACAAGTTAAGATTGTATCCTCAACAGGCATGGGAACTGGTTATGTTTAAAAAACCTGACAAATAGAAAATAACCCCAACTAAGCCATAGGCCTGTCGGTAGAAGGCGAGGAACGCTTTTAGTCCAGAGGTTCGGGCTCCCTTTCAGAAAGCTGCTCGCACTTCCCCATTTTTCATTGACTGAAGATGTAGTCTTTTAGGTTAATGCGTTCCTTCTCTTGCCTTAATGTGTAAACAGACTTGTAATGAAGACTAATCCTTTAGATTTATCAGTGTCCCTGTCTTCATTCGTGCACGTCTTGACATTAAAGGGATAGCTGCAGCCCTGAAAGTACATGGCCTCTGTTCTGAATTGAAATGATTAAGTCGGCCAAGCATCCTAAAGGGCAATTCCATGGTTAGTCGCATTACATTTCTCTGTGTCATTTCTTGATCTTGGTGCTAGTAGTTCTATGTGAGATATTCTTTCCACTAAGTTTATAGACTGATTTGTGCTTGACACCCAAGGCTTTGAATTGATGATATTAGAAATGTTGTGTGCTTTGTACTCTGAATGTTATAGCTTTGTAAAAAGCAGTCAGTCGCATTACACAAAAAGGACATGGAAAAAATACACTAGTCCCAATTCAAAAGTTTCCTCAAACTAAAAAACTTATGAAAGTTTTACTACATGTAACACACAACACATGAGTATCCAACAGGATACTTATAAATGGTCAGCAACTTGAACTTTTAGGTATACATGGCAAAACCATGGTCAGTCGCATTATGGTAAGTCGCATTACAGTGTTCCAGTCCATTTAACCAAGCCAACATGGAGCCCAAGCTGAGTTCTCATTTGGCAACAATGGGTTCATTCCTTGTCAAAAACTAAGAATAAACTGATTTCATATGTTAGCTATAACTTCTAAGTGGAATGAAAGGTGTGTCAAAAAATTGATTTTGTTTGTGTCATGTCCATGTTTGCTTAGAATTGCCCTAAAGGAAACATCTCAACAACCTTCAAAATTTCTGACGTAAATAGGGGAAACCCATCCAGTCAGGTAGGGACTAAAAACCCAAACCAAATGAAATGCGCTGATCCGGGCTCAAAACCGGGGTCCACACAGGTAATAGGCAGGAACAGAAAACCCTGAAACAACCTGCTGCAAAAGTACAGCACCATAGTTGTCTATGAGCTACTTTCAAGTATTAAAACATGGTTTCTTATGGAATATAATTTCACTTGTTCATAGTACTTATGAGCATCTTTGAAGATCATCAAGTTCAGTTTTAATTTGTAATAAAAGGTCATTCTTGTAAGTATAAGAAGAAAAACACAAAAACTCAAAACCACTCCTCAATACTGCACACATATTTGGTTGTAGAAACAACCCTTACTTTCTACATCAGTTGAATTTAAAGGGAATATGATAACAAAAACTGGAATGTAAATGATTGGCATCAGTCTAAATAAAGCTTGATCCAAAATGAAATAAATCACCCTGAGTGACAGTATTCTTTGGATAAGATTACACTTTTTAACCCTCCTCAATCAGCTGCCGTAATACAGATAAGTTTGTATCAATATCGACAAGATAATCAATATTGTAAAGTTCACATCTGCCACTCAAACTTGAAACAATGACATATAGGGAATTAAAAGTCAGTCATCTTGCTTTGTTGCTAGAACCACAGTCAATACACCCAGAACAGTGCTCGCACTCTGGCATTTATTATTTTGGGCCTAATTTCATAGAGCTGCTTAAAGGCAGTGGACACTATTGCTAACTACTGAAAATAATTATGAGCATAAAACCACACTTGGTAACGAGTAATGGGCAGAGGTTGATAGTATAAAACATTGTGAGAAACGGCTCCCTCTGAAGTGACGTAGTTCTCAAGAAAGAAGTAATTTTCAACGAATTTGATTTCGAGACCTCAGATTTAGAATTTGAGGTCTCGAAATCAAGCATCTGAAAGCACACGACTTCGTGTGACAAGGGTGTTTTTTACTTCATTCATATCTCGCAATTTCGACGACCAATTGAGCTCAATTTTCCACAGGTTTGTTATTTTATGCATATGTTTAGATACACCAGGTGAGAAGACTGGTCTTTGACAATTGTCCACTGTCTTTAAGCAGAAAATATTGCTCAACAATTTTCTGCTATACAAAAATGAGCAGGAAACCAGTCACAAAGTGTACGTGACGTGCCACATGTTAGTTTGGCTGGTATTTTTGATTCTGGTTAGTATAATTGTGTTTTGTGCATAAGCAATTCTACGATGTTGTTTGATTGATCTGCTTACCGTTTGGGAAGACTTCTCCAATTCCTGGTAGGGCGCCCTCTTGGTCCCAATTTCCAGATGGTTCTCTTTGAAGATTCTCCATAGAAGCTGTAAGGAGAGGAGGGGAAAAAGAAGGAAAAATCTTCATACTTCCACTTCAAATTAACACAATTTGCGATTCCGGATCGTGTGTATGCCATCAGCAGTGTCTTAAAAGATCAAAAAAAATTGTTTATACTACCAAAGTAGAAAGATTATCACGCCTGCATTTAAATGAAAATGACTCAGGGGAGCTTAGAACAGTCTAGATTGTAGGATGGAGGGAAACATGCACCAGTCAAGGAGTTCCAACGAGATTCAATATGTGGAATAAAGCTGTTGTAATGACTCTTTGGTCTACATCTCAACAAAGTTAGTGTATGGGTGAGAACAAGCAGAAAGCCTGGTTTCAAGCTCAAACGACCTGATGGCAACACTAGCGGTACATTTACCATGAACACAATTTGTGTAAAAGATAGAGGCTGGCTCCAGGTCTTAAATGGGAAAAAGGTTGTAACACGGTTTATAAAAATCATATTTTGATACAAAAGAAAGAGAACAATAATACAACCCCTCTTATGTTCATCTCTTTTAAGAAATGTAGGTTAAATCATACCAAATTGAGATACTAAAATAATTCACATTAACAGAAATAAATCACACCAAACTAATTTTGCTGAAAATATGCATATTAAAATTTACATCAATTACAATTTTTCTAGTTCAATACCAAAGACAACCATACACTGCTTTGAAAAACAAATTGCTGAATTTTTGAATAAATTTTCAAAAAAAAAAGAAAAAAAAAGAAGATAGGTTTCTAGGATGACTTTCCAACCTTTATTGCTACTGAGAGGGGAACCAGTGAAGAAATCTGTTGAAGGGCGCCGGCCACGGTTCCACTGATCGATCGGATCGCCAGACGTCAGTCGTCTGTGCCTCTTGACGAAATCGGGCTTGTCCTCCGAGTGGCTGGAGGTTAATTTCGCTACATTCACATGCAAAAGAAATATTTACTTGAAAGAAAAGGACGGAAATGTTTCCATGCGAAGTAGATTACGAGGGAGTGTAATCAGGGTGCACTCCAGTAAATAGCGAATGAATCAAGTAGAGGAGGGTCATTCATAATTTATAGGCCCTCAAACATTTCTGTAAATGACAAGGTTAATACTTAGGAATTGTTGAAGAAGGGTTCCTTTTTGCTCACAAGTGTAGGACCCCTCTCTCAAGATTGTTGCTCTCCTGACTGGCAATAAGTACTTGTGTGGCATAGTTTTGTCTTTCTTTGTGGGACCCTAGACTACTTCTCTAAATGGAAGAGAAAAATACAGTGCACATGTTTTATTTCAAAGAAGCGAGGGACTTCAAACTTTCATAATCTGTTTTTGTATTTTTGAATATTTATCATAAATGATTGGTTGTACAGGACTTTCTTGACAATGCACTCAGATGGACAATCATAAAGCTGCCTGGAAAAATAAAAAATGCAAAGAATTGAGCCCAATTTCAAGGATATGCTTCGTGCAAACGAGAAATCAGAGTTAAAAAAGTACTAGCAGAAACATTCATGCTTACCTACATATTTTAAAGGATTAAACACAAATTGTTTGCTTTTGTGTATGCATATTTAATTTTACTTAGCTTTCTTCGCTTACATGGCTAGCCCTTTAGCACGGTTATATGGAGCTAATTCTATAAGTGAAATGGTAATCACAAGCACAGAATTCCCCCATAGCAGAACTATGAAATGGGCCCAGTTCTGCTTAACAGTAATAGGCTACCAGCTTATACTTCTACCAGTTTACCTCTCTCAGTTTTGATTAGGATGAAAATTTTGTTCAGCACATTTTGTTTATATTTTGTTTGCAGTTTTAGGCAGCCGTGGATTACTAAGAAGACAAGAAAACTCGTGGGTGTTGGTATAAAAAAAACACTGGGTGTCCTTTTGGAGATAAAACAACCATGTACATGTAGAGTGTAAGACGTTGAAATAGTTTTTACTTCACCTCAAATATAAATATAAGGCTGTGGCCATTTCTATGATTCTGTTTTTGTGCATATATGAGAAAACTCCACTTCATAAAAAGTACATTCTGGAGAAATGGATATAAATGAAAACAACCGTGAAATCAGGAAAACTCCTGTGGATGAAATGGGCCTAGAAAACAGTACATGCCATGCTGAAAATGATGGCATTCAGCAATCAAGAAAACAATACATCACTAAGTAACTAACCGAGCCCGTCATCATCCGTCAGGTTTCCTTTGTCTTCTTGATCGATCTCTCTAAACCAAACAGGTTCCATGTTGTCCTCCATAGTGTTTATTTCTCCTTCCTCCGTCAGGCTTACATCTAAATCTTTAGATGACGTTGTTGTGAGTGCAGTCTGTTGTGAAAAAAAGTACACCGGTTTAATAAAGGTAGAGTTAAACTTTTTATTTATTTTTTCATTTTTCAAAAAATAATTCTGTCCAATAGAAATTTGAATCTACAAGCAGACCCTCCCCCCAATTAAAGCCTTGTCAACTTTATGGTATCACATTATGTCTGAAATGAAGCTGATGTGTCTGTTCCTACGGTAAGTAATTGTTATTTCAGCATGCAGTAATCACATCCTACAAACCTCACAAACAGTAACTTTGAGAAGTTCAGACTCTCAAAGTTAAATATGACAGTTCATAGTCATGTCATGTATACAAATATTGACTGTTTCAAATGCTATGGTTAAAACTTTAAAACTAAACCCCGGATATTACTTCCTATGAATGCAACAACGACAACAACAATAACAACAAGATTCTTACTTTGCCAGCGCGGTATAGTGCATACTCATCCCAGAAGGTGTGGTCGTGACTCGTGGCACTCTGCAGCCATTTAGCATCCAGTAAGGCTTGACCAATCGCTACAGCCTGTAGTCTGTTTAAAAAAAAGAAATAATAATAAGAGCACCGAATTCAAACTCTGGTGTTTCTGATCAGCAGAGTGTGGGTTCGAATCCCCTACCGTGACACTTGCGTCCTTAAGCAAGACACTTAACCATTGCTTCGGCCTTCGGATGGGATGTAAAGTCGTTGGTCCCATGTGTTGTGCAAAGCATGTAAGAGAACCCAGTGCACTTATCGACAAGAGAAGGGGTTCGCCCCGGTGTTCCTGGCTGTGGCTTCTGTATGCGCCGTAGCACCTAGTAAACCCTTATAAGGTGCTACATAAATGGGTCTCAGATCTCATCACTGCAATAACCTATCTTTCTGAAAGTTTGACACTACAATTAACACAACTTTGTGGTCTTTGCTCTACAGTTTGATGGTCTTGTAATAAATTCTTTATTTTCTTTTGTTTTTATTTTCATACAGTCAATTCATTAAAGCCTCAGAAACCACAGGCAAACTTAGTATTCACTGTTCAGCAAATGCAAACTTTTACTTTTTTTTGATAAGCATTTGGGCATCTAAATAAATTGCATTAGTCGCCCAGGCCAAGCCAGTATATGGTATATTTTAACCTGTCACTAATTTTGAAAATGTATATTCAGTACGAGACTTAAGCCAAAGACTAAGCGGTTGCTTTGGAATTGAAAAAGGACCAACCTGTGTGTTGCTTTGTCTTTCAGTAGCAACCAGTCTACAAGTTCACTGCCCACTATGCAATCATTGTACGTCCGTAGACGGAAACGGTGATTCTGAAACATAATGTCGTTGTTTGGATGCTGGATGAGAAGCCATAGTTGCCGTAATTGTGCAGAATCCTGTACAAAATAAACATATAGCACATTAACATATCTAGAAAATAATCTGTCAGAAAGCGTTCAACAAATCTTGTTTCTTCTATTAATTCCCTTTTGATCCAAGATTTTTCTCACACATCATTTTGTGCAAGCCTTACATGTCAAGTTTGTACAATGTCTTAGTTTGTTTGTGACTCAGAATAAGGTCATCTAGAACAAAGACAACTGTGGTGTATGTGTGTATTGTTTTTGTGATTTTGTTTGTCAGTAACCAACCCAGTCATTACCTCCTGTGAAGACCAGCTCCCGGCATTGTCATTACTCAATTGTTACTATTATATTATTAGCCATGTGGGTGACAGAGAAAGGGGCTTAATGGGTTGGTAAAAGAAAAGTAATGAATATCATCAAATGAGAACAAAGCCTTTTACTCTTCTTACAAGACTGCAATTCCTAGACAGGTCTTGAACTTTGCTCCTGAAGGGGCACAACAATTTTCCTCTGAGACGGGGCACTTCTATGGGGAAAACGTAAGTTTGTTTTGGAACCTTACAGAGGTCACTACAGCAAAAGCACAGCACCTAGCAATTGCTGTGGGTGCTGTGGGTTAATTAGAAGCTGAACTAGAACGTATCCAGCGGCAGGTTGTCAATGGTTACCTTGAGAAGATGTTGTCGTTCTTGTGCCACACTGCTGATAGACTTAGCTAGGTTAGTTGATGTTGGTGTCTGAACGACAAATTCAAACGGGTTGGACCCTCCATCCATACTACTGCCACTGAATGTTCTAGTTAACAATGCAAACAAAAAGAGAGTAGACAACTTACACATCTAATGTTTAAAAAGTGAAAAAAATAACATCAGAAATTATTGTGCACCTTGAGCTCTCTTAACAATAGTTACCCTAAACCGATGTATCCAAAAGAATACTTACAAAAAAAAACGAACTAGAACCCACTAAAAACCTGAACTGCACAAGGATAAAAAGATATCAGTAAAGTGCTTACTAAGGGAATAAAAGGGTAACGACGAGTTCTTAAACGACCGTTTAAAACCGGCAGGGTTGTTGCCATGTGTTAAAGGCCCGCCTTTATCGCATGGCAACGACCCTGCAAGGTTTAAACGGCAGTTTAAGAACGAGTTACTACTCTTTTATTCCCGTTCATAAATGCCTTTTCGGTTTAAAGGCGTAAAAAAGTAAGAAACTCGGTAAAACTTATCCGTTTACCGACATGCTTGAGCTCTGTACGTCCGTGTGTTGCATTGTTGTGACTGAGGCGACAGTTTTTGGATCCGTTCATGCGCGTAGTCTTGGTGTAAGATGTTTCTCGTTTTCCTTTCACACAGCGCGGCCAAATCACCGACAGTGCCCGCATCACCCGTAACGAGAAATGTCTTGCACAAAGACTAGCGCGTAGTATCTGAAAACAACCGGTTATAAACAGAGCTCCAGCTGGTCATTATCAACTGTTTAAACACCCCCACCTGACGCGCTCTCCACCAATAGGAATAGCCAAACCGTCTGAGGTATTTATGAATACCGCTTAAAGCGTCGGTTGAATGGAAAGAATTGGTAATAATCCACTGCAGGGTGCAACTCGCTCTAGTTCTAGTGCAGTTAAACAGACTGTCATACTAGTACCAGTAATCTAATGGTCTCTGCTGATCGAGAAACAGAATTCAATGTATCAAGCGCCATCATTATCCCCCCCCCCCAAAAAAAAAAAAAGCCAAGGAGAGCAAAACTAGTTTTGTACCTTTGTCGAATCCGACTAGAGTCATCGATCTTCTTTCTTGGTGTCATACTGTCTGGTGTCGGGGATGAAATCTCACTTGCTACTAGACTTAGATCATCATGAAGCATCTTAATATCACCCAAGGAGGTCTGGGCACAGCTCAAGACGATCTTACAACAGTAGGTACACACACGCAGAGTTCCTAATGTAATATCATCGTCATAAAATCAAGCTATATTTACATTTCAAAATGTATAGAAAGCTCTCTTTCATTATACAGTATTGAAAACAAATTCTGGTTCAATAATATTGTAACCTACCAGCCATGCGATCGATGTCTCCAAACTCTTCCTAACTTAGTATTAATCTTAGGACTTTAATGACTTAGAACTAGTTAAGTTCCATATCGTGTTGGGACACATTAAACCCATCCTAAGTTAGGATGAGTTACTCCCAACTCGAGATAGGATTAATCCTAGCGATTCGTAAAATTGGCTGCGGGGTCTCCCCCTTGAGACTTTCCCATAAATCGAGCCCGGCACGTATCTAAAAAGTTTATCTTACCAATTAAGGCTCATTGAACGTATTTCCGAATTATCATGAACATCTTTAAAATTACCTGTGTATCCCATGAACTTTCCTGGAACCTCCTGATTGCAGCACCGTCGGCAGAAGATCTGGCCACAAACACGGCAGTGGTGACGTCGACGGAGTGTGGTGAACTTCTCACCACATTCATAGCATTCTTTACACTGACTATCAGGCATCCAGTATTGCTTGAAATCACTATCTCTGTAGTCCTGCGGAACCTAAGGGTTGAGGAGGTAGAAGGTGATAAGAGTGTCAAAGGGTGTCAAAGGGTGTCAAAGGGTGTCATGGTTTAGAACATCAATTTCAAGTTCTGGTGGTTTACTCATCGGGGTGTGGGTTTGAATCCCGGTCATGAAACTTGTGTCTTTGAGCAAGATGCTTCACTATAATAGCAGCTCGGGGCTGCATACTCCCCAGGGAGATGAGATTACAGGGCCCAATTTCATGGAGCTTACTGTGCGTTTTCTATTTCATAGCGCTGCTTACCATAAGCACAGGAAAAGGCATGCTAACCTTCCTGTGCTTGCTGCACACAAATTAATGACGTAAGAATGCATATCCATGGGAACACGCAAGATGGTCGCCTTATTTTATTTTCTTTTTAACCTGTGAAATATGCTTGTACCTTGGAAAATTGTTCTGCTACAAAAAGCACGAAAATGTGCATACAGTTAAGCAGCTCAATGAAACTGGTTGTAGCTTGTTTAAGAGTCCAGACACTGGTACCCTTACCTGTCCGGATCTATCAACTACAGTAGTGATATGACGGAGGACCGTTGATAAAGTCCGAGGAGGTCTCTTGCCTGACTCCCACACAGGCCGAGATTCAGAGTCTTCTTCTCGCTGTGTACCGAGTCGCAGCGGTAAGGTCAGCTTAGGATGCTGCTGCTGCTGTTGATGTAAAGAACATTCAGGAGGCAGCTTGGATCCTTCCTGAAAAAAACAAAATCTCAATCAATAAACTAAAGGTCTGTAAATCTAAACCTATGGGAGACCAATAAATAAACTAAAGGTCTGTAAATCTAAACCTATGGGAGACCAATAAATAAACTAAAGATCTGTAAATCTAAACCTATGGGAGACTTATAAACGTAGGTGGCAGCAGACTTACCTACCAGGTAAATTTCTTTTGTTTCTGTAGTTCTGAGCATGCGCAAATTACCGAGGACAATGGATTTACCTGGTTAGTCTAGTGTCGCCAAATCTAAATCTGATATATACATTGTAGTGCTAGCCAGAGCGGTGTCTGGGTGTCTTTTAGACACCCTGTTTTTAAAATTCCCTGCAAAGTTGGATTTGCCAAATCCTGGCTAACCCCTCGGTTTGCTATTATCGTGTGTGAAAACCCAACATGGCAACAAAGGAATGGTTTCAGTTAAAAAGTGTTGAGTTACCAATTCTTGAGGATTTTGGAATTTAATAAAAAAGAATTCTAACCCCCTAATTCTGTATGCACTGACCTGTTTGGATGACATGTCAATTCTAAGTCCAGAGGATTTCTGACCAAGATCAGCCAAAGGTCCCAAAGCCGAAGCAATGACCCCACGCTCATCCTTCCTCTCAGTGGTGCTGAGTTTCTCATCTTGCCCAACACTTGCTAATAGATTAGGGAGTGAGGATGACTGCTGGAGGGTTTGGGGTTGAGGTTGTTGTGATGAGGAAACAGCAGCTTCTTTGGAAGGCGATGGAGATCCTCCTTGTTTAAGAAAAGATAAAAGACTCAGTCAGGGATGATGCAGCACGATGAAAACTACTTAAGGTATTATACAGGATGGTAGAGATGATAAAAAAGGTTGCAGCCATGTGTTCACGTGCTGTGTGATCACCACCTGCCCCTGGTGACAGTTGATTTGAGTCGATAGCCAAAATCAGTTTTAGTTTAGCCCTTACCTTGAAGTAGCTGTCCGTGGGCTTGTGATGTTAGGCAATCTTCTCTAACGCCCTACCCTCCTCACCCCCACCACAAAAAATAAAATCTCTTACTAAATTGAGAGTTACAACATTTAGCCACAAGATTTATACCTTTCGATCTGCGCAGCCATTCCGGAAGGGAAAATCGTGAGGATGTTTTCTGGTCAGGTGATAGTCTACGAAACCATGTGATCTCATCTTTCTTGCCCTCATTGTCGACTACCATGATTGGCTGAGGGGTCGCTGCAGCATCCCGGAATAAATTGGTGGAAATCTCCTCTGAATTCTTCTGGTAAACTGCACGAGGATCCATTGGCTTTAGAATTAGAGACCTACATGTAGGGCGCAGAAATGGTGTTTTTTAAATTTTGAATCATAAAAAGGAAGCTAATTATTTCATAAGGAAAGAAAACATGGGGTGGGGGGAAAATGCCATACACCTGCACACCCCGGTTATCGCAACTATCATCTATGGCTATTAATATATTAACCCTATGTCCAAAAGTAGTGGGGCTAGTAGAGTAGATTTGTCTTAACCCCACGGGCCATGTCTACATCGGTGGGGCTAGATTTGTCTACTAAGCTCAGAAAATTTATTTGATAAAAAAATCCATAAAATTAGCCCCAGTTGGAGGAAAAAATGTCTGCATCCTGCCACCACTTCAACTCCTAAGGAAAAATGATTTATCATTTGGATTCCTATCATTTATTTTATATTAATTTTTTTACTTAAAGCCATTGGACCCTTTCGGTTCAGGAAAAAAACAAAAAGTTCACAGATTTACAAATAACTTACAGGGTTTACAGATGGTAGTGGTGAAAGACTTCTCTTGAAATATTATTCCATTAAATGCTTTACTTTTTGAGAAAACAGCAAAACAATAACAATTCTCGTTAACGAGAATTACAGATTTATTTTAAACACATGTCATGACACGGAGAAACGTGCGGAAACAAGGGTTGGTTTTCCCGTTATTTTCTCCCGACTCCGATGACCGATTGAGCCTAAATTTTCACAGGTTTGTTATTTGATATAGAAGTTGTGGTACACGAAGTGTGGGCCTTAGACAATACTGTTTACCGAAAGGGTCCACTGCCTTTAATGCCGAAGGGATGTTTGATTAAATTCATTTTCTTTTTTAATTTTTACAATTACTCTAGCTAAAACCCTGGGCCAAAACCCTCAATGTTGACCTTAAAAAAAGTGATATTCAAGCGCACATTTCATCACGCGGACAGAACTTTCACGCACCAAACAAAATGGCAATGTTGAAGCAAAGTCCCTCAAATTCAAAGCACCGCGACAGGTGCCAGTGCAAACATAGTCTAACCAAGGTCTAACATTAACAATAACCAGGGCAAAATTTCATAGAGCTGCTTAGCATGTAGTTGAGATAACGTAACCCCTCCTGCCGACGGCGTAGCCGTCGGCAGGAGGATTACGTTATCGCAACTAATTAGCATGAAATTTCTTCCTTGATTATTGATAAAAACAGACCAGCCAAATTTCCATTTGTTGCATGTTGCTTGTTATATTCAGCTGTTGTTTGCTTATCCTGAAAATCACGTGGAAATTTGGTTGGTAATCCTCTTTTTTTATCAAGGAAGAAGTTTCATGCTTAACAAATTTTTGTGCTATTACTAGCAGCTCTATGAAATTGGGCCCAGATTACAACACTCAGAACAGAGAGAACTGGACAGAGTTTTTTGTGGAATGGCCGGCGTAGAAACACAAAATCACACCCTCACATATTTGCCCACAAGTCTGTAGCACAAGGTTAACATTCTACAGTAACTGATGTATGAAATAAACAAAAAGGGTTAGCATTCTCACCTTTTAACATAATTAAAACAGACTGCAAAATGTTGTTTTCCGATCAAAACAACTTCCTGCAAAATGTCAACAGTCACGTCATAGTCTAGAAGGCTGACATCTTGTTTATGAATCAGCGCATTAATTTCCACCCCTTTTTAAGGGGGTGATAATAATTTGAGGAAAAAAGAGAGAATAAAATAGTTCAAAATTCGGCAACTATTTAAAAACAGACAGCTTTGATTTCAATAAACTGTTTATTTTTATTATATTTAGGGAATTTAGCTCATCCTGTACGAAATCCATTAGAATTTTAATTTCAAATAACTTCTTTCATAACCACCTTCTCCTAAAAATCCCCTGTCGCACAATAGACGGGACCAAAATTTGACCCTTGCACTGCAGACGGATGACCCTTCATCCAAATTTCCCGGGAGAGCATGCAATCCAGCATGTGTTGCTGATGATCAACCTCGCACCTTTACCGAGTAAACGTTTTCGTAGCAGAACAAAATAATTAAGTAACCACAGCGGAATTAAATAACTAATCAAGATGTACAGATCTTCGATGACCCAGGTACAGATTTATATTATTTTCTTCCCCAATGTTAATCACAATTTGACTGACTGTATTTTGGAAGTGGGGAGGGGAACGGGATCGGTTGTGAATGTAAACAATAAACAAACGTGTGCTGGCTGAGTGGTGGTCATCTTCCTAAGAACCCTACTAAGAAGTAGTACTGGGTCTTTATCTGCACTGCTGCAGCATGATTGCACTGCAGTAACTCACTCTGTCCTCACTGGGTCTTTATCTGCACTGCTGCAGCATGATTGCACTGCAGTAACTCACTCTGTCCTCACTGGGTCTTTATCTGCACTGCTGCAGCATGATTGCACTGCAGTAACTCACTGTTCATGTAGAAACCTCTCTGCCAAAATGCTGAAGTCAAGTCAAAATGCTTTAAAAAAGAGATGTGTGTATTTGTGTTAAGATTGTCATTTAATTATTCACACTCACAGCGAAGTTTAATCATTTATTATGAAAAAACAGCTGAACCTTTCCTTTCTAAATTTAAATCTAATTTCAAATACTTTTATTCATGAGTTATAGTTTAAGTTAAATGTCTTGTCAGATTGGTTCAGTGGTTTTGTCTCTTTTTACCTCTCTCTGGACATGCTGGATGGTTCGATTCACCCGGACTGCCAGAGCCTTGCATGTACCTTGGGTTTTCTGTCCCTACCTGACTTGGTACTCGAACAAAGTCACAGACTACATGGATTTTCCCTATGAAATAAATAGTTAAGTGGTGGTAAGTTATTGGTTAATACTTGGCAAAGGTCAATGATGAGTTTTCAAAAGTGAATGAAATGGTTTTGTTTTATGCCCCTATGGATTGGAGAAAGCTTGTTTCACATCAATTCGGGACCCCAGTTTGAATCCTGCCGGGGGGGGGGGGGGGGGGGGGAGGTGCACTATGTGGATTGGGTCTTCAGCCCCTATTTGTGACTGTACAAGGTCTCTGAAGTTCTCCTCCCACTTCTCAAACTTTTCCTTGTCGTCTCCCCATCAATTGGGTTCTTGGCTAAGCTTGAAAATTATGTAAAATGAAAATGTTCTTTTTTACCCCTAATGTTTTGCTTTTCTATTTCAGTTATCAAGGTGCGTTTTGAGAAGATACTCTTCTGGAAGTACAGTGAAGACAGTAGAAACAGCTGTGGTTGAACGAAGTAAGACAAGTTGTTAGTAATCTTAATTAAAGACTTGAGTCTTGCGCTTTGAGTCATTTAATTTAGATATTAGATATAATTCAAGTAGCACCCCCTTTGATGGGTACTAACATGTTATTGTAAGCACTCAGAGTTACATAACTTATTTCAACCATTGTTGCGTAGCTCAGTGCAATGAAATGCCTCTCGCTTTCATCCCCACAATGTATAATAATAATAAATAATAATAATTAAGAAGTATTAAGAATATACTATAAAAGGTTACTCCGCCATTTACTGGATAGTATTGCCTGATTTTTTCCTAATTGTGGCTCCCGAGTATTGCTTTTGAAGGAAATAAATTCTGAAATTCATAAACGGTCTAAGTTTTCCAGAACACATTCCCCTCGAACACAGTTCCCCAGAACACAGTCCCCAGAACACAGTCCCCCAGAACAAAGTTCCCCAGAACACAGTTCCCCAGAACACAGTCCCCCAGAACACAGTTCCCCAGAACACAGTCCCCCAGAACACAGTTCCCCAGAACACAGTTCCCCAGAACACAGTTCCCCAGAACACATTCCCCCAGAACACAGTCCCCCAGAACACATTCCCCCAGAACACAGTTCCCCAGAACACAGCCATGTTCACTGCCAGCACAATATAAACTTGCCTTTAAGTTTTTTTCAAGTATTTTTGTCTAAATATGCCAACCTTTTCAGCAGTGAAAAGCAATGTACAATGTTTTATACTTGGCCATTATCTCATTTTATTGTTGCAAATTCATGAATATAATGTGCCTGCTTTCTGCATCAAACACAATTTCTTGGTATGACTTTGTTATCATCTCTTTACAGGTTTGAATAAAATCACTCTCCTTGGTCGAGTTGGTCGAGATGCAGAGATGAAAGGAACTGATTCCAATCCTATGGCACTCTTCTCCTTAGCTACTAGTGAGACGTTCAGAATTAAGAAAGATGAGGAAGATGGTAAGGCTAGCCCCCTATTGAGCCAAATCACCCGACATCCATTTTAGCATTGGGTCAGGAAACTCATGACCTTACAAGTCTGGGTGCTTGTGTTTAAATGTTGACTTTCAGTCTGATTTGCGATGCTTATTGAAGAACAATTATCTATATTACAAAAGAGATCAATATTCTTTTAAACTCAAATAGTTCAGTTGTCAAACTGGGTAGGCATTTTTGTTTTCTCATTTAAATTCCGGTCCAGTTGATATTTTAAGCTACAAGCCTTGCGGTCTTGTTGACCCCCCCCCCCCCCCTCATTTCATTCATCTAATAATCTTTTGGCCTAGATGTTAAATTTTGGGCAGGATTTGAAAACAAAGAATAACATTAACAATAGTTTTTGACATAAATAAAAATGTATTCAAGTTCTCCGTTCAATTGTTCATCTTATATAAGTTATCACACAAGCGTGAGTGGAATACAGAACAATGTAGCGCTTCTGCGTCCCATATCCACTGAGGCTGAATGCTGAGTGGGATATGGTACGCAGACGCGCTTTATTTTCCATATTTCCACGAGCGCGCATGTGATAACGTATTTATCTTCAAGCTATTTTGGCGCATGACATAGAATACACAATACGCATGGTAGTGATATTAGCCGTGCAATATAGGTTTTTATCACCACTCCATTCTGCCAGTCTGATTGGAGGATTAGCGCGTACTTGAAGATAGTAGTTCATGTCCTCTTTTTCAGAACTGAGACAAAGGACAAGCTGGCACAGAGTAAATGTTTTCAAGCCAGGTCTAAGGGATGCCGTTTACTCATACTGTAAGAAAGGGTACGTACAAATGACTGTAAGAAAGGGTACGTACAAATGACTGTAAGAAAGAGTATGTACAAATGTGTGCTTGCTTTGATGATCTTCCCGTCAAGAGAACATGCCAAACTCCCACAAGGGGATGTAAACACCAAGCTGGCAACAACCAATCTCTCTCATACAAACATTGGTTTAAAGTCTATGATTATAAATGGCACAAATCAAGAAAATGTCATTCAGATGGCGTGTCCGATATTACTAATTTCATAAAGGCCTGACGTTTGCCATTGGAAATTGGTTGTCATTTGATTCGTTCTGGTTGTGAAGCCATAGACTCTAATAAAAGTAGGGGTTAACCCTGGTGTTTATGGTTCACATAGCAAGCACCCTTGTTAACAGGTTTCCTCAGGCTTGCAAGCTACAGAAGTTGGGTACCCTTAGATTTATTACCGAAAATATATAATAGGAATAACAATAATAATTAATGTTTATTCTCATGACATGAAATTTGTGTTATTTTCCTGTGTATAGTTCCAGAGTTTTAGTATTTGGGAGGCTCAACTACAGTGAGTACTACAACGACAGTGACCAAAAGATAACCACAACTAACATTGTTGCAGGTAAATTAAAACAACCACCAGAAGTATTTTGCTTTTAGCTGTTCCTTTATCTACCTGAATCCTTGTCCAACTCAACAGACCAAACATAATTTAGAACCCCAGTATGTAACAGTAATGAACGCTAGTAGCCTTTAGCCCTGTGATCTTGTGGAATTTCCCTGCTTTTATTAAGACTAAAGACAAGAACTGCCACAAGTTATATTGTACTTAAGACTCATAACAAAGGCTTCCACAATTAAACCTAATATTGTTTCACTGTTATGATTTTTATTCCATTATTGGCAAAGGTTGAAATGAAGTGTTACATAACATGCCTTATCAACATTACAATAATCTTACAGTGCAATAACAATTGAGTTGTAATTGTGTGTACATGCTGTAACTTTAAAAGTTGTTCCTAGGTCCTAAGCTTTATTTCTGTCAATTGTTGTTTTTTCAGACGATGTGATATTTGTTGGCGGTGGATCTAGTGTAACAGAACTGACAAAGGAAGATCTTGTTTCAGAGCCAATTGAACATGTCTGAATTCTTCACACACCTTGTCTGGACTCAATTTCATAGAGCTGCTTAGCGGCCGATTTAGTGCTTACTATGTGATTTCCATTTCATAGCGCTGCTAGGCATAAACACAAAAGGCAAGTGCTTACTGTATTAAAATGTATGATGTTACAATGTAAATCCATGGTAAACACGCAAACTGGTCGCCTAACTTCTTTGCTAACTTAACTTGTGAAACACGCTTAAGCTTATGCAACTTTGTCTTTTAGAGTTGGTGCAAAGATTTGCTTACTGTTAAGCAGCGCTACAGAAATTGGCCCCTTATCTTGTTGGAGTTTTACTACCACAAAAATCAGTCAAGTTTTACCAAATTTTGTTGTGGTTTACATGTATCAACATAGTCTGGTGCTAGAAACTTGCCACCTTAGGGTATCAAAGCTTATCGAGCCAATAAAAGCAAGGTTTTAAGGAAAGCTACATTCAATACAGCCAATAAGGTTTCAGGGAACATTACACAGTCATACAAACTTCCATAGCACAGTTTACATTGTTTACATATGTTGTAGACCCAATATGGGTCAGGTGACGGGTCAGGTGATGACAGTAGCCAACTGAGTTTTGTTATATAGTGCTGCACATTGGTGTGTAAGTTGATGCCTTGTGCATGTAACTAGCACCCTACGTAAGCATTGCCATGCAGTTCAGATCAATTTATTCTTGACTGTGGTGTTTATCCAACCAGTTTACCAGACATATTTTATTTTTTAGCTACTGTGTTCGTAACTTTCCTGATCAAGGGTCGATTTCACAAAGAGCTTAACTTCAAATCCATCTTAATTGCTAAGGAAAGTGTGATGTCACAATACAAATCACTACGGTAAAAACGGCAACTCATCGTAAGATAAATCCAAGTGTTTTGTGAAATCGGGCCTAAGTTATCATGGCATTTTCAAGGGGTTAAAGTGGCCTAATTGTTCTGAAAGGTTACAATGTTATAGTTGATATTACTTTGGCAATAAGTCTTCATGTTTGGCAAGCAGCTAGCATTAGAAGAAATCTTTTACAAGTGTAAACCACATGGAATGTTAAAAGACAAATTGTGTTTTAACAAAACGCTTCAGAAGGTTGTGAACAAGAAAATATCAGATTTTACTTTTTTCTTGCAATACTTTTTGAGTCAAAATCCTTTAGAAGAGTTTTTATTATCACATACTACCATCATGCAAGAATAAAAAGTATAATTGCAATGTATGTTAAATAAAGATAGCGTTAGGTTATTTATTGTTCAGGCATTGTGCATCTCGGGACAAAATGCTTAAAGAACATTCTTATAGGAATGGTATAGAAACGTCCTTTGACTAAGCCATACCATGCTCTAAATCAAGCACTGTGAAAGTACATGTATAACAAGCACTATTCACTTCATATGTACATGTCCTTATGGCATTTCTGCTCTCAACTTTGCAGCTATTGATAGTATAAAAGTGTAACTGTAGCTCGCAGAGATAGAGCTGTAGCATTTAGTGATACTGTTAAGAGTTAGAGCTGTAGCATTTACTGATGCTAAACATTGTAAAGCAACTCCTGACTTCACAAGATATTTCTCAATTCTGATCAGCTTTTTACACAGTTTTGACACATATATTAAAAAAACAGCGTTGTAGTTAATGCATTCAATATTCAATATCTGGATATAAAATTATTTTAACAAGAAAATAAACTTGACTGTTTACAAACAGTCTTATTTTATACAAGTTCATATCAAACATTCTGTACAGTTTAACCTTGATCTAAAGTTGATCAACCATGAGATCTCATGTACGTGTATCAGGCCTAATATAGCAAAGAGGTCACGCAGGCCACAGCCTCCGTTTCCCATGTCTTGCACTTCAAAAGTTTCCCATAGGCTCTTAAGATCTTCCGATGGAAGCGCCCTTTGAAAAATTAAAAGTTCCTTGTTCCCTAACAAATTAAACTCTAGGCCTCACGCATAATACATGTAGTAGAAATAACACCACAAATCTGTCAAAATGACATTGCTTTTTAGCAAAAACATATATTTTTGATCTTGCAAAAAAACAAACTTTTGCCGCAGCAGGATTTCTTGTGATGATAGCTTGTAAATGTATTTGTTGTTTCTGTTTCAACTTGTGAAAAAATACTCAAGCCTAGAATTCAGGCATGATGTTTTGTCATTGGAAAAAGTAGGGAGAAAATTGGAAATCAGATTAAAGTAGGACAAATTCATGGCACTTCAATCGACAAAAACTCAAGTCTTGGGGAAACCATGGCAAAGAACAGAGCAACAGGGGTCATCACCTCTGTGTTAATTCCAGTGCCCAATAATCAAGCAGTAAATATTTCTGATAAGCAAACAAACAGGATACAAGTCATAAATTGTTACTGTGACAAAGTATTTTAACACTGGGCACCTAAATCTGGTAAGAATATTTTTTTTTGCTTAGCTACTTTTTGTGCTCAAGCAACTCTATGAACTTGGGCCCTCTGAACAAACATAGATGTATGTACAATATTATGTCAAACACATAAATGTACATACAATTTTCAAAAAGATAATATACTTTTAGGAGGGATGTTGTAGAATCATGGCCAATCATTTCTTTCTTCCATCATAATTTATAGAGTACAATATAATATATTAGCAAAATTTCATATTTAGGGAATAACAGTGCGAGTACCCGGTCTTCACTGCATGGTAATGACCGGGTTGGTGGCTGGCGCTGTTACGGCTCGGTCTGTTAACAGCGCCAGCCACCAACCAAGGTCATTCCCACGCAGTGAAGACCTGGTACGAACACTGTTATTCCCATTAATAAATACCTTTTTTAGCGAGTTAAACGGCTAAAATTTCCCAAATTTTGTGACTTTTCTCTCGGCGGTACTTCCAGACATGTTCAGGGGCCATATTTGAGCTTTTGATGGTTCCCATCTCTTTCGTGCGTTAATCACATCACTGATCTTTGAGACCAGTGACTCTTTGAAATAATGATCTGTTCAGCGCCTTCACTGGGGTCAAAGGATGCAAATGATTGGACGATAGCTGTTCCTTGTGCATTAAAACGCGTGCATGAGCTCGGTGTAAGTTTATATGCGCGCACATGTTACTTGCGCGCACTCAAATTGATACATTTTCAGCGGGCGTACCCGTAAGTGGGCGAAGTTCCAATGAAACTACCAGGGAAATAAATAAGCGTGCGATACAGTGAAATGCGCAAGGTTTACACAATGTACGCTGATTTAGTGGCCACTTATTCGCTATTTTCCAAAGCCGGTCTTTATACCACCATTAACAGTCCCACAGGTGACCGGGTTTTAACCAATCAGAGACTTGAAACCATCCGAGGTATTTATTAATAACAAATAATACTGGTTAAGTTTTTGTTAACACATCTAAAATAATACTGTTAAGCTATTTAATATTTCTCTTGCGTTGTATTAAATTAAAATGTACAAACCTAGTTATAATTCTAGTTGTTTTAGTTCTTTTTAACCTTACAAACGAAAAGAACCATGTCAGTTAAAAAAACCTAAACATGAACATAAAAAGGAAATATTGCATTTGTTGCCCAATTTCATTAAAGTGTTCTACCCCACATCATTGGATGACTTTAGGGGAACTAAACAGATCGCACGGCCTAGCCAATCAGGCTTAGCAAAGACCTGGGTATACAAAACCATTTAGCATCAACAGGCTTGAAACACGAGTTTTATCTTAACTTTTGTGCTTTTACCCTTTAAAGCCATTGGACACTTTCGGTACACAGTATTGTCCAAAGGCCCACACTTCGTGTATCACAACTTGTATAAAATAACAAACCTGTGAAAATAACATGAAAACCCACCCTTGTTTCCGCACGTTTCGCAGTGTCATGACATGTGTTTAAAATAAATCCGTAATTCTCGATATCAAGAATTGATATTTTTTTTCTGTTCCGAAAGTGTATAATGGCTTTAAGAGCATTCATTCTGCACACTTATCAATATTATCCAGATATTGCTAAACTTGGTCATTATTTGACTCTGCTACATGTATTATCAAGATAAATATTAAGAATTGCAGATTCTTTGTTAACATGGGAAACATTGTATAATGTCAATTGGGTACATGAGTTTTTCTTTGACCACTTGCTCTGTTAAATCATAAATAGGTTAAATCTTGTGGCAGTTTGAGGCCTTTCCGTATTAGCTGCTTGTGCCGCTATGGCCTCTAAATAGTTAATAAGGAAATTAAAGAGTGGTGATGGGGTCTTAAGTGACTATTTGAAATGAGCAGGGTCAAGTCAGTGCAATACCAGACTGAGCTCAAAGCTCTCAAACAATTTCCTCACTGACGTCTGTTTCGATCCCATTGGGATGTTTTTTGATGGATCCGTTACTACCACAGCTTGCGCATTTCTTTGGTGACGCATTTGCGCTATTCCTATGGGATCCGTTACTACCTTCAATGCCGCATTTCTTTGGTGACCCGTTGCTACTACCATTTGCGCTATTTCTTAGGGATCCCCTATTACTACCGTTTGCGCATTTTTTGGGGGATCCGTTATTACTACCATTTGCGCATTTCTTAAGTGACCCATTACTTCCTCCATTGGCAGACTTCTTTTGGGATCTGGAACGAGTGTCTTCTTCAATCAAAGACCTCTTAGGTGACCCCATGCTGTACATGGACATTCTCTTTAGCGTGTCATCCTCGCTACCAACAGAACTCCGACGCATGTTAACGTCACGATCCTCGTCACCCTTCGAGCGACGTTTGATGGCTGATGCGTCACTGCCCAGGTGTGAGTTCATGTCGTACGTGTCTAAGGAGGAGATGCTTGGCAGACGTTTTGGGGCAATACCTTTTTCTTCCAGGATCTCCAGAATGCACTTGTGGATGAAGACATATTGTTGCTAGAAAAAAATAGATATAAATGGTCAGACCATCAAATCGACTTGGAGTTCTCAAAAGTATTACCTTTCAAAATATTAGTTTTCTCCAATTTGGTTTTTGGGAACTAAGTTATATATTATAATCATTCTTAATATAATTGTATCTCTGTAATAATGAAACAAGGAAACTTCAAAGTGCCTTGCAATAAAATAGACTGCCAAGACCCACTATGACTCTCTCTTTCACCATGAAGCAGTGGAACCTACCTCTGTTTGTACCATGAAGTTCCGATGACTCCTCATATCACACACAATGCGTAGAATGTCCACAAAGTTATAATCCTCCATGTGTCTCATCAGACGATCTAAACAAATGAATGTCCCAGTGCGGCCGACGCCAGCACTGTAAAAATCAAAATAAAAACCATTGTATCATGAATGTGGCCGGACCAACAAATAAAAGTAGTCATAATACAGTGTCATGAATATGGAACACCATGTTTGTTTTATATTATTAATCACTTATTATTCATGTAGAATTTACCATCAAATCTCAAAAGGATGTACAGGAAATCACAACAAAGTATAAACCATCAAATCAGTAAACAAATAGTTAGTTAATAATATACAGTTGAGTAATAGCACATAGACAAGAAGTAAAAACCCTAGAAGTAAAAACACTACAACTTTGTTATTAGTATTATTTATCTGGACAATATTTTAACAAGCATACCACAATGTAAGAACCTAACAGATGTCTACTTAAGAATCTTAGATAACTAAACAATTGTAAAACGAAACGCATTGCTAACGAAAAGTAAAAATCATTTCAAAATTTACCAGTCAGTTTCCCTTGTGGTTTATATTGATATCTGAAACAAAGTGGCATCCCCTTAAGGTGATCCCCTAGCTGCCGCTTCCCAGGTTGTATTGTAATTTGGGTGTGATCCCTGGCTACACGGCAGTTAATGATTGTATGGCTTCTGACTGGCACCCACGAACAAAGATATTGACAAAAATAGGGACACCGCCATTATAGGGCTAGGTAGCTCAGTTGTTAGAGCGCCGACACGCTAATCTGGAGGTCGTTGGTTCGAATCCCACTCTAGTCATTTCTTTGTTCAACCCCCAAAATCATTTCAAAACTGACCAGTCAGTTTCCCTTGTGGTTTTTATTGGTAAAGAAACAATAACAGTGTAAGATCATCAAGGCAAGGACAAACATTAGAATCAGATGACAAGATACAAACTTATTCTAAAATGGCAAGGATTAGTCAATTTAAACCTAATCAATGTGAATTGGAAGCTGATTAACAAATACCCATGGCAGCTGACAAGTATATGACTCATCAGTTCCGACCAGTTCCGACTATAGATGGATTGCAATAGGCGTCATCGGCCGTCATATTTGATGAATTGTGCAAGGGTGAAGAGCTACCATTGGCTGAGAGTCACGGGCAGCGCGTACATGCTGCACTGTTTTCTTGTTATTACATCAAAGATAGTGGTCGATGAGGCATATTGCAATTCATCTAAAGCCGGGAAGATTCCAACTCAGAACACCATTAGCCTTTTGAGGTATGGTGGACACTGTAGTGCAGTGTTTGGTTTGGGTGTATGCAGACAAAGGTACGTAAACCTACTAGGAGTCAGGTGTAATGTGTACATCATATCTCAAAATGGATTATTGAACCCTGAAGTGGGTAGAGTCATAGACAAGCACCGGACATACATAAATGGATGTATATGTATGGATGTACATGTACTATACATTGTATACAATCATAATAACCTTGTAACACATAAAGACACACCGAGAATCCTCAGCAAGAGAAGCTGTCCAAACTCAGCTCCTCTCAGTTTCTGCTGGATTATTTATTATCCCCTTCGGAGAATTGTTGGCTCTGATTTTTTTCAGATAACAGGAAATGCTGACACATGTTGGTCCCTGAGGGGCCATAGATTAGTGATATTGACCTGGAAAAAGAAGGGGGGTCGATGGTGTTTAGCCTGGGGGGGAGGGGGGGGGGTGATGGTGTTTAGTCTGTGATGAACAGGCATGAAGAAGTCATTACAGTCCAAGCTAACCTGTCAACCTCGTAATTAGGTGAATAATTTATATTTGTCAAGATTTCTTGATACTGTGGTACACTCAAGTCATTCCTTCAAGGCAATAGTTCTGTGTGCTATTGCCCTAAATGTGGGTCTTTAATGTCAAATTTATTTTTGTGATGCACTCCATTTTCCAACTTTATATGTTAAAATGGTACTGGTGACCTTGAGCAAGATACTTTACTATAATTGCTTTTCTTCACCAAGGGATAGAGGTCGAGGTTGATATTGTGTACAGTGTATAAAAAAAGCCACCTGAGCACCATGGCAGCCTGGGGATGTGTACTCCCCAGGGAGCTGAGAAAGATTACAGGATGTTATTAGTCCAATGACCAGGGAACTAATGTAAAGCGCATTGATATGGTTGTTGTGGAATGCGCTATATAAGAACTTGTTATTATTATTATTAAAGGTTGCAGACATTAGAAACTACAAACCTGCAGTGAACGATGGTCGGTGTTCCGTTGCTAGGAATCTGTTCTCGAACTGTGTGGATGAAATTTTTTAATGTGGAACTGGAGTCTGGTACCCCATGATCTGGCCATGCAAGGTAGTGGAACTGCCTGACTTGCTTTGTGGTCTCAAACTGTGGGTTTAAAGTTACCAATAAATTATACAAACTAAAAAAGACTTTTCCCAAGAGTAAAAATGGATTATTAATAATCTTGGCCAAACAGTAAGGCAGTAATAACCAGTTTAATGGTCATATTAAGTTCACTTCTGATAAGGAAGAAGTATGAATTTTTACAAGATATGACGAAGGCAAAGTTTACTTTGGTTTTTGGAATTGTTCGATTGTTTTAATCCTATATAAATGTAGTCGTATACAATAAAACTAACATGATTTACATTTCATGTCAAAAGGTAATCTCTGTTTTGAGATATTGCAAAAAATCCAGAGCGAATATCTTCACAGAAAGTAATCAATGATAGGAATACACAATCTGAGAAACATAACTGACAGCAACACTTCTCAGATTCAAATATGGGGCATAAAACTGATGTTTTAACATAACCACATTACTATCAAAAGCTACGGTAGGCTTTTAATCAAAAGTTTATATTATTGCCATTAATTTTAAGAGTGGTAACCAATCATAAATCTTCTCTTCTAAGTAGAGCTTGCATTGCCTTTATAAGAGATCCCTACATTCTCCTTATGAGAGAGCCCTTTAATCCCTTCTAAAAGGAGAGCTCTACCCACCATTTGAAGAGTAAAGTCCCTGATGCACCAATTCTCCATTTCTTCTTTATGACTCATCAGGATCTTAATGTCTCCATACAGCAAGGGAGTGTTGTCTTCGGGCCAATACTGATCGCACTTCACCTGAAGAAAAAGCAGAAGAAAACAAACGTCATATTATTTTTATTTTTTATTCATTCCATTTTTCCTGGTTATGAAGCCAAGGACTTACAGAAAAGCGAACATATTCACTGCATATTCACTCAAGAAGGAGGTTTGAGTTTAAGATGTGACAGGAAAACCCATGCAAACAGGTAGGGAAGTCTGAACCGACTACCTTGTAATAAAAATGTTTAAGAAACGGAAGGACAGGTTTAAGACAAGGATATATTGCACATTAGTAAGCTTTCAGACTGAAATTAAACAACCATAATTTGTTTTCCTTTGCCAATCTTGTAAACACTGTTAATAACAATGGATAAAGAAACTCATTCACCAGTTGTTTTATTCCTCAAAGAATAACTTCTAAGGGAGTTTACAAAATGCTTGCCCAGGTACTGACTGCTTACGCATAGGTATTTAATTATCCTTAAACAAGCCTCACTCAGTGATCATCAAGGCCATGAGTGCAGTGACCTGACTAAGCCAGGATTTGAACCCACACTAGTGACTAAGCCATTTGAACTTCAGCTCTTTGCACTAGTCGCCCCAACAGGACACTGAACTTAAGTGTAAGTAGCAGACTGTCAATTATGTTATCCCCGATGCAAAACCAAAATTTGTTAAATCACTACGGTGACCGCTGCTAACACATTAAATATAACAAATAAAACTGCAAAGAGTAAGGTATAATGCAGGATTCTGAGATGGAACTTTGTTTTACCGTAGCTTTTTCAATGAGTTGTGTGAGAATGACAATAGTAGCCACATCTTGCTCCCAGACCATCCTCCATGTATCATCTACTGTTCCTGGCAAGGGGCCTTGACAGGCGATGTACTCCCTTGGTGAGTTGTAACCCTGGAAGGGTAGGGGGGGAATAAAAGGAGTGTTATTAACCAGCATTTTTGCAAATGCGGGCTCGAGCAACTACAACCCCAAGCATAGAACCTCATCTTAACCAAGACTAATCAACATCATGCACAATAAGAATAATAATAAAGAAATATATGAAGCACAGTATTGCCGCAAAACAGCCTCAAAGCGCTGTGTACAAAAACAAAGCAAGATTAAAAGGCAAAAGACAATAGCAGATACCAAAAAAAATATTACTGGAGAATGGACAATAATAAGTAAAACACACTCTTATGCAATGTAAGTGGTAAAATACTGAAAACAGATAAAGGCAAAATACAATAGCAGAAAAAATGATTGAAAGTAAACAAATTACATCCAGCATGTCCAGGGAATGTGTTGTCTCTAAGATGATGGGAACAATAGGTTGGCTTGAGAGCATTGTGCGTAAGGCACTTGCCTCTAATCATAGTGACCCTAGTTCAATTCCTGAGTAGGGCCTTATCTAAGTAAAGATATGCCTTGGTTCTCTCCTGTGCCTTGAAGTTTTCTTTCCAGGCCCTCTGGTTTCCCATTTTCATTAAAACACTTTCGATTTCAAGTTGTGTTCCATTAATGGAGTCATGCATGGGTCAATGTTACTGGCTGTCAAAGGTGCCTTTACATGCCTGTAGCTCGGCCCTGTTGTAGCAGCGTCCTACGCTATTCAGCTTCTCAGCTGTAAGTCAGGATCAATAGTCTAAAAACTATTATTAATCATTACTATTACAATAAATACTTACAGGTATGTAATTAGCATTGATATAGTCTGAACCCTCAACATCATCCACTGGACTTAACATGACTCGAGTTCGATCAACTGCAAAAGAGAAATGAATAGAAAATGCATTGTTATAATACTCGGTCAGTACTGGCACGTAAATTAAGTGGTCGCAAGTTCAAGTCTCCGTCTGGTCAAAAATTTTGTTCGATCCACAACCATTTAAAATTTACACACTAAGTTTCCCTGGTTACTTGATGTTTAAAATAAAAAGTTGCATCTCCTCGTATTGTCACCTTGGATGTGATCCCTGGATATACAGCAGGTACAGGTTGAATTGCTTCTGACTAGCACCCCCCAAAAAAAATTGATAAAGTAGGGAGACTGGCAACATAGGGCTAGATAGCTCATTTGGTTAAAGAGACTGCCAACATAGGGCAAGATAGCTCAGTTGGTAGACTACCAACATAGGGCTAGATAGCTCAGTTGGTAGACTGCCAACATAGGGCTAGATAGCTCAGTTGGTGACTGCCAACATAGGGCTAGATAGCTCAGTTGGTAGAGTGTCAACATAGGGCTAGATAGCTCAGTTGGTAGAGTGCCAACATAGGGCTAGATAGCTCAGTTGGTAGAGTGCCAACATAGGGCTAGATAGCTCAGTTGGTAGACTGCCAACATAGGGCTAGATAGCTCAGTTGGTAGACTGCCAACATAGGGCTAGATAGCTCAGTTGGTAGACTGCCAACATAGGGCTAGATAGCTCAGTTGGTAGACTGCCAACATAGGGCTAGATAGCTCAGTTGGTAGACTGCCAACATAGGGTTAGATAGCTCAGTTGGTAGACTGCCAACATAGGGCTAGATAGCTCAGTTGGTAGAGTGTCAACATAGGGCTAGATAGCTCAGTTGGTAGACTGCCAACATAGGGCTAGATAGCTCAGTTGGTAGACTGCCAACATAGGGCTAGATAGCTCAGTTGGTAGAGTGCCAACATAGGGCTAGATAGCTCAGTTGGTAGACTGCCAACATAGGGCTAGATAGCTCAGTTGGTAGAGTGTCAACATAGGGCTAGATATCTCATTTGGTAGAGTGCCAACATAGGGCTAGATATCTCAGTTGGTAGAGTGCCAACATAGGGCTAGATAGCTCAGTTGGTAGAGTGTCAACATAGGGCTAGATATCTCATTTGGTAGACTGCCAACATAGGGCTAGATAGCTCAGTTGGTAGACTGCCAACATAGGGCTAGATAGCTCAGTTGGTAGAGTGCCAACATAGGGCTAGATAGCTCAGTTGGTAGACTGCCAACATAGGGTTAGATAGCTCAGTTGGTAGACTGCCAACATAGGGCTAGATAGCTCAGTTGGTAGACTGCCAACATAGGGCTAGATAGCTCAGTTGGTAGAGTGCCAACATAGGGCTAGATAGCTCAGTTGGTAGAGTGTCAACATAGGGCTAGATAGCTCAGTTGGTAGACTGCCAACATAGGGCTAGATAGCTCAGTTGGTAGACTGCCAACATAGGGCTAGATAGCTCAGTTGGTAGAGTGCCAACATAGGGCTAGATAGCTCAGTTGGTAGACTGCCAACATAGGGTTAGATAGCTCAGTTGGTAGACTGCCAACATAGGGCTAGATAGCTCAGTTGGTAGACTGCCAACATAGGGCTAGATAGCTCAGTTGGTAGAGTGCCAACATAGGGCTAGATAGCTCAGTTGGTAGAGTGCCAACATAGGGCTAGATAGCTCAGTTGGTGACTGCCAACATAGGGCTAGATAGCTCAGTTGGTGACTGCCAACATAGGGCTAGATAGCTCAGTTGGTAGAGTGCCAACATAGGGCTAGATAGCTCAGTTGGTAGACTGCCAACATAGGGTTAGATAGCTCAGTTGGTAGACTGCCAACATAGGGCTAGATAGCTCAGTTGGTAGAGTGCCAACATAGGGCTAGATAGCTCAGTTGGTAGAGTGTCAACATAGGGCTAGATAGCTCAGTTGGTAGAGTGCCAACATAGGGCTAGATAGCTCCGTTGGTAGAGTGCCAACATAGGGCTAGATAGCTCAGTTGGTAGACTGCCAACATAGGGCTAGATAGCTCAGTTGGTGACTGCCAACATAGGGCTAGATAGCTCAGTTGGTAGAGTGCCAACATAGGGCTAGATAGCTCAGTTGGTGACTGCCAACATAGGGCTAGATAGCTCAGTTGGTGACTGCCAACATAGGGCTAGATAGCTCAGTTGGTAGAGTGCCAACATAGGGCTAGATAGCTCAGTTGGTAGAGTGCCAACATAGGGCTAGATAGCTCAGTTGGTGACTGCCAACATAGGGCTAGATAGCTCAGTTGGTGACTGCCAACATAGGGCTAGATAGCTCAGTTGGTAGACTACCAACATAGGGCTAGATAGCTCAGTTGGTAGACTGCCAACATAGGGCTAGATAGCTCAGTTGGTAGAGTGCCAACATAGGGCTAGATAGCTCAGTTGGTAGAGTGCCAACATAGGGCTAGATAGCTCAGTTGGTGACTGCCAACATAGGGCTAGATAGCTCAGTTGGTGACTGCCAACATAGGGCTAGATAGCTCAGTTGGTAGACTACCAACATAGGGCTAGATAGCTCAGTTGGTAGACTGCCAACATAGGGCTAGATAGCTCAGTTGGTAGAGTGCCAACATAGGGCTAGATAGCTCAGTTGGTAGAGTGCCAACATAGGGCTAGATAGCTCAGTTGGTAGAGTGTCAACATAGGGCTAGATAGCTCAGTTGGTAGACTGCCAACATAGGGCTAGATAGCTCAGTTGGTGACTGCCAACATAGGGCTAGATAGCTCAGTTGGTAGACTGCCAACATAGGGCTAGATAGCTCAGTTGGTAGACTGCCAACATAGGGCTAGATAGCTCAGTTGGTAGAGTGCCAACATAGGGCTAGATAGCTCAGTTGGTAGAGTGCCAACATAGGGCTAGATAGCTCAGTTGGTAGACTGCCAACATAGGGCTAGATAGCTCAGTTGGTAGACTGCCAACATAGGGCTAGATAGCTCAGTTGGTAGAGTGCCAACATAGGGCTAGATAGCTCAGTTGGTAGAGTGCCAACATAGGGCTAGATAGCTCAGTTGGTAGACTGCCAACATAGGGCTAGATAGCTCAGTTGGTAGACTGCCAACATAGGGCTAGATAGCTCAGTTGGTAGACTGCCAACATAGGGCTAGATAGCTCAGTTGGTAGAGTGTCAACATAGGGTTAGATAGCTCAGTTGGTAGAGTGCCAACATAGGGCTAGATAGCTCAGTTGGTAGACTGCCAACATAGGGTTAGATAGCTCAGTTGGTAGACTGCCAACATAGGGCTAGATAGCTCAGTTGGTAGAGTGCCAACATAGGGCTAGATAGCTCAGTTGGTAGACTGCCAACATAGGGCTAGATAGCTCAGTTGGTAGAGTGTCAACATAGGGCTAGATATCTCATTTGGTAGAGTGCCAACATAGGGCTAGATATCTCAGTTGGTAGACTGCCAACATAGGGCTAGATAGCTCAGTTGGTAGACTGCCAACATAGGGCTAGATAGCTCAGTTGGTAGACTGCCAACATAGGGCTAGATAGCTCAGTTGGTAGAGTGCCAACATAGGGCTAGATAGCTCAGTTGGTAGAGTGCCAACATAGGGCTAGATAGCTCAGTTGGTAGAGTGTCAACATAGGGCTAGATAGCTCAGTTGGTAGACTGCCAACATAGGGCTAGATAGCTCAGTTGGTAGAGTGCCAACATAGGGCTAGATAGCTCAGTTGGTAGAGTGCCAACATAGGGCTAGATAGCTCAGTTGGTAGACTGCCAACATAGGGCTAGATAGCTCAGTTGGTAGACTGCCAACATAGGGCTAGATAGCTCAGTTGGTAGACTGCCAACATAGGGCTAGATAGCTCAGTTGGTAGACTGCCAACATAGGGCTAGATAGCTCAGTTGGTAGACTACCAACATAGGGCTAGATAGCTCAGTTGGTAGAGTGTCAACATAGGGCTAGATATCTCATTTGGTAGAGTGCCAACATAGGGCTAGATATCTCAGTTGGTAGACTGCCAACATAGGGCTAGATAGCTCAGTTGGTGACTGCCAACATAGGGCTAGATAGCTCAGTTGGTGACTGCTGGCACATAAATCCCAAAGTAGCAGGTTCAAATAAATGTGTCTTAGTTTTACTTAAAATTTAGATTCAGATTCCCTTGCAGTTTTATCATTTGACTATTACAAAAGTAGAAATTTTAACTGAAAATTTGTTAGAGCTAGTCACTTAGTTTAAATGTAATCAAAAGACATTTGACTTACATGGTAGAATGTTAGTGTAGCGATTCTTACTAACATTTGCAGCCAGCACAGCGGAATTACTGGATAGTTTACGACCTACTTTAACCATAGCTTCATATTCCTGTGAGAATCCATAATGACAATGGGCATTCATTACTTGGAAGTCATGACAGAAGTCTGTCAATAGGACTGGACGGGAATTCCGCAGCCGGGTTGATGCGCGGGTCATCATCCTGATGGGTAACGGCTCCATGGAATGAGCTGGCTTGTAGCGTCCGTATGTACCTCTGGAAAAAATAGTCAGAACAGAGATTAATTGGAAGCGCGGTTGATCTAGACGTCTTCCTACATCATCTAGAGGCACTCTGCAATAATGCTAAGAATAGAAGTAAAGAACCCAGTAGAGTGGTCTTTCAGATTCGGATCTAATGGATGCAGAACTTCACAGAATTGAGCAGGCTCTCGGCGCTCCGATAATGATGAACAAACTTCTCAGATAACTTTGGCACCTCGAAGAAAGATATTGACAAAACAGGGAGACCGCCTACATAAGGCTAGATAGCTCAGTTGGTAGAGCCCCAGAGTTTGTTGGTTCGAAACCCACCCTAGTCAATTCTTTGTTCAACCCCCAGAATCAAGTGTAAATATCACCTGTCCAATATGTTGAACTTTAAAGATTGCAATGAAGTGTTCAAATGCAACAATTTTCTGGGATGTTGATAAGAGTCTAAAAGGTTTGAGGACTGTGTGTGCTTCTTGGCACCTACCTGAATTTGCGCATCATGATTATGCTAATGAGGACAAGGACGATCACAAAGAGCAGGACCAGGATGACACTGATGCCTACAACAACTCCAGTATTATCCTCCGCTGTCAAGACAACAACAAACATAAATAAAGCCACTTATAAGAACAAGTATCATTTCGGAAACATTGCTTGTTTTCTTGATTTCAACAGATCTAAAGAAATCTTCAAATGTGACTCCTCGGTTCAGTTTGACAAAGAGTTCAGATTGATCTTAACGATAGAGAACATGTCTGAAACTAGGATCAAGATCTTTGGAGGGAAGCTAAAATGATGGCATTCCAATACTTAGATAACCCTGGAGTTGTAGATTCAGATCTTTGGAGGAAAGCTAAAATGATGGGATTCCAATTAGATAACCCTGGAGATGTAGATTTCAAGGAGCTGATACCGACAGTTTCCTAAGCACTAGAGAAGCACATTGTAGACCTTTTCCCTAAGTTGAGCCCTGTTTAGGAATCCTTATACAAAGGTTTACTTCTACACAAGACAGAGATCATTGTCCACCTTCATGGTCCATCTTGAAGTGGAAATTTACACTTGCATTGCCCTGTAAATCAAACAATTCTTTGGGATGCATAGTGGCAGAATTCCTGACAAGTAGAGCCATGACATTAGGCCCAGAAGTAATACAGACAAATTGTTAACAATGCCTCCCTGTTTTAAGTATCATTATGTGGGGAAAAAGGGTTGTTTAACTCACGTAAGAGAACATGTCTGGAGAACGGAGTATCGGAGTAGCCGGTTTTAGTGAACGCTCGGAACTGGTAGCTGAAAATAAAAAGTAACATTCATAGTTTTTGAGATTACTAAAAACACTTTTAAAAAAGTTGTTTAATGTAAATTAAAGGTAAAGTATATAGGCCTTCAATTATTTGAACTGTTTGATTATTCTAAATGTAGAAATATATAATAAAGCTAACATGAGAAAAAATTCATTTAAAAAATGGTATTATTCTGAGATATTGCCGAAAATCCGGACTGAATATGTCCACGCAGGAAGAATAATTCATAATAGTTACCAACAGTAACACTTTTGGAGCATAAAAACTGACATCTTTTTTTTATAACCACATTTCTTTGAAGTCAAATTAATGTTTTTCAAAATGCTCTATAATATTGAAAGCTGCTATACACTTCAAATGTTTTTATGGCCACATAGTTTAAGATTGATTACCAAACGTACCTTCCCTCAAATAACAAGAAATATAGTATCATTCAGTAATAGAACAAAAAATAGACTGAAATATTTGAATATGCAAACATCTTGAGCGTTCTTACACGTATATCCTGTTGTGCTTCAAGGGTCCATTACAATAGACGTCTTTATTCTCTTCAGAGCAGGACTCTTCACCAATGACAATCGTTCTACTAGCGTAGGCTTCTCGCTTACCGGATTCTACACACAAACAATGAAATGTGTTTGTTCAATTAACTTCTGGTTTGGGTTTTTAGGCACTGTTTGATTTCCACACTGGGTTAATGTGAGCTACAATAGCATGAGCTGTATACTCCCTAGGGAGCTGAGAAAGATTAATAGAATGTTATTGGCCAAATGACTTGACACTGATAATAAGCGCATACGCTATTATTAAATGAGGTATATACAAACTAGTTATTAATATTTTCAATATAATACTGTTTTTTATTTTGTGACTGGTTAAATAATAACAATAATAAAGAACACTTAGTGGAGCGCCGGTATTTGCCTAAAGAAGGCGCTCGGTATATGCCTAAAGAAGGCGCTCATGCCCCTTGAGTTGAAGAGAGAAAGACCAATTAGGACCGAGAATTGTGTGAGTATGCTTGCTTGAACAGGTAAGATTTTAAGTTTGTCTTGAATGTTGTGATGGATGGAGATGATTTGACAGTCAGGGGTTGTCATACCAACCTACATGTACCAACCTGTACAGTTTCTTGGCCGATTGGCTACTAGTTATATAAGAACTAGTTATTAATATTTTCATTATTTAGTGGATATTAATACTGTTCTGCGTGACTGGTTGTCATACCAACCTGCAGTAAGATCAGCATGTGAGTAGTGTCCAGCAATCTGATATCGTTGTATAGACTCTTGACCGATGGCTACTAGTTATATAAGAACTAGTTGTTAATATTTTCATTATTTAGTGGATAATACTATTTTTTGTGACTGGTAGTCATACAAACCTGCAGTAAGATCAGCATAAGAGTAGTGTTCAGCAATCTGGTAACGTTGTATCGTTTCTTGACCGATGGCTACTGCCCATGTACGAGTCTTTAGCCCTTCAGTCAGATTGCCTTGGGTCGGCAGATCAGCGTGGCTAACAGCTGCACAAAAGACAAGATCAAATAAGCCCCATAAATAAAACTGAGATACCAGAATGGTTGTTGACAAACGCTTCATTTATGTCTGAATAAAAAACTGACATTGGTGAATAATGAACTTGACAGAATAAGGAGACCACCAGCATTAGGGTTGGTTAGCTCAGTTGGCAGAACGCTGCTCTGGTCAAGTTGTCTTGGTTCAAACTGACATTGGTGAATAATGAACTTGACAGAATAAGGAGACCACCAGCATTAGGGTTGGATAGCTCAGTTGGCAGAACGCTGCTCTGGTCAAGTTGTCTTGGTTCAAACTAACATTGGTGAATAATGAACTTGCAGAATAAGGAGACCACCAGCATTAGGGTTGGATAGCTCAGTTGGCAGAACGCTGCTCTGGTCAAGTTGTCTTGGTTCAAACTAACATTGGTGAATAATGAACTTGCAGAATAAGGAGACCACCAGCATTAGGGTTGGATAGCTCAGTTGGCAGAACGCTGCTCTGGTCAAGTTGTCTTGGTTCAAACTAACATTGGTGAATAATGAACTTGACAGAATAAGGAGACCACCAGCATTAGGGTTGGATAGCTCAGTTGTCAGAACGCTGCTCTGGTCAAGTTGTCTTGGTTCAAACTAACATTGGTGAATAATGAACTTGCAGAATAAGGAGACCACCAGCATTAGGGTTGGATAGCTCAGTTGGCAGAACGCTGCTCTGGTCAAGTTGTCTTGGTTCAAACTAACATTGGTGAATAATGAACTTGACAGAATAAGGAGACCACCAGCATTAGGGTTGGATAGCTCAGTTGGCAGAACGCTGCTCTGGTCAAGTTGTCTTGGTTCAACCCAAAATTGATATAATACTGGAGTTACAGGAAAATATTGTTTTTGAAAGATTAATTACTTTTCAAATCTGTGTTTTTGTTGAACCCCATCTGATTCTGCGAAGCCGAACTGAGCAGGAAACCACTCATAAATGGTATGTGATATGGTTCTTTGGCTGGTCACCTTATTCTGGTTAGCATAGTTGTGTTGTGATTAGCTATTGAAATATTACCAAATGAAATATTGTACACAAAGATGGTAATGAAATATAACATCATTGTTTGATTATAGACTGAAAGCTCACTGATTATAAAGTTCACAAGCTAGAACCATGTTTATTGTTTGGATTATTTCCCTCTGATTTTAGCTGATACAGCAACATATGAGGACAATACATGTATGTGTTTACATGCTGAACAATTTGTATGGGTTTTTACAATTCTCTAATGACTCACACAATGGATTCATCCTGAACGGTTCAGCCCAAGTTTTCACAGATCTGCATGCATACGGTATATCAAACAAAACATGAACACTGTCTGCTTCACTTTGGTAAAACCCTTTAAGATTAAATTTTTCTGGTGTTGGGATGGGTCGAACACAATTAAAAAACCACCAAAAAAGAAATATTGTTCTTCCCCCCTTTTTCTTGTTTGCGATGACACATGTGACTTAAGGCTAGAGTCCCTCCCAGCAGAGGAAATGAGTTATAATTGAATCACCTCCTGCTTCTGCAATCAGAACAGTGTAGTTCACAATATCCCTCTCAGAGTTGTCAAAGTAGGACGTGTCAAAGGTCACAGGGAAGGTGTAAGGAGTGATGTCATTGGTGCTACTCGGTGCTTTAGGAGGGTCATCATCGGCTTTAGGATCTGGAGAATAAAGGCGTTCTTATTGTAGCAGTTTAAGGTGAAAGTCATTGAGCTTCAAATAACTTATTACTGCTAGACAGAACGACACACATTAATCTGTTGCATGTCATGGTGGAGCAGTTAAGAGCACTGGCTCAAGCTCTGATGTTTCTGATCAGCAGAGTGTTTGTTTGAGTCCCAGTCATGACACTTGTGTCCTTAAGCAAGACTCTAAATAACCACAGCTTCGTCCTTTGAATGGGCCAAAGGTCCCATGTGTTGTGAATGCACGAAAAAGAACCAAGTATAGAAGGGGTTTGCCAAAGTGTTTATGGATTGATTGGCAGCATTATGTGCCAGAGAACCTTGTTAAAGAGTCAGTCTTTTACTTCAACATATAGCTTCACATGTAGGAAAAATACTGACAGTGCATTGGGATCTCAAGATGATATGCCCTGTATAAGAATGGTTAATTATTATTAATCTGAAGGTTCAATTCCCGCTCTAGTCAATTGTTGAAAGCATTCAGAATGAACTAGCAGAGAACTCACAATGGAAGGTAGTTGATTTGACGACCCATCTCAATCTACTGATGAGAGTATCAGACTTAGCAGTCAATGTGATGTTGTATCTCGTACTAGCCTTCAACTTAATACACCTAAAGTCCGTTATTGAAGAGTTCACCTCAACATGGTAGGTATCACAGGCAGTCGAGGATCGGATCTGATCTGCCTCACAGATCCCGATGATGTATCGATCCACGATGCCCCTAGGGGGTGTCCAGGCCATGTGGAGCAGACTGTGGGTAACTGACTTGAAGGTAATTGGGCCAGGGACACCTGGTGCTGCACATTTAAGAAAGGAAAAAATAACAATTGGCATGAAAATATGACTCATTGTACAAATTGTGGCCAAAGATTTGATCACAATCAGGGCTCCAATTTACTGGCCAACCTTATCCTTGTAAGCTCAAATTTGAAATGCTTTGCTGTTACCTGTGCTTAAGCAGCTCTATGAAAATGTGCCATTTCATACCAATACCAGAAAGCCCAATACTTACGTATTCGTTGTATGGCTGTGACTGGATGCAAGCTGAGAAGTCCTCCCCTGTCTGCCCTCACCTCAGCCCGATACTCCTGCCCCGGTAGTAGCTGATCATCAAACACTAAATGACAATCTCTTTCTTTACATGGCGCATTCTGAACAGCGACTTGATGATATGTCCCAGAAAGGAAGAGGGTAGCTACGTAGAAGTCCACGACACAACCTTGGCAATTATTGCTGGTCCAAACTAGCTGTAGTTTGATGTCATCCAGGACATCTACAATGAGGCTCGATGGACCCATTGGCACTACGAAATCAAATCAGTAAGATTGGATCACATTGTGTCACAAGTGAATCAAGTTTCTCAAGTAACGTGAAAAAAAAGGCAACTTTAGAGCAGTGACTTACCAACTAAACCACCAAGATTGCCCGGTAGCCATCGGCAGTTTGAATCCTATATTTTAGCAGTTGGTACCGCTTGTAAGACACTGCTCTATAATTGCAAAGGTAGGCTATATTATATTGGATTAAATTAATCGAACGATTCCAAAAACCAAAGGTATACTTTGTCTTTAAAGCTAATAGTTTGTGAGCTACTCACATGTCAGTACGTTGTACACATTTGGGTCACTCCTGGACAAGTGAAGATATGTTTCCAGTGTGACATTGTACTCAATCCCAGACTTCAACCCTTCAAACCTAGCTGTGTTACTTCCTGAACCAATGACCTGTTCATTCTGAAGGCATTGAGAGCAAGTGACTGTGACATGTTGGTAGTTACCCTCTGGTGTGTCCCATTGTATCGTGAAGGTGGAGCTGGTTCGCTCACTAATCCTGATACCTGTGGGTGGCAAAACACCTGAGGAAACCAGAAGAAAATCAGTCCCTATAAATTCCATCTAAATAGGGGGCTTAAATTTAGTAATGTGATAGCTTCATTTTCTAATTGATATGAACATGGTGCTGGTCTGGTCGCTTCTCCTCCTGGTAAATCATCCGAGGAGACCAGACGAGAATTAGTCAAAATAAATGACCCTTTCAAAGGAGGCTTCAATCTCTCTCATACAAATATTGGTTTAAAATCTATGATTATGATTATGATTATGATATTGTGATTGAGTACCTAACTTACCAGTGTCTACAGTGATGTTTTGGGGATAGCTTGATTTCCCATTTCTGCTGACAGTTACTACTGAACATCCGTAAGTAACACCAGGTAATAGTTCACTCACAAGAAACAAAGTCTCTCTGGTTTGCCATGTCATTAATGGTTTCAATCTGTAGTTCTGTGCTTTGCAGGAGATGACGAAGTATTTTACCAGAGGGGGTGGGGTGTGTGGAGGGAAGATCCACTCTAGTCTGATGCTGTTTGCTGTGGGGTCAAGTACCCTTACATTTGATGGAGGTTCCGTTTCTGAAATACAAACAATACATTTGAGGTTCAAATGATGTACCATAGGTCCTGGCCTTCGTTGCCCCTGGATTTGGCCTTGGTGCCCCTCCAAAGGTTTCCCATTAACTTTAAGATTTTCCAATGGAAGTGCCCTGGACAGAATGTTAATGTCCTCGTCTTTTAAAGATGAAATTTCAGGCCTGCTATAACACAAACATACACAAGCCTAACCTTATCTATTTTAACTGTTGAAATGACTCTGTGATTAACCTTCAGTTCATGAAGTTTGTTAGTGAGTTTTAATCAAATTCAAATTTCAAGTTTAAGCAGTTTGCCCTTAGCATGCCAAAATTTTAGTTGGAGTTTATCCTTGGTTTTAATCTTGATGATTAGTGTTCATCCATAGAAAACATCCATTTATAATAATTTTTAATTTGTTACATTAATTTGATCTGCCCACATTTGCAAGGATCTGCACTTACTTTTAATTCTATTTAAACTGTTCTCATTTTTTCTCTTTTTTCCCTTCATGTTAGCTTGTGTATGAGGCGAAGCCAGTCCATCTACCTCGCTCTATTTCAACCTACCTGGAAACCACTCTCTGTAAATAGTGGTTGACAGCGGCCCGCTGAATGCTTGTACGTTGAGTTCATACCGTGCCCCTGGATAGATACCATATAGGGTGATGTTTTGCATTGTTCCAGCCAGGTCATCAGATCGATATTTTTTAAACCCCCCGGGATAACTGTCTGTTTGGTTGTAGGAAAATATGTACTTGTTGATGTTGGTTTGGTTCTCAAAGAACCACTGAACGGTTGCCTTGGTAACGTTGCCATCAAGGAGTTGCAACTCTGGATCCGGAAAGTTGAGTTTGTGAAAAACTGAAGGTAGAATAGAGATTGGGAGAAAATATTCAGAAAAACCAGAGCAGTTTGGGAATAACAGGTTAAAATGTTGTTAAAAAAACAGGCTATAATGAAGTGTTGTTGTAAAAATTTTATCTCTTTTCCATGCAGCAACATACAAATGTCCATTGGGCAGGGTATGAACATCATTGATAAGGAATTAAACCAGACACTGGAAAAAGAAATACATTTAACTCAATTCGCAATAAGTGATTGGCTGAAAGCGAGTGCGTACTTCACACATGGCCTACATAAGCTTTTTAAACCTACATGTATCAGGCGATTTGATAAATTTTCTGCTGATTGTTCTGCGGGTAAGAGTAAAAAATCAGATGGGTCTAACTTAGGAAGATCATCAATCATTTCCTTATTGCAATAGAATGAATGTCACAGTACCGAACATTTCCTTATTGCAATAGAACGAATGTCACAGTACCGAACATCAATCATTTCCTTATTGCAATAGAATGAATGTCACAGTACCAAAAATTTTGACTCAAATGAAAAGATGGAAATATTGAAGTGTGACCAGCAGATTCTATTCTTCACACCGTGTCATGCAGAACCTTGTGGTGTTATTTTGGTCAAAATATCAAACATAGATTAAAAGGGTGAATTCTAATTTCGATTCTGAATCATGCAGCATGTGGGGTTGGTTTGTAAGGTAAAAATATAGCAGCAATTGACGCATAATTAACTTGCTTTATAAAACAACAAAATTGCTCTGCAAACAATATTGATAAAAGGCAAACACAACATAAAAGCTTTCAGCCATGGCATGCTTGCGTTTTTAACTAAGTAACCCTGATGTTTCCTAATTATGGAGTGATTTTTGGAGGTTAGTTCAGGTTTGTTTTCACAGTGAAGGTAATCAAGAGAAAGTCTTTGCTATAAATCTCTCTGCACCCTTTTGTAATGTTTTGTCAAATCAGGGATAGAAGTATTACTCTGTTTGTATAAATCAATCAATACTTTGTAATAATATCTAGAATACATGGACACCGTCCCTGAATTACTTTTTTATACCCATTCATTTTCACCGTCCCTGAATTACTTTTTTATACCCATTCATTTTCCCCCAATCTTCAATCGAGAGATTTTTTACATATGTCTTTGTCCTGGAATTCACCGAATTTCCATGGTTCCATATTCAGTTGAGAATTGTTTTATCAACTTTGGTTCCATATAGATCAACAAAACCCAGAAGAGTTGCAATCGTTCTACTTCAGCATCAGAACCTTAACGGTAGGGTCATAGATTGGTAAATACTTCAAAATAACCATAAAAACTTACTTGGTAAAAAGAACACAGCTGTTGATAGTATGAACATTTTTGAGAAAGGATTCCCTTTAAAGTAATTTGGTTTGGATAATTGTTTTCACCCAAAAACATTTGAATATGAGAAGTATTCTTTGAGGTGGCGTCTGTTCATGAATGCTGCGGGTATCTGTTCACTAAATGTGGATGGATTAGTCCTTGAATCTCCACTGACAGTTCTGTCACTGTTTTCACTGTTTTCTCAGCAAGATAGACACTGCTTTCAGCCAAAACTTTCCCCAGTTCTTTCACTGTTTTCTCAGCAAGGTAGACATTGTTTTTAGACGAAATTTTCCCAAGTGACTTTCATTGTATCTTTCTTTATAATTTTGCTTATAATATAAGTCAGCCTTATGTTGCCCAAAAATCAATCTATGACCCTTCCTTCAACAAGTTAAGTTTTCTGTCAGGTTTCTTTACAAAGTTTCCCTCGAGTTCAAGTCACTAAAAACATGAAAAAGGGTGCAGTAGAGCTTTGAGTGGATTGAAATACCTGTTGTGATATTAATAAAATCACTTGCAGATCTGCCAAAATCATCATCTCTAGCAACTACGTTCACGTTATACATCACCGCTGAGGTGAGACCATGTTTAGCCATACAGACAGATGTGCCGTTCACAAAGTGATCTTTATGCCAAGTCCGGGTTTCGTCTAAGTAGGACTTGGTGACTAGGAAGTAGTAGATAGAACCCTCAGGTCCAACGGGTTCAACGAGGCACAGAGTGATTGATTCAGGGGTTACTTGGATGCTAGCGAGGTCAATGACCGGGCGTGACAGCACTTATTTTAGGAAGGGAAGAAACAGAAATCACCAAAATAAAATGCGGCATTTAAAGGGAAGGATACAATTGGTAATCACTTTTAAAATTAATATATATATATATATAATGGCAATAACAACTTACTTGGTAGAAGTACAGCAGTTATTGATAAAAGCCTTTTGATAATCAGTTAATTTTGTAGTAATGTAGTTATGGAAAAAGATAAAAGCTTTTATAAAAAAAATATTGAATCTGAGAAGCTTTTCTGTCAGAAATGTTTCTCACACTGTCTGTATTCCAAATGCTGATTATTCTTCCAGCATGGATACAATCACTATGTTTTGTTGTGATATCTCCAAAACACTACCACTTTTTATCTGGATTTGTTTTCACAGGTTAGTTACAAATGTTGTATATTTTTATATATAATTTGTATAAAAAGGATTAAAACAATTGAACAGTTCCAAAAACCAAAGGTATACCTTCCCTTTATAAGGAGAGTGGAATGGTGCTTTAAATGAAGAGGTTTTAGGGAAGTCAACACAAATTTATTAATAACACAAATCAGTGAGAGAGTAAACTTGTGCATTAGGCTAATTGGCTATACTACAAATCAGATAGTAAACTTGTGCATTAATTGGCAAGTTTAAACAGGTTATTGTTAAGTCCTGCTGCATGGGTAAAATATTAGAAGCTCTATTCTAAAGGCTGCTGTTATGGTTAATGTTAGGTTTTTATAAGTTTGTAACAGTGCATGTTTGTAAGCTGTAACCCATTTCCCCTCCGACCCCTCCTAAAGTGATATTCCTGTAGGCATCATGTCAGAGGCAGTTTTTATGCTGTTTTGTAAAACTGAATTTTTTACTTTCAGTTTATAACACAACAATGAGGAAATTAGACTTGTCATCTGTAACTTGACCCCCCCCCCCTGTTCTGAGAATTCCTGCTTTGTACTGCCTGGTCGGAAAATTGATATTTTGCCAATGTTTGGCTTATAATGGGACGCCAAAACCTATACTAGTGCTGTGCAGGCTAAGGCCTAGACCCTAGCCCTAAGGCCCTGTTGTGAACATAACAGGTCGATTATTGAGTGAAAATGCAGTCTTTCAATTTCACCAAGACCCTCGGAGGTACTCCTAGAACTATGATGAGGTACGATGAGGTACCTCATCATAGTATTAGGAGTACTTAGGAGGTGGTTGGAATGATGATGAACGTGGCTCTCCCAATGTTTTATTTAAAGTTTAAACAATGACAATACTATAATTTACTTGGTAAAAGCCACTGCTCTAGAAATGCAAGGGCTGTCAGTTCGAATCCAGCGCGAGTAATATGCCTGTGATATTTTTTTTCACAAGACTCTGGAAAGTACTGACTAATACACGTTGCTTACATTAGTCATTACAGTTACCCACATCAGTGATTGGGTAAAAGGGAAATTCTTCTTTATCCCGATGCAAATTTAGTTAGCACTATAAAAATATATAAAAATTAGTCTTGTAAATTTAACTTATACTAGGCAGTTTGGAGACACTGTCTTCCTTGCTCTTAGGTCATACCATGGCACACACAAAACTGTCACAAAATACTGTCTGGTCAATGGTCATCCAGACTAGCATTAGCAACGGTTTACATTGGCTGCATGGGTTTCTACTGTTGGTACGTGCACCACACATAGGAAACTTTTGTCTTAGTGGAAATTTTAGGCGAAATTAGAGCCAGTTCAGTTGGTCAAGAATAACTGAATTAATGGGTACCCGAAGTAATCGTGCGCAGTAGAACTGTTTATAGCAAAATTTAAATGGTATATCTAATATTATAAGGCAGGGACTTCATAAAATAAATCATCCATTATTTGAGGCCCCACGGCAAATTAAGAAAGACTGACTGTGACAAAAAAATAATTACACGGTGTAGTTTGCCGACTGACATCAGCAAAGGTAGTTGTTGGGTCGACTCCGTCTGGTGTCCACGGCACATAGGGCCCTGTCCTTTCCGTAGATACACCATTTTGGTCGGGAAATATGGTAGAAACATCTGTGGACGTTACCAGAGTTCTCAACTCATCTCTTCCGCTTTGAGATGATGAAATTCCAGACGATTTTGTAGAATTTCCATCCACTGATGTTACGGCGGATGCCGTAATCCCAAGTTCTGTCAAAACTGCTGTAGTGGCTGAGGTGGCAACAGAGGGCGCTAGATCAGTTGTGACTTCTGGGGAGAAAGTGTCGCCCTCCAAAAAGGTTGCGCCAGTGAATGTGTCTTCTGTCCCCCTGTCTAATGAAGTGGGCGCACTTTCCGTAGATGGAGATGTAGTTTGATTTACAGCTGAAACAAAACTCGTCCCTGGAATGAGGATGCACCAAAAAATCATTAACAAAAAGATTTCAACTTCATAAGACAGGCCTACAGCACTGTGTCTTTGTGCAGTCACGTGGGATTTAGTGCAAGATAAGTTCATCCACATGATTGCTTCTATCGAACCAATAACATTTAAATAATAAAGTATGATTTTTTATGGAGTCTTATATGAGTATTCTTGGCAGTAGCATATTAGAAAAACATCTACTCTGGACAAGTGGTTCGTGGTGAACTTTGTAAGCTTAAATGCTTTTGTCATAACTTAAAAAATCATATGTGGGGTGAATCTGCTCGCAATGGTTTCCCTTCCTTTCACAGATTCTGACGAAACCAAACAACTTTATTACAAAAGAAGTTAAACAATAACACAATAGCAGGTGCCTGTCATTACAACAAATTACAACGGTCGTTAATACTTACCTAAAATCAAAGTTAAATAAGCAGCCAACGATATCTGTAGAAATACAACATACAAATAATTACAATAAGTATTAGGGGAAGTATTAATTGGCAAACAAACATTGTAATTTTGTTCAATTGCCCTTTGGGAAACTTCCTTATTCATTAAGTTATTTCAATCACACAAATTTGATTCAGGCATCATACACTAATTGCTTACAGAAAATAAAGTCTGCTTCGGCCATAATTCACAAAGTGTTTATTATTATTTCGTTAGTGGTACCATCAGGCCCATTACAACAATATTAGGGGTAATCATGATACGGTTACCAGCCAAACTGCCATGGATGCCTTCACTTTGTGAATGCTCTCCTCAATTCTGCTATTAAATGGGTAGACATTTTGTTTTGGTAATTCATTTGTTGCTCAAGCCTTTAACAAGCCCCATACCTGTGCTGCCCAAAAATAAGCAATAATAAAGTGTTCAAATCGGCGTATGAGTGAAAGAGAACTCAGGCAACAGCTGATAATAGGACTCCCCTCCCTTCTATGAAACCCATCATTTAAACTCAGCTTTTACAGTTTGCCCGAGTAAAGTATACTTCATAACTAATCGAAATCAGCAGTATTAAACACACAGCCGGCTGCTTTCAAAACTCCCAAATAGAAAGCGCATAAGTCCTTTAAATACCACGTGTGACTCATGCGATTTAAAGGCTGTTATTTTAAGAAGTTTCACTCACTAAGACGTTTCTGTTGAGAGCCATCGGAGCAAAAATTACCAAAATTACAAAATGACGCAGAGACCTACTTGAACTGATCATCGAATCTATAGTGTCACGTCCCCACGAGATCCGTCGTTACAGGCAACCAGCTCCAGGCAATCTCTATTAATAACATATATGCATCCACATTACAGTTTTGTCACAATGTTCTTGGGGACGACAGTGATAGGGACGGGTTAGTTGCCGTAAGAGGAACTGTGCTACTGAAGTGTTCGAGTGGTTGCCTTAAAAGTTGCATGAAAGATGACCGTGGTCTCATATGAACAACTACATAAGTCGACAAGGAACACGATTATATTATTTTTGATTCACAGTAATATTTTCTAAAAATAGAAAACTTTAAAGTGCTCTACCCGCAGGATCTATCATCCCCAAAACCGTGCAAGATCTAAACAAAATAATAACACCAACTCAACATGTCCCCTGGTGAGCTTCCAATGTCAAATTTGTATGCGATGCATTCGACCGAGTCTTTATAAAAGTGAATGTTTTTTCTTCAAGTTCTCTAAACTTACGTAAACGGTATTATTGTTGTCCAGACTCAAACCATCCAATGACGTCATAAATACTTCAACTAAACTAATGTGTCCATTTTGTACGGGAAGTCTTTTAAAGTTCATTATACATTTTGATGAGAGTAAACTGATCTTCCAACCTCGAAATAGAAATTGTTTTTCTTCAATCATTAGAGATATGTTTGTGAATAATAAAATTATTGTTTGAGTAATACTGTTTGTAATGATTGATATGTTTATAAAAAATAGATAAAGTTCCTCGAGGGGTGACTCCGCCTTCCCCCTTTGTGACGTCAATCGAGGCAGACTTTGCCTCGATCGAATATCGAACACACGTACGTGCAAGTACATGCAAGTCCTAGAGTCGTACGTTTCGAAAAAAAACCCCACGTTTTTCTTGCATTTTTTCGGCAATGTTGACCAGGTGTATTGCTGCTGGATGTAGCAAAACAACTAAAGATGGGGTCAGTTTGCAAAGTGGTCCGGTCCGACGTCTTTTCCAGCACTGTAATGTGCAGCAAACACTTCAAACCGTCGTGCTTCGAGAATCCGGAGTACACCACACCACACAACACCTTTTGACATGAACGTTCTTTTCTAAAACATGACGCCATCCCAACAACTTTTCCAGCTAGTGGTAAGTCGAAGAAGGTACCGGAAAGACGTGACGAACCTAAAGGATTATTTTCCTAACGTGAAAAAAACTTCGAGGGTGTTCTTAGCTTGCGCCAAGCGTCACTATCTTGCGTTGGCACTGCATGCGATTCGCCATGCTGGGGAATCCGAGTGGACCGTCCGCACAGCAGCCATGCAGTGCATTCAGTCTGCTCCGTGACCATAGTTCTGTAAGTCAGCATTACACCGATCAGGTATCCAGACGTAGTGTACGGGGCCAGACTACACATTTTTTCTTAAAATATCGTGCCTCGATCAACGTCACGAACAACGCCCACCCGGGTCGGGCCTACTTTTAAATTTGTATTAAAATGGAAACTAATTTTTTTAACCTTAGTTAACTGCTTATTCATATTCCACTTATCAAAACATTATTTTCTTGACAAAAGCTTTTTTTGACAAAAATACCACTTCCAGGTGACTTTAGTTCGAAATGATTAGATCCATTTGTTTTTATGTCCACTTGTGATGTCATAGTTCAAATTTTGCTCTGAAAGTGTACCAAATTATTCTGCGGTTGCAGACTTGTAATATAGTATCCCACGTCCATAAAGACTCTATATCCATTTGAAAATGGGTGCATCACATTAAATTTGACATTGGATCCCCTCTTACAGTCCTTCCTTATATCACTTTCCGTCCCTCGCATGACGCATCGCACATAATATTCAAAATCGGATAGGCTTAAGGGCCTCACGAGGAAACTTTTACAGGCAACTTGGAGGCAACCAGAACCACTCCGGTAGCACAGGAATATTTTTCAAACAATGTCTTACGATCCCCAGAAATAACAGTGTAAGAATTCAAATTAGAGTTGATTCTTTTCTTGGTGCCTGGAACTGGTCGCTTGTAAATTGCCTCATGTGTCATGACATGAAACCTAGCACAGGGGCCAGCTAGCGACACGGAGCTGTTTAATGCATGATCGATAACATTATTGAGCTATAAAGCGTGCGGATGAATATCCAGATGGCTTTTCTGTTTTCTGAAGCCATCAAAAGGAAATAACTAATTCCGGATATTTCAAACTAGGCTATGACATTGAATACAATGTAAATAGAGGGAAAACCGCTGTAAGTTTGTTGTTTTTACATAGAATATACAAGAGAACTAAAACATTAAAGTGACATGAATGAAGCACCTCGAGTAGAACCGGATATTTAATTAGGTAAGAAACAGTCGGGGGAAGGTTTGGCGTAACCCGACTAGCCTAAAATTGACATTTCTTCCAAGTATCCTGAGGAAAGATTTAACATTAGCCTATGATCCTAACTTTACCGTTATCTTTTTCACTTGCTTTTTGTTTACATGCCAGTTTTTTTATTAATTATTATGAACCACGAGGGAAACTGACTGGGTAAATCTTTGAATGATATTTGTTGGGGTTGAACAAAAAATTGACTAGAGTTGGATTTGTTTGTTTGTCACATCGTGCGGTGTGAGAGATTATAGCACCACTCATTGCGCCGATCCTGCCCTGTGATTGGTCTAGAGCATGACGTCACACAATGACTATTTTCGAAACCCAGGCCTGACTGCAGCCCCAAGAAATCAATGAGAATTAACATGTGGATGATTAGAGCTTCCCTGGAACAGTCAGTAAATTATCTCGAATGACATGACTTCAAGAGTTTATAAATAGTCACCCTGTGGGTCTTTAGAGAAGCGAGCGAACAAATAGCTGAAACTGCTTAGAAGAATAAGATAATTATTGTAAACGTTTAAATGTTGAATGTTTACAAGTTTACTACATTTATAAACTTAGAACAGAAACACGCGTTATATGAGATTCTAAGAAGATTACTTCTGACTAACACAACCGAAGGTCCAAATGTTCATAGATTTGTTATTTGGTGTATAATGGTTGAAAACTGTCTGCGACTATATATATTTTTCAGCTATTTACAAGTCCTGCGTAATAACAGTCCTTGCACTGCAATTTCTTAGTCAACGCAACCCCACGATTTAAGGTACTTTCCAAGTGACAATGATGGCCGACCTTTATGGTGGAACATCCCCAGCAAGCCAGACAATGTGTTAATCATGGCCGACCATTATGGTGGAACTTCCCCAGCAAGCCAGACAATGTGTTAACCATGGCCGACCATTATGGTGGAACATCCCCAGCAAGCCAGACAATGTGTTAATCATGGCCGACCATTATGGTGGAACATCCCCAGCAAGCCAGACAATGTGTTAACCATGGCCGACCATTATGGTGGAACATCCCCAGCAAGCCAGACAATGTGTTAATCATGGCCGACCATTATGGTGGAACATCCCCAGCAAGCCAGACAATGTGTTAATCATGGCCGACCATTATGGTGGAACATCCCCAGCAAGCCAGACAATGTGTTAACCATGGCCGACCATTATGGTGGAACATCCCCAGCAAGCCAGACAATGTGTTAATCATGGCCGACCATTATGGTGGAACATCCCCAGCAAGCCAGACAATGTGTTAACCATGGCCGACCATTATGGTGGAACATCCCCAGCAAGCCAGACAATGTGTTAACCATGGCCGACCATTATGGTGGAACATCCCCAGCAAGCCAGACAATGTGTTAATCATGGCCGACCATTATGGTGGAACATCCCCAGCAAGCCAGACAATGTGTTAATCATGGCCGACCATTATGGTGGAACATCCCCAGCAAGCCAGACAATGTGTTAATCATGGCCGACCATTATGGTGGAACATCCCCAGCAAGCCAGACAATGTGTTAACCATGGCCGACCATTATGGTGGAATATCCCCAGCAAGCCAGACAATGTGTTAATCATGGCCGACCGTTATGGTGGAACATCCCCAGCAAGCCAGACAATGTGTTAATCAGGGCCGACCATTATGGTGGAACATCCCCAGCAAGCCAGACAATGTGTTAACCATGGCCGACCATTATGGTGGAACATCCCCAGCAAGCCAGAGAATGTGTTAAACATGGCCGACCATTATGGTGGAACATCCCCAGCAAGCCAGACAATGTGTTAATCATGGCCGACCATTATGGTGGAACATCCCCAGCAAGCCAGACAATGTGTTAATCATGGCCGACCATTATGGTGGAACATCCCCAGCAAGCCAGACAATGTGTTAATCATGGCCGACCATTATGGTGGAACATCCCAAGCAAGCCAGACAATGTGTTATTATCATAAGCTGCAGTGCTTCTTACAAAGTTAGTTTTTACGGTCATTAATTTTCGGAATAATTACCAAAGGCTACCTTTAAACTGTTTGAAATATATCGAACCAATTATATAAAGGCGTTACATAACAAAGGAGATCCCAATGGGGCCATATTAATTATTGTTTGAATTGCCGGTACTCTACTTTAACAAGATCTGTAAAGTTGAGTTAATCTTAAATTTAATTAACAGTTCCGTATAGTTTAAAATGTTTAATCAAATTATACCTTAAGGTTTGAGTGACATGAAAGTGGTTTTCATTTGAAGTTGATAAAACAATGGACGTTCGTTCATGTTCAATATTGCCGCAAGAACGTTGTTTTATAACGCTTGATTTTTTTGTTTCCATAATTTCCTCGTAATTACGATAACGAAAAGAAAAATGTTTCTGCAAAACAGCTTTAATTTCAAAATGTCAGTTGCGCCATTTCGATGTTTTCGTGTAAATGGATTAAATTACAAATGCCACCGTCGAACCGGCAGATGAGATAACGTCTCCTGGAAAATGTAACCTGATTGTGGAAAAGTATCAAAAAACGGAAACAAATTTTTTTTAAGAAATCCACTCGCCACACAGTTCAGAGAAAAATGCAAATGTGTAATGGGGAATATAGAGGGTCTTGTAACGAGGCAATTTTTACAGGCAACTTGGAGTCAACCAACTGCACACACAGTGCATAATGCAGGACCATGACAGTGCATAATGGCAAAGCATTAGGGGAAAGGGGCAGAGCATGTTTTATTTCTAGAACATTGTCTAACAATCAAGAAAATTTGTGAACAATGAAATGTGCATGGGTTTTTTGTATAATGAAGATTGTCAGGAAATAATTGTTTCATTGAAACCCGTGTGACATAGCCCGAAGGCTAGCTTCATACAAATAGTCTTCAACAGTTTATTTTATTAAGTAGTATTCTTTTTTGGGGTCTATGCTGACCAAAATATTTACCATAGTGCGCAAGTCTCCATTCAATGTCAGGGGTCAGACTTTAAAGTGAAAGTTGTTTCCTAAATGCATTGTTTCACAATAAGTACGGAAGTCTGAAAAAAAGGCAACAAACCTTTTCACACACGAAGAAATAAAAGCGGGAAGCCCCTTGCGGTTAGCGAAGCGTTTCCCGTTGGATGATTGAGACATATTCTATTTATATCCTATAGCACTTGTCCAAAGCCCATCAGCAGAAAAACAGTGCTTAACAGGACATTTCATGCATAAATAAGTAGGACACAATTAATGTCTAGTAGTTCTTAATAGAATGTATGTTTACATAAAAAAATATATACATGACATGAATAACTGGCCGACATAAGTACAGTAAATTAATGCATAAACCATAATAATAACAACACATTTCATGCGAAATTGCACCTAATTGGCTGGTAACCTTATTCTAGTAAGAAGCAGTTTGTGGTGCTTAGCAGCTCTCTGACAGTGGGCCAAGGGTCTAAATATCTATGAACCATAAACATGGGAGTATACTGTGTCCACTAAGCAAAGTGATGGCGATTGGGAGGGGGGGGGGCATCACGTGATATAAAGGGAAGGAAGTATGCCGGTTCATTTGAATTATCTCATTCCATAAATTCACTGGAAACACAATCCAATAGTCATGACAGAAGTTGCCATCTAACTTGAGAAAGATTTTGCGAGTATGGTCAAAATTTAACAAATATAATATTGCAAATTAAAAATAAAATCAAAAAGTTATAAACTAAATGCGCAGGATTGGCTGTAGAATAAAAACATCTTTGTTTATGTCAACAGCATACTGACTATGAAGTTTATAATGGAACCTCCTTTTTCCGTTTCATATTTTCCTCTAAAGTTTTTTCTTTTCGAGAAACTGTATCTGAAAACCTGAAAAATGGAACAGTTGTGTTGATTTCGATTGTTGCAACAAAAAAATAAAACCATTTTGTTTTTACACACTGCAGTTGTTCTACTCTGTTCGCCTGACTCACGCAACGGATTTATGACAACCTGTTTTTATTTATGTATGCGTGATCACACGAACCATTTTCTCCATCTACAACTATACTGTCAGCTCTCACTACCAAACCCCAATAATCAAAATACACATCACGTTCACACTTGATCCTGCTATAAGAGGATCAAAGGAGGATCTGATCAAAGGGCAGTTAAAGGGAGATCACCCGCTAGTGTGAACGCGATCAGGATCAGAATCAGATCCTCTCTTTTGATTTCCCTTTATAGCGAGACCAAAGGGAGATCAGAAGGCGATCAAAGAGCAAGTGTAAACGCAGATCGAGACAAGGTCCTGCAATTTAAGATGCTCACATCCCCGGTGTGAGGTCATACAATATAAAACCTGCCGCAATCATTGACTTCGCGCAGTAACCTTTGCAGTCAGCTGAACTGAACTTCCGTTTAACTATGCGAGATCAATGTGAGATCATACTCAAGTGTGAACGCGGCACAAAAATGCTTGATCTCGCTTTCGGGATCTGATCCCCCTTTGATCCTTGTAGGATGATCAAGTGTAAACGCGGTGATACGTCCATAACACAAAACCCCTAATTTGTGTGGTTAGTAATAATTATGTTAAATAAACCAATATTCATTTATAACTAAACAAAATGATTTGAAATAAATTGTTTCTGTGAAATTGTGTTGTTTCCTGATGGTGACGTAAACATATAAATGCAAGCTCATGGACCGATCAGCTTATAAAGAAAACCAACTTATCCATCGCTTCAATACTCCGTACTAAACTTACAGTGCACTTAATATAAGCATGATATAAGCGATCAAATTTCCTGCATGCCTTACAAAAGTTGTCATCAAGAATTTCAGTAGACTTACCAGATAAAATTATTGTTCTTGGAAAAACGAGCATGCTCAGAACTACGTAAACAATTGATATTACACAGGTAAATCTGCTGCAACCTAGCGTTTAAAAGTCTCCCAAGTATATCACTGAAAGCCCGAAGGTTGTTTTTGTCCATTTTTGTCGCTGACATTTGACCATAATTCAAGAAACTGATTTCCACTGCAATCGGATATGAACTGTAAATCACACTATACAAACAGCCTTGAAGGCTTTACTATGAAAACAAAGCGTATACCACCACTCCAGTTGTAAGAAAAACAAAATTATATTTTCTTTATTTTACTTCCTCGTGACAATACGCAATTTATACTTAATATAGTGTAGAATCCCGCGATCTCGGAATAATATGAACGTCTTCAGCACAAATATACGTTGAATCAAATAACGCGCACAAAAAACAACTGGTTTTTGTATACATCTGGTGTCAAATATAAAGGGGCAACGCCTTCAAATCTCATAAGACGCTACTGTTTGGAATTACTCCTTAACCTTTCCAAGGAGGATTCATGTACAAAACACCCCTATTGTTTTGTAATAAGTGAGTAGGCCTTGTGATTAACAAAGGAAAATAAATGCGTCTCTTGAAATACAAGCGGAACGTACGGTCGGCCATTTCTGAAGGCAAACATTTGGTTCAACAAATAAAAGCGGCTCTGTCTGTCATCAAGTTACAAAAATACAAATTTTCAAGGGATATTAGGCAGCCCATGTATTTTGCTTTTAATATTATAATATGTCCAACCATAGGCCAATTCATAAAAATATAAAAACGCTTTCATATCATTAAAAAATCACGTTCCGAAGACAAAGTGCCCCTTTAATGTTTATGAACATAGTTGGGTTCATTACTGTAGAGTAAATCGGGGCGGGGGGGGGGGGGGTAGTTCATCTCATTTTAGCTTACACAGAAATTGTATCTAGATCGGTAACGCAACATTTGATCATATGGTCTTTTTTTAAAGGATTGACCTTAAAGAGGAGCTTCAAGGTCAGATTAAGTTTTGTGATCCGCTCGTCTTCCATCAATAGATTGCATCCGTAAAACGGAGGACAACTTTTGTAAGGGAATTGTTTCTTAAAATGTTATACATTATTAAAGGAACACGTTGCCTTGGATCGGTCGAGTTGGTCTTTGAAAAGCGTTTGTAACCGTTTTTTATAAAATGCATATGGGTAGAAAGATGTTGTAAAAGTAGAATACAATGATCCACACAGACATGCCTCGAAATTGCGTGGTTTTCCTTTTACCTCGTCGACTAACACGTCGGCCATTTATGGGGGTCAAAATTTTGACTCCCATAAATGGCCGACCATGTTAGTTCGCACAGTAGAAGGAAAACCACGCAATTTCGAGGCAAACTTGTGTGGATCATTGTATTCTACTTTTAAAACATATTTCCAACCATATGCATTTTATAAAAAACGGTTACAAACGCTTTTGTTTTGACCAACTCGTCCGATCAAAGGCAACGTGTTCCTTTAACAGCTGCAGTGCTTCTTACCTATGAAGTTGTTGCGGTAATTAACCCTTTTAGAGTAATTACAAAAGGTGATCACCTCCTTTTGAGACGGTGTTTTACAGCAAGGAAGGTACGGATACCTTTACTGTCTTGTTATCCTCTCTATACAGGCCCCCAAGCACCCCCCAATGACGTCAGCATGACACATATACCACGGAGACCATTTGCTTTACCCCTTATACCTAGCCATAGCAAGTTCAAGGCTCAAGTCTGTACAATTCTTGCCAACAAATATAAATACAAAATCTCAGTCAGCATCACGAGGTATCCCCAATACCCAGGGTTGATCGTGAGATTCTTTGAGCGGTACACACTGACATTTCAAACCATGTGTATGCCGCTGCCGCTAGAAACTATAGGGTTCCGTTCTGGCCCCCTTTCAAGGGGTCTACTTGGCAACCGGTGACCCCAAAGAGAGACTGTGAAGAAAATGCAGCTTCCTGAATACTGGATCAAACAGAGACTGGTGACATTTTGCTGTTTATTCATAACAGTTCATTGCATACAGACGAAGTTCAAAGAAACAACCGGAGAGGGGTCAAACTTACCCCCGTTTTGTAGGCTTCTTCAACAAATTAATAAATACTCGCTCATGCAAACCCCATCAATTGAGAAATTGAAACTAAAATTGAAGTGGTTTGTTACAATATAAAGAAAAAGGCTTAATACAATATAAAACTGGTAGGTTTAAAAACAAGATATATCTAGCTAAGGCAATACACCTGTCTGTCATCCCAATGGCAAACCAATTCACATGTTGCTTAACGGGTTTTGCTAAGCACAAGTTAGCAGCGCGGGAAACCCGAGTAACAAAATGGTAGCCTACATAATGTATCGTATATTTTGGCCCTTATGAAACAATAGGACGACTACATACAGGATGCTAGATAGTTTGCGTGCTATTTATCAACCATTTTGTTGACCTTTTTAAGGGAAAAATAATCGGAAATAACGTAGGAAGAGTATCATGGGCCATATAGTGTGATACGCAACCGCCATGCTAAACTTGCATGTATTTTTAGTCCCATCAGGTCGGATCAATGACTGTACACATTATAATAATATGGGCTCTTCAGCGGATGTAGTGTGGACGCCACCATAATACCATTGTCTTTTAATTTATAAAAAAAAGTCACAATTAAAGAGGAGTGTGAAGAAAGAATACAGTTCAATGATTTAAGTAACTCTAACTTTGATGTCATATAGACGCTCTATCAAGCAGTTAGGTTTGTCACAACATGCTCCTTAATAGGTGTCGATACTTTGGGTACCGTGTATGTAGGTTAAGCCGTGCGCACCCTTTAAGTTCAGTATTATTTGGAGTTAACATTCCCGCATTGATATAAATGTGATTAATCCAACAGCTAACATTTGATGCTACTATAACGGTTGCCATAAATACACATTTTCACTCACTCAAGCAGTAAACTATTTACCCAAATAAGATAAGAGAAAGTATTACGTTTTCGGTCATAACGAGTCATTGTGACGTACGGGAATATAGGCACGAGACTCAACATGTCTTTAAAGCCGAGCATGCAAAGTGATCGAAATTAACATAATGATCAAGAACACCCACTCAACAGTTCTTGCCTGGATAAAAACCATTGCAGAAAAACAGCTCTGCGAAGTGAAATTACTTACCCTTAGTACTGTAGCATTCGCCATGATTCTTCTCGTCACGTTAATATTACGTTGCCGCTTGGGGCAGCTTCAAACAGCGCTTGCTTCGGGGAATGGCTTAGGCGAGAAACTGTCTACCATATTGCGCGACAATTATGTACTTCCCTTTTATATTAGGCAGCTGTGTCTGCCTGCAACACATTGGGAATACATTATTATATGTACACACTATAACCCTATGGTCGTCACAAATGGTTAGACTCGCCAACAGTCTGTATAACCACTAGTGCTGATCGGAAACGACGTAATGCATCTAGTATCCAAGAGAAACGCTATACGCTTGGTGACCGGTGATGTTTGCAAGTCTAAGTTGCTAGTAAGTGAGAGAAGCAATTTTCATCAGAGCTAAATCTTAGGCCGAGCAGTGTCAGTGTTATTGTGTGAGTTCGGTTCGATGACGAGTGAGAGGTAGGGTCAAGGAATACGCTTGAACCCTTCGCTTTCGCTTTTGGGACTTCTAATTAACGGTAAAAGGGTCTTTCCCGCCGGCAACTGTTATTCTTATCTGAGCCCAAATTTTAGTTATGGTATTACTTAGTATTTATTTTTGAATTAAAAAGCAATTTAGGGAAGTGTGTTAGTTTTATTTTGTTTTGACAGAATTCATGGTTTAGGCAGCAATTTGAAAAACAAAACAAAAACAAAAACGAGAAAAAATAACCCAGACAAATAAACAACAACAACAACAACAACACACAAAACAAGCAGAATGAATTGAAAACTACCACACGAATTAAATTAAACTACCACACGTTTGGTAATTACTCAAAACAAATACTAACTTAAAAACCGACTTGGTAACGAGCATTGGAGAGCTGTTGGTAATATCAAACATTGTGGGGAAACGGCTCCCTCTGAAGTAAGGTAGATTTGAGAAAGAGGTAATTTCTCACTAAAATATTAAAAGACTTCTAGCTAGAAGTCTTTTATTCCTATCTGAAAGCACACAAATTCGTTCAACAAGGGTATTTTTTCTTTCGTCATTTTTTCGCAACTTCGATGACCGATTGAGCCCAAATTTCCACAGGCTTGTTATTTTATGCTTATGATTGGATACACCAAGTGAGAACACTGGTCTTTGACAATTACCAAACGTGTACAGTGCCTTTAATGAATCTACTGAATGAATTAATGAATTGTTATTGTCCCTGACTACGCCATTTACCCAAATGAGAGGGCTTGTTGGGCTCATGACGTCATATGCAACTGGACTACCGTCAGGTTTTTCCTATGTTATAGCGAAGACTGAATGAAAAGTTGAACACTAAAGAACATAGAATTTCCTGCGGCTTTCAGAAACCTAAACATTGCAAATTTCCAGCTAACTACACCAAAGCCTTTCGTCATTTCCATGGCCACACAACTTAGTTTGTGATTTGTCATGTTTGATGGCAACGTGTGGCAAGTAATTCCGCATAAAAACCGTCTTTCATACTCAAATGACAGTTTATATTTAATTGCTCTCAACTAAAAAGTGGCAAATGACACTAATTGTAAACATAAAAATTGCATTTCAGTTTCACAGAAACAGGTCGACACACATGATGAAACATTGTTAGATCGTTTTCGAAGCTATAAAACGTATAGCCCCTACATTTGTGTTGTTTCTTAAAAACCATACGAGGCCAACTCACTGTAACACGAATGTATGCATGCAAGTAAAATAGACTGTTTTTCTCTGAAATTGTCCGGGAAAACCTATTAAAAACAACCTTGAAATGAAACGCGGCTAATGACAATCATTCATCTTTTAAAAGCGTTTTTATTATTTTAGCAAACACATCAAATGAAACGAGCTGAAAGATAAACAAGACTGTTTTGTCACAACATAATAATAAACTACAGCATTTATAAGGCGGAAAAAGAGGAACATTCAAAGGCGCCGGTCAAGTTTTGTCAAGATGTTGATTACATCGAGTTACTTCGTGTTTTACAATCTATTTCGGTTTAATTAAGGTTTAATTAAGGTTTAATCATGTTTATTAAATCGAGAATTTATGCATTTTTTAAAGAAGCATTGTACCTTTAAAATGGTTGCGTCGGTTAAACTGGTTCATTTGATTACTAAGATGTGTCTCTCCTATAGAAAAGCGGGAAGTGAGCACCGGGGGTGGAAGTATATCAGACGATGGTTGCAAATGTTCGGGTTTTTAAGGGAGAATCCCACCAATAGTGAAACTTAATTCCGTAATAACAGAAACCGCCGATCCAGGCCGAAGGTCCACCTAATGTGAAGGCCCTAAAAAAACACCAATGGATAGAGAAAGAGAAGGTGTCTAATGATATTGCTCTTAATTAAATCGAATTAGATTGTAAGATGCTGGTGAAAAATAAGACACAGTGAGAGGGTACCAAAGTGCAGCAGGCCCCTTCCAAGACTCACCCCTGTCTTTATTCGCGAGCTTCGAAGTGTGACGTTAGATGTTTAGGCAAGGCCACTTCCATGGTAGAAAAAAGCCTAACACGAAAACTTTGGTGGTTTCTTTTATTATATCAATTCCGTGTAAATTGAGGGCGTTTTTATTTCCATTCAAAGTTCCAATGGCTTTGAATATAACGTGTCCTATCACTGCCTCTGTTTACACTTCGATCCCAGTTTTATAGCTACACAGCTCATCTCTGTACTTACTTTTCTCAAAATGATTTTGTTTTCTTTCGAGTTAGGTGTTTTATCAAGAAATGGTAAATTCTTCAGTTCGGGAGAAAAAGTCATTTAAAACAGTATGCTACAGGTCTTTGGATCAGAGACTGTGGGTGAGAAGATGCTGACAAGCGGATGGTGAGAGAAAATGCGAAGAGACCGGACAACGAGTAAGAGACTTGCTGCACACTATCATCGAAGTACCTCTAGAGGAAAAGACCTGTTATAGGGACTACGTGAGGAGACAGGGTGTCGTGAGAGGACAACGAGAGAAGAAATTAATTTATAATGGAAGTGTACAGATTTACTTTGTTTGCATACAACAGTTATTTAGACTTTTTGTTTTATTATTTTGCAGTGCATTACTTAGACAGATAGCAACCCCGTGTCAAATACACCCCACACGTAGGATGTGACTACCGTTTACTTTTAGTAAAAACCCATTAACTTCAAGACACAGGTTTTCAACACAAACATAAAAAAGACATGTAATTTGTTTTCCAAATACGCAAGTCACACTTAAAAAAAAAACTGTAAACATTGTGGGTTATGTATACAGTCTTTTTACTTTATAATGGCAACAATATAATTTCACAAAATACGAAAAACAACCCTTTCCAACCCCCAAACATCCAACCATTGATCAATTTTCCGATCATCACAAGACATTGCAACTGAAAATTTTGAATATTTGATAAAAGTCAATGATTTGGCAGTCGTGATTCCCAAGCTTTCTATCTTGTTGAAGGAAAAGCACTGCACTGTGTATCCTGTTGGATTGCCTGCAACCATGGAACGCGCCCTCTATGATGTGTGTACATCCCCTCGGTCAGGAAGAGTAGATGACTAACGATTCCGCAGAAATCCCAAAATAAAGTTCTTTCGTCTTGTAAATTAACCCTTCTCATTGTAGAAACAAAGATTCTTCAGCATTATCAGGAAATGTCTATAAAGTTCCTACGTCTGGTAAATTAACCCCTCTCATTGTAGAAACAAAGATTCTTCAGCATTATCAGGAAATCTGTCCATAAAGTTCCTACGTCTGGTAAATTAACCCCTCTCATTGTAGAAACAAAGATTCTTCAGCATTATCAGGAAATCTGTCCATAAAGTTCCCACGTCTGGTAAATTAACCCCCTCATTGTAGAAACAAAGATTCTTCAGCATTATAAGGAAATCTGTCCATAAAGTTCCCACGTCTGGTAAATTAACCCCTCTCATTGTAGAAACAAAGATTCTTCAGCATTATCAGGAAATCTGTCCATAAAGTTCCCATGTCTGGTAAATTAACCCCTCTCATTGTAGAAACAAAGATTCTTCAGCATTATAAGGAAATCTGTCCCCCGGAGATTATGCCCCCCATGGGAAATGAACATGCGTCGCAGGAGGATGGTTCAAAAGAGGGCGCTATGCAGACGAAGCTTGTACACAGTTCTCCGGGTGACTAATATCAAGCTACACCTGCAATTATGTTGACTTCAATTCTCAAACCTTGAATAAAGAGGTCACCATGAAATCAGTGCAGTTTTACGAAAACAAACTTGGAAAGTAACCTACCATTTTGTTGCAGGTACTTGATGATCTCAAGTCTGATGTGTTATTGTTTTTGTAATTTCTGCAGCCGTTTTTTCGTGGCCCTGCTGTTATACAACGTTTTGGACGGAGATGGGGCGTAGACCCTCGCAGACTGCTGCTTAAAAGACTATATACATTATATTATTTATTTATTTTGATGAGCAAGAATCGGAGAGAATACTCCGAGTTGACTCTCAGTATACACTCCCAAAACTCCCGGGTCACGGATTTGGGTCCAAGGGGGCCAGACCCATGTCTGGGTCAATTTGATCCGCAATCCGTGTCAACGTGACCCGGAATCCGAGTCAAAATCCCCGATTTTAACCAAATTTCTGGTCACAATGACTCGGATTCCGGGTCACATTGACACGGATTCTGGGTCAAACTGACCCAGAAGTGTAGAGTGTACAATTATTGTTGCACGCTGTGACGGGGTCCATGGCGTTTTGTAGACCCTCGGGTATACAAACCTAGATGGACCCCAAATCACAGCGTGCAACAAGTATTTTACCCACGACCCTTGCAATTCTAGAGCAGTGTCTTACCAACTAGGCTACTGACGAACAGTTGTTTAAATTAATAAGAAACAATTCTTCACTGTTCCCTTGAACCGGCGGCCGTTTGGCACTTAGCGCTGGGTTTGTACAATTTCTTTGTACAGTTTGAAAGTCCTAAGCAAGGGCTTCCAGTTCATTGTGACCGTCTGGCTTTGGTGTAAATTTTGGCAACGCGAGGGGCCAGAGAGTACGGCCATTATACATACCCAAGAGGGCCAAGTCAACGGCGGGGGATTTTACGGCAAACACGAAAAAATGGTTGAACAAAAACTCTGCTCTATGTTTGACAACAACTCTTGATGTGAGTATGCTAGACTGGCTATGTAAGTATTCTTGATAGTCATACACCCGCAAATATAAACCTTGGGGGTCATACAAAGACAGGTCTGTCGTGCCCAAAACGACAATCAAGGAAGCAAGTCACAACTCCGACGGAACAAGTCACTGCTCTGACGTAGGCTGTTCTTTTTAAACACAAAACACAATTAATTTTTGTCACAAACTTTAAACTGTGAACACAAATCACAATATTTTTTTGTGCACGAACAATATTATATCATTTTAATACCAAAATTGCCAGATTTTTACATGTTGATTATCTTTTGCGTCACTGTTCTACTCTGATTGGCTTTTAGCAACCCTATTTTCGTAAATTAATAATACTGACTGGCTTTATTTTCCCCATATTTTCTGGATACACCTTCCCTTATCATTTGCTATCGTTTTTGTTATGAATGGATATGTATTGGTTTGTACTTGTTTGTGCCTCTTACGAAGGTCCACTTTGAATCGAAAGCCAGGGCCATATCCCCTACTATTTTTATATAAATACATTGTTGTTCAAAAAATCAGCCGTGATAATAATGTTCACGAGGCACTCGTGCATATCGTTCATACCACTTCCAAGTTTTCCTTTGTAAAAAAAAATTTGCATTTGAAAATAACAAAGTCCCAACAAACCCCTTTCACACCTACACAGTGAGTGCCTTGTGGTGGCCCTGAAAGAACACTGCAGATCACCACAATATAATGTGTTGATTATGTATACAATGTCTTGGATTTTTTCCCCATAGGCATACTTGGTCACATAAATCTTTGAATAACATTTCTAGGCGAGTTGCGAGGTGGTATACCTAAGGCTGAGGACAAATTATTATATAGTAATGTTTGCAGGTGGATTGCTATAGTGTCACACGAAAGGTGTGTGACAAAGTAAGCAATTCAATTCACAACATTGAAAATGCGCACATTTTCGATATGCGACGTCCCTTCAGGGCCACCATTCTATTTTTATGTCTCATTTTAGGGAATCCCCACAACAAAAATGACGTAGGTCCCCTAGTTTCTCGCAGCAATCTCATCGCAGCATCTGAACAGAACGGAACTAAGTCGTCAGTTCGAGATCATCTAAAGCTGTTCCTGTCGGGTTCTTCATTAGCAGTCACAAACAAAACAATTTCACTTGTTTTTGGACATCGACTTTGGAGAGGTTGAAAAACTGAGTGGGAAATATCCAGTGATGAAACGATTTCAAACCACTGTCTAATGTAGCGATTGGACTGGTTAAAGGTGAGCATTTTGGAATATAGGCGGAATTTTCTACAAATAGTTAAAATATCGACTTACGTGTACAAGATTGCCAATGAGTTCCACTGTATTAAACCCTAATATATATATAAAATGACCAGTGTCTCCTTAAGGAGTACACATCGATATAATATTCAATGATTTATAATATTAGTTCAAATGTTCGTATTTGAACTCCATGGGCCTACAACACAACCTCTGCAAAACGCTGGTAATCTTTGTATTATTTTTGTTTTTATGAAGAAAAAAAAATAGAAATAGCTGTTGCAACATGCCTACCAACCAAATGGATCTGTGTTAAAAATGTACAAGACATGAACAGGTATACTGCAAATATGGTGTAACCCTTGAGGGGGTTGAAACGTCTCATAGGGTGGAAACGTCAGGCCACTACTATTATTATTACTATTTGTTTTTAACTTACGAATGTCAATTTTTTTTTCGAAATCGGTGATACATATTTCTTTCCCAAAACGAGCACGACATATAAACGATCCTGAACTTGATCAGCCCTCGGAAACACCCTTGTTATTGATATGAATGACAACCCATCACGCCCGTAAACAGCTAGACTTGACTCAAGTCCCAATCCACCATCGCCAGAAAACTATTGTTTTGTGATGCTCTGCACTCCCTATAACCTGTTCCGCGCGACCACATAGCTAGGCCTAAATATTTTTTTGCAAAAATATTCGGTTACCCATTTGTATTGTACAGTTGTTATTTGATAATTCCTTTTGTTATCTTTGTATTTTTTAGCGCTTTGAGGCCATAATATGGCGATTTGGCGCTTTATAAATATATGTTTATTATTATAATTTATTATTACATTTTGCCGCGAGTGCGCACTGCTATTCGGCTTGTTTGGTATAGGCGCGATGTGCTTAGGAACCTCTCACATAAGAACGGACTTGAATCGAGTCTAGTAAACAGCAATGACGTGCGCCATTGCCTTTGTTAAAAATAATTGCACAATCCTTGACCTTTCAATCGTGGAAAATTTCTCATTCGGGAATTCCCCACAACGACAAAGAGACTGCAAACATTGTAATAAACTGCGCCAATAAAGTATCTAAACACTTACAAATAGTCAGATTTATCGGAACCTGAATTAGTATGCCAAAGAATAATTATTCATTTCTATTCACCGTTAATTTCTGCACATTTTGACACATCTTGTGTTGCGCTACGATGTTGTTTAGTGGATTTATGGACACTTGAGTGGCTTAAGGTCGAATTTCAAAAGTTGCAAAAGCCCCTATTCACCCCAATTCCAGAAGGGAACTCACATAAGCATCACACTCAGACAAAATCAAGACAAAAGACACAAACTCGTTTCGTTTACTTGACCATGAAATTTATGGCCGTATCTTTAACTCTAAAACTGCTGATATCCTGTCCTCAATACTTGGTGTGTCCTCCATCACTGTTAACGGCAAGGAGTCGTCTTCTCATACTCCAAACGAGACATCTGATCTGTCCCTGGTCAATCCCCTGCCATTTCCTGATCAGGATGCGACGCAATCCCTCGAGAGTGGTGTCAGGCTTGATGGACTTGTTCACTTTCTTCTGCTGCAGAAGTTACACTCGGGCGGCCACTCCTTGGCAGGTTGTCCACATTTCCCTGAGCTTGGTAGCCATTCCACCATTTTACTGACCGTCGCTGGTGACGTTCCAACTTGATGAGCTGCAGCTCGAATCAACATACCGGCTTCTATCAAACCAACGATCCGTCCTCTTTCCTGTTTGGTCAGTTGAGCCATCTTTCCTGTTATCTTGAAACACCTTTCCCTGTCTTACCATAATCAGGGATTCTGGCTCTTAACCCATTTTGTTGTATGCCTCCCATCTTTGACCCCTTTGCTTGGTTACTGACAATTATTGCTGATGTTCATCGCAACCGATTTATCCAAAACGCGACAAACAAATCATTTATAAAGGGCGGGCAAAAGAAACGCTGATCTTACTCGTCACAATACAACGATTTAGCTTGAATAGGGGCTTTTGCAACTTTTGAAATTCGACCTTAAGCCACTCAAGTGCCCATAAATCCACCAAACAACATCGTAGCGCAACACAAGGTGTGTCAAAATGTGCAGAAATTAACGGTGAATAGAAATGAATAATTATTTTTTGGCATACTATTTCAGGTTCCGATATATCTGACCATTTGTAAGTGTTTAGATACTTTATTGGCGCAGTTTATTTGCTTTGGTGCTTAACACGTTTAATCAATATTTGTCATTGCCTACAATGTGTTAATGTTTCAAAAGTAGTTATCAGCATCTACGCGCAAGTAATCATTCTTGTTTTGGGGGAAGTGACACAAAAGCTGCATTTACCATTTTTATTTATATATTTTAAAGCTTCAGACATGAATACACACATACATTTAAAAATGTCCGGGTCAAGAATACAAAAAAACCCAAAAAACTGTCATCATAGATGCGTCAAGATACACTTCCAAGATGTAGATGAAATAAATGTAATATCATTATTCTGTTTTATGTGACACATTTCACATATACAGTAAAACTAACTTTAACGTGCAAATCGAGAAGTTATTTTCATGCTGGACATGATGAATAAAAAATTGAATTGAATTGAATTGAATTGAATTGAATTGAAATGAATTGAAATGAATTGAAATGAATTGAAATGAAATGAAATGAAATGAAATGAAATGAAATGAAATGAAATGAAATGAAATGAAATGAAATGAAATGAAATGAAATGAAATGAATTGAATTGAATTGAATTGAATTGAATTGAATTGAATTGAATTGAATTGAATTGAATTGAATTGAATTGAATTGAATTGAATTGAATTGAATTGAATTGAATTGAATTGAATTGAATTGAATTGAATTGAATTGAATTGAATTGAATTGAATTGAATTGAATTGAATTGAATTGAATTGAATTGAATTGAATTGAATTGAATTGAATTGAATTGAATTGAATTGAATTGAATTGAATTGAATTGAATTGAATTGAATTGAATTGAATTGAATTGAATTGAATTGAATTGAATTGAATTGAATTGAATTGAATTGAATTGAATTGAATTGAATTGAATTGAATTGAATTGAATTGAATTGAATTGAATTGAATTGAATTGAATTGAATTGAATTGAATTGAATTGAATTGAATTGAATTGAATTGAATTGAATTGAATTGAATTGAATTGAATTGAATTGAATTGAATTGAATTGAATTGAATTGAATTGAATTGAATTGAATTGAATTGAATTGAATTGAATTGAATTGAATTGAATTGAATTGAATTGAATTGAATTGAATTGAATTGAATTGAATTGAATTGAATTGAATTGAATTGAATTGAATTGAATTGAATTGAATTGAATTGAATTGAATTGAATTGAATTGAATTGAATTGAATTGAATTGAATTGAATTGAATTGAATTGAATTGAATTGAATTGAATTGAATTGAATTGAATTGAATTGAATTGAATTGAATTGAATTGAATTGAATTGAATTGAATTGAATTGAATTGAATTGAATTGAATTGAATTGAATTGAATTGAATTGAATTGAATTGAATTGAATTGAATTGAATTGAATTGAATTGAATTGAATTGAATTGAATTGAATTGAATTGAATTGAATTGAATTGAATTGAATTGAATTGAATTGAATTGAATTGAATTGAATTGAATTGAATTGAATTGAATTGAATTGAATTGAATTGAATTGAATTGAATTGAATTGAATTGAATTGAATTGAATTGAATTGAATTGAATTGAATTGAATTGAATTGAATTGAATTGAATTGAATTGAATTGAATTGAATTGAATTGAATTGAATTGAATTGAATTGAATTGAATTGAATTGAATTGAATTGAATTGAATTGAATTGAATTGAATTGAATTGAATTGAATTGAATTGAATTGAATTGAATTGAATTGAATTGAATTGAATTGAATTGAATTGAATTGAATTGAATTGAATTGAATTGAATTGAATTGAATTGAATTGAATTGAATTGAATTGAATTGAATTGAATTGAATTGAATTGAATTGAATTGAATTGAATTGAATTGAATTGAATTGAATTGAATTGAATTGAATTGAATTGAATTGAATTGAATTGAATTGAATTGAATTGAATTGAATTGAATTGAATTGAATTGAATTGAATTGAATTGAATTGAATTGAATTGAATTGAATTGAATTGAATTGAATTGAATTGAATTGAATTGAATTGAATTGAATTGAATTGAATTGAATTGAATTGAATTGAATTGAATTGAATTGAATTGAATTGAATTGAATTGAATTGAATTGAATTGAATTGAATTGAATTGAATTGAATTGAATTGAATTGAATTGAATTGAATTGAATTGAATTGAATTGAATTGAATTGAATTGAATTGAATTGAATTGAATTGAATTGAATTGAATTGAATTGAATTGAATTGAATTGAATTGAATTGAATTGAATTGAATTGAATTGAATTGAATTGAATTGAATTGAATTGAATTGAATTGAATTGAATTGAATTGAATTGAATTGAATTGAATTGAATTGAATTGAATTGAATTGAATTGAATTGAATTGAATTGAATTGAATTGAATTGAATTGAATTGAATTGAATTGAATTGAATTGAATTGAATTGAATTGAATTGAATTGAATTGAATTGAATTGAATTGAATTGAATTGAATTGAATTGAATTGAATTGAATTGAATTGAATTGAATTGAATTGAATTGAATTGAATTGAATTGAATTGAATTGAATTGAATTGAATTGAATTGAATTGAATTGAATTGAATTGAATTGAATTGAATTGAATTGAATTGAATTGAATTGAATTGAATTGAATTGAATTGAATTGAATTGAATTGAATTGAATTGAATTGAATTGAATTGAATTGAATTGAATTGAATTGAATTGAATTGAATTGAATTGAATTGAATTGAATTGAATTGAATTGAATTGAATTGAATTGAATTGAATTGAATTGAATTGAATTGAATTGAATTGAATTGAATTGAATTGAATTGAATTGAATTGAATTGAATTGAATTGAATTGAATTGAATTGAATTGAATTGAATTGAATTGAATTGAATTGAATTGAATTGAATTGAATTGAATTGAATTGAATTGAATTGAATTGAATTGAATTGAATTGAATTGAATTGAATTGAATTGAATTGAATTGAATTGAATTGAATTGAATTGAATTGAATTGAATTGAATTGAATTGAATTGAATTGAATTGAATTGAATTGAATTGAATTGAATTGAATTGAATTGAATTGAATTGAATTGAATTGAATTGAATTGAATTGAATTGAATTGAATTGAATTGAATTGAATTGAATTGAATTGAATTGAATTGAATTGAATTGAATTGAATTGAATTGAATTGAATTGAATTGAATTGAATTGAATTGAATTGAATTGAATTGAATTGAATTGAATTGAATTGAATTGAATTGAATTGAATTGAATTGAATTGAATTGAATTGAATTGAATTGAATTGAATTGAATTGAATTGAATTGAATTGAATTGAATTGAATTGAATTGAATTGAATTGAATTGAATTGAATTGAATTGAATTGAATTGAATTGAATTGAATTGAATTGAATTGAATTGAATTGAATTGAATTGAATTGAATTGAATTGAATTGAATTGAATTGAATTGAATTGAATTGAATTGAATTGAATTGAATTGAATTGAATTGAATTGAATTGAATTGAATTGAATTGAATTGAATTGAATTGAATTGAATTGAATTGAATTGAATTGAATTGAATTGAATTGAATTGAATTGAATTGAATTGAATTGAATTGAATTGAATTGAATTGAATTGAATTGAATTGAATTGAATTGAATTGAATTGAATTGAATTGAATTGAATTGAATTGAATTGAATTGAATTGAATTGAATTGAATTGAATTGAATTGAATTGAATTGAATTGAAATGAATTGAAATGAATTTGCTTGCACGTAGGATTTGACTGCGTATCTCCATGTGAAATGAATGTAGGTGAAAGGTGATTATGAACGGGGTTTGATGCAGGCTAGAGGCCAGCCACGCTCTGGAGTTATCCACGGGCCTCGAAGTGTGACGTCAGATGACAATAATGGGTGCGTTTGATAAGCTTCCCCGGGTCGACCCCGATCTGCCCCCGGTAGGTTCGAATAGCTATGACGTCATTCCAGGGGCTCACCCAGGTCAGCCCCAAGTGCCGTGTCGGGGGTCACCCGAATGAGCACCCCGGGGTTGACACAGGGAAGCTAATCAAACGCACCCAATGTCGCCTTGAAAATGCATGTGGTAAATATTTATTGTGATCATGATCGTTTATTTTGATAGGTTGAGGGCGCTCCTCATCTCAGCACTATGGATGATGACCGTGTGGCACAATTTCAAAGCATCATCAATAGACTCACGTATTTAAAGTAAGAATAATTGAATGAGATCAATAACACTTATATTTTTAGCAAATCCCATACTTCTAACTCGTAATGGAAATATATATAGTAAAACAAAAATAACTTTAATGGTACGTTATAATAAATTTCCCAAAAGCAACACGACGTAAGAATTTATGGTGTGGATTATTAATGATACAATATTGGCTTCTTATGTTGAGAGCATATCTGTCACTCAGTGACGCACCTTGCGCTTTAACATACAGTACTTTCCTGTAAGGTATGTGGGACTAGGTATGAATTATGAGACCTACTCCTTTTACATTGCACCATGTAATGGTTTACAAGGTGCTGTGCCGCAATATGCTGCCAATCAAACCAGGAACACTGGGGCGAACCCCTTCTCTTTACGATAAGTGCACTGTGCTTTTTTTTACGTGCGTTACACAACACGTGGGACCTACGTGTTGCAACGGGTGCAACGGGTTTACGTCCCATCCGAAGGAAGAAGCATGTTTAAGTAATTTGCTTAAAGGCAGAGGACACTTTTGGTAATTACTCAAAATAATTATTATTATCATAAAACCTTACTTGGTAACGAGTAATGGGGAGAGGTTGATAGTATAAAACATTGTGAGAAACGGCTCCCTCTGAAGTGACGTAGTTTTCAAGAAAGAAGTAATTTTCCGAGAACTTAATTTCGAGACCTCAGATTTCGAATTTGAGGTCTCGAAATCAAGCATCTGAAAGCACACAACTTCGTGTGACAAGGGTGATTTTCCATTCATTATTATCTCGCATCTTCGCCGACAAATTGAGCTCAAATTTTCACAGGTTTGTTATTTTATGCATATGTTGAGATATACCACGTGAGAAGACTGGTCTTTGACAATTTATACCAATAGTGTCCAGGGTCTTTAAGAAAACAAGTGTTATGACTGGGACTCGAACCTACACTCTGCTGATCAGAAACACCACTGTTTAAATCCGGTGCTTTTAACCACTGGTTCATGACATGTTGAATTAGTTATGTTGAATTTGCTGTTTTGAATTAGTATTGATATTGTCGTAACTTATCTATTATTTTCTTTTGAAAGTTGTCCTTTCTCATGCCGTCTTCTCTTTGGGCAAATTGATGAATATGATCGGACTAGATGTTATTTCCGTCATTCGCATAACAATATTAAATACTACACATGTTGAAATGATTGTTATTGACATTGCTTTCAGTTTCTGTCCATGGTTTTCACCGGCAGATATTCATGTGAGTATATAGAACCTTTTAAAGTTGTAAGTGAGACTCTTAAAATGGTGGTGATGAAAATAATTTGTATTATACTATCAAACACCAATTTATAAAACAAAGAAAGCCACGCGCAGTGTGCATAGACTATAATATGGCTTTTCCCCACCTTGTATGGGTGCAACGCGCAGTGTGCATAGACTATAATATGGCTCTTTCCCACCTTGTATGGGTGCAAGCCTAGGTCCTGTATAATTGCTCAGAGGTGAAGGGAAAATATTTCAAGATTGATGCTTGGAAGATTACATATAAATGGGTGTATTATATATAACGATGCTGTAATTCATATCCATAAACAGTATAGAACGTTCGTTCGGGATCTTCAAAATGACATCAAAGATGAAGTGGAGAAGCTTCTGGAAGAAAAAAACTACGAAAGTGCTCTCATGGGAGTTGAAGAAGGGCTCTCTGCGGGCAGGTATATAACGTTACATTAATTACTAATCGGAGAAAACTATAATTTGTGTCTTGTTCATGACATTTATTTTCGTCTGTTCTAAAGCACAAGGTCAGTAAAATATCCAATGTCACTATAAATAATTAATGTTTTGCAAAAGAATTTGAATTATCTGAACAAAACCTAAATGGAAATATTATAATAAGATTTTCTGTCTGTGTTTTCGCTTCAAAGCGATCTTCATGAAGGTTCTCCTGGAGGCAGGATTAACACGAAACTGTACACACTGAGGGCGAAATGCTACAATCTTATGGTGAGATAGCAGTACATCCTTTTCTAAAACAAAGAGAAAGGTTCGAAATAATACAAATAACATTGTCTCGATCGAATGGTTTCCAAAGAAATTGGATCCACCAATGAAATCACTGTTGCCGTCCACCAATGAAATCACTGTTGCCGTGACAGCCAAGATATATTAAAATATTCTTTGAACGGTGAACACCAGTACTCCGTTAAATGCTTTATTAACTTTTTAAAGTTTTTGTTTTACACAAAGTAGCATTCTTTCTCCATTTGCGCACTTCCACTTAGGATTGAAATTAAATTTAAAGGAACACGTTGCCTTGGATCGGACGAGTTGGTCAAAACAAAAGCGTTTGTAACCGTTTTTTATAAAATGCATATGGTTGGAAAGATGTTTTGAAAGTAGAATACAATGATCCACACAAGTTTGCCTCGAAATTGCGTGGTGTTCCTTCTACTGTGCGAACTAACATGGTCGGCCATTTATGGGAGTCAAAATTTTGACCCCCATAAATGGGCCGACGTGTTAGTCGACGAAGTAAAAGGAAAACCACGCAATTTCGAGGCATGTTTGTGTGGCTCATTGTATTCTACTTTTACAACATCTTTCTACCCATATGCATTTTATAAAAAACGGTTACAAACGCTTTTCAAAGACCAACTCGACCGATCCAAGGCAACGTGTTCCTTTAACTGTTTGTTGTTGAACAAAGTTGCTGATTTTCTTTACAGAATGACCCACAGAGGGCGCTAGAGGCTGCCGTAAGTGGTAAGGAATATGAACATAGTTATTAAAATAACGGTATGTAAATACGCAATTTTACTTTGCTTGTTAAAACATAATTTAGATACATCACAAAACGTCCACCTCATTTGATCGATTGATTGATTGGTTGATTGATTGATTGATTGACTGACTTATTGATTGATTGACTTTTTGATTCACTTATTGGTCTGATTTAGGGCCCCATTACATTCAGGTACATTTCTCTTCCTTTTGACACTGATGCAATTATTGTTATACTATTGACTGATACTTTAGGCTTGCAACTGTTCAGCAAACTTTCTGAATTCTAAAACAATTTTATGTCTGTATTTAAATCCCTGATGGAGAGACGTTTCTTAGATTGTTTTGTTGCCTCTTTTACATACGATTTATAGTTTTTTACTTTAATACTACAAATCAGCTGATGTAATATTCTTATACAGCCCTAGGTATGAGTCCCAATGATATTGGTGCACAAGTAGAGCAAGTGAAAGCAAAATACAACATCGCCAAAGCAGGAGGGGACAGAGAACTGACCGATTTTGGAAGGTTTTTACAAGACGAAATCCCACAAATGGTAATGTATTTAGAAGTATTTAGAATTTTATTTTTATAACAAGGGTTTTCCTAAACAAGTTAATCTGTAGCTGTATTAATTATGAAATAAATGAAATTAAAGAGGGAGAGAGAGAGAGGGGGGGGGGGGAGGTGAGAGAAAATTCCAACTACCCTGATGTGAAAGGGATACATAATAGAGCAATACTTTTATACATTCTCAGGTCCAAGAAACGGTCGAAGTCGCTGATATACTACAGATAATGAGTGAGCACTTGGGTAGCCCTATTGAATTTGCATCAGGGTCATCCACAGCCCCCGATCCGGACTGGATTCCAAAAGAGAATGTGCAAATCGCAAAGGTTAGTGATAACAAACATTGCACCAAATGAATTGGAAATGAACGAATAACGGTTAATGTGCCCCAAACGCCATTTCGTTTTTAGACAATGTTTCCTTTCAAAGCCGACAAAACTTCGAATTGATATTCTATGATTGTGTTATTTATTATCAACGTTGTGCTACTTCACTACTGGTCTACTGGTACCGTTCACACATTGACTTCCAATGTTTTTGCAATGTGAACGTTGGCTGAACCTTCCGTCTGTAACCCCTTGAAAGAAATTGTTAACAACCATTTAATGACCACTCCCCCCTTGCCCCCCTTTACTCCACCAAGTCCCTTTCCCGACCTCTTCAGCATTCAATTGTTCTACCCCCAACGAAAACGCAATTTCATAATTGTTCCTGCATATTATGCAGGCGCGTGTAAGCAAACCAACCAATAGCAATACAAAAACACAAAGTAACTTTAGCGACGTGACAACTCCGTACCGTCAGTTTTATGTTGATATCATGTTGTAACTGCATTTCTCCAGAAAGCTAAGCAAGTTCAACATCAAGGCAAAGGTAAACGAAAACAAGTCAAAGCTATCAGTGACAACGCAGATCCTGTTTTCCCAATTGCTCGTAAGTTTGTTTAGTCATATGAATTTAAATTTAAATTTGTATGTTTTCTTTTGCTGTTCTTCTTTCGGTTTTCAATCATTCACATTATTATTAACCGATTACTTATCTGTGGTTATGACACTTTGGTAGTTGAACAATATTTATGTTATCGCCATCTTCCGTTTAAACTTATTATTGTGTTTTTAAATGCATTAATATTAGCTTTTAAATTTCAGTACAACACCATTTATTTCCAATTCCTCAATCAGTATAAATACAATGTTAGCTAAGTCTTTAAATTAAAAATTAACTCTTTAAAAAAAAATTTGGTTTACTCTCCCACCTCCAGTAACAAAAAACATATTCCTGTTAGGCGGTCTTTCATAAAAAAAACCCAACACTCTGAACACCGTTTGACCCGCTCAGATGATAACGAAGCTCATCAAGCTAAAAAAGGTGCAAACAGTACAATATAGCTAAGCTGTGTTCCGACGCATGATCACAACATTGACAATTTAAAGATGTTTATTCCATGTTTATATTTCCAAGAATCTCATTCACAATCTGGAAGTTCGTCTAAGTCATCTTGCTCAAAGTTAGCGTCATCTCTGCATAAGGAAAAATCTCCAAAGAAAGGTGTTTTAAATCGCGTTGGGGAAGGGAAGGTTTCAGTAACACGTGCGCGCAGTGACACGTAAGTAAAGGAAAGTTGGAACCCCTTGTGATTACAGTTTGAAACAGTACCCATCGATTAAACAAAAACTAATACCAATTAATATTGAATTGAATTGAATTGAATTGAATTGAATTGAATTGAATTGAATTGAATTGAATTGAATTGAATTGAATTGAATTGAATTGAATTGAATTGAATTGAATTGAATTGAATTGAATTGAATTGAATTGAATTGAATTGAATTGAATTGAATTGAATTGAATTGAATTGAATTGAATTGAATTGAATTGAATTGAATTGAATTGAATTGAATTGAATTGAATTGAATTGAAATGAATTGAAATGAATTTGCTTGCACGTAGGATTTGACTGCGTATCTCCATGTGAAATGAATGTAGGTGAAAGGTGATTATGAACGGGGTTTGATGCAGGCTAGAGGCCAGCCACGCTCTGGAGTTATCCACGGGCCTCGAAGTGTGACGTCAGATGACAATAATGGGTGCGTTTGATAAGCTTCCCCGGGTCGACCCCGATCTGCCCCCGGTAGGTTCGAATAGCTATGACGTCATTCCAGGGGCTCACCCAGGTCAGCCCCAAGTGCCGTGTCGGGGGTCACCCGAATGAGCACCCCGGGGTTGACACAGGGAAGCTAATCAAACGCACCCAATGTCGCCTTGAAAATGCATGTGGTAAATATTTATTGTGATCATGATCGTTTATTTTGATAGGTTGAGGGCGCTCCTCATCTCAGCACTATGGATGATGACCGTGTGGCACAATTTCAAAGCATCATCAATAGACTCACGTATTTAAAGTAAGAATAATTGAATGAGATCAATAACACTTATATTTTTAGCAAATCCCATACTTCTAACTCGTAATGGAAATATATATAGTAAAACAAAAATAACTTTAATGGTACGTTATAATAAATTTCCCAAAAGCAACACGACGTAAACTAAACTCAATTTTGAATTTATGGTGTGGATTATTAATGATACAATATTGGCTTCTTATGTTGAGAGCATATCTGTCACTCAGTGACGCACCTTGCGCTTTAACATACAGTACTTTCCTGTAAGGTATGTGGGACTAGGTATGAATTATGAGACCTACTCCTTTTACATTGCACCATGTAATGGTTTACAAGGTGCTGTGCCGCAATATGCTGCCAATCAAACCAGGAACACTGGGGCGAACCCCTTCTCTTTACGATAAGTGCACTGTGCTTTTTTTTACGTGCGTTACACAACACGTGGGACCTACGTGTTGCAACGGGTGCAACGGGTTTACGTCCCATCCGAAGGAAGAAGCATGTTTAAGTAATTTGCTTAAAGGCAGAGGACACTTTTGGTAATTACTCAAAATAATTATTATTATCATAAAACCTTACTTGGTAACGAGTAATGGGGAGAGGTTGATAGTATAAAACATTGTGAGAAACGGCTCCCTCTGAAGTGACGTAGTTTTCAAGAAAGAAGTAATTTTCCGAGAACTTAATTTCGAGACCTCAGATTTCGAATTTGAGGTCTCGAAATCAAGCATCTGAAAGCACACAACTTCGTGTGACAAGGGTGATTTTCCATTCATTATTATCTCGCATCTTCGCCGACAAATTGAGCTCAAATTTTCACAGGTTTGTTATTTTATGCATATGTTGAGATATACCACGTGAGAAGACTGGTCTTTGACAATTTATACCAATAGTGTCCAGGGTCTTTAAGAAAACAAGTGTTATGACTGGGACTCGAACCTACACTCTGCTGATCAGAAACACCACTGTTTAAATCCGGTGCTTTTAACCACTGGTTCATGACATGTTGAATTAGTTATGTTGAATTTGCTGTTTTGAATTAGTATTGATATTGTCGTAACTTATCTATTATTTTCTTTTGAAAGTTGTCCTTTCTCATGCCGTCTTCTCTTTGGGCAAATTGATGAATATGATCGGACTAGATGTTATTTCCGTCATTCGCATAACAATATTAAATACTACACATGTTGAAATGATTGTTATTGACATTGCTTTCAGTTTCTGTCCATGGTTTTCACCGGCAGATATTCATGTGAGTATATAGAACCTTTTAAAGTTGTAAGTGAGACTCTTAAAATGGTGGTGATGAAAATAATTTGTATTATACTATCAAACACCAATTTATAAAACAAAGAAAGCCACGCGCAGTGTGCATAGACTATAATATGGCTTTTCCCCACCTTGTATGGGTGCAACGCGCAGTGTGCATAGACTATAATATGGCTCTTTCCCACCTTGTATGGGTGCAAGCCTAGGTCCTGTATAATTGCTCAGAGGTGAAGGGAAAATATTTCAAGATTGATGCTTGGAAGATTACATATAAATGGGTGTATTATATATAACGATGCTGTAATTCATATCCATAAACAGTATAGAACGTTCGTTCGGGATCTTCAAAATGACATCAAAGATGAAGTGGAGAAGCTTCTGGAAGAAAAAAACTACGAAAGTGCTCTCATGGGAGTTGAAGAAGGGCTCTCTGCGGGCAGGTATATAACGTTACATTAATTACTAATCGGAGAAAACTATAATTTGTGTCTTGTTCATGACATTTATTTTCGTCTGTTCTAAAGCACAAGGTCAGTAAAATATCCAATGTCACTATAAATAATTAATGTTTTGCAAAAGAATTTGAATTATCTGAACAAAACCTAAATGGAAATATTATAATAAGATTTTCTGTCTGTGTTTTCGCTTCAAAGCGATCTTCATGAAGGTTCTCCTGGAGGCAGGATTAACACGAAACTGTACACACTGAGGGCGAAATGCTACAATCTTATGGTGAGATAGCAGTACATCCTTTTCTAAAACAAAGAGAAAGGTTCGAAATAATACAAATAACATTGTCTCGATCGAATGGTTTCCAAAGAAATTGGATCCACCAATGAAATCACTGTTGCCGTGACAGCCAAGATATATTAAAATATTCTTTGAACGGTGAACACCAGTACTCCGTTAAATGCTTTATTAACTTTTTAAAGTTTTTGTTTTACACAAAGTAGCATTCTTTCTCCATTTGCGCACTTCCACTTAGGATTGAAATTAAATTTAAAGGAACACGTTGCCTTGGATCGGACGAGTTGGTCAAAACAAAAGCGTTTGTAACCGTTTTTTATAAAATGCATATGGTTGGAAAGATGTTTTGAAAGTAGAATACAATGATCCACACAAGTTTGCCTCGAAATTGCGTGGTGTTCCTTCTACTGTGCGAACTAACATGGTCGGCCATTTATGGGAGTCAAAATTTTGACCCCCATAAATGGGCCGACGTGTTAGTCGACGAAGTAAAAGGAAAACCACGCAATTTCGAGGCATGTTTGTGTGGCTCATTGTATTCTACTTTTACAACATCTTTCTACCCATATGCATTTTATAAAAAACGGTTACAAACGCTTTTCAAAGACCAACTCGACCGATCCAAGGCAACGTGTTCCTTTAACTGTTTGTTGTTGAACAAAGTTGCTGATTTTCTTTACAGAATGACCCACAGAGGGCGCTAGAGGCTGCCGTAAGTGGTAAGGAATATGAACATAGTTATTAAAATAACGGTATGTAAATACGCAATTTTACTTTGCTTGTTAAAACATAATTTAGATACATCACAAAACGTCCACCTCATTTGATCGATTGATTGATTGGTTGATTGATTGATTGATTGACTGACTTATTGATTGATTGACTTTTTGATTCACTTATTGGTCTGATTTAGGGCCCCATTACATTCAGGTACATTTCTCTTCCTTTTGACACTGATGCAATTATTGTTATACTATTGACTGATACTTTAGGCTTGCAACTGTTCAGCAAACTTTCTGAATTCTAAAACAATTTTATGTCTGTATTTAAATCCCTGATGGAGAGACGTTTCTTAGATTGTTTTGTTGCCTCTTTTACATACGATTTATAGTTTTTTACTTTAATACTACAAATCAGCTGATGTAATATTCTTATACAGCCCTAGGTATGAGTCCCAATGATATTGGTGCACAAGTAGAGCAAGTGAAAGCAAAATACAACATCGCCAAAGCAGGAGGGGACAGAGAACTGACCGATTTTGGAAGGTTTTTACAAGACGAAATCCCACAAATGGTAATGTATTTAGAAGTATTTAGAATTTTATTTTTATAACAAGGGTTTTCCTAAACAAGTTAATCTGTAGCTGTATTAATTATGAAATAAATGAAATTAAAGAGGGAGAGAGAGAGAGGGGGGGGGGGAGGTGAGAGAAAATTCCAACTACCCTGATGTGAAAGGGATACATAATAGAGCAATACTTTTATACATTCTCAGGTCCAAGAAACGGTCGAAGTCGCTGATATACTACAGATAATGAGTGAGCACTTGGGTAGCCCTATTGAATTTGCATCAGGGTCATCCACAGCCCCCGATCCGGACTGGATTCCAAAAGAGAATGTGCAAATCGCAAAGGTTAGTGATAACAAACATTGCACCAAATGAATTGGAAATGAACGAATAACGGTTAATGTGCCCCAAACGCCATTTCGTTTTTAGACAATGTTTCCTTTCAAAGCCGACAAAACTTCGAATTGATATTCTATGATTGTGTTATTTATTATCAACGTTGTGCTACTTCACTACTGGTCTACTGGTACCGTTCACACATTGACTTCCAATGTTTTTGCAATGTGAACGTTGGCTGAACCTTCCGTCTGTAACCCCTTGAAAGAAATTGTTAACAACCATTTAATGACCACTCCCCCCTTGCCCCCCTTTACTCCACCAAGTCCCTTTCCCGACCTCTTCAGCATTCAATTGTTCTACCCCCAACGAAAACGCAATTTCATAATTGTTCCTGCATATTATGCAGGCGCGTGTAAGCAAACCAACCAATAGCAATACAAAAACACAAAGTAACTTTAGCGACGTGACAACTCCGTACCGTCAGTTTTATGTTGATATCATGTTGTAACTGCATTTCTCCAGAAAGCTAAGCAAGTTCAACATCAAGGCAAAGGTAAACGAAAACAAGTCAAAGCTATCAGTGACAACGCAGATCCTGTTTTCCCAATTGCTCGTAAGTTTGTTTAGTCATATGAATTTAAATTTAAATTTGTATGTTTTCTTTTGCTGTTCTTCTTTCGGTTTTCAATCATTCACATTATTATTAACCGATTACTTATCTGTGGTTATGACACTTTGGTAGTTGAACAATATTTATGTTATCGCCATCTTCCGTTTAAACTTATTATTGTGTTTTTAAATGCATTAATATTAGCTTTTAAATTTCAGTACAACACCATTTATTTCCAATTCCTCAATCAGTATAAATACAATGTTAGCTAAGTCTTTAAATTAAAAATTAACTCTTTAAAAAAAAATTTGGTTTACTCTCCCACCTCCAGTAACAAAAAACATATTCCTGTTAGGCGGTCTTTCATAAAAAAAACCCAACACTCTGAACACCGTTTGACCCGCTCAGATGATAACGAAGCTCATCAAGCTAAAAAAGGTGCAAACAGTACAATATAGCTAAGCTGTGTTCCGACGCATGATCACAACATTGACAATTTAAAGATGTTTATTCCATGTTTATATTTCCAAGAATCTCATTCACAATCTGGAAGTTCGTCTAAGTCATCTTGCTCAAAGTTAGCGTCATCTCTGCATAAGGAAAAATCTCCAAAGAAAGGTGTTTTAAATCGCGTTGGGGAAGGGAAGGTTTCAGTAACACGTGCGCGCAGTGACACGTAAGTAAAGGAAAGTTGGAACCCCTTGTGATTACAGTTTGAAACAGTACCCATCGATTAAACAAAAACTAATACCACACGGCGTCTCAATTCCAACTAAATTATAATCAAGCTAAAATTATTATGAGGGGACGAATTGCGATTGGAAACTCTATATTTTGTTCACACAAAACAAGTAGCTCTCCACTCTTTTGTTTCTTTACCAGTTCATTTTACATGGGCTCTGTAATAGTCCATGTGTGTACCATGGAGGTTCTACCTCTATACTAGCTCTCATTCACCACATTCTTCTTCAAAGTGGAAGGCCTACTTCTGATTCGTGATTCATCAATCAGGGAATAAAACGACTCGTTCAAAACAAACACTGCTTAAATGATTTTATTATTCTCTTCCAATGTAGTAAACAGAAGATCCCCAGTCAAACAATAATCAAGAAACCCCCAAGCCAGGACTCATCTGCTACAAAATTAGAGAGTATACCCAAGTTCAGCTACGAAATGCAGTACGCGTGTGGTATTTGCTTCACACGACACGCTGGTGCGAGATTACAATCATTGTCGGATGGTCTCCTGACATGTGCTGACAAGAGTCATGTACATCAATGTGGCCAGACTAAAAAGATGATTTTAGTTTACTGTGAGGAGCGGAAAAAATGGCGCAAAGTGACACCTGTAAGTAAAGCTTTGCCACCCACTGTCACCCCTACAATGTGCAAATTTGGCGACAAGTGCTTTAAAACGAGCTGCACGTTTCCACACTCCAATGAAGAAAGGGAGCTATGGATCTTCATGAGAAGATATAAACGTAAGTTCGCCATTTAATGTGATATACTTTCACGAGCCCTTACTGTGGAAAATATGACATATAACTCAGGTAGAATTCGAACCCATAAACATTTCCATTCCTTAGCAGACGTCTTACCACCAGACCAACGAGCTGCCGATCGCCAGATATATAGAACCAATGACTGACAGAAAAAAAACACAATCGTTTGATCAACTGATGGTCAAAGGGGTAGGGATGTTGACAAGTATAAAGTCATGGCCATTTAAGGTTTCATGGTTTTAGCTTATTCAACTGGAACCAATGATAAACTCCATGAGTTTCATCTTTTCATATTATCTATACATGTAAGAAGCATTATTTGATTGAAGTTTAAAGTCAGAACATCGTTGCAATAAGGAGTTATGACCATTTAAGATTTTCATTGTTTCAGCTCATTCAACTGGAACCAGCGTTGCACTCATTGAGTTTTATCGTTTCATATGCATCTTGATGTAAAAACGTCATTTGACTTAAGTTTCAAGTCAGTACAACATTGGAATCAGGAGTTATGACCATTTATTTTAGGACTGGCCATACATTTTAATATCTCTTGGGACTAGTCTTAAAGGGACTGGTCCTGACTCTTTGCGGGATCGACCCCTGATATGATATAATTGTAAGTGTATTTCCTATATGGACACCTTTTTAAAGTATTGTAAGTTTAACTAATCTTTTTATAGTAGTGCTTTTCCATAACTTTTTAAATTTCGCGGTTTGTGGTTTTAACTATTGGCTGGTCCATTTTGTGGTTTATATTTTTAGAAATTGTTATGCTCGTGGGTTTTTTGCTCTTGTTTGCAGCTATTTTTAATGTGTACAGCGCCTTGGGGTCCAGTCATGGATGTAAGGCGCTTTATAAGCGTTGTTTCTTCTTCTTATTATTATTATTATTTATGTTGTTCATTGTTTCAGCTCATTCAACTGGAACCAGTGACAGAGAGTTTGATTTTTGTTTGATCAAATTATTTGCAAACTTTAAGATTTTAATTTGAGTTTTATTTTTTTAATCCAACATTTCATGTTTGAGCCTGAAAAAACTTTAACATTTTTGTTATTCCAAAAACTTTAACATTTTTTTATTCCCAAAAATTTAACCTCTTTTTTATTCCAAAAACTTCAACATTATTTGAAAACATAGCTGAAAATTATTGAAAATGACCGGCAATTATATATAACAATTTCACTTGGGCTTGTACATACCAAAAACAAATCAACTCAAAGACTTGAGTGCGGACGGCCGGACGGACAGACGGACGGACAGACGGACGGACGGACGCCGGACGGAAATTGGTATTATTAGGCTCGCACTGCTCTGCAGCTTGCCAAAAAGCACATACATTAAGGGTAAACAATGAAGGAGACAAAATAAGTGGTGGGGGTTGAAGGGGAGGGACTGGTTTGAATTTAAGAAGTTGGAAACAGTAAATATTCATTAGTGAATGAGGCAGATTATAAAATGCCCTGTAAAATCATGTCAGAACAAACCACGACAGCCCTGTTTTTGTTTATAATAATCCTGGTCTGTATTAGTCAAAACATTGCAGGAAGTTATGTCGGCTGGAAGGGCACCACCAGAAACCCCAAACACAGCGACTGCTTACGCAACCTCCTCAACACTAACCCAACCTCCACCTCAAGAGAAAACACATTGCTCTTATTGCAATAAAACATTCAACGAGCACTGGCGACTCCAGCGACATTTTCTAACTAACCAACACAAGTCGAACATAAAGTCTGACAAAGATAAGGTGTGGAAACATCGAAGACCTCCTGTGAAAGTTGCTGGTGACCAGTACGAAGAGTGTCAAGAGTAAGTACACCAAAACATTCTCATTATTTGATCTGTCCTTTGCACTTTAAACAGTTTTGCTCATATCCACGCCTTGACTGTCTCAACCCTTACCACTCTGCTGTAATCTTTAAACAGTTTTGCTCATATCCACGCCTTGACTGTCTCAAACTTTATCACTCTGTGTAATCTTTAAACAGTTTTGCTCATATCCACGCCTTGACTGTCTCAAACTTTATCACTCTGCTGTAATCTTTAAACAGTTTTGCTCATATCCACGCCTTGACTGTCTCAACCCTTATCACTCTGCTGTAATCTTTAAACAGTTTTGCTCATATCCACGCCTTGACTGTCTCAACCTTTATCACTCTGCTGTAATCTTTAAACTGTTTTGCTCATATCCACGCCTTGACTGTCTCAAACTTTATCACTCTGTGTAATCTTTAAACAGTTTTGCTCATATCCACGCCTTGACTGTCTCAAACTTTATCACTCTGTGTAATCTTTAAACAGTTTTGCTCATATCCACGCCTTGACTGTCTCAAACTTTATCACTCTGCTGTAATCTTTAAACAGTTTTGCTCATATCCACGCCTTGACTGTCTCAAACTTTATCACTCTGCTGTAATCTTTAAACAGTTTTGCTCATATCCACGCCTTGACTGTCTCAACCCTTTTCACTCTGCTGTAATCTTTAAACAGTTTTGCTCACATCCACGCATTGACTGTCTCAAACTTTATCACTCTGCTGTAATCTTTAAACAGTTTTGCTCATATCCACGCCTTGACTGTCTCAAACTTTATCACTCTGCTGTAATCTTTAAACAGTTTTGCTCATATCCACGCCTTGACTGTCTCAACCCTTACCACTCTGCTGTAATCTTTAAACTGTTTTGCTCATATCCACGTCTTGACTGTCTCAAACGTTATCGCTCTGCTGTAATCATTAAACAGTTTTGCTCATATCCACGCCTTGACTGTCTCAAACTTTATCACTCTGCTGTATTTTTTAAACAGTTTTGCTCATATCCACGCCTTGACTGTCTCAACCTTTATCACTCTGCTGTAATCTTTAAACAGTTTTGCTCATATCCACGCCTTGACTGTCTCAACCCTTATCACTCTGCTGTAATCTTTAAACAGTTTTGCTCATATCCACGCCTTGACTGTCTCAACCTTTATCACTCTGCTGTAATCTTTAAACAGTTTTGCTCATATCCACGCCTTGACTGTCTCAATTTTTATCACTCTGCTGTAATCTTATATCCACGCCTTGACTGTCTCAAACTTTATCACTCTGCTATAATCGTTAAACAACTTTGCTCATATCCACGCCTTGACTGTCTCAACCCTTATCACTCTGCTGTAATCTTTGTCAGGTTTCCTGAATACAAAATGGCTTAAAGGCACCAGACTATTTTCCAGACTCAGTTTGGCCACACTGATTTGTATGGAACAGAAACAAGATGGCCGCACCATAATCAAGGCCTTTTGGTATGAAATAAATCATAGTGTTTGAAATTGTTACAATTGTTTTAAACAGGCATAAACGAGGCACCTGTTTATTTAGTGATTCACCCGAGAGCTGCACCAAAGCTCATAGCAAAGACGAGTTAGAAGAATGGATGGAGAGGCATCGGTACATAGTGATGAAAATAAGAAAGGCTAAGGAGTCGAAGTTATACGCATTCATGGACCATGTTCTCTTCAGCTACAATCTCGGTCATGATGTAGTAAGTTTAATTCATAAATTCCACAGACAGTTTTTCTACTCCTATTGGTGGAGAGCGCGTCACGCGGGGTGTTTGAACGGTGCATAATGACCAGTGTTTAAAACCGGCTGGCTTCCGCGTGTCAGGCGCGCAAGATTATCACGCGGAACGCAATTAATAGTTATTAGTAATAGCGCGTAGTCTATTTCTAAGCGCGCGCGCGTAACCTATTTCTAACCCACGCGCAACAGACTCTTCACAAAGTTTTTGAAAAAAATATTTCAAACCTCGAATTTTCAACTGTCAAAGTGTCTGTAATTGTATTTTGTTAACGTTTTATAACAAAAGGGCATTTATGATTGGGAATAAAAGAGTAGTGACTCGTTCTTTAAGCCATTGGACCTTTCGGTACAAATAACTTACAGGGTTTACAGAAGGTAGTAGTGAAATACTTCTCTTGTAATATTATTCCATGAAATGCTTTACTTTTTGAGAAAACAGTAAAACAATATCAATTAACGAGAATTACGGATTTATTTTAAACACATGTCATGACACGGCGAAACGCGCGGATTCAAGGGTGGGTTTTCCCGTTATTTTTTCCCGACTCCGATGACCGATTAAGCCCAATTTTCACAGGTTTGTTATTTGATATAGAAGTTGTGATACACGAAGTGTGGGCCTTGGACAATACTGTTTACCGAAAGGGTCCAATGGCTTTAAACGTCCGTTAAAAACCTTGCAGGGTCGTTGCCGTGCGCTAAAGCGGCTGGGGCCTTTATCACACGGCAATTCGACCCTGCCGGCTTTAAACGGCCGTGTAAAAACTTGACCCCCTCGACCCCCACGACCCACGACCCCCTCGACCATCGACTTTTGTGCGATCTTTTTTTCTGTACACCGAAATTGCCACAGTTCACAACCTCAGCCAATCACGCACACAATTTTGTATGCTGCCATCGACTACCATGCCTCGCACTTCACAACACAGCGTACGAGACACGTAGTATGCACGAAGCAAATTCTCGTGATTGGCTGCCGAGATCGGGCCTGTGGCAATTATGATGTACAGATAAAAAACCGCGGCATTTCCACGTGGATCTCTTGGCCGATCCGAGATTATTATCCCAACTGGAAACCTGCGTTTACCGCCCGAGTACGATTACGGCCAACTCATTACGTGATGATCAGGCGGACCCATTTCCGGCCGATCGCTCCCGTCCTGTGTACTATCTACTAGTTGCTCTAAGCGGAGCTCAAGGTTGTAGACCCGACCGACCGAATGGCCACACGGACGTGTTTGGGGTCCCCAATCGGTGTGCACTTGTCGTGCGGAAGCGGAGAGTAAATACATGTACTCCCAATTCTGTGTGGCTGTGATGCAGATAAATATGACCGCAGTCTCAGACTTGAAGTCAAGCCTAGTCGTGGAAGGAAGGTGCGTCGCGGATCACACACTGTGAATTCTAAATCGGGGACTTAATTCTTACTCGGCCGTAAAGCGACATTTTATGAATTCGGAATTGGGACATTCTTCGAACACGGGGCGGACGTCGGAGGGTCGTGGGTCGTGGGGGTCGAGGGGGTCGAGGGTTTTTTAGAACAACCCTTTTATTTCCTTATTTATAATGTGATAAAATCTGTTCATTAATACTTTCGACTTTGCAACCACTCCAAAGCATTGCCATGGCGTTATAAATTCACGTTTTGCTGAAGTTTTAACATTACGATGGACATGCAACTGCAAAGTCTCGCCATTTAGGTCGAATAAAACCACAATTGTACCATTGATTATAAATAAATATTGTGGCGCTGCTTGTTGTTATTGGCAAGGGAATTTCTAAAGACAGATATGAAAACATGAGTTTTCGGATAAAAAGGCAGGAAAATAGGGTTAACCCCACAGGCAGGAAAATAGTGTTATCCCCACAGGCAGGAAAATAGTGTTAACCCCACAGGCAGGAAAATAGTGTTAACCCCACAGGCAGGAAAATAGTGTTAACCCCACAGGCAGGAATATAGTGTTAACCCCACAGGCAGGAAAATAGTGTTAACCCCACAGGCAGGAAAATAGTGTTAACCCCACAGGCAGGAATATAGTGTTAACCCCACAGGCAGGAAAATAGTGTTATCCCCACAGGCAGGAAAATAGTGTTAACCCCACAGGCAGGAAAATAGTGTTAACCCCACAGGCAGGAAAATAGTGTTAACCCCACAGGCAGGAATATAGTGTTAACCCCACAGGCAGGAAAATAGTGTTAACCCCACAGGCAGGAAAATAGTGTTAACCCCACAGGCAGGAATATAGTGTTAACCCCACAGGCAGGAAAATAGTGTTAACCCCACAGGCAGGAAAATAGTGTTAACCCCACAGGCAGGAATATAGTGTTAACCCCACAGGCAGGAAAATAGTGTTATCCCCACAGGCAGGAAAATAGTGTTATCCCCACAGGCAGGAATATAGTGTTATCTCTCACCCCCATTTGATTGCGTAGACATGTACATGAAAAACAAAGTGTGTACGCATCTACAACCCGCAGCCTATTGCCCCTCTTTTGTTAGTACTTTACCTTTTTAGCCAACTGATGGGAATCATCACCAATCGGAAACCCTCTGTTGTTATAGCTAGGTCCCCAGTTTGAAAGAGCATACCTACCTCCACACACATGAAATGCGAAAATTATCTAGGGGCCATTCATAGTTTTCAATGTTTTAAAATTTCGATTTCTTTTCCAAAGATTTTTGACCCACCCACCCACCCCTAATTTCGATTATAAAAACATTGATTTGTTATGTGTAGTATTAAAAATAAAACTACATGTGGTTTGCATTCTGAATACTTGCATGGTACTTGTACTCGTGTGCGCTGCATCATGGATGTAATTATTAATGCACATTTTGGACCTAGCACCGGACCGCAGGTCCAGCTATTTTAGTCCTGGGCTAAAACATTTATCAACTTTCATTGTGACCGAAACCCGTGAAGATCGGTACCAAGTTCAACAGTGGCCAGCTATCCCTTAGATTTTTCAACCCCCTAAAAAATATTTTGTTTTAATCCGAAATTAACGGTATCGCCGCCCGAAAAAAAAACTTGGAAAAAAATAGGCTAAATACAAAAATTGTGCAGAATTGTTTTTGTGGAGGATTTCTTTTCTTTAAAATGCATGAACAAACTTTCTAGTTTACTTCACATTTACATGGTGTACACAGGAGATGTTGCTGGTTAATGTGGAGGTACGATTGTGTGAGAATATTTCCCCCAAGAAAAATTAATTTCCGGCTAAAATGATGTGCAAAATCCTCCGCTCATGACTTCTACCTGATGTGTTGAGTCTATATGCACGTGGGGCGCATTCAACAAATTTGCTAAAAGGATTAGGACAAACTTGTGCGCAATTCACGTTTTGCGCTCTGTCGAATTCCGAATTATCAGCTGAATCTGGTGAGAGAGCAAAATACTGCGCAATATGCAAATTCGCGCTCTGTTTGTATGCCAGCCCAAGTTGATAATTCTGAAAAACTGCGCGCAATCTGAAGATTGTGCATTATTATTTGTTTTCCCTGTTCGGCCCTGAGCGTGAGAAAATGGTTGCGTTGCGTGAAAGCGTGAGACTTGCTTGGTTTGCAGTTGCTACTTGGAAGGCAAGTCAAATGATCTAGCTTGTTTCTGTTTTTTTTTTTTTTATGAAAAACGAATTTCGATTAATAAATATTTGAAAAAGAGGCTTTTTACCCACCCACCCACTCATTCGAAAAGAAGTCGAAATTTTAAACAGTGAAAATTATGAATGGCCCCCCTAGATGCTGAAACTGAAAGATAATAAAACCCAGATTAAATTGCCGATAACTGTCTATCGTCAACTTATCCAGTCAAATGTTACCCCCTGATGAAGTTCTGGTTTACATGTAACATTTCAGATCGCAGACAAACTACCACAGATGGACTTGACTTGTTCTGATGACGTTAAGCAGTTTCTCTCAACTGAAGGACAGGAGATAGGTTCATCATACAAGTTCACATGGAAGTTTACTTTGAGCACGTCACAAAATGTAAAACATATCATCGTATATCATAACCACTACGATCAGCTTTAAAATCCCGAATTTCAACTTATTTTACCTCGCACCTTAAATGTTATTTGTTTAGTTTTAAAACGCTTGGAAGACTTTCTGACCGTGTTGTTTGGTAGAGACAGATAATATGCCAATAGTTAACACTGAAACAAGCAGTTTGATACTTTCGATGAAATGCTTTTCTGAAATAAAGTGAAGCCGCACACATTAATATCTTTAACAGAAAACTAAAAGACAAAACAGACACCACAACAACAAACTCGTTAACCTACTTACAGACAGCTGAATTTGATATGTTTGTTTAATCTTCTTATTTCAGAAACGTTTGAAGCAGGTGTTCTTGTTGTATGATGAACATAGAACCCATTTCAAATTGTCTCAGCCCCCTGATGAGCATGATGCCCAGCTATGCCCAGGCAATCAGATCATTCGTGACGATGGAAATACGTATGACATTAACGTCATCTTCCACTCGCAGATCTTGGGAAGTTTTAATCAGTGGATCTTGTTCGATGTCGGTTCTGCACCCCATCTCACTCGGAAGTTGCAGGTTATTTGTTGTTCTCCTTCAGTCAAAAGGTTTCGCAATAATGATTGTTAATAATTCGATGATGGCTAAATATAAAATTTACAAATGAAATTCAGCAGTTTAAGAAGAGAAACATCGAGTTGTCAAACCACAGGTTACTCTCAGACCCAACACTCAAACGAGATTTATTTGTATCATGCATTTATTTGAGAAAAATTCGAGATCTTGCTGTCCACGAAATATTGTCGAAATGTGACATGGCATTATACAAAAAACACGAGTAACGCAATTATTTGTCATTAATTATTTTATTCGGGAATGGCTTTGCGTTGATTCATCAGGCTTCCTGATGAAAGTTCTTTGGTAACTTTTTTGTATTTTAATTTCATTTTCCTTAACCAGGTGCATGTCTCCTCAACGGAAGTTCATGGAGACTTTGATATAAGCCAAAGAGAAAGACTTCGCACTGAAGTATGGGACAGCAGTAACATGAACAACCTTTCAGAAAAACACAAAGAGTTGATGACTAAGTACAAGGTGCCGTCCCCGCTGAGCACGGATAGCATGGAAGAACTAAGCCGAGAGAACTACAAAGACTACATGCACAAAATGCTGTATTTGGAGGAAGAGGAGTGTAATCGCAAGATATCAAAGTAAGTTAGAAGAAGAAAGGAGTGGTGGAATTCGATTCGACTGTGTGGAGTTTATTCCTCGGTTTCGAGGTTTGTGTAAAGAAGTGTACAATAAACAAAGGCTCCGTGTTAAACGTCCAGGCAAAAGGAGACTTCAGCAAAGTTCTCGTGTATGTTCGGGTTGTCGGACATTCGTATACTTATAGGGTTTAAAAGGGTGTAAAATTACCTGTACTTTTTTAACGGACAAGATATTGGGTTCTTTCTCAAAGGTTTGCAACTGAAGTCAGTCTTGAACTAAGAGCATCTGAGGGCAGGATGTACGGTCAGGTGGATCTGAAAGTAGCTTTGATGGATGATTCGGAAACCAGCCAAATTATAGAAAGATACGTGAAGAGAATGATGCTCAAATTCAAAACTTCTGAAACGGTAGGCAATTATTCCGGGCCCAGAGTTTACCTATAAATTTAACCTGAATCTTCGTCAAATGGACACCGTTTGAAACATGGACACTGTTTGAATGTAATATTTTAAAGGAACATCGTTTTAAAAATTTGCTGTCTCTGTTGATATTCCAAGGTTTACGAAGCTACGATAGTTAATAACGAAAAGCCATCAACTAGTCAAGATACGGTGTATTTACAACTCAGTCCTACGTGCGTGAGGGAGCAGAAACTTCGCGATTCCACCAAGCACCAAGTTCAAATTCAGTTCCAGCTGAACAGACTCCAATTCTGTTACATGCACAACACAGTTTACAACCTTGCTATCATGGATATAGTTTTCCCGGCGAAAGATACTCCACAGAGGTAATGTCTTGTTTTTTTGCACTTGTCGCACGAAGGTACTTAAAAGTATAAAGGGTAATATATATTTTTTTAAACGTAAATGCTGACAAGAAAGATTCAATACAATTTTTATGTAAAAGCTGAAGCCAACGCCCAGGAAACTGCACCGGTTTAACCGGGTAATTATACAGGGTAGAACACAATATAACTCAAGAGGTGTGAGCTATGTAATAGCAAAGACGTTCCGCAACAATATATTGATAACAATAGTTTGTTTCTTTTTTACTTGTGCTGATATAAGTTTTGTTTACCTTCTCTTTAAGATTACCTCCAACTGACGTATCTGGTGAAGGCGATCAATATCAAAATCAGGTAATCGACTTTATCTGTGGACATGAAGGTGACGGTGTGCAATCCGGAGTTGGACCGGTACTGGTATACGGTCCGTTTGGGACGGGTAAAACGCACACACTGGCAACGGCGGTCAAGAAAACCTTACAGTTACGTCCTGATGCTAAAATTCTGATTTGCACCATGTCCAACAGGTATGCTCTCTCGCTTTTCATATTATGTAGAAAATAAAGTGTAAGCTGATATACAGCTGCTCCAAATAGCCAATCGGGAAAGCAAGGAACAGTACAAAATAAGATTAAATAATATATAAATACTTACAAAATGTATGACAATTAGACGTGATGTGAACTACCTAAGCAAGACAAACAGGTACTGGTATAGTTAACGACCGCGCACTGAAAGTATCTCTCCTGTGGCTAAATTAATATTCAAAATATCCTTACCACACACTTTTAAAAAGTACCGTTAGCCATATAGTTCAAGTTGTGTCTTTTCTTTCGTTACTTGTAAAAAGTGCTGCTGACTTATACATCACCGAACACCTGCACAACGAAACACGGGGTAGTAAGATCCTGAGAATTTACGCCAAAAATCGAAACAAAAAGAGAATAAATCGGATGGTTCAACCTTATGTTCGAGATGACGGCAGGGACAAAACCAGGATTCCGGAAACGGCTGAGATAAAGACATCCAGTGTCGTCATCACAACTTTGGCTTCGTCACACATATTGGTTACCGGTGAGTTGAAAGGTCACTTTAGCCACATCTTGGTCGACGAAGCCGGTCGGGCATTGGAGACGGAGACTCTACAACCATTGACTTTAGCCACAGCTAACACGTGTGTCGTCCTTGCAGGTGATCACATACAAATGAGTCCAAAGGTATGTAAAGATGGGTAACAAGGGTCGCCAAGGTCAAAGTCAACTTAATGCAATGATTTTCCAAAAGATGAATTCCTTATAAACGGAAGTGGGAAAAGAAATAAGTTACTAACCCCAGTTTTAAAAGGCTTTCACATGCCACTGCATTTTGATAGCATTCCAGTTTGAATTGTGTAAACACCGTAAATGATGTCACTCTTTAAATATGGGTCTGCAAGGTTTTTTTGTAAAGATAATATACACTTCAGTCCCGAAATGTGATGGTATTGAATCACAAAGATACTTGATTTTACGGACGAAGAAACTCGGAATGTTTTAACCCGTTTTTGTATCCAATAAAGTCATGTTTAAATATAAAATCTGAAAAAGTACATTAAAAGAAAAGTACATTTTACCCCATTTTAATTTGAGGTTGGAAACTTTCAATTTCTTTTCCAATCTTAAAGGGACCTTTTTTTTTAGATGAGTTAATCGTAAAACTTATTAGAGTCCGAATTGAAGTTGAGAATGGTTTTGTGGACGTACTTCAGCTGGTCGATGTTTTAATACGAATAGCTGTTTGCTCCCTCTCCTAACGATGTAGGCTTTAATTTATGACAACCTGGAACTGAACTGAAATCTGACATTTTACACACTTCTGAAGACATTTTCTGACATGTATATATAGCTCGTAGGGCATCTCTATTTCTGCAATCAATTACTGATCTCCGATCTTTTGCAGATTTTCTCAAAGAAAGCTCGCCACGCTAACTTTGACATGTCCCTCCTTGAAAGACTCTTCCACCTGAAGATCACCAGAGTTCTACTTCCTTCAAACTATCGAACTAATCAGGCCATTTTGGATTTCATCTCTGAGGCGTTTTACAAGGGAACGTCTATGGGAAGGAAATTGAAAGCTGTTGCAAATCAGAAAGCTCATCCACAGTTCAACTATCCTCTGGTATTCCATACAGTGAAAGGAGTGGACCAACGAATTGGAATGTCGTTTGTTAACTACGATGAGGTAACGATTGCTCCATGTATTTTTGGGCAACAATAAACCCCAAACAACATATGATTTTGTATCAGGTGAAAAATAATTTAAGTAAGCTTTATAAAAAAATTGTCCCTCATGTTTATCAAAAACTGTGTTTAAAAGCCTTTACCTTTAATACAATTTTAATTTATGTTAAAAATAACATCAGTATCTATATTGTAGGTTCTCGGTAACACGGGATTGTGTGGTAATCAAAGACACTGGACACCTTTGGTAATTGTCAAAGACCAGTCTTCTCACTTGGTGTATCTCAACTTATGCACAAATTAACAAACCTGTGAACATTTGAACTCAATTGGTCGTCGAAGTTGCTAGATAATACTGTAAGAAAAAACACCCTTGTCACACGAAGTTGTGTGCTTGCAGATGCTTGAATTCGAGACCTCAAAATCAAATTCTGAGGCCTCGAATTAGAATTCAAATATCTTAGTGAGAAATAACTTTTTGCTCGAAAACGACGTTACTTCAGAGGGAGCCGTTTCTCACAATGTTTTATACTACCCACAGCACAGGAAGTTTTTGTGCTAACAATTATTTTGAGCAATTACCAATATTGTCCAGTGCCTTTAATCTTTAAAATATGTATTTTTTTTCAAATGTGTCATTCAAGGTTGACCAAGTAGTCCTCAGTGTCCAAAACGTACACGATAATTGGCCAAGGGAAATATTTGGACAACTCACAGAGAATAGCATTGGAATCGTAACACCGTACATTCTACAGGTAAGATAGTAAAAAGAAGAAGATTTGCACAAGCTCAACCATGGCTCATTATAAAATAATAATATGAATAAATAATATCTAAGTTATTAAGAAATAAAGAAATAATGGAAGAACGGAGAGTTCTCATAGTGTAAACAGGGAGTTGCTTTGAAGCTAGTTTTGTGATTTCTTTTGTTCGCTTAGGTGAGGCAGATCGGTAAACGACTCCAGAAGCTCGAACTAAAACATGTTGACGTGCAGCACGTACAGAATGTACAGGGTAAACTATTTTAGTATTAACTCCGTCAATTAACAAAAATATAATATTATTTTCCACCCGTTTTGAAATGTCTTTAAAATTAAATAAAACAAGAAAATCGAAACCCCCAACAACCAAAACAAACAGGCATCGCCAATATTACTAAAAAATAGACATCTAAACTGTAACACCGATTAAAAAATCCCAGCTGTTTCCGTTTTTGGTCAGGGTTCTACACTTATTGAAAGTTGTTATTTTTTGTTCTATATAATGTGGTGAAATTACTTCTTCGATGACGTTGTATTTTGATTTTGTTTCCAATGTGTAGGAAAACAATACCGTGTGCTGATCGTGAGTACAGTGCGAACACGCAAAACACTTAATACATCCCAGATGCAGTCATGGTCCAACATTAGTCCAATGCTTCGGCCTGATGAGACTTACGACCATGGGTTTCTATCAGACATCAGGCTTCTGAACACGGCTATGACACGAGCACAGTCACTGGTCTTGGTCGTGGGTGACCCAGTGGCCCTGTGTTCCGTGGGTAAATGCTCAACGATATGGCAGGCCTATTTGAACAAGTGTAAGGACCACGGAACACTGCTCCCAACGGTTAGTAGTCGTTAAAATCTCATATCTAAACTGATTTGACCTAAACATCAGGTAGAAATAAATACTGTAATTGACACCAACGCCATACAACTAAGCATTGAGAACGACTCTGATTAAGGGTCGAAACGTCAGGCCACTAACCATTTGCTTTGATTATAACATAGGGCATTTGGGTTGGTAAGCGGTTTGCTAATTCTATTTTTATTTTTGTGATATTTCCTTACACAGGAATTTACAATGGATATGATCCTGCAAGGAATAGAAGCACAGAAACAAGACTTTACCAGCAACCTGCCCACACTGAACCAGTCTAAAGCACATATCAGTGATACAGATGCCATTTTGGAGGAACTATTCAGGCAAATGAATACAGATGTGAGTAAGGCCACACAAATACTTCGCAAGAAAGGTATCAAACTTCGACAACTCGAAGGAAAAAAACAAATTGTCATCGAATTGGTACGTAGATCCGAAGGAGATCTAATCAAATCAAACGATGTGTCTCATTCGGAAAATGACGTAGAGAATGACAGCCGTAACGAAGCAGCTTGTCGGCAAGATTTGGACCAAGTGAGGAGTAATCCAGACACATTTAAAGTTTGCCGCTTCCACCGCAATGAAACAGGGGAACTCTATGCCCTTCCACTTGGTGAGGGATCCAAAAAGATATCCGTTGCAGAAGGGAGGAGCGGCACAGCCATGAATCTCGATGAGGTAATGGTGGAAGTATTGGGCAATGATGTGGAAAGCAAGACCATACATGGCAAGGTGATTCGTGTACGCAAGAGGGGACCAACATTATCTCCAAAGATGAAAGTAGTTTGCAGACTCGACAAGTATACGGGAAACCTGATGTTGCCCATCGATCGTTCACTGCCCAAGTTCTGTCTTCCCAATAAAAAGGTCAAAACATCTTCTCAAGACTCCACCGTCGTAACAGCCGTGCATGACGATGGCACTGAATCTCAAATTGATGTTTCAAGGGTAGATAAACCAAACAAGCTATTCGTTGTTGAATACTCGCATTGGTTTGAAGGTAGTCGTTTCCCGATGGGAAGAGTCAGCGAAGAACTTCCACTATGTGATAGCAAAGAGTCTAGTCTTCGTGTACTGAAGTTATGCCAAGGCGTCCAAGATAATTGGAACTCCTCTGTTTTGGGAGAATGTGAATCAAACTTTCCTAATGAATGGACGATACCAGATGAAGAAATTGAGGCACGATTTGATGCAAGGGGTCTGAATGCCTTCACCACTGACCCGCCTGGCTCACGTGATATTGACGATGCTCTTAGTGTTGAAGTGGTTGATGGCAATTACCAAGTCGGCATTCACATCGCAGATGTTTCTTATTTTGTTTCCCAAGACACTTCTCTGGACGAAGACGCCAAAAACAGAGCGACATCTTTCTACTCGTCAATAGATGAACCCACCAACATGCTACCTCCTCGGCTGAGCAATGATTTGTGTAGCTTGCTCCCAGGTTGTGACAGATTGACACTATCTGTATTTGTATCTCTTGCTGAGAATGGATCTGTGGTAAATGACGACGTCGTTATCAAGCGTTCTGTAATAAAATCCCGAAAACAACTGACCTATGAGGAGGCTGAGAAGATTATCCAGAATAACGTTGATCTAAGATATGTTAATCAGGACATCAAAGAAGAAATTCAGATATTGAGTAAACTAGCTCAGCAGAGACGACTTAATCGTCTAGGAGAAGGCATGTTTGCTTTCTCTCATGACCCTGAAGATGAAGAGATGTGGCATCCTGTATCTCATTCGATGGTTGAAGAAATGATGATTCTAGCCAACCAAGAAGTGGCACGTTACCTTACCAAGACATACCCTGAGTGTGCCCCATTACGAAGGCAACTTCCTCCCAGTGAAGCAGCAACCAATGACTGGTTGAGCAAACACCGTAAAGATCTTAGAAACAGTGTTGAACTGCAGTCAAAGGTAAAGGCAAATCTTCAAGGAGAAGATCCAAATGACGTATACATGATGAAAGACAAATGGGAACATCTTCGTCATTTTGTCACAGAGGAAGAGGATACGAATCAGATGCTTCAGATCACTGACCTCATTTGTCGTGATGAGAATCACCCACGCCTTGCTGTGGCCAAAACTAATTATATTTGCATCCAAAACAAGGCCGAATTCATCCGATCCGGAGAGCATCCTGTTGACGAAAGAGGACATCATTCCTTAGATGTGTCAAGCTACACACAGTTTACCTCACCTATACGCCGCTACTTTGACATCATGGTGCATCGCTTTGTGATTAGCACACTAAACGCAGACGTTTGTACAAACGACAAAAGTCAACCATATGACGACACAAAGCTTGAAATGGTATGTCTTCAATGTAACAGCCAAACCAAAAAAGCAAAAGACTTTGAATCAGAGACAAGGTCGTTGAGATTTTCTCTTGCGCTCAGGGAGGCCCCACAGACAATGCAAGTGTTCGTTAAGGGCTTTTCCGAAGGCAGCTTGGACCTATTGTTTCCTAATAAGCAATACATTCGAGGGAGAAGTGTTCCGCTTGCACTCCTTAAACCTAAGGCTCAACCCCAAATAGATGAAGACAAGACCAAAATGGAGCTCACATGGCGAGAGAGAGTGTATGAGTTGCATGGCTCCAGCACCATTTCCCGGAAGGCAGCAACCACATTGAGGCTAGACACAAAGGCATCAGTTGTAAAAGTTTCTCAACAAAGTTGGCAGCAAATTTTGTTAGGTATTCGGCAGCAACGACCCAGCTATATTTCAGAGGCTGTCAGGATTGCAGAAGAAGAAAACAAACGAGGCCAAGGGCAAATCCGAAAGAGAGAACGCAGCGACGTTGTTGATGAGATAACATGTGAAAGGGCAGATTCCAGCAACCCTGCATTTTCGGTTAACTTCATGAGGGTGTATGAGCCAGGTGACGTTATCAAGGTAGTGTTCCATTCGACGATAGAAAGGGGTATTCTCACGCCCAGTATCCAATTGATTGGCCTGACACCAAAGTTAGACATCTGTATTGAGCATCGGGCAAATGCGGTCAAGTGTTTCGCTCGTTTCGCAGAGAAAAAAAGTGGAAAAGTAACCAGCATTGAGGAGTACATTGCTGTTTGGCTTCCGATCATCAGAATGGTCTCTGCTTACAGTGCAGTTCTTGACGGGGAGAGATGCATTATCCACGGCGTAAACATCAAGTGGAAAACTGGACAATCTCAACCTGTCACGGGGACATTTCAACTTCCCAAAGCATTCTGCGAGGAACGAAAGTTGAAAATTTGCAGAGGAGACTACGTCTGTATCAGGTACACCGACCTCGCATTGGATCCAGAGATAAAACGACGTCTCTGTTTGCTGAACAAACAATCCGCGGAGACCGGGCGACCTTCAATGGCACAGCAGAACAAAACAACCTTCGTTGCTCATGCGGTGTTATCTAATGTACTGGATAAAGATCGACAAGTTCAAGGCAAGACCTCAACGATGAAGGTGTGTGCAGTTGACATAAATCAACATTCAGCTTCACAGTTTCCGGGAGTTCTGTTAACAGGAGACACACTGTGCACCATCGAATGGATACGCAAATCTCATTCAGAAAGGTGAGTTTTTAGTAAGAAGCTGCCCCCATCCAACCAATGTTTGGTGACCCCCACCCCCGTAACATTGTCCCATTGCTGTTGATCAAGTAGGCCTACTGCCGAGTACGAGGGTTGTCAGGTAGCACTGGAGTACGAGGCCAGGGACAGTGTCCGATTACCGAATACAAAGTCGAACTTGCAAACAAGTGTTTGGATTTCATAGTTCATGAATGAGTATCGGTCCTTTTTTAACAAATTCCTATTGCAAAATAAGGCTCAAACACATTCACTGTTTTGTTTATCTAGAACCAATATGTGATTGTTTATGAAAACAGAATAAACACCTTTTTCAGAGCTCCCCTCTACCCTGCATTATCACACGTAGTATTTGGACCACGAGTCAGTACGAGTATCGAATACATGCCTCCGATAAAAGATTATTTGTCGGTCGAGTGTCGAGTCAGGATTCGAGTACGAGTATTTTGATAGCCAGAGATCGAATACGAGTAGGCCCACCATCAACGCAGTACTCAAGAAAATACAGTAAGACTACAAGTTAAGGGTTAGGGTAAGGGTTTTCCAACTTTTGCTTAGTTATTACTAGTGATATTCCAACGCTATAAACTAATGAGATGACCATTTATTTTGGCAGACGTCTTGAGAATGCTGTACTGGATTTGCCAGATGCCCCACAAATTGTTCAGCAAATATGTCTGCAAAAAACTCCAAAGCAAGGCAGTACTGGTGAGTATTTCCAAGTGTCATTTGGTCCGGGAACAATCTTTCAGGATGCAGTGTTAGCAGTTCAAACTGGTTCTTGGAAGAGTCAACTTCCATCATAGACATTTTTGTTTATTTCTTAAATCACTGTTGACAGTGTGATTTTTGACCTGGACTTTGAGTTATTGTGGCAAAGAAGGTATTCGTTTCAAGTTCTGGGGAGGTGGGGGGGGGGTAGTTTACTTGTAGTTCTGTTTTGATTACTCATTAATAGTTTTGCTATTATTGATATTGCATAATGCGAGTCTATCAATACCATTGTTTTTCACTTTCATTTCAGAACCAGATATAAGAAACGTACTTGAAACTGGAAGAGAAATCAGGTCCTTCTGTATACCAGAATCGCCACTGCCAGCTCCAAATGGGCCACAAGAAGATGCACTGAGACACGCACTGCAGGAACAGTTCACAGTCATTCATGGACCACCCGGTAAGGGCGAACTGACCTGGGCGAAAGACCCCGCCCAGAAGAAAAAAAGAAGAAGAAAAAACCCAGAAAAACCCCAAACAACAACAACAACAACAACAACAACAACAACAACAACAACAACAACAACAACAACAACAACAACAACAACAACAACAACAACAACAACAACAACAGCAACAGCAACAGCAACAGCAACAGCAACAGCAACAGCAACAGCAACAGCAACAGCAACAGCAACAGCAACAGCAACAGCAACAGCAACAGCAACAGCAACAGCAACAGCAACAGCAACAGCAACAGCAACAGCAACAGCAACAGCAACAGCAACAGCAACAGCAACAGCAACAGCAACAGCAACAGCAACAGCAACAGCAACAGCAACAGCAACAGCAACAGCAACAGCAACAGCAACAGCAACAGCAACAGCAACAGCAACAGCAACAGCAACAGCAACAGCAACAGCAACAGCAACAGCAACAGCAACAGCAACAGCAACAGCAACAGCAACAGCAACAGCAACAGCAACAGCAACAGCAACAGCAACAGCAACAGCAACAGCAACAGCAACAGCAACAGCAACAGCAACAGCAACAGCAACAGCAACAGCAACAGCAACAGCAACAGCAACAGCAACAGCAACAGCAACAGCAACAGCAACAGCAACAGCAACAGCAACAGCAACAGCAACAGCAACAGCAACAGCAACAGCAACAGCAACAACAACAACAACAACAACAGCAGCAGCAGCTGCTTCAGCAGCAGCAGCAGCAGCAGCAGCAGCAGCAGCAGCAGCAGCAACAACAACAACACCCCCACCCATTAAAAAAAACCATACCAACAGCAACAACACCCCAACACAAACAATCAGACAAACGAAAGAGCTAACTATTATTCTTAGAGAATTGATGTTAGTTTTGTTTACATGTATGACGTTACAGGAACTGGAAAGACCGTGACTGGTGCCCATCTGACTTATTTCTTCACTAAAGTGAATGAGAAACTGCAAAATTCGGGAAAACCCCCACAAGTCTTGTACTGCGGCCCTTCCAACAAGTCAGTTGACGTTGTTGCCCGTGAGTTATGTCCCCACAAATGCTTGATCAATTCATTTCGTTTCTTACACCTAAGCAGTCAGTCTTTCTAACAAAACGTGTCTGATATCATGTCCTTTATGTTTCCATAATCATTTTAGCAACACTGAGTTCAACCCCTTTGGCTTACATGTACCTAACCGTAATACTAGACAGTCTGTTAAACACATCTTATATGTGCCAAGGAATCAGGTAGATGTGACAAAGCGTGGCTTTTTGTCAAGGATTTCCTCCACATATAATAGTATCCATGGTTCTTGTGATGTGTTCGGAGCCCCTTCTCTTAATTCCTTTCGTGATCAGGTTTTGCGTGCCATATTCTCTTCCAGTAACTAATGTATACATGTATTTACAGTGTTTTGTTTTATTTTATTCGGTATTGTTTATTTTTTTTAATTTTTTTTTATTCGATTTTAAATTTATTTCCCTTGTCTTTTATCGTTTATTCTATTTTATAATTTAATTCGGGCTTTTGCTTTTAAAATTTATTTTAAATATATTTTCACAGTCGTTCATGGTGGTCTGTTTTTGTTCCCTATTTTATTTTGTTTAATCTTCAATGTATGCTTTAATTTTCTTTCCTAAGATGATTCTATTTTAATTGTTAACTTTATACATATCAGATTGCTTTTATATATGCTATATGAATATTTCTAATTGTTTTTTTATCCTTTCCTGATTTGCGTTAAAGAGGATGGGCGAGAAAGTGTAGATTCGCGGACATCAGTCACGAATCTACACTTTAGAGTCGATTTTTTCTGACTTCAACTTTTCCCCCTAATCTTTGTACTTGGTCAAACGGCGTTAGGTCACATTTATACCCAGTTTGCAAAATGTATAAGTATATTATAAAGTACTTGCAACATAATCGAGTACAGTGTTTTGTTTTTACTAAAACTGGAAAATGTTTTCGGAAATTGAAATACATGCAAAACGTTTTTTCACCTGAGCTTTTCACATCATGTTATTTTTTGAAAGACAGTCTGAACGATAGATTCGTAACTCATAACTCATATTCAGTTAAGTGTAGATTCGTAAAAATAATCTACACTTTCATCAGTAGAGTGACGTCACAGAAATAGTTTATTACGAATTAAAGATACTCCCAAATATTTTTTATGTATTTGACAGATTATCTGTTGGAACTGAATCTCCCAGTCATCCGTGTTTACAATAAGATGGTACAAGAAAGGGAGTTTCCAATCCCAGGATCTCACATCGACACAAGTTCAAACGAAGCCACGATGGATCCCGGTCTTAAGGACATCTCCCTGCATCATCTTATCCGTATGAAGCACAATTCTTACCGTGAGAGGCTCTTGGGATTTGATAAACGATTTCAGAGTAAAAGCTACAAGAGCAACCCGACAGAACTGTCTCGGTATAGGAGAACAATACGCCAAGCAGAGGTTGGTTAAAAGGGTTACACACCTAGAGTGTAGGTTCATATGTTGATGTACTTACAGACCTGTCTCGTTATAGGAGAAGAATACGCCAAGCAGAGGTTAGTTAAAAGGGTTACACACCTAGAGTGTGGGTTCATATGTTGATGTCCTTACAGACCTGTCTCGTTATAGGAGAAGCATACGCCAAGCAGAGGTTGGTTAAAAGGGTTACACACCTAGAGTGTGGGTTCATATGTTGATGTCCTTACAGACCTGTCTCGTTATAGGAGAACAATACGCCAAGCAGAGGTTGGTTAAAAGGGTTACGCACCTAGAGTGTGGGTTCATAGGTTGATGTCCTTACAGACCTGTCTCGTTATAGGAGAACAATACGCCAAGCAGAGGTTGGTTAAAAGGGTTACACACCTAGAGTGTGGGTTCATATGTTGATATCCTTACAGACCTGTCTCGTTATAGGAGAAGCATACGCCAAGCAGAGGTTGGTTAAAAGGGTTACACACCTAGAGTGTGGGTTCATATGTTGATGTCCTTACAGACCTGTCTCGTTATAGGAGTACAATACGCCAAGCAGAGGTTGGTTAAAAGGGTTACGCACCTAGAGTGTGGGTTCATATGTTGATGTCCTTACAGACCTGTCTCGTTATAGGAGAACAATACGCCAAGCAGAGGTTGGTTAAAAGGGTTACACACCTAGAGTGTGGGTTCATATGTTGATGTCCTTACAGACCTGTCTCGTTATAGGAGTACAATACGCCAAGCAGAGGTTGGTTAAAAGGGTTACGCACCTAGAGTGTGGGTTCATATGTTGATGTCCTTACAGACCTGTCTCGTTATAGGAGAACAATACGCCAAGCAGAGGTTGGTTAAAAGGGTTACACACCTAGAGTGTGGGTTCATATGTTGATGCCCTAACAGACCTGTCTCGTTATAGGAGAACAATACGCCAAGCAGAGGTTAGTTAAAAGGGTTACACACCTAGAGTGTGGGTTCATATGTTGATGCCCTAACAGACCTGTCTCGTTATAGGAGAACAATACGCCAAGCAGAGGTTGGTTAAAAGGGTTACACACCTAGAGTGTGGGTTCATATGTTGATATCCTTACAGACCTGTCTCGTTATAGGAGAAGCATACGCCAAGCAGAGGTTGGTTAAAAGGGTTACACACCTAGAGTGTGGGTTCATATGTTGATGTCCTTACAGACCTGTCTCGTTATAGGAGTACAATACGCCAAGCAGAGGTTGGTTAAAAGGGTTACGCACCTAGAGTGTGGGTTCATATGTTGATGTCCTTACAGACCTGTCTCGTTATAGGAGAACAATACGCCAAGCAGAGGTTGGTTAAAAGGGTTACACACCTAGAGTGTGGGTTCATATGTTGATGTCCTTACAGACCTGTCTCGTTATAGGAGTACAATACGCCAAGCAGAGGTTGGTTAAAAGGGTTACACACCTAGAGTGTGGGTTCATATGTTGATGCCCTAACAGACCTGTCTCGTTATAGGAGAACAATACGCCAAGCAGAGGTTGGTTAAAAGGGTTACGCACCTAGAGTGTGGGTTCATATGTTGATATCCTTACAGACCTGTCTCGTTATAGGAGAAGCATACGCCAAGCAGAGGTTAGTTAAAAGGGTTACACACCTAGAGTGTGGGTTCATATGTTGATGCCCTAACAGACCTGTCTCGTTATAGGAGAACAATACGCCAAGCAGAGGTTGGTTAAAAGGGTTACACACCTAGAGTGTGGGTTCATATGTTGATGTCCTTACAGACCTGTCTCGTTATAGGAGAACAATACGCCTAGCGTGTATATCACGCTAAGTTACGATAAGTTATTGGAACATTGGATTGTCGGAACAGAGAGCAGTCGCAAGTTGAATTTTCAAATCATTGGTTTTTACATAATGGTTTACGCCTACACATTTGGTATTTGAAACAAAGTGTTCTCAGCGAATGTTCAAATGTCAAGGATATAAATTATGAGTGAGTAAATACATGACAAATGTTAAATACATTTCGTTTGTGGATTTTCGCAAAAAAAAATAATTCGGTGAAATCTAGCTTTTCTCTTTCACCTGGCGCCGCCTCTATAGTAAAATACGCGTCTGGTTTTCAATGCATCAAACATGCCTTCAATACCTATACAATCTAGAGAAGTTCCCTGCTCTGTGTTTTATTAGAATATGAAATGTACAAGTGAATTGAGGAAGATGAGATCGTTGAAGTGAAAAAAGAAAGTTGAAGTTTTAAAGCATTCTCCATATCTACAAATTCGCCTATCTTAAAAAAAAAACAAGTAGACACACAAATCAACATTCTAATGCGTCATGCAACTTTCTGAGGATCTAATTAGGGATGCCTTTCTTTTGTCATTTCCTTTAAAATAGTCATCCAGATTACGATTCTCAGTGTCGACAAACAAAATAGGCAACTTTTAAAACAAATTCTGATACATGTAATAAAGTTTGAGATTATTATTATAAATTCTTGATTTGAACAGGCTGAGGAACTACTCAGACACAAAGTGGTATTGTGCACATGCAACAAGGCAGGGTGTACAAAAATAACAGATTTGAATGTGATCCAATGCATAATTGATGAAGGCGGTATGTGTAATGAACCAGAAACTTTGATACCACTCGTTGGAGCCAAGCCACGTCAGATCGTCCTAATTGGGGATCATAAACAACTAAGGTAATTGTCTCGCTTTAAAAAGGATCGAAAACATTGAAGAAGTTTAGAATTGTAACTTTACCAACTTTAACATTGCTCCTTCTACCGCTCTTCTGAGACTGAGACTGAGAATGATTCCTCATTCAACATCTCAAAAATGGTTCGCGTTTTCTTTGTAAAAATTGTATTCTAATATTTATTTCAGTGTTGAGCAAATTATATTAGTTGAACACTGGATAATTACTTCTAGAACCATTACTTACAATAAATACGTATACTTTTATAGGGACACTGGGTTATGTGCGCTCAATGTACATGGAATGATGCTGCACTGTTATGAAACATCATTCTATAACATGGCATCAAATAGTCAAAACTTTGCCTTTTAACAAAACAAAAGAAAAAAAAGATAGAGGTCGGGATAATTATGAAGATAACAATGATAATTCGGAGGCGGGGGGCGGGGGGGGGGGGGTCGATGACGATTCACTTATAATATGGAAGAATTAAACTGAATCATATTTTTCTTTTAGACCCGTAATTCAAGACGATGCAGCCATCGAACTTGGGATGGAAATATCATTACTGGAGAAGTACGACAACAAACCAGTGGTTAAGATGCTTACAATTCAGTACCGAATGGTGAGTCTTTTTCTACTTTTGTTAATTACAACACCTTTTTTTTATTCAATTTCGCCGGAATTAAATTTCATCCAACCCTTTGAATTAGAGGTCATTCACTAGGTAGGCAAGTTGTCACGTGGGTCGGAGCCTAAGGCACTTTATCTAAACTTTTACCGGATAACTTGCGGAAAAGTTTTCCCGGAGGTAATCTGTTATCCCTGAACAAAATATTGTGCATTCTGTATAAACTCCAGGAAAAGCTTTCAGGAAAGTTTTACGGGCCGTTTGTTTAATATTGGTAAAACCGCACACACTTATATTTGCTGTCTACTGGGAGCCAGCAGTTGCTCCCAAATGGTTTCGGGAAAACCCTTCCACAAGTTGTCCGGGAAAAGTTTTGATAAGGTGCCTAAGCGGCATTCATTTGTGCAGTACCAAAACTTACATCCTCTGTATCAACAATTTGTATGTCATCTGTCTGTCTGTGTGTCAATTGCCAGAATGTTAACATCTTTATAAGTGTGTGTTCAGATGAACTAAACTTAACTGTTCAGACCATTAGAACAAGATTTTTGCCCCACACAAAATACAATCATAGAGCAGTGCAAAACACAGTTATTTAAACCCCAACATAAAATGCCTACCGCGTGAGCAGCTTCAGGCAAGCGCATACAAAGTTTGACTCGGTGCTTGCAGGGTTAATGTTGAATATAACGAACAATAAATAACCATTTTGTTAAAGTCAGGATTAAATATGAGAGACAAATTGCTTTACAATTCAATGACTCGGTGAAATATGCTTTTTGTTTGCTTTAGTTGACACGGAAACCCAATGTTATATTACACGGTTTTAAATTTCTACAACCCCTGACACCGCTTACTAAAAACTTATCTTTTGTTCATTGCAGCACATGTCGATTTGCGACTTTCCTTCCCAAGAGTTTTATAAAGGGGAGTTGGTTACTGCAGCCAGTATGGTGGCGCCCAGACATACTTCAAAGGTGAAATGGCCTGGCGGTGCGGATAACCCCATAGTATTTTGCCACCATATCGGCCGGGAAGAACATACGAGTGTGCGGGGCGAGGAAGGTGGTGAACAATCCAAGGCAAATGCCCAAGAGGTTCAACATGTGGTATGTAAAACCCCACCCACTTTAAATTATTCCTGCCTTCATACTAGTTCTCATAAATAAGCAACACGAGGTATTTAATATGGAGCGTTTACCTTTTTAACATCTGCTACAACTTCAACAAATAAGAGATTAATTACTTGTTTTAAGTTTTTGTGATTTTTTTTAAAAACTTTTGATGTGTTTTTTTAGAACGAATCCAACCCGATTATGATTGCAAATAAATGACCCTTACCCCTTCAATTCAATTAAATTCAATTCAATTCACATACTATTTTGTTTCAACAAACACATTTCCACAAATACAGAACTCTGATCAAACTCTTAGATCGTTATAATGATAATGATACCCTGACATTTGCATTAGCCATACGCCCATAATTACTACCACTTTACTTGTGGGTGATGACACGTAGTTACATGAAAGTAAGTGTAGGCTACTGCCGAAGACCCTAAAATGTCACGACTGGGATCCGAACCCACACTGAAGCCATCAGAGCTTGAACTCAACACTTTAAACCGCTCAGAGGACACTCACGCATTAATAAAGTTCATTGATTTTACGATAGCAACCACATCTTTCCCTCAACACTCATTTATGTGTAGGTACGTATGGTATCAGCCTTAGTGGGAGATCTGCAGGTGAAACCAGACAATCTTGTTGTACTAACCCAGTATCGACATCAGAAATTCAAGATCGAAGAAAGCTTGAAATCGAAAGGTCTTAAGATCAATGTTAGCACAGTCATCACAAGTCAAGGTAAAAAGCTCCTTCTGAGTATTTTAGTTTTTCATTTTCTTACTTGTTGAAGTTTTGAAAAAGAAAGCTCAATAAAGTATGCGTTTTTAAGGGAAGTCATTCAATCGTTACCTATTTTATAAATTGGGACGATTGGCTAAAAACAGTTTTCTAGACAACAGTTTTGCAGGCATTTAACGATTTCATGAGGGATAGGGTTAAATGGATCAGCACATTGGCCGAGATGGCTGATCAATCTGAGCTTAAGTTAAGGTCGGATTAATGAGGGAGCCCTTTTTAACGAATTGTGACGCGGGCAAATGTGTCATAAAGGTGATCAGGGATCATGATCAAACCTTGTCCAACCTCGATTCAAAAAAATTACCTGATCCGGTAGGAGAGTCAAACACTAGTTCGGTAGGGGAATCCGGCAACCAGACTAACCAGTTAAACACGATTGAGTGGTTATTGAAAAGAGTAACTTAAACCTATCATACTCTATCTGTTCTGAAGTTTTGGCCAAATCGAACAGAAACCTAAACTGAAAAAACCTACAAATAAATCTTCAGCAGGTGGATCAAATTGATTGTTATCCCACTTCGATCAAAGATTGTAAACACAGATTCTTCGACACTGTTCGGAATGAATGAATAAATGAATGAATGAATGAATGAATGAATGAATGAATGAATGAATGAATGAATGGGAAAAAATCGTGGTATTTTTGTTATGATGTTTTTAATTTCTTTATTCTAGGAAATGAGTGGGATTACGTGATCCTGTCTACAGTTCGATCACTGCCATTGGTGCAGATTGATGAGAAACCGCCACTTGCTTGGAGGAAACGACACCTTGGATTCATAACTGACGTCAATCAGATCAATGTTGCCATTACGCGCCCGAAACTCGGACTTATTATTCTGGGTAAGACTTTAGTTTTAAACGTATACTTTGTTTGTAATTTGTACTTTGGTTCAATTGTATAAGTTGTAAATACTCTCTTCTGTTTCTTTAAAACCCCTCAAAGAGGGTTGTTGTCAGCACATGCTGACAAATGGTAAAATATGCATTGTTTTAACCACGTTACACAATAGTCAGCACATAAATGCCATGGTATCCTTACGTTGGACCATGCCAAACGCCATAGAGGCAGTGTCAATCAATCAAAACTTAGTATAGCCTGAACATCTGACGTCAAACTTCAGGGCTCGTGAATTAATTTCCCTAGAGATTTGCCTTGAGCCTACGGCAATCTCCGGTCATAATCACCTTCAACCCCACATTCATTTCACATGGAGATTCACAGTTAAATCTTGCACCTGCCAATCAGCACCTCGGACCAATCAAAACACAGATATGGAAAACTTAAGTCACTGCCGTTTGTTTGTCCAATGAGATCACTGTATCCAATGAATTGTGTCTGTTAAACCATGGAGGAAGGAAGAAAAGGAGCTCGAACGAAGAGGCTTCAAACATCAAACCCGTGGTACCGCGGTCGTTTAACGACACCTCATAATCACCCACATACCTTAAACAGACAATGAGCGACATGGCGTATGTGAGTTTGCGCGTGCGCACTTGGTTCTTCACTCGACTATGGTGTCGTATGTCGTATGAATATAATACAGAAAAAAACGACTCTTATGAGACCTGATAAAAATTGTGTACACTTGTGCTCACCAAATCGAAAAACACAATTGAATACCAACCACCCTCGTGTGCTAATACCCAAATTTTGAACCACCGCTAGTGACAAAAAATGTAAAAATATGCCATGATGTTTCCGTGAAACACCACAAACGGTAAATGAAAACGTGTATATTCACAATTCTTGTCTCCAATGATTCAACTTTACACGCAGGCAAGAGCGCAGACTGACGGAACCACACGTTCTGTACAAAGAGATTTAATCCCGCTTGTTAATCGGCGGTCCAGCTGGAGGTCACCTAACTTTTTCCACTGGCCAGACAGGGGCATTGTCAGAGTATTCTTTTGTTACTCTGCGGTTTTGCGGGTCGTTCGAGCTCCTTCTCTTCCTACCTCCATGCTTAAACCAGTGCCCGTCTTAACCAGTCTAAGTAACGCAAACTTTTTGTTTCGTATCAGGAAACAAGTATCTACTCCGTAAAGACGACACATGGAACTCTTTGTTAAACCACTACGAGACGAAGAAAGCAGTGGTTGATGCAAACAATTTCCCCAGTACCATAGAGAGGCGAAAGGGAAATAGCAATGTAAGTGCCCGTCACTGTTAAACTTGCAGAAACCATTAACCTATATACGAAAATTTTGGGTGTTTTTCTCTGGTTAGATATTCGTCACAGAATGTTAAAACACGGACTTTGGTGACTCTTTGAGAAAGACTCTGCTAGGGTCGAAACGTCACACCATGACTACTTTTTTTGATAAGTTATTTGGTATTTAGTTTGTACTGTTCCAAGCATAATAAGAGGATGAATCAGGAGAAGTTTTACTGTTTCAATAAATTACAAAAATTAACTTATTATCAAAAGTATTCGAGCTACACGTAGGCCTAATTAAAAAAACAAAACAAAACCCACTCATACAAAGATGATGGGGGAGAGGAATGGGGGGGGGGGGGGGGTTTCGTACCGTATTCGTGAGTGTCTCCCGCCCTCTCCCCCATCCCCACCCAAGAGATTCTGTCCAGCACACCCAAACCAACCCCAATATTCAGATTGTGTACACTTTCTTTCCCAGGCCAAGTAAGGCTTCATTCCAGGACAACAAGTTGTTTTTCAACATCAACATCAAGTTTGACAAGAAAGCCCACGTAGTCCACAAGACGTTCTATGGCCGGTTCTCAACCCTCCTATTATTTGTTAGACAGCCGTCAACGTCAACTATAATAAGCAGACTAAAAAGAAAACAAGCAATTGACATCGTGTATAGACACAATGTAGTGTTTTAGTTTGTAGTTTTTCGATTTTTACAAATATTAATTAAGTTTTGGTTTGGCGAATTCGTTTAATCCTGATGTTATGTGATGCCGAACTGAGTATACTGAGACAGAATGTTTGATGTTGCCGGTAGACATGATGGCCACTTTCTATAGCTGGAGTGACACATGAATGCAACATGTTTTTGTTTACTTGTTAAATTATTATAATTATGTTGTGTATATATAGACATTAATTGTCTAAGGAGTTTATATGAACACATGTATGTATAACCAAGTATTGTAGATTCTGTTTTTATACAAACATTTTTTATTAGAGTCATTTGTGGGCCTTGTATCAAGTATTTTAAGTAATTTTAGGTATTTTTTTAAAGTAAAATTAAGTATTGTAAGTCAAAAATATATTTTATTTTGTATTGTTTTACTTTATTCCCTAATTGGATTTTTTTTAAATAATCAACAGTAAATTATAACTTGGGGTTTATCTTCACCTGTTTGAATGGTGCATGCGACTTAATGTTCTAGCTTTTTGTACCGTAACAGTTTAGAAGACTGCGATAGAGGGTGTTTTTTGAATGTACTGTTTAAAGTCTCGCGTGTATTTGATCACCCGGACAATTTTGTCGTCCCAACGCATTGACCTTGGTTTCTGGTCACGGGTACCCAAAACACCCATTATTTATGAATCTAAATGGACGCACGAATTCGGGCGCGATTCGCAAATATTTTGAACAGATATTTAGTAATAGTTAATATATAAACTTTGGAATTATATTTGTTGCAACTTGCTGGGGCTATTTTTAATTTTCATGAATTTTGTATAGGCCTAAAAATAATTAATAAAATAAAATAACGCTTGATTTCATCGAACAACGAATTAACAGTCTTCGTTCGAGTTGGTTTCTCGTTTTCGAAAAGCGCGAGATTGCACAGTCGATTATGTTATAATATTTAATATTATATGTATATTTTCTTACAATAAATTGAAAAACATAGGCCTATATTTTTGTATTTCCTCTTTGTGTGTGCAGACTAGAAGTTGGTCTATGACTCTAGCCTGATTGTCATTTTGACAAGTAATTTTTGTATAATATGTAAAATAATTAATATTCTAGCTGCTGTTATTTAAAGTGCCAAACACCAGAATAATCACTTGGTTTATCGAAACTAACAAACCTGGGAAAATTAGGGTTCTTCGAAGTTGCAAGAAATTAATAAAAGAGAAAAACCCACCCTTGTTGGATTTGGTGAAAAATTACCACTCTCTCTAAACTACATTAATTCAACTTGTAACAATGCTTTATAATATCAGCAGATTTCCATTAGTGCAGTGCCTTTTTCAAATACTTTTTTTATGCTCATTAATTTTTTGTTGCAGTTAACATAAGTACCATCTTCCTTTAAATTAGTTGAATAATTATGTAATTATAATTGGTAAAGGATTTCCTTTGAATGTATTTTATATGGGTGGTAGTGTTTATGCAACTTTGTTATGTTAAATATTTATTGTTTTTAGCGGTAAAATATATTGTTCATCTTTGACTCTGTGAGACACAGCGTGGAGAAGGGTGGGGGACACATTCACATTTCAGACTTAGTTTTTTTTTCTACCACAAGTCTTTCTTTTTTCGACATGATTTTTAGAGGCATCAACACACTCGGGAACAACAGGAATAATTATATTCTGAGTAGATTTAAACCTCTTGATCTGATTCAGAAGAAGAATAAATAAACAGTGGTTGCTATTTAGTTGGTTGTCTTATTTTAGTGACTACACTACAAAATGTGTGTTTATGTGTTGCACAAGGGTTGTCAAAACCTATATAGGGGTAGGTTTCAAAGCTAAAAGGAACAAAACCAAACCAGGGTCAAATGTCAGGGAGCTGTTTGAAAGGGGCTTATTTACAGTCTTCTAGAAGCAGCAATGGCCACGCTACCACTCACATTATTTGGTGTTGCAGCTGGTATACGGTAACTTCCCGATAAAAACTTCGTTGTGCTTAGCTACTTTTTGCTTTAAGGAAATTAGGCCCGTATGATTAGCGCAGCTTCATGCACGGGCAATCCGAGATCATTATATTAATTTGAGATAATGTTCAAAACTGAAGAAGTTTCGTTCATGTTCGAGAGTGGACTCATGTTCGAGAGCAGACATTAACGTGAACAAGTGGGGTCATGTACAACCACGATCACTCTAAGCTGCGACCCACGGTTTGCATCCTACACTGAAAACATCTAGTAGTCAATTTGGAGAAAAAATTAGTCAACTACGCAATAAAAATTAGTCTTTCCATTCATGACTAATTTTTAAATCCGAACTAACTAATAGGAAACATTTTTACTAATTGAGCTAATGAAATTACTAATCAATATTTTTTAAAGACTAATACGAATTTGTTATTTCTAATTTTGTCCGTAGATAAGTTGATACAGAGTACTGATTGACTAACTTGTTTCTCTCCAAAATATGAAATGACCAGTCTGACATAGCAATGACAAATTTGTCGACTAATGTGTGAGAAAAATACTAATTGAATTGGCTCCGAAGGCGGGCACTGGATACAAAAGCCTGTACAGAACTTACTCGTACAACGTTCGGTCGAGTGCCACCGACCCTTCCTCCCTATCAAGAGGTTGTGAATTAAATACAATTGTGTATTCTTCATCAAAGGGCATTTCTTAATTAATAAATTTAATACAAGAATAAACTCCTGTTTCAACTTTTGGAAAACATGGGCGCCGCTTGTAACCTTGGAGGTAGTCTGTAAACAGTGCTGTCAGTAATCAGCACGGTGAGTACAACTAACAGAACAGCCAGAACACAAATCGCACCCCCGGTCAGGCCGGTTTCGCGCCGATATTGTTTAGTGCGCGATGGTCGCGCAGCATTGCAATTCAGCGCAGTTTATTACACTGTTCAAAAACCATTATCGAAAAATAGCGTGTCATTTTCACTGTCGCGCAAATATCGCCCGCGCGATTCGTAACTTTCCCTCTCGTCTGCAGAGAGCAGCACAAGAACGTCAGGTTATTAGTCCGTGTCAACGTGTGCTGTTGGTGGGTGGTGGAATGTGAACTAAATAAGGTAATTAATTTATTGTATTCTGTTGTAATTATTCAGAAATATAATAACATGTTAATAAGTAACGCATAGAGGACTTGCCTGGCTGAGAATGAACAAACGTTAACTTACATAAGCAACATTTTTAGTTCCCCTTTTCAAATTTCAATCTCAACTAAAAAAAGTTTCATGAACTTAAACTGCGGAGTACATGTATGTTGTACTGCTGTATGTAGTATAAAACTGCTATTGCTACACTACTTCTAAGTAAATACACCACCATACACGAGCAACCGCTTTCTGTTGAGCCAGTCACCAGTGCAGTGACGGCAAAATATGAGCAATTCAGAAATTAGCTGTAAGTCACAAACAAACTAAACCAAAGAACAATTTTATTAGCATGATTTATAGTCGCCAAGTTTTTGGAAAAAAAGGTGAAAATCACAAAGGGCAAAGCGATGTTTTCAGGAGAGTCGCGTATTAAGTAGTAAATACCAGTACTGCTATGTACTGGTACATAACGTTGTACATGCTAAAATGTTTGTATCCTGAGGCGAAGTTATTTTTGTGACATTGTTTTCCTCATTTCTCAAAAACTACAGCACCACAGCAAGTATTTTAAGGGAAGCTTTCTACCACCATTATCTTAAAACTGTGTAAGTTTAATTTTTATTTTAAATTTAAATCTGTGGACATTGCGTTTTGGGTCGAACAAAAAGTACCCAAACACTTTTTAAGGATTTTAACTAAGAAACCTTTGTTTTGTATTTCAGGTTGACGTGCATGTACACAGGCCTACATACATCCCATACAACTTTCACCATGGACTCGACAAAGTAAGTTCACTGCCTACACAGACACAGTCAACAGTTTTTCACATTTTATATTTATTGATGGCAAAATTAAATTTCTGCATGAATACCCGAAGCAGGACGTTTCGTACCCAATCATTAATACTATGTAAGTTGCACAAGGGAGATTTAGCAACTACTAGTGTACTAGAGTAGCTACTACTCCTAGAACTATTTCGGTTTCGTCTGGCTATCGTCTCTCGTAACCTCATAGGTTTATATCTCTCACGCTTTAATGATGGTTCAATCGTTGTTCAATGAATTTTGGAATCAAAAATCTGTCTTTGATCCGTGCTTTGCGTACAAAAACATATGGACACGCGTCTGGGAACCAGACGTCTGATTCCTAGACGCGTGTCCATATGTTTTGTACACAAAATACGGATCGAGTGTTTTTTTAAAATTCTAGTGTAAGCGGTAATGTATGTCAACTGAATACTACTTGCATGCACCCCACCTCCTTTCTGGCAAAACCACCACAGAACCTTCATTTTATGACCCCAAATAAATTTTAATGGTTTTTGTACGTGGTAATCTGCTCTATCAAGCAGAGTTTTTTTCATGAAATTTCTGGAATGATTTTTTTTTTAAATCTTGGTCAAAGGTCAAGGTATTGTGTCAAAGATCATAGTTATTTTTTTACTTATTTTAAGGACTTTTGATTAGAGCATTTAATTCTGATCCAAATTTGCACAATTTTGTGGAAAACTTGCCTATTTATGGTTTATTCCTTTAAAAGGGGGGGGGGGGTGATCACCCACGAACTAGTGGAATAGCACCCCAAAAAAAATCTGCATCCCATGTTGACATGGGACGCAGAAGCACTGTCGTGTTTTTCTGTATTCCTCTCATGCTTGTATAATAACTAATAGTGTTATGTGATGTCATGCAGTGGTCTCAAATTGTAGAAAAAAAGTTGCAAAATTACTTCCCAAAGCACTGATGTGCTGTATTGTAGCATAAATTAAGTTTTGTCCATTTAGTACTTGAAGTATGAATAAGACATCTGGTTGCTTACAGCAATATTGAGTAACTTTACTTTTTACTTTTATTTATTAAAGGATGAAGACACCACACATCCTGTGTACATCAAAATGGATGAACAATCGGCACATGTGTCTACAGAGTTTAAAGGAGTTGCAGAAGGCGAGGTAGTTTCTGTTGTTGATGATGTAACAACAGCAGTCGCGTGCTACATTTCCTCGTTTTTTGTATTTCACCTGCAGTACATCCCAGAACTAGTGAAGACAATTGCTTTTTATCAATATGGTGTTCTTAAGATTGACGACTAGACTGATATTCATAAGTCAGTTTTAAGCCTACTGGCACGTTTAACTTAGAAAAGGTCACTTTCAAAAGGTCACTTTCAAAGAAAATGTAAAAACAAACTTGATATGACCCAACATGCACATAAAATAACAAACATGTGAAAGTTTAAGCTCAATAAGACTTATGTGTTTTAAACTTTTTTTCAAACATCAGAATTTATCCTGCAGGGTCATATATTTGGATTCCGTGACCATTTATTTGCTACCTTTTTTTCTCGATGGATTTGACTTCAGGAACCATTTAAAAAGAAAATAAGCTCCTATGAACCTCTGAAATGTGATAGGAACTTTTTTTATTGCGCAATATTCAAAATGGCCGCCGACGCCATCTTGAAAAACATAAATTGTAATAGCTCTGGCACCATATGACCTAGACGGACAAAAGAGATGTAATTTTCCACTATTTCTGACATGCTTAATACACTGGAATGGAAATTGTAAAGTTTGGGGACCATCTTGACCTCTAAATCCAAGATGGCCTCCTTCGCCATCTTGAAACATAACTTCCATATTAGCTCTGGCACCAGATGACCTAGACAGACATAGACTTTAACTATCAAATAATATAATAGAGGCATAAATAGGTTTTCATCACTCAGGATGGCCAATGATATTTTTAGATAATCTTATTAAATATTATCCCTATAAACAAAACAAAAACCATAATTGATTTTTCATATGTTAAAAATGAAACACTGATTGTTCTCTGTTAGTTTATCTGGTGCCAGAGCTGTCACATTTCTAGTTTTCAAGATGGCGGAGGCGGCCATCTTGGATTTTGTGACCACGATGATCCCTAACTCTACAATTACCATTCCAGTGGATTTTGTAATGGCAGAAATAGTGGGAATATACACCTCTTTTTCGCTATCTGGTTCCATATAGCTAGTATATTTTTCAAGTTGGAGATGTCGGCCATCTTGGATTTAGAGGTCAAGATGGTCCCCAAACCTTACAATTACCATTCCAGTGTATTTGGCATGCCAGATATAGTTGAAAAGGACATATATTTTGTCTGTCTAGCTCATATGGTGCCAGAGCTATTACAAGTTATGTTTTTCATGGTCGCGTCGGCGGCCATTTTGAATATTGCGCAATATAAAAAAAGTTCCTGTCACATTTCAGAGGTTCATAGGGGCTTATTTTTCTTTTCGATGGTTCCTGAAGTCAAATCCATCAAGAAAAAAAGTTAGCAAAAAAATGGTCACGGAATCCAAAGATATGACCCTACTATAAATACTATTGTTTTACGCATTTCCTAAAAACTATGCCATTTCAAGCAAAACTGTTTCAAGGGAAGTTTTCTACCATGACCATCTTTATACCATGTAAGTTTTGTGCAAATCTTTAACCATATATAAAACAGTACAATTATTTTTCAGTAGTCAAAGTCCACTTGTGAAAGAAAGACAAAATCATCATGGCCAATCTTACATTATTAAACTGTGTAAGTTTTAACTTTATTTGATACGCTTTCAGTGCAAAATCTGTTAGCACCCCCAAAACCTGTGCAATGTGCATGTAATTCCAATATAATTCCAGTTCTGTATACTAAATTTCCATAATATTGTGTCTAAACTGTGTTAAATTAAAATTTTTAACAATGAAATTCCTCTATGGAATATACCTCTTAAAGTTATTGTTGGCAGCGAATGAAGTTGTGTTCAAAATTTTGCACTGAAAGGGCATACAAAATTACAGGTTTTCACGTAAAATTAGAGACTTGTAATAACTTGTTTACTTTCATAATTGTTTCACTGTCGATTGAAAAATTGGTACATCACTGAATTTGACCTTAAATACCGCTTTATTAAAGTCCTGTCATCACGGTGTGTACTGTAGGTGGGACTTATGGGTTGTTAAAACAACTTTTTAACTTTGCAAGTTGGGAAAAAAAATCTATTGAAGTTTGTTTAATAATGTTAAACAATTTTTGAGATTCAGTAGTTATTCAGCAGATTGTTCTCAAAGGAACTGATGGTTAACAAAGTTGCTTCAGTTGGAGTTGTGTTGGATTTGCAATAAATTTACAGTGACTAATTATAACAGAAGTGTGTAAAAGACTAATTATTGGTATTGTCAGACTAATTGAAAGACTAAATAGTTGTGCTGCATGACTAATTAATTTTCTTGGATGACTAATTTAATTTCGTGTATTACCAATCTCCAGATCAATTAGTCATTTTAAACCATTTTCAAAGACAAACTATAATTTGTCATTTCAGTGTGTATTGACTAATCTTTTGATTGAGTGACCTATTAAAGATTAGTCAAATTAAACCATGTAAATGACTAGTTTTTTTTAGACAATTGACTAAGTGATGTTTTCAGTGTATGGTATTTTTTGGAAAGTCATTCAACACACATTTTAATTAAAATACTTGTGACCACAAAATACAGTATCATACAACACCAAAATGATAAGATAGTGGGTCTGATCCGACATAATGGTTCCTTTGCGAGCACGACGTTCCACAACGTAATTTTAAAGTAAATTTTGAAATCATACAAGGCTATGGTTTACTCACATGTTTTCAGAGGGTGAAGTTTGGGTCCAGTTAGTCGACTGCTCCATCATGATTATACAACATCTTTTGATTTCACACGCCGTGAAAGCATTCAGTTTAAAAAACTAAGTTGGATGGTGTCGCAACCCGTGCTATAAAACACACTTTTCTACAGTGTCTGCTCCAAATACAAAATACACTTTCTGAAAAGAGAAATGCAGACATTTTCAGAATTTAAGCCCCCATTAAGTCTTTTTGCACGCACGAACTCTTGGGGTTTATACAGCTCATACCATACATCCCTTCCAACACAAAGGAGCACGTTTCTGATGACAATGCAACAAAACACATTCTTGCTCGCCTCTTTCCAATTCACTTGCCATTTTGACTATTCCATTGTGAATTACTAAACGGGTGCTACACTACAGTGTTATTGGGGAATGAAACCGGCCTTTGTTAAAAAGATCACTGATTAAAGACTTTAACATTATTTCAATGTTATACGCTTAGAGGCTTTCTACTTTGCCCACAAGAATTGTACCTCAAACTTCCCCAGAATAGCAGTATAAAACGTTTGTTTGTTTGAATGTTTGTTGGGGGGGGGGGGGGGGGTGTTGGGTTTATTGTTGTTGTTGTTTTGTGGGATGGGGCATTGTTTTGGTGATTGTCTTTCCTATACCACGCCCAATTATCTGACACAAAGTTCCCATACTTCAACTAACTACTTTCATCTTGTATGAACGTTTCCCTTATTAAAACCTCTAAGAATTACCGAGATTTTCGGAACACGACAAATACAACTAAATAGGTATCGTATATAAAACACCAAACGGGCTTTCAATAAAGTCGGTGGCAATGTTATAACAAAATAAAACAAATAAATGGTGTATGTGGTTAATTAATTGGGCTCATGAACTATAATTATAAACGGAAACTTTTAAACAGACGAGTAAACCCTGAGAAGGCGTGCCGCATCAGCAACGTAAAGACATAATCCTCATTGTTAAAAGTGCGTTTATGGTTTACTCTTTACACCTGAGTGAGTTATTGATTCGGAAAAATGTATTGAATCTGTGAAGTGTGAACAGCGCCCCCTTCCGGTTGAATCAAATAAATTGTCGTTATGTTTTGGCGTGTTCTGGCATCTTTTAATATTTCTATATTCTCTTCACCACATCGCAGACACTTGTCAGCTCATATTTAATATGATCGTAAGCTGGAACACGCCACTTGTCGTAGGGGCGTCACATCAAATGAGACATTGGTTTGGTTTGAAGAGGGCATGACAAAACTCTGCCAGCATTCTCAATGTACAAAAACGTTCTGTCAATAATGTCATTGGTACAAGACACCAACAACTTTAAGCAGATAAACAAGCTAAAATTTACAAGAGCCTGTTTACAACACAAAAAATAACAAAAATCGCTAGTAAATTGAAAACAAACTCCCTTAACCTATGAACAAAAATTGTCAGAATGCTCAGACAACGTGCTACGAGGAGCGTTGCAACCAAACAGGTCCTACGCTGCGTGGTTTTAACAGCCGCTCACAGCGTACGGACAGTCACTGTACAGAACAACGTACAAATTACCCACGACAAAAGCTGATACAATCTGCTAGTACAAGAGATACAAACACCAATTGATTTGATTTGTCTGTATTCTTTTGTCTTACCAGAACATCACCCAATAGACTGTTCAAAACAGGAAATTAAAATAATCACAGACTAATCCGGGCAGGTGTGATGCGATGTAATAGGAAAGGAAATAAATACAACGTGATTTATTGATAAATGGCAATATAAATCACCGAAATGACTAATTTGTAGTGACAGCATCGAGATAATGTTTGTAATTACTCTAGCGAGGGGAATACATGTTTATGTCCAGTTGAGCAATCTTTAATTTGACCTTGACATTCACAAGAATCATCAGATTTATCGCACTATGACAAAGGGATTACAATTCAATCAAGTATAACCCCGGGAAGCTATTACAGAGTGAGCTTTTCCTGAATCCCTATCAATCCCAACTTGAAGTATTGCAATATATTAAAAGTGAAGGTTTGAAAGGTTGCTGAGAAGCAAAGCTCAGAAAATCATTCAAGGTTTGTGGAAATGTAAGTAATAACTCAACATTCACTGAAGGACAAATAACAATAGAGTGACATTCAGACAGCGTTCTGAGAAAGAGAGAGAGTATTGGTCGCTGATTGTGATATATATATAATTGTGTTAACTCTTTTGACTCTTGAGTTTTAGCAAATGTTGTTAATTTCTAAACTTTTGCTAAACTTTTGCTTTCTTTGTATTGGTGTGATTATTTCAGCTCATACCTACAATTTAGTTTTAGTAGACACTCCATACACAACCAATCTGTTCACATGTTGGCAAATAAGAGGATCATTGTTTCAAGTGTTTGAAAATACAATTATTCTTGAAACCATTAGTGGCCTGACGTATTCGATAACGTCAGAGTCTTTCTCGAAAGGTAAAAGCGAGAGCGACTCTCTGTGGTCGAAACATCATGCCACTTACTACTCTGTGGTCGAAACATCATGCCACTTACTACTTACTGTTTGCAGGAGACATACCACCAATCCTGTTGGTTGCTAGTTTAAAACAGCTAATTATATTTTCTCAAAATTGTTCAAAACAATTAGTTATGGAAATAAGTATTTGTAAAGTGTTCTCGTTTGTAATAATTTATTATTGGTACATTTTCATATTTTCATGAAAATGTACCAATAATAATTTATTACAATCGAGAACCGTGACAACGATGTGATGTGATTTCTGTTAAGCATTATGTTAAACGTTAAACCCTCATGTAAATTACTACAACAAATAAGATACTATGGACAATCAAAAGGTCATCTGAAATAAATGTTCTTTTATTTTTAATGATCATCACATTATTCAAACTGAAGGAATACACGTGGAAACAAAGAGTATAATTTTAAAACTTCACTAAAACTTTTACATCCATATTGTTTTAAGCTGTACATAAAATTAATGTTGCCCTGACACAAAGCGTAACAATCCTCCATTTATTCTTTCTACACATATTGCAATATTTGTATGTTTTTAATTTCAAGATCTACACCAAGGTTGGAGAGACACAATAATATTATTATGCAAAGCAGATGTGAATAAATACGCATAGGACTACATATAGAATGCTTTTTTATAGACAATTATATACAATGGAGAAAACTCCACCATTTCTTTCTGTAGCTTGACTATACTACTTCCACGCATAAACATAGGATACCCAAGCCGACACCATGCCTTAAAGTGCCGTGTGGTATCCTACCAAACCAAAGTCAACAACATTATTATCAATAAAAAGGTAAAACCTCCAACATTGGTTTATTATTTTGTTATGGCGAAAGTATGCCTCGAATACCTTTAAAGGTAGGGGTCAGTTAGGTGCAAGGTTTGTGGTCACACAGGGGTACAACTTTTATATGGAATAAAATATACTGTTAGTGCAAGTTTCCTGTTGGACTTGTTACCACCTGAAAAGGTATGGTTACGCCTCTTTAGTGCCCATCATCCATGAGATAATTGTTTGATCATTTGTTGAATGTCAGCAGTAATCAACGAGATCAGAGGGAGCATAAATCCACAGGTAATGATGCGTCAATGGGGTCTAAACACAGTCTGGCTTTTACGGTATACACGCGTGGATGAAAACATGATATCGATTGATGTGTACATAGAAGACGGTATCTACAGGCGAGGTGTTTCCGCTTGTCTGACTGACATTAGCCTTGGATTGGTATATCTCTCCCCTTTTTTTTGTTCGGGTTCTAATTCATTCGTTCAATCACGTGGAGATTCAGACACCAAGGTGGCCCTGCAAACTAACACGTCATTGAGGAATATTGTATGAATGTACAATACTTTTATAAAGCCCCCTGTGTCCATTTATAGGTCAAAGGCGCGAGGTTTAAATTGCGATTATTCTCTGGGACTCACGAATTCTATCAGGATATTTATTGGGCAGAAAGTTGCACATTAATCTCCTTTCACACGGAGAAGCCCCGGCCGAAATATTATTATATTCCGTGTATCCACAAACGTTTAGTATCATACTGTATGCGATGAAATTCTCAATCGTTTTATGTTATTACATGTGAACGGAAGGTTTTAGGCGAATACTACTTCACGAAAAACATGAATGTTATTCGACACAAAATCGCAAGTAATAATAAAAATAGTCGTATTGATGAACTTTGCGATTTGGACATGGATTACACAAAGGTCAAGAAGGTCTAAGTTTGGTAGTAATTGTTTCACATTAGCTCTCATTTTACGGTGGGTATTGGGTTCAACTATATGTTTTTGGTGGCAGTAGTTCTGTTTAGGATTCATGATCATTACTTTGATGACAGTTTTTAGGTTATAGTTAATTATTCCATTACTTTTATTATATATGCTACATCTATAACTTAAAAGGGCTGATGTTTATAATCGTCAAGTAAATAATTACAACAATGTATAGCTGTGCGGTACACTACACAATAAATAATGAGGTCATAAAATACATTTGTAATTCTTCAGCATATAGGCCAACATACAGAAATGTGCTACATATTAATTGGTTACTCTTGGTCGAAACATTTGTTTACAGGTAAAGTAAACATTTCCTTACATAACCACTTTTCATTGGGTGTTCAATTCATTTACATTGATTGGGTTGGGGCCGAGCTTTATGTAATAGTACTGTTTTACAATATTAAACCAACAAAAAGCTCTGTTTACGAAGGAAAAGGAGGTTTAACATTGGATGTAATGTTAGCATCATGTTCACCACCACACCACAACCACAACAACCAACCACGACCACCGCCATCACAACCACACCATGCACGACCACAGCCATCACAACCCCACCTCTGACCGCTCCTTACCACCACTTAGATATTACAATAATGTAACTCAAAGCAGTCTAAATATCCAAGAAGGAAATTAATTATAACCTTTTGTCTTTGCCTTTTACTTTTCCCCACACATATCCTCGGTTTCAGCCTGCCCCATTCACTAATTAATTACTCTTGCTCCCTCTTCCCATCTTTGATATTGGCCTTTGTGTTTGCAACTTCCTGTGTTCAAACCAGCCCCCCCCCCCCCCTTGTCTCCATTATGCTCGGCTTCCCCCTTGGTTTTGATGTGGGTTGTCTGTCTCTCTCTCTATTCATGCCCTTCCACTTGACTGCTATTGTTTCATTTATATATAGAAAAACCTATTCTTGAGTTTTAAAACGTCAGGTTAATTATTCTTTTAACTGGCACATTATAACTGATAAATATATTAGAAGAATATCCACACTAACAAATGTAAGCTGTTAGCAGTCTGTTTAATGGATTCACCTTTGACTATCCTCGGAGCCAATTATTCGATTCATTAAGCTTGTAATAACGCAGTGGCTCTCGACTTTAAACTAAGTGGTTTAATTTACAATACCAATAATTATTAGTCTAACTTGCGCAAAGACAGTAAATAAGTTATCATATTTGTTTGCATCTTTTATGACCATACACAACAAAGACTGTTAGCTAAAACGTTATCTCATTTAATTAGACCTACTGTTTTTCTTTCGGTGCCGTTTCTGCTGCGTGTTTTCGTTGTTTGTATTTTATCTTGAGGTTGTTCAACCCAAAATTAATTTAATATATTTTACTCATTCAGTTAATTACGTGATGTATTACTTCACATTTTGTCTTTTATGTATTTTTTATACAATGTGAGACCCACATGGTCAGCTGATGTGGTTCAAACATCAATACTAAGGACAACCTATATCTAGCTTTACATTTACTTCAATTTCTTGATTTGATTAAACTCTAGTTTGAATGCAGTTGGTCTTGTTTACAAGTTGTCAAAGCAATGAAACGTACGGATTGCCCACTGAATCTTATCAATTAAGATTGAAACACCCAACACTATGCAATGTTGGTCAAACTGCAACGTCTAACCCTCTCAAGATGTAAGTCTTTCCCCAAATAGGTTGTAGTAATCCCCATTCAGCCATTCTGTATTTCTGTAATTAAAGAAGGACATCTTCAGGCATGCTATAACTGAAACCGATTAAAATCACCCCCTATTATTTGTTTAACCATCGTTATTTTCCTTACGTCCAGTTGTAATGACTTCCTTTGAATGACATATTTTGGAGGGAAGTAATAATTTAGAATCTCGTAACTATAGGCCAGGGGAATAAAAGTAGATATTGTCCATGTTCAATGAAATATCTACCCCGCCCCCAGCCCCCACCCCCACACAACAAACAATGTAAAACCCGATGATACGGACGTACCAACGGGTACCAGAACTACGAAAGGGACTTGCGGACAGTTGTTTTTAAGTCACACATTTTTTTATGTTACAGGAATATGAAGTTGTTTAGGTTAATCGTTGTTTTTTGATTTTTTTTTTTTAATATAATATTTATTTTGGTCTATTGAATCATTCTATCACATATAATGGGAAAATAGAATTATGCAAATTTTCTTTGTGATAGTTCGTACACATATGAAGGAATGTAATATAAAGCTCGTTAATTTCTCAAAATACTAATATAGTCAGATCGTATCATTGAAGGAAAACACAAAATAGTCGTAGGCAAAAACATATTAAAATAATTCAATGATTGATAAAGTACGTTTATATATAATATAACAATTCTTTTTACAGGTTAAACCTTATGCATTGACGTGATACATATGCCATCTTAGAGGTCAACCAAAGATCAACCAATCGAAAACGCACAGATTAGTAGCGCAGCGCACAGGATTGGCCAATGAACAATCTTTTTGTGATCTCTAGGAGAGGGCGCCCTACTCAATAATGACGTCATGTGCATAAGATCTATAACGGTGCCAGTGATTCAAACATCTCCACGTGGTATGTATCAACACACTACCAGTCTTGCTTTCCTTGTGCACGCTATCGGCCTTGCTTTCCTTGTGCTACTGTACTTCCCGGCTTATGCTTCTCTCTACCATGCTTCTTGCAGTACTCAGCCACCTCCTCCCAAACACACCCCGTATCCTCATGGCAACATTCCTCATTCAAGCCACGTTTCCTCTTACTTCCGATCAAAAAGTCCTTGGCTGCCCATTCTTTTACAAATTCTGAGAGAAAAGAAAAAAATACAGGAGCAGACGGTAAATGAAAAATGAAAATGTGGTAGTTTGGCCGGCAAAGGAATTGGTACTGGGTCCAATCACAGTCAACTCGTGACCCACGGGCAAAATTACTAGAATGTAATACTACAAGATCAAAATGGTACAATTAAATGGAAGGTATATGTTTGGAAATCACTCTTAATATGAATTGCACTACCAACTTTGGAGTAGAAGCATACAACAGTTTCTTTTTGAAAGTACAAAGCATTGTCTGGAACATTCACCGTTGGTAGCACATATTTTAAGTCATGTTTCGAATGTCTTACGATTAGGTAAATAATGAAATGTGACTGGCTTTTCTTCTCGGAGATTGCCTGCAACTGGTTGCCTGTAATTTGCCTCGCGTGATATGGGCCTTATACTCAAAGATGAGAAAGTCACTTAAATCACTCGCAAGAGGAATGGCGTGTCTTTGATGTATTCACACTATGATTGAATGTGAGATCTGTTTCTTTTCTCGATGCTATCTCACTCGTACATTACATTGGTAAACTCTGCACGTATATCAAATCGCCAGCAACCACTTGTAACCATTACACGCTTCATTTTCAAATTTCTGCTGCCTACTTGGACCGGAAGTACTCTTTAGTTCAAGACCATCCCATGTGTAAAATCTGTATAAAGAGGAGTCAGATAGCTAAACAATGCACTGTTCAAAAGAGGCTGTATTTTGAGAAATGAAAACGGTATACTTTGGAAAGCCGTTTTGCAGTCTGTAAGTTACCCAACGAGAAGTTGATTATATTGCATTAGCTAATGATCGTATGTATTCAGCTTGTGATGGTTGTTCATTTCACAATCAAACTAAAGAGAGTCTGCTTTTAGTTGGACTTGTTCAGGGATGAATGATGGGATTGAGTGTTATCGATAAACACATTATGTGCGCACTGTCTCACTGTACAGATCAATACAAAAAGGTTGAGAAGTTAAACACGAAATTAGCATGGCACGGAGTAACGGGGCAGGAGGAGGGGGAAATACTCGTCTTCATGTAAACGGGAAGTTACCCCCAACCCCTACCCTCGCTTCCCCACTTTACGGGTCTGTGATTCAATTTACCCCCTTAGAGATGAAGCCATGTCTCATGGTCAGCAGGCATCAATATCGCTCTCGCAACATTGCCAGCAATTACATACTGAATGTACGCGTCTTCAGCTGAAGTAGCGTACGATGTGACACTCATGGAGTTAGGCTGGAGAGCTCAACACGCTCGACGCCAAAGTGGAGTGCAACTATTTGTAAATAATGCAGTTCCATTATCCCAAAGATATCTCCAATTGACTTCTCTAACCATTATTGCATAAAATGGTCAATAAATAGCCTGGTAAGATTGGTTGCTCAACTTAATCGAATAAAGAGACAATGTTGGACTTATTGTGGAAGCGAACCATATAGTCGAATAAGAATTAAAGGCAGGTTGAACATTTGATTAACTAGATCAATGTGTTTCCCAGTCTTTTTCTTGTTTTTTGATTTTCAGACGGAAAATATTATAGTCAGGAAAATATCAATCCAAACATTATTTTTAAAATTGCCGGTCTTTGGCTGGCACCGAAGCGAATTAAAACCGCTTTACTTTTTCATAGAATGTGATTGGCAGTAGTTTCGTTTCAGTTTGAAGAAAAACATGTAATTTTAGTTTTTATTTGTGGATCTTCCTCGTAGACCGAGGATCGAGAAAAATTGTAGTTTGACACAGGGTAAAACCAAACTGCAAAAACTAGGGCGAACATATTAACACTAATTTTTACAAACACCATTACACCGATGTCATTGTAACACACTAAGATGTTAATTTTGATTATCTTGAGTATCTTCACGTGACAAAATTCATGCTGTCAATCATTGTTTGCAGTGTTAGGAGGAAGGGGTAGCCTAGTTTATACCTTCTCCGGTTCTTTTCGTGATCTTGCGTACATCATTCTGACAGGCCGCATCAAAGACAGGCTGAAGATGTTCATTACATACATTAACGTGTCGCTCTGTGTTCCATAATCGTATCCAATCAGCTTTACTCCTGTAATCAAAACGAGAAACTAGAATTGAGCTGTTGCAACCTGTTAACCAGCCACAAGAACCTACAGTATTTATATAAATGCAAAACAGTTTTTAGTAAAGCGGATGTCTAGTGGCCAGTTTAGTTCAAGCTATGGTCGTTAAGTGAATTCCACGATTATCTCATGAGATTGTATGCAAACCATAATGGTTTGTATAACCTTTATAACTGTACATGTACATAAAATGGTTTACGTTGATTGTTCACAAACCTCAACAAACACTAATTAAAAGTTATCGTGGGATTGGGGCAGTGACGAATGGAATTAGAACTGAATTAATGCTCTTACACTGCTAGTACAGGGGTGTTCAAATTGACAAGGGTGTTGTCACATATAAATACCAAAGAGACGTTTATTAACATAATGGTTGTTAACACACACCAAATGTAATTGTTTTTTTTGCTCAAATTGGTGTTATTTTATTACCTAATGATATAATGTTGATTCTTTGTTTTTTATTTATATGCGGCACGACAATTTTAACCACACTACACCGCATCATTCAATCACTTCTACCTTTGTAATAAAGCGTCAGTTGATTAATAATTGAACAGTAAACTTTACAATAGCTTCCCAACGGAAGTCACGGGCCAAGCTCGTGCCGATACTTAATAAGAACAAACATCAATGATGATGTCCTGAGGAAACTGGGTCAGGGTTTCCACCAAATATCGTAGCTGTTTCTTAATGATGTTACACAAGAAAAATAATCCATGCTAAATTAGTCAGGATCTTTGTCAAAAGAAGCCTTTGGCAATTATCCTAATCACACTTGCACATAAATAATCACATCAGTAAATAATTTAGAAAAATACAATTCGTTTTGCCCCATAGAAGGTACGAAAGTCACAGTCGATTTATTTCCATATATACAAATTTAGAAAAAAAGGAAAAAAAAACAATGTTTTTAGTTTTTCTTTTGGTTAATAGTTTGGATGACTGTATTGTGTAATGGAAACTTATTTGAACCGGGATCCGTGTGTTTAGAAAGAGCGAGGACGTCAATCGCTTCGTTTTCGTTTACTAAACCAAGATAAGGAGGTCGTTGAAAACGAGATGTACATAATGGAAGAAGAAGCGGAAAAGGGGAAATAGATGGGGGGGGGGGGGGGGGGGGCTAACAAAGGAGAAAAACCTTAATAAGACATCCTTGTCTATGGATAAAGTCAAGATAGAATTCAGTTAGACTTCCCTTCTTCCGTAGTTAACCGATAAATATTGTAGAAAAGACAAATGGTTCCAAAGTATCAGGAATAGAAAGAGCGCTCATAAAAGTGGGGGAAGATAACGAATCTCTAAACCTCAGGTTTAAATGGTGTACACATGTCATAATATTATTGTATATTCTCTTAGAGCTAAATGTCAACAACAAGCATCATCAACAACAAATCAGACTGTACATTCCATTTCAAACAATTATTGCGTCAGTCAAAATGTCAAATTAAATGCCATTGTGATTGACTATCATAACAATTCAAGAATTAGGGCTAACCAAACAAGAATTTGTACAAGAATTTACAACTCTATTATATTTCAAATGTGACGTCATTGGATGTTTTTGTTTATTGTGACGAAATTCGCATTGGGCTCCCATTTTGTAATACTTCCACTTTCACCCACTTTCTAAGAGCGTTTGAAAATAGTTGCAACACAAAACTGATTTATGCCTTGGAGTCAATTTCGTTTCTTGAGTTCTCTGTAATTTGTATTTTTACAAGATGTTATAAGCGATAACCCAATTTGATATCTAGAAATGACCAAAGATCTGAGACAAAGGAAAGCAAAAATTTTCATAAAACGATACCACTGAATGGTCCCAAGGCTAATTTGTGTTTTGTGTTTTTCATTTCCTCTGTTTGGAAAAGGCCGTCGGCATATTGAGACCCAAATCTCATGAACTAAACGAACACGAGAAGTAGCCTGTCATAATAGGCACACTTCTTGACATTTCACGTTACGTACTTTTCTAATAAATAAGACCAGTACTGCACCTCACAGTTCGTGAGCAGAACCAAAGAACGTGATAATAGCATTGAATGGCTGTTGGTTTTTACCTCAGTTTACCGGGGGTTATGAATTTGAGCGAAGCAATAGAGGCTGAAACGGCACGAGTAGCCTCTCGTAGTCCAAGTCATGCTTCACACTCCTACAGCAATTACACCCATACCGAACCAGAGAGCACCCGGAGACATTTACAGCTAGTCTTGGAACATATTATGCTTCTCAGCGAATAGCACACAACATGTTATGCTTCTGATAGATGGCCACAGACCCAACTAACTTCACTCCAAACACCTTGTGTTCTCTTAACCCAAAGGGTCGTATATGTATTATTTGTATAAACAAATTTACTGACAAATCCAGGTCACGGCTAGTGATGGGGCAGTCGACAATTTGTTTAAGTCCCGTTACAAATTAGTGTTTACAGATCCCGTCAAACCCGACCAAACCTTGTTACATTCTGGTAAACATCTAAAAGTTGTTGGGCCTATTGTAAGCATAACTTGCCGGTTCATGTCCCGACTGAACAATCCATTCAAATAAAAGGAACAAATATTGTTCCTTAACAAAACCAAGACTCATGATTTAAGACTGACAAATACTGTGTGAAGCAATTTATTTTATTGCGCCTTACCAATTTGATGGGCAGCGCGTTCCGCATGAAGTATGAACCGCACGCCCGGGTCAGAAATGACCAAAAGAATTGGCCCATGTGGCCCTGAACCTTTTCAAAAAAAGAAAAAAAAATGATTTAAATTCATGTTCGTTGTCAGTTTGACCGCATTTCTGGGGAATTTTGACACTGATACCGGGTAATGTATCCTGACCCAGAAATGGCTCGGGCTCCACGGCACCTGGACCCTGGACCCGGGATCCGGGTCAGTTCTGACCCGGAGTATATCACACACGCTGCTAAGCATCTCAAGCGTCCTATAAATGGAGGACTCATCTACGAAACTTTGGAGTGTCGCAACTTGGCAGAATAAAAGTATAACACGTGACTGCGTTCCATCTAGGCCTATCTGATGATGAATGACGACGATATAGGCTAAGTACGCTGTATAAATATTCATATGTGGTCTGCTCTATTGTTCCGGTTTTGCAAAACGCACATGAAAACATGTAAAAAGTTTTATCTTTAGTTCAGCTTTATTCCTTTTTAATACAGAAAAGAAGTAAAAACAAAAGAGAGAAAAACAGGACATTGATCGAGCAGGGACGCTAAGTGTGGGTTCTTCGTCAACATTATTACGTTTTTTTCCAATTAGAGAAAGGTTATGCTGGTAATTTGGTCTTGAACGGAACAAATTGGTTCATTTACATGCACAGCCTGCAGAGAGGAGGATGCTAGCCCCTCAGAAATTATCAATAGTGAAAAGATAGGAGAATAAATCGATCACACAGAAGCTCCCTGTATACGCAATAGACCAAAATAGACCTCACTAGACCACAATCGACAACTAGACCCCAATAGATCAAACAACGCTTACTGGAAAAACTGCATCCGTTTGGCACCATCCAATCTACAAACTTGATTACAAAAGAAAAAACTCCGGAAACATCAAACGGGTATGATAGATGTTTTTTGCACAATAAATGTGATTATAGCTTTTAAAGACACTAGACACTATTAGTTAATGTCAAACACCAGTCTTCTCACCTGGTGTAGCTCAATGTATGCACAAAATAACCAACCTGTGAAAATTTGAGCTCAATTGGTTGTCGAAGTTGCGAGATAACTATGAAAGAAGAAAAAAAACAACCTTGTAAAAAAAAGTTGTGTGCTTTCAGATGGTTGATTTCGAGACCTCAAGTTCTACATCTGAGGTCTCGAAATCAAATTAGTGGAAAATTACTTCTTTCTCGAAAACTACGTCACTTCAGAGGGAGCCGTTTCTCACGATGTTTTATAATATCAACCTCTCCCCATTACTCGTAACCAAGTAAGCAAGTACGGTTTCATTCTAATAATTATTTTGAGTAATATTATGTTGAGTAATTACCAATAGTGTCCACTGCCTCTAAACTTACACAGATGTGTGCTGTATTTAGTACTTTTCCAAGGTCTTTGTACAACAGCCAACAAGCAAATGCACTGGGTTTGGATTTGAACCCACGACCTTTGCATTGCTATTGCAGATTTTTTACATAGACCTCGGAGCTAGCCCAAAACGTTTTGTTTTTTTAACCCAAACTGTATTTCCAATAGTGGTATTTAAAATTGATTACTACTTGCTAGAATGTCTATGGAACCTATCTAAAATACAATGGTTGTCAGACTGTCTTGATATACATGGTACTCATCTACAAGGATCTCAGTTCAAGGGTAATTAGCATATTGACAAATGGGTAATTATGATAAGCCTTTAGTTCTTGATTGCCTCCATTTCCGTTCTTTGTATCCTTATCTCTATATTAGTCCCGTATGGAAACAAACCCATTAGCTTTTGGGGGCTTTTCTTTGTAATTTGTTATTTAGGCAACGTTTCTTGTTCTTTTTTATCCGTATAAATTCAAATTAAATTAAAGTATTTGAGCCGATACAATTAATTAAGGCAATATTTTAGATTATTTGGTAGAGTGGATAAATCCACTTATTGATCAGGTATTAGAAATGCGTCCTCGACCGCATTCAGAAAGTCAATATCAAAGAATAAAACATTTACAATTCACTTAAATGAATAAATGAATAAATGACATACAAATGTACAAACCTCTGATTGAAAAAAGTAACAAACTGAAAAAGACTTGAATAAACTTAGCTTCGAGTTACTGTTGTGATCTCAACTTAACGTTCCGCATACTCGGAATATGGAAATCTAGTTAGAATAATTGCCAGATGAGCAACCAACTTTATGAAATGATTTAAGTTCACCGCTTACTCTACTTATGCATAAATATTAGAGGCAAGCGCATCGATGATCAATCTGTGGAATTAAAACTTGAAGCAGAGTGGACAGCTGCATTTAGCACGTGATCATGCCACTGTGAAACCACGAGATACCGACAATCTGTCGGTGTTTGGGGGAGATACGTTGTACTCGTCGCGAAATAAAATGTTGAACAATTTCCGTCTGGCCGCGCTTCTTATTTCTACCGTTTGACTATTATAGCCAGTGTCCGTGTAAATTGATTTAAAGTTCGACCGGAGTGTGGTGAAATCGAGTGTCGATCTGAAGACTGGCTACATGTTTTGAAGATTGGCTGAATAGTCAGTTTTATATTCTGGTAAGCTTAGACCATAGAGCTAGGACTAAGCTTAGGGTAGCACCGTCTCCAGTTATATGAATGCTCTTTGTTCATGAAGGCGCCAACATAAATTGAACTATACTTACTAAGTTTATTTTGAATGAAGAGCCAAGTCTATCCCGTTAGCTCTCGACTTACGTTTCTATCCATGTTTAGCACATGTCCCTTTCCAACTTCCTATTGAGGAGTTTCCAAACAAACTTAAATTCAAGTTGTATTACAAAAAAAAACAAGAAAATAACTCCAAACCAAATGAACATTCGTTTGACACTATTTTAATTAAGTCAACTCTGTTTGTTTTACCTCCACGCATCCTTGTTTATAAACATTATATTATGTTCCGACTTCATGGTAATCATTTTTTTCTTTTAAAGTTTTTGATTCAAACATTTGCCTTTGGCTAAATAAGCTTTCATTCAAGTTAGGCAAATTCCCTTGCATGTCAACTCCAAATAAAAACTCAGTTTGATGCCCCCTGAATTACAGCTCCCTTTAGCCCCTAGCAAAGAAACAATTAAAACGACATGTCAGACTACTTTGTTTCAGACAGCTGGCCTAGGTTCTTTGCAACAACAGGGTCGTGTCTGAAGTAACCGACGTGACCACACTGGCAAGATCATTTTGAATATTGATGCTTAGTAACAGGGAAATCAAAACCGGACACTGGCCAAAGACAAATTAACTTAATTCAGATATGAAGATGCCATCTTAGGCCTGACTCCCTATGGGGGTTACACGCAATACGCACTCTCTATGGTATACAAAGGGAATACGAACCAGTACGTAGGTCCCTATATATATGTCCTACAGCTCACTCCCATTCAAATGAAATCAGAACACAAAGGATGGGAAGATATGAACCATCAGACCACGTGACAGCCTAAAGTATAAACCCCTCAGGACATATTGTCAATGTGGCTTTCATCACGTTCCAGTTTTTGTGCAACAGATAATTAATATGTTTAGTTGGTCTAGGACCGTCTGCTTGCTTTGTCCGTTTTGATTGATGAAATAATTTTGGAGAAAAATTACGAAATTGTTTTTGTTCCTTTTGTGACACTCGTTCCCCGGGGCTGACCAGGTGTACATTTCCATCTAAACGTCAATATTGGGAGGGAAGAGAGGGGGGGGGGGCGGTGATATGAAGAGGGGGTGGGGGAATACAAACGATGTACTAATAAACTTCTCCCATCCCTTCCCCTCCTCGAACAATAAAGATAACTTCTCCCATCCCTTCCCCTCCTCGAACAATAAAGATAACACACAATTAAATACAAACATTAAGAAAGGAAAAGAAACAAGAAAAACAGAAATTAACGAAAATAGATAAAAAGAAAGACAGACCATAAATTTAACAAAAAATGAAGAAAAGAAAAAAAAGGAGCAGAAACAACAAGAACAAGAACAGCTTGTGTTTCAAACCAAAAGACCAATGAACTGGCAATATGTAAAGACGAAATTTAAGCAGTTAGTTTTTGAGATTTGGACTTTAAAATTATATCATATTACAAAGAACCGAACTCTGTTTGCATTTAATGGCTCCGATCACAAAACCAATAACTGCTTTCAACTATCTGCTGAAACAGTTAAGTAAATTACCGGAGGTTGTATTTTAGGCCTGAGGGTGTCAATCCAACACAAGCTCAAATTATGTACTTATTTTTAATACCTTTGCAGTTTTGCCATCATTTTATTCCACCATTATTACAAAATGATTCAAGCCGAAATGACTCCCACTTGACTCCGCCCACGCACACTGCGTAGGAAGGTGCGCCATCAAGATCAACTGATTCTTTGATTGGTCAGAATGATTTATAGAATGCAAACCCAGCCAATGGGAGGCTTTGTTGCTTCTTGTCCATACACGATTAGTTCTAACACTCGATGATGACATTGCATATTTTAAAACACCGAATACGTCCCTAAAGTCATCATCACAATTAAGTTAATATTATGATGAATTGCAGACGTGAGTAATGTGACTGATTCATTTAAGATGGCTTTTTTATAGAAGTTAAATTGAATGACAAGCATTTTCTGTATATGTCAAGGTTTTACCTCAAAGACATTGTACACGTTCGGTAATTGCCAAAGACCAGTGTTCTCACTTGGTGTATCCCAACATTTGTACAAAATAACAAATCTGTGTAAATTTGAGCTCAATTTATTATCGATGATGAAAGAGAATAAAGAAAGAACAAACACCATTGTTGCACAATGCTTTCACATGCCTGAAAAAAAGGTTTAAGCCTGAAGTCTTTCTCAGATTAAAAAATATGTTACTTATGTTTTAAACTATACCAACAGCTCTCCGTTGCTCATTACCAAGTATGCATTGAGATAATATAATGCATCTACACACAACGCAAAGACGTAGAAGGACCGCACTTTATAGACCCTTGTCACTTGATTGGTGGAACATGCGTTACGTAACATACTATATTTTTCCATGTATACCGACACACCCACATTTTATAAGGAAGTCCAATATTGATAATTATAGGACACTTGGAACTTTTCGCACTGAACCTTCGCGAGCACCGGCGATAGAATATGTTATAAGCGCATGCGTAAGCTTGCGCACCGCAACGCGTAATGATAGCAGAACGTGCTACTTTCCACCTGTGTTTATAAGCCGTTTAATACATTATAATAGAAATAACTTATAATTATTCACAACTTTGTTCTTTTTATGGTTGAAATAAATAAATATTTAAATAATTAATTAAATGAATGATATCTAACAACAATTGGATCAATGTGTGAGGTAGCCTGCTCCATGCTTATATAAAGCAAACTGGGATGCATTTTATTCATAAAAATATTTATACTTGAAATACAAAGGTTGTCAACAGAGCACAGTCTCAAATTCTCTAACTGTGTACACTATAAGTGCTCGTGTGAAATGGGCTAAACAATTGAATGCTATTTCTTCGTCTGACGGTTTCAAGCCCCGACAACAAAACCCGTATGGGCAAAAGTTCCCCACACCCTCTTAAAATTCACTTCAGATAACGGTATGAGATTATTCATCATTGATGTAGTTATCATATAAAACTGAAATAATGTGAGTGAACATTGGCGTATTGACAATTGCGAAACATGAATAGAACAAACTTTAAGGTTTCACATATATTTTTCATCAAATATTTTAAACGAAATACATTTTGATTTTAAGTGAACTTAAATAGTTCTAAGGCAATTAGTTCGAATACTCTTTGAATAGTGTACACTTTCTCTAAAACGCTTTTATATAGAAAATGCTTTCCCCTAAAACAGCGATGTGAATTATGTAAATTATATTAAAGACAAAGCACCTAGCCTAATTACTAACTATCGGAGAGAGACAAAAGTCATTGAGTTGCTATCAGAAAGGTCACCTACAACGGCACCTGGAGAAAACAACAATTACTTGTGTCGGCTCTCAAAGTTAAGACGCAGCTTATAATAACACTGAATGTACTTTTTGATGATGATATGTGGAAATAAACGTTGCAATTGACACTATTGGTCTTAAAATAAACTGCGCCAATAAAGTATCTAAACACTTACAAATGGTCAGATATATCGGAACCTGAAATAGTATGCAAACAAATAATTATTCATTTCTATTCACCGTTAATTTCTGCACATTTTGACACATCTTATGTCGCGCTACGATGTTGTTTAGTGGATTTATGGGCACTTGAGGGGCTTAAGGTCGAATTTCAAAAGTTGTAAAAGCCCCTATTCAAGCTAAATCGTTGTATTGTGACGAGTAAGATCAGCGTTTCTTTTGCCCGCCCTTTATAAATGATTTGTTTGTCGCGTTTTGGATAAATCGGTTTCGATGAACATCAGCAATAATTGTCAGTAACCAAGCAAAGGGGTCAAAGATGGGAGGCATACAGCAAAATGGGTTAAGAGCCAGAATCCCTGATTATGGTAAGACCAGGGAAAGGTGTTTCAAGATAACAGGAAAGATGGCTCAACTGACCAAACAGGAAAGAGGACGGATCGTTGGTTTGATAGAAGCCGGTATGTCGATTCGAGCTGCAGCTCACCAAGTTGGAACGTCACCAGCGACGGTCAGTAAATTGGTGGAATGGCTACCAAGCTCAGGGAAATGTGGACGACCTGCCGAGGAGTGGCCGCCCGAGTGTGACTTCTGCAGTAGAAGAAAGTGATTTTGTCTGTGTGTGATGCTTGTGTGAGTTCCCTTCTGGAATTGGGGTGAATAGGGGCTTTTGCAACTTTTGAAATTCGACCTTAAGCTACTCAAGTGTCCATAAATCCACCAAACAACATCGTAGCGCAACACAAGATGTGTCAAAATGTGCAGAAATTAACGGTGAATAGAAATGAATAATTATTCTTTGGCACACTAATTCAGGTTCCGATAAATCTGACTATTTGTAAGTGTTTAGATACTTTATTGGCGCAGTTTATTTAGCATACAAACGTACTTGGTAACAAGCCATGGAGAGCTGTTGACAGTACAACACATTGTGAGAAACGGCGTCCTCTGAAGTAACATAATTTTCTATAAAGAATTTATTTTCCACGAATTTGATTTCGAGACCTCGGAATTAGAATTTGAGGTCCCGAAATCAAGTATCTAAAGGCACGCAACTTCGTGTGATAAGGGTGTTTTCTCTTCCATTATTATCTCGCAACTTCGACGACCAGTTGAGTTCAAATTTTCACGGATTTGTTTTGTTTTGATTTGTTGAGTTACAGCAAGTGGGAAGACTGGTCTTGACAAATTACCAATAGTTTCCAAATAATAGTTTCCATTTTGTGCAAATAATGGTTTGGCCTATCGCCCCGACGTTTCGGCTATAGTAGAGTCTTTCTCAGGGGCTTCAAAAGCCTTTGAACAGGATCTACCACGGTCGAAACATCAGTCCAGTAATAGATTTGTTTTCACTTTTACCATAGCTCCATTTGGTTGGCAAGCAATTTACAACAGCTAAATCTATTTCTCTTGTTATTATTTTACACGTAATGATGTCGATGAAGTTGCTTGCTTTGTTTACGTCGTGTAGATTTGTTTGAAATGTCATACTAGATGCTCAGATCGCAAAAAAGTCATTTCCTTGTCGCTGAGATTTACGGATAAAGGTTGAAATCCCAAAAGAACAAATACATGACAAGTAGATTGTGTTCTAGTTCCGACGTATTACGTGGGCAATGCTGTATTTGTTCTACTCTGCCCGTATTCATCTCAAATATTTCACCCCATCCATTTCCCGGGGTTGAAAAACACTCTGCCACTGCCCTCTTTCCAGTTTGTTTTCCATATAAATATTAAGAGACAAACACATAAAAATGTGTCAAAGGATCAAACAAGCAAACATAGATCTATTCGTGATGTGCATTCAAAAGATTTGTGTTCAACGGTAAACACAGACACATAAGACGCCACACTTATACAGCAAATCTTCTGGGGAGGAAAGGCCGGATATTGAAAAAAAAAAAATATTGTTAACACCTAACTGCTAAAGCCATATATTATTAAGTTCTTAACATATTTTCCACTGTTTGAAGTCTTTCAATGAAATACCACTTCTGGTCACAATAATGTTTTGTGAAATTGAATCTGCCGAACACAACTTCTGAAGTGTTTACGTCACTTCTACATTCTCATCTGGGATCGCAATTTAAAAGTTGAAATGAAATTAATTTTCCGCCAAAGATCGATGATTTCAGGGCGAATTGTAAATCGCTGCTCATCCCTTTCCTTTAGTGGGGTGATACATTGGTTGAGCTCGGTCGTTGCTCCTAATGTTTGTTCGCCTCCGGTGAGGAGATTGTTGCCGAATATTCTTCCGACGTTTTCTAAAATTGTAATGTTGTGTTTGCGCGCTCAGTGCTTTGGGTGTTTGTTTACTCAAGGAAATGTAATTAAACACAAATCCAAGGGAAGTACTAAAAACATGTTGAGTTACATTTGTGGGTGAGACAAACGGAAGCGCGATGATGGGAATTATTAGATTGATTGAGGACGAGTTTTATGGTAAAGCAACGGAAATGTTACACATTGATGGATAGCTAAGAGGATTTGTTTTAATATACATTATCATTTAATTTAAATCATGGTTTGATTCATGTTTTGTTATTAACAAAACACTTTTTTGTAGCTCTCTGGCCTAAGTTTTTATGACATCACGCTTTGTCGTGGCCTCAAGCCTTCATTCTTTCCACGTGAACGAATCAGATCTCTCCATTCTTGGTCTCAACTCAGAATCTTAAAATGTCGGGCGAAGTTCATGAAACTACACACCGATCATAAGCCTATCCGCAATGATCCAGTACTGAGATTCTCCCAGAATTAATTCTATGTTTATAAACTGATATATTAAAGTTTGTTATTGATAACCAGATGTTACATATTGGCATTAGCAACACCATATTTATGGTTGCGTAATAAACAAAGACATTATCTACAAATTTCCAATGCAACCGCATCGCAAAAAAATAAAACAATAATTAATAGTTAAGCCTACGAGTCTGAAAGCAACAAAACAAGACATCGAAAATCACCATGAAATTGTCATCATTCGTTGATATCTAAATTGTATAAATGCTTTTCTTTTTCAGTTAAAGTTTGCCCCAAATAATTATAGCTCAATACAACTGTCGGCAAGAGGATACAACAAAAGACATGATTGAATAACAGAAGGATGTATTGTCATGTGATTGTCAATGTTTGATATGACACACATTGAATATCTTGAATAAACAAAACTACTTTTTATTCTGAACTGTAATTGATTGATGTAATACTGCATATTTTTAGTCGCTTTTTAATGTTTAAATCTAGATTCATAAAATGTCCACATTACTAACACATTTGCTTGTACATATACATGGTAATATCGATCACACAGAAGCATATGAGCCAGTTCGTATCAATAATTTAAATTCAATAAATACATTTATATCAAGGATATCCTTGGAAACGCAATTATACATTGTTTGTATCAAACCGAGTCACAGCACTAGGTACATTAAGTAGCAAACTATACAAGGCTCTGGGTAATGCGAAAATGTTGTTGCGCACTATCCTAAGGACAAAGTGAAACGAGATGAATTGGAAATGAAATAAATTTGTAAACGAAGACAAGAAACGTGCTTTGTAATACCCCTTTACTCCCTTCAAGACATTACAGCCGGAGTTTCACTGGAATAGGATACATTTTAATGGATAGGATATTATACATCAAACGACCCATCAATTAAATTCAAATTGCATCACAGGGGAGGTAGCCCGACAATTGCCACCGGGAAAACTCGATGGTCGAGCGGTCGAGGTAGCTGCACTTGTAAACAGGAGGTTGTGGCTTCGAATCCCTGTTGGGTTGCTTACGGGCATTTTGCTTCTCCGATGGGAAGGGGAAGAACTCTGAGCGCGCTGCTGCACGGTGACGGTTTGGGGAAACCCATCATTTGTTTGATAGGTTTTTATTTAGGTCAGAGTAAATACCAATGGGGCTTAATAAAGGGGAAGGGGGCATTGGGACCCTGATTGGCCGCTCAAGGTGATAATTGCTGTTAATCTACGTCTTAGATGTTTCTCAATTCTGGAAACAATGAAACAGCACTGCAAGTTACGAATGACCTTCTATTATAACTCGACTATGTCTGTTTGCAGTGCTTCAGTCTATGTAAGTCTAAAAATGTGCAAATTGCGCTTAACTGAGCGTGGATGTTTGCCCACATTTTTGCCGTTCTTCAGTCATAAGGTTTACATTTCGCACGGGGATGGGAAAACAAGCTTTTGGAGTGGTGATAAATTTAACAATAACGCAATGTAATTTGTTCAAATAAATATGTTTTTGTTTTGTTTTATTGGTTTTAAGTTTCTTTAAAGCCTATTTGCCTACTTATAAAAAAATTATTTCGATATCAAAGGATATCCACGAGAAAAAAGCTACAAGTAGAGAAACGTTTTGACCAAAACTTCTGTTAATAAACAAAGAACTTGTAGCTACGGAACCTATTATTAGTGCAATATCGATACTCCATCAGCAAGTGACGTCAGCTAGTGCGTGATGACAATGTCCACTTCCGACAGCCATTTTGTATTATCTCATGTCCAGCGGATACAGTCCGTTTTAACGAAGCTACTTTGCAGGCTCAAGTCTTCCTAAGTTCATTAAAAAACGCTCTGTGCTTAAAAAATAAATCAATATTACAAAATAACACAAAATAAAAATGACCGAATTTGATCGAATCAATAATACAAAGACTTTCTTAACAGATTATCAAATGTGATAAATGTTTGGCGCCGTTTATCACATTAGGGCGAGTTTGAAGACTGACAAAGCCTTTTTGACGCATCCAAAATAGATGCGTGTTGAGTGCGTCTACTAAGTATTTTCTTAATTCAATTGGAGTGGTGAGAAACAAGCCTACTCTTCAACACCCTTAGGGGACCTTTCAAACTAATGGTTTTGATTTCATCAGAACCAGCTTACTCTGAATGTAGGGTGTAGTTCAGTAAGGACACCACTCAGTGTTAAGGTACTGAACCTTGGCACGTTGACGTATCCAACATTCTCAACAACACACGGTCTAGATGCTCTATATAAATACTCGTTGATCAGAACAACCCCAGAGTCTGGGACCTGACCCTCTTCTAGGTCAGCTTGACCCCGAATCTGTTCTTAATACTTCCAGATAAGAACAACCCCAGAGTCAGGGACCTGACCCTTTTCTAGGTCAGCTTGACCGCGAATCTGTTCTTTATGAATTCTCCCAGATCAGAATCCCGAGAGTGACTGGGACCTGACCCTCTCCTATGTCAGCTTGACCCGGAACCGGTTTGAAAATGACAAAAATATTTTTCAAACTGACGCACTATCGGAGTTAAAATTCAATTTTTAAAACCAGTCTCCGGGTCGAGCCTGTCCCGAAAATCGATCAGGCACATGGGACCGCAGAGTCCCTGGAGCTTTTAGTCACAAAGGAGGAATCAACGACTGTATTTTGTGTCTAAATTTGTTCTTAAGTGTGACTTCATTCCACTGTAAGCCACTCCTACAAAAACTGGCTCCCATAGTTACAGCCTGAATCGAGCTAGTTTTTATTTGATGACTTCATGCAAGAAAAGTTTAACATTATGTCTGAGTTTCACGCACAGACTGAGGTATTCTTGAAGCAACAGTTTTTTCCTTAACAAAGTAAAAGCCTTTTAGAGATAAAAAGGTGATTTGGGGTAATTTATATAAAAACGATTAGCCATTTTTTCCAAGCGCGTGACGCAATGACTTTAAGTTGAGTGATGTATCTAAACAAAATGTTGGCGATGGTTTGGTACGTACAAACCCCCGATAAGTGGACAGTGCATACATGTCCTCTATCTTCAAACTTTTAACAGGAAAAACGAGGTTTGCATTAAACAAAAATTACAATCAGTACCTCACAATAAAAGCCCGGGCTACATATTTTGAGCTACAGTTAGGTCGGAGCTACATTTTGTTACAAGTTTTGAGCTACATGGTTCGGGCTACATTTAGTTATAACGTTGGGGCTACATTTAGGTCGGGATACATTGAGCTATAATATTGAAGCCGAATTTAGGTCGAGCTAAACGCAGGGCACGGGTTACATTTAGGGAACCCACACCCAAGTCTTATTATTATTATCCGTGTTTCTTTTGTTCTTTTGAAGAATTGTCTACCATACTCGTCAGAAAGAAACTGCAGCAGTATTTCAAGATAGTCTCGGCTACGCAGGCTGTAAAAGTCCGATCATGTAGTCAAAGTGTGTATTTATAGCCGTGGTGGGCGTAAATGGTTACCACCGCAACCATTCCATGTCAATGAAACACAACGACCATTAAGATAATACAATTGATACGGTCAGTTAAATACATACATTGCACAAAGTAGTTGTTAAGCCTAAAGCTTAGTCCGCCACAACCCTAATTATAGGTCCTCTATTATCCCTGCTAATCGACCAACACTATTTAGCCTCAACGATGCTGCGTGCTTTATTGTTTCTTGTTGTCAAGGTAACTCAATTTAGTTGAACAAAAGAAGTTCCTGTTATGGTTTACGATCGTCTTATACAACAAAGGGTACCAATGCAGTATTCTTGGTAATAAGGATTTTTTATAGTAATTTCTAACTTTAATGTCTACGATTAAGGACGGATATAATTTGCGCTTTGATAAGGGCATGATAACATCTATCTTGAGAACCATACACACAGTGGTATCGCAAAGATGACACTTTATCATCAACGTATGGTTGTGAAGTACTATAATCAAGTACAGGATATAAGTATTGTTTGAGTTCAATTTATATAATGTTAACGCAATTTAATTATTGTTATAATAGAATATTTTGTTTTTAATTTGTTTATATTTTAGTGTGGAGTTCGCGACAACATCCACAACTCATAATCACAAACAACCAAACGTCGTATAGCCCTTTTCACACGGCAAAAATGTAGCAAGGGACCCTTGCTACAAAATTTACGAGCATGGATTGTTTGTTATCACCGTGTGTGACTGATTTTTGTGAGCTTTCACACTGCCAAGTTTAAAAAGACCAACAACCCGTGTGCGCCATGAGAGTAAAGAGCAAGAAGTCATGGAGATATGATAAATTGGTAAATCCCGATCCCCTTGATTTGGCAAGATAGCACCCACAATAGCATGCGCGGTATGGGCAACTTTACCCAGGACATCGGTCAATATTAAAACAAGGTTCCCTTCCCACGATGATGTAGCGCACGTCCTTGGTCAAAACCTCTGCTAAGGTAAGATTTTGACCCTGGACACTCTAAATTGTTGTCCTTTCACACGAGGTACATTTTGTAAAATTTTACAACCATGCTACAATTGAGCAAAGGACCCTTGCTAAATTGCTCTCGAAATCAATTTATAAAACATCTCTAGAAGTAAAGCAGCAACACAAAGGTAAACGCAACACAACAGAAAAATACTTTATGAGTGAAATAGGAGTGTAACTACACAGTCACGGTAATTATGCATCAAAAACCACCACAGCCATCATAATGTGTTACTAATTGGGCACTTTGTGCTGTTGCGTTATGATGGCCACATCATTTTTTCTTTCACACTGTTCCCGCTATAAAAAATGTGCCACTGATTAAACAAACATGAAAACGAAAACAGTGTTACTAAAACAATATACCTAAAATAAAGAAAACCGTAATAGTTCCATCCTTCAACCGAAATACCTAATACGTATAAGCACATAAAACTTTCCACGCTCTCTCCATTTACTATAAGGTTTCTATCCCCGCGTCATTTTAGAATCTCTGGAACTCATTATTTTTCTGTCTAATTCGAAAAGTTTGAGTTTACAAAATGCCGTCCATATAAACATCGAGGAAGAGGTTGTTATTCCTGCTTCGACACAGACGTAATGACCCTTGAAATGAAGCCGTTTTACCCGTCTACAACTAAGGCTTCCTCCGGTCCACCGTTCGGCAAAGGGACCGATGACAAATATGTGCCGCCGGCCTCTCTCATACTGTGCATGTTATTGCAAGAGGCATTGGGTAATATGAGATGTATCTCTTTCACTTGAAGGGGTTGTCATGCCAAATAGCTCGATTAAGGTACATGGGGTTAATTGCAATTTAAGTTGGGTAAGTTTCGTAACCCAGGGGATCACTGTAGGGGGATATGCTACTCAAGGGTGTTGACTGGGGGAAGTGGTTAGAGGGAGCGTTGCGCTCAAAATGAACATCGGCTGTTACATAAAGGGTACTTGATTTACTAAAAGAGAATAAGGTCTTCAATGTTGAACATATAAAAAAGGGTAGCCGTGGAAGTCTAAGTAATAGAAGACAAAACGAACTTAATGATCGAAAGCTCATGCAGCTTTTCTAATTAGTTACGGTCTTCAATGTCATGATTGGAATAATGTGCCTTTCGATGACGTATTCCCTACACTGCAATTACTGGGTGTAAAATTGAAACCAACCGCGGGCGTGTCACATGTAGATACTGAAGGTATACAATCAAAATTATGTTAAAGTAACACAAATATAATTGCTTTGGCAGACATAAGTGTCATTTTATCACCCATATGTGTAATCTTTGATACACATATGACAATATTCAATATTATTCTAACGCCACTGTTTTTGCTGTGCAAGAAAACATACATCATCTTCAAAGTATATTCATACAATACATAATGAAGAAAAAATACATATAAAATATTTATATAAAAAAATGTCGAGTCCGGAACAAAATTCAACAAAATAACCATCTTAAGAACAATCTAATCGTACTTTTTTAAATATTAAATTCACTATCGATAAAGTTAAGCTTTAAAGAGGAAACTTAAATAAACAACTTTTTGGTGGCCTCCTGTGGTTTAACAACTCGAATTTGTCTCAAACAATTTTGAATAAGTTTGTACATAAATCAGAAACATGACGTGGGTTTCCAAAGACTTCAAAATTCATCAAATAAATATCAATGAGCTCGTGCTTTCACGAAACCAAAATGCTACTTTGTATCCATACACAACAACACAATTAATATGAATTCGTAATCGTGACGCAGTTCTTGATAAAAATGTCCAATCACTAATTCGCGGTACAATTTTACCGCTCCGTTGGGCGAGGGGGGGGGGGGGGTATACTGAGGGATCCGATCGTGATTTGTTATGCAAAGAATCAGGAAAGCTACAACAATCTTTAATATTTACGTATTAATGTTGCTAGAAATGTTCGGGACCTGAGCTAAACAGTCAGTCTCGACACGTTTAAACTGATAACGCCAGCTTGAGCCAAACCCGCCTAGAACCCAAAAGTCTACTGATGCTAATCTGACAATCTATACAGACTATACAAGCAGGGAATATGAGTTCCTTACATACACGTGTCAATTCAACCCCCTCTCAAGCCTGCTCCCCTCTTTTTGCACACAGGATCCGCCCCTAAACACGCTGCCGGCAATTCAACAGGTCCGATCCCTAGATAGCAATCCGTACCTCCATTTGTATTTCTTGATGGATTTTAGCGTCGGCGAGGTAGATGTATCCCGTCCCTACCCGATGTATACCTTGAGATACACATCACTTAATTGAACCACTGAGGTACTATTTATTAGCGGGCACGCTCCCTTGGGGGTACCGGTCAAATTGCCGCATGGACGGCATGAAGGGAGGCAATAACGAGTCATTAGAAAGAGGTCTCAATTCTAGCAGTAAATATTAGGCTCAGCTAGTTTCCATACTGGTTTGCTGGCTGGGAAGTCTACAGCTTGTTTTGTTTGATGGATAAAAATTGAACAATTTTCGAGTGACAATATTACGGGTAAATATGCGTTTTTTAAAGAACAAGGGGCCATTTACCATCCACTTTCAGCCAATTTAAATGTATGTATAGGTAATAAAATTCAAATAAAAACCAAGTTTATCTGTTACATAATGCTTACTAACCAAATGATCCTTTGGTTTAAATGTAAAAAGTAAAGTAAGTTGCCTGACGCTTCGACCCTTCAGGCAGAGTCTTTCACGAAGGCTAAAACTTCAACCCTGGTGCAACAAAATCAGTCAAGGGGAAATAGATGAGAGAGATGGACGCACACAGAGAAAGCAGGGATGGACAAGGAGGAATATAACAATAATTCACAAATTAATTACTCCCCCCTCTTCTTGTCATTGATTTCGTCTATTACTTATGGGTACGGTCAAAACAGCACCTTCCCTTTAAAACCTCGCTTTGTTTACACTTTTCTTTGTTCATCCCCTGCTTTCGACGAGCAATGTCATCTCTATCATCTTTTTTATTGCTTTTGTTAGGGCAGTTATGTTTGTTATATTTATGTTTTTAGGTTTATCCTTTAGCCTTCGAAAATAATTCCTCTACTAGGATCGAAGCCGGTCATAAGCATGCGTGAATTAGGCTTACATCCCATTCCCATTGGAACATGCGGTAAATCAAATACGGTCTTCATTTATTATTATATTGTAAATTAAAACATAAAACAGTTTAACATTTGTGCCTCAATTTAAAACTTTAAAAGCCACTCGTTACGGAATTAATTTATTTCTTTGTGTTCTCGTCTAGCAAATTGGGGCGTTAAAATTTACACCAGTGGTTGAGAAATCTATCTACCCAAGAAGACAAGTTGGCATAAATTATGTGTTGTTTTAACACCATGTGTTGTAAAAGTTTATTATTGTTTGATATATATGTGATAACACCCATGATTTTAACACCGCAGTTTTTGCAGTAAGCGTGTCTCCGCCTAGATTTTTTTTATTTTACTATCTATCTCATTTTAAAATCACATTTGAGAGAAAAATACGAAGTGAAACCGTCCAAACTGAGAAGATGTACCTTAACTTATTTTCGTCATTTCAGAAATCAAAACAGTTAAAACCTGAAAAACAGGGCAATAATAACCGTCGACATACTCGGAATAAAATGGATGGAAATGATGTAAAACAATACATGGAATTTAAGGAGCATCGTTAACCTGCCTTTACAAATTATTCGATAACAACAAACCAATCTGAATGCAATGGCTGTAATCGATTTCACCACGCCATTTTGTTCACCATACCTTTCTCAAAATATTGATTTCAAAATGGAATCTTTAGTGTTTTAGTCTGTAAACACGTGGCACAGTTTAGTTAGTTAGTCCTGTGGTTAACCCACCTATGTGTGATGCATAACGTGGTACGATGTATCAAGTCATACATGCTTCGTCACTTTAAGGGTTTACAGTGTAGGGTAACCACATAAACCAAGATTCATCTGGGCGTCAACATACTTGCATCTTTAACACGAGCAATAAGTGCCCTTTAAGCGCACAATCTATCCATGAGTCCCCTATGGCTCGAATGCCATTTAAAAGGAACGGGATGAGTTATCCATCTTGACTAATGAAAAGTAAGTAATTTTTGTGTCATCTTCAAACACTGTGGGAATTGGCTCTTTAAAATTCAGTGAGCTCGGATTCTGCGCAGAAGTTTTACCTATTTCTGGACCCTCTTCTGATATTTCCATTCAAACTGACCCATAATGGATCAGGCACTATGAAACTCAGAATCAAGGGCAATCCAATCTGACAAGTTTCTTCGGTCACGTGTTACATTTTGAACAACGTAAATGTATAATTCAATATTAAAATAGAAAATTCAAAGTTAGGTCATTGTCACAAATAATCATTATTGCTTTCCTTTTTTAAAATAACACAGTAACCACAAAGTACACATTTATACAGTAATGTTGCAAGACAGATCTGTTTAGACTGAATGTGCACACTGAATGCTAGTTATTTATAAACTAAAGATAATGTTTGAGTATAGGAACTGTAACATTGATTGCAGCATTTTGCTCCACTATACAAGGAAAATCAATGTCTAAACCCCACCTTCCCCAACACAGGGATAGAAACAACATTGTCTTTTACGTTTGTTTCCATGTCATAGGAGCAAGTGTGGTTAAAAAAAACAACCCGACTCTTTACATACATTAAAATCACTCTCAAATAAAGAAACATTTACAGAGTTGAATTGCATGCAACTGGGATTACATACTTATTACATGGGTTCTGAAACTCGAATGGCAGATAAATATATCCACTTTCATTGCAATAACCGACGCAACGCGACTTGCAACGGAGACCGTTGACTGTTGAAACGGCGTGTGTTTGGATTGAACACGCTCCAGTTGCCTCGCTGCATGGGAGGTGTTTTTCCCTAGTAATATCAATCAATGTATCACTGACATCTTGTCCGTCAGTTTTGGCGGGTTATGTGTGTTTCATACTGCCGGTGTGATACCCCATGCATATTATTCATTTCTTGTTTCACCGCATATAGTGAGAGGTAGCGATTTATAGTTATGGCTACTGATGCACTATAACAGAATCTTCGGTCAAATTCAATTTTTATTCGTCCCTTGAGGTTTGTTGTGTAATGGCTACTGATGCACTACAACAGAATCTTCGGTCAAATTCACATTTCATTCGTCCCTTGAGGTTTGTTGTGTAAATGGCCGTGAAATACAGAGACATGCAATTAATTATTACGTTGGATATTATTCCTTCTGACGGGTATCTATAGGGGACGGTTGCATTGAGTGAGAAACAAAACAAACCCAAAACAACACCTGGGGGAATATATCTGATATCTCTAGGTTGAGATAAAAGGAATATCTGAATAGTGCAGTTTGGATGTTTCTCGAATGTTGATGAACGATGATGGCAGTGGTCTTTTTTCCACGACGATTTTACAAAAAAAAAAAAAATTAAATCAAACAGTCTTCAATGTCAAATGTAACCGTTGAGATTAATGTGCATTCATTGGTTGAAACGAATAAGTACAAAACTAATCTAATTTAAAACCCTTTTCTTGGTCAACGACAAAGAAGAGTTCCAATTCTTTGAAATAAATGTCTAAGCCTTTAGGGCCTTGCTATTTAAAATAAAGATATAAATCTAAAAAAGTTTGTAGTTAATGGCCTGACTTTTAGACCTTAGCAGAATGTTTCTTGAAGGCTAAATGGCAGCACAACTTATTATAAGCCTTATACCTTTATAACAACAGATAACGTTTGGATCAATGAAAAGTCATGTATTGCAGTAATACATTGAATTCCCATTTATGTCCTCAGAAATGTTCAGGCAACGATAATGGCAAAGTTGGATTAATCTATGGAATGCTGAGAAAGGAAACAACAAAACCTCCAAATCAAGAAGTAGAAACATGTCTGATAAGTCACGATTGGTCATCAATGTGTGTTTTCTAGACATTTCTTGTGCTACGTCACACCCGGCAGTCTCACAAACCTTGGCTCACATAAAGTACGGACGGCCTTCATAGACAATTTTTTTAAATAATGTAATGCAATATTGCTATCAAATCAACTAAAGCACTGACTGAGCCACAAGCTACCACAATAAAAAGTGTACAGGAACAAAGTAGTACATGCTTTTTCTTAAAGAGCAAAGTATGCCTTGATTTTTTAAATCCTTTTATATCATAAGGTGTTAGTATTTTTGAGATATCGCTGAGACCCCGGAGCGATATGTCCAAGCAGGAAGAATAATCCGTTATTGGAATACACAGTCAGAGCAAAATTACTGACAGTAATGCTTCCGACATTTAAATATTTTTGGGATAAATTTTTTCCCAGACAAATACTATTTCAAAGTGGACTGAATATCAAAATGTGTTGTACTATTGAAAGCTTCTGTAAGTTTCTTATCAAACGTTGTTATTGCCATAGTGACTACCAAATGTATACATTCGCTTAAAGCTGAGAGTGGCAAACCATTAATATACACATTTAATCAAACTCTGTATTGAGCGCAACATTCTAAAAAATACGAATTCACCGATACAGACATATTTTTGACATTTGATAGTTTGCAATATTTTTTATTATTTATTAAACCCAAATACTTCTTATACAGAAAAATGCTTCATACATAACATCATGTAATTGGCACAGCAAATAGTCAGGCGCCCTATCGACAGTGGCCTTAAAAAGTGTGCCAGGAGAGTCAACACCCAAAAGTGCGATCCCGAGGTGCTAGCAGTCGTTTAATATTTCAGTGGGATGATGAGATAAGATTGTGCTTCTTGAAAACCTTTAGATGCAATGGACAAACTCCCTCACCTTTGAAGTAGTACACTTGAAATTAAAACTTCCCGTCCTGCACCAGAATTCTTTATGTGGGGTTCTTCAAAATCAACATTTGCAAACGCCGCACAAGTTCTTGCAAACGCAGTGCAAGCTAGCACCCAACTGTACCTACTCTGCAAGATTATTAATAATGCTGAAACCGCCGACAGCCTTTGGAAAAGAAGGGGAGAGGAGTAGACGTACCAGTGATATAATAAGACAGCTTCACTCCCTGAGGGCCACCTTGTAAGTCCCTAATATCAGGGTCTTATATACTCTCCTACTTTCCTAGAAGATCCGGCCGGCTCAGAACCCCAATAAAAGTCGCCCAGCTAGATCCAGATCACCTATAACGCACTGACAGTTTATCCTGGTTATTTTGCTAACCTCTTCATCCACGCAATAATACTAAGCGGATCATCCTCAGGGATTATGTTTTTACAATAATTAAACAATAATCCCCCGAAGGATCAGGACATCATCATAAAGAATGACCTATATATGGAGTGTTGTTTTTTTCTCTGTTTCTCTCTTTGAAGAGTCACGTTAGCGTCTGACCAGCTGAAACTACACGGCCAGTCTAACCAGCTGAAACTACACGGACAACGTCCGCGTTAAACAGAAACGGAAAAGGCGGGCTCTCTCTCAACAAAATCTTACCTTCATGTTTCAGCTGAAGATGAGAATTACATCTGATTTGCTCCAATTAAAGAGCGAAGACAATGCATTACCTTGGCATTCAATGTTTTTACAACTGGAATATCTACTCTATTGTGGACTTATTACACAGCGTTCGGTATTATGGGGTACTCCATCGTACAGACGGCCTTGGAGAGCGGTTGATTTCTAGGTACGCAACATTGTACGTCCGTGGTAAAAGATTCCCAGATCTATTGATCTTATCGCATCATTGAGGCATTAAAGCTGATCATTTGGCTTTTAATGTGCCTTGTGGATTACCAATATGTGGATTTGTTGTTGGATTCTGCTTAAAAGTCATTAAAACTGAATGGATTTTTTTTTACAAAGACGCGCATTCCTACGCAAGAAAACAAAGCTCCAAAATTATTACTGAATTAAAACATTTCATTTCTTGTTGTAAAAAAAATCGATCTTAGCCTCTCGCGAGCTGAATCGGTTTTAAATAATCAAATGAAAAAGTTGTAAAAAGCTTCCTGCTAAGCCTTTTTAACTCATGGTTATAATTCCAATCAACCGACCCATTTTATCTTAATATGCACTTTCTTAATCGAATAAGAAATTGTTTAATTGCATAACAGGATTTAAGACTCCCAATTTGCAAGAGAATTATTTAGGGTTTCAAAGATTAATCCAACAGTGGCTGTATTAAATGGTACTCCAAATAGAAAATAAACCACAACGAATCTGACTGGGTAAATTTCAGCATAATGTTGGTATGAACTAAATAAATTAAGCAAGCTTTACATTCAACTCATGGATGTTTCGATGGAAAATATGTCATTAAATTGTATTGTTCCTCCTCAGTCCCTCTCGTAACAATTGTTAACATCGTTAGTTTTCTTCTTTTCGTGAACGTGTTCATGTTTGTTTGTATGTATGTGATTTGACGTTTCTCAAAGACTGACACCATCGTAAGTAGATATGTTTCCCCGGGGTAATTGTGACAACTGGCATCAAAATAAAAATCCAGCCCTGACAGACATCCAACCTCTTCCCGACTTTCCCACCCCTCCCAACATTCCCATCCTCTAGATGAAAGAGAACTTCAGCACACTCTTCCTCTCGGCAATTCATTGATGATTCTTCTAATGGTATGTTATCATTGGAATAGTGCTATTTGTTGTTCACCAACATGCCGCATAATAGCACAATATGAAGAGGAAAAAACCCCCAACAAAACCCACAAAAAAACCTATTTAGTATAATCTCTTAACGCCCTGGCTGTTTTCTCGACTGAAGTGGAATCTATGATTGTATTGAATGTCAGGAATATTCTTTATGTTCACAAAATCCTTCCGACGATTTTGTTTTTGTAATATGAAACCGCCGCGCGGTAATTATTTGAACTCCCGATGGAGCTGACATTTTCTGGTAAAAAACAAACAAAACAAAAACACGTTCAGTTTGGAAGCGCACTTTTCATTCAAATGACCCAACAGAGTAATAACTCAGCTGCTAGGTACCATTGATTGTTTTAAAAACAAAATAGGAAAATAATTAGCATTACACGGGTAGATAGGTTGACTGCTCAAGCTTCAGACGAATTGATTTGAAACGCAGTTTGTTGTAGCAATCTTTGAGAGAACACGCCAAGCAATGAGTCAAGGTTTTTAACTTCTGCATCCTTAACAAAATAAAAAACGTTCCGTCTTCCGGTCGCTCTATCAACTTTACACGTTGCCTAGAAACCATCCATGGCCTTCGTCTGCGTTATAATTATTGCGCTGTCTTCAAAATTGTCACATTTTAATTTCTTTGTTATGTTTTTGTTTCTATGAAAATATCAATTCGATTTTCCTCACTGTAACACCCCATACGGGAATTCAAGCCGGCATTTACATCGAGTAAAGTATGGATACGATGAAAAACTATAAACAAATACGGCAATGATTCAAAATAAGTGAGAAGGATGTCTTGTTCACAAAACTGGCAAGTCTATGTAATACAGGGCCGATTTAGAATTGACAGCTGACTGTAGAACAAGTTGAAGTGTTAAATAAAAGTTACATATAAAGGAATATATGTGTAAGATAGCCTTGATTAAATATTGATAAAAAAGCGAAAACAATAGAAAACATAGAACAAAAGGACCGTTGCAGGGATGATCGTGAAGACGACCAGAGAATATACTGATCAAAACGTTGAGTCGTCAACCAATGCTCAAATGTTTGTTTGTTGTTGTTGTTGTTTGTGCTAAGCTCACTTGATTGTTTGTTTGTTGTTGTTGTTGTTGTTTGTGTGTTGTTGTTGTTGTTGTTGTTTGTTGTTGTGATAAACGTGTTTAGAGACTGCCATAACCAAAGTCATAAAACTTAAAGGCTTTGTATAAACACCGAAACAAATGGTATTTTATTCATATAAATCGTCTTGAAGCTTGACGACAATCTTCAGTTATTTATCTCCAGGGTAATCATTAAGGATTTTGTTTTGCTTTGAAAGGCCGAGAAAGGAGAGTACGCATAATTAGGTATGACCAAACTATTCCATCTTGTTTCGTTGTTCAGAGACTCTGTAGCATTTTGGGCATATTTATTTATTTATTTATTGAAATGCAATTTGTTGTAGCTTCCCGTTGCTTTTTCAATCGGTAATATTAAGTAATAATTTTCGACTATCTCTTGGCGTGGTAGATGTATGCCTATTCTATAATGCGAGCACTGGCCTGGTGACCAGTGTGTTTTCTTTATCTGGTTTTCCCAATTCTGTACATCTTAACATTTGTTATTCGTTTTTGATCATGTGTTATTCGTAACGGGCGCTATACAAATTGTTATAGTTAATTGGTTTACATTACTTACGGCTGTTTCTCAAACTTTTTTCAGAAAACCACAAAACACTATTTGAATTCGACAAACACTCTCGTTAGGATCCAATATTTTGAGAATGATTTCGAAGCAATGTGAATATGAAAAAGACCAAAACCTTAACCCCAATTTGAATCTTAGCATTGTTGCTAACGTTTTCTCAGATTACGGATTCCAAATACGGATTATTCTTCCTGCGTGGAAAGCCGCTTCGGATTCTCGGCGATATCTCAAAAAATGCTATTACATTTTGAAATGAAACCAATTGTTTATGTTATGGTATAATTATGTACACTAATATGGGGGTTAAAACAATCGACCGGTTTAAAAAAAAGACAAATGAATTAAGACGGTCAGTTGCTTAGCGAGGCATTCATTGGACTATCGTACCACTACGTGTCTTAACATTTTCGTTTCTTCATTTCTCCATCTGTCATAAACGGGTTATATGAATGTCTCGCCGAAAATGAGATCGATACGTAGCCATCCTCATTCCCTGAATTGGTGTTCTAACAAGTTCCACTGGTTGTTTTTCTCTTAAATCACAGTTTATCATAAAGTTCACGAATTTAGTTTTCTATCGTCTTTGTGGATACTTGAAATCCCTTTACCACTTGTAAAAAGCAAGACATAAACAAGTAATTCAAATCAAATAAGTTAAACATTAAGTTGGTTAACAGCTTTTGTCTATTCGAAAAGATTTGTAAAAGAAGATGGGTTTGATGTTTAAATTAAAAATAAATACCTAGTAGATAGGCCTAAAATTGGTTCTAACACAACTTCAGCAACTCACACAAATAAATGAAGCGTAAGTTTTTTTCAAGATGGTGAGTAATGCCAGTCTTCATCTAAATGAAGAAGAGGCAAAAAAACAAAAACAACATGAAACAACAAGAGCAAATAAATTGTATTTTACGTACCTCGATCTCCACTGGTCCACAGGCAGATGCGGCTTAGCGGCGCGGAGGCACGGTAGGAGAAAGAGTAAAATGAGCGCCAAAAGCTTGATGTGAATGCTGATTAGGCGCTCCATCTAGAATGAGCACCGTGTACAAAGTGGATACCTGACTAAGACTGGTGAGGCTGAGCGACACTTGAAGAAGAGCATACTGGGTAAAAATAAAAAGCCACCACTCTGCTCCCGTATTGCGTGTGCAGTAGTCCTCTGCCCTTCCTTCAATGTAATAGGAATTATTGTTAGACCGGTGGGTGGATGCTATGCGTAGATACTCGCTTATATTGAGCTTGGATGGTTTAATTCGCTTGGGGGTTATTTGATGGGGCGCTTGTCCTCACCCGTTGTCCCCGACGTGTCATGTTAGGAGTTGATACCGTTACGACGATCGTGACAAATTCGTCCTAATGGTATCGCCATTGGCTAGAACAAAAGTGACGTCACTGCCTCTTGTTACCGGAAGGCAGCTGAGCGGGAAGGTTTTGTTATGATATAGAATTATTCAATGCCCGGAGATTACCGACATCCCTGAAAGTGGGCGGGGTATCGGATACAATTAAAACTGCTTTACGCTTGAGAGGCATTTTAAGAGGTTCGTGTTCTGTATGGGTTTTGTTCGTATTGTTAGCTTTATCAGCAACTTTGAATGTTTTTATAACTTCATTTTAGTCAGAGAGTCACACTCCTTGCTTTGCCGTATTAAGCATTCCTTTGTTTATCACGAAGCTTGTTATAGTGGTGAATCCAAAGAACAAACATGTATACGGAAAAGAACACGTTTATACGGAGCGAAATGTATACAGTTAACAAAGAGGTTTGCGGTAACACCATGTGAAAATCACCTTTTGAGGAGTGTCGGTTCTGAAAGAAACTGTTGGATAAGGACTCAATGTTTCGATCAGTATGCTCTGATCATCTTCAGGAGAATGCTGGCCTCGTCGCTGGATGCTGCTCAAATAGAGATATTCGTTTGGCGTTATAACAAACCTTTCGCATGCACAGTTTTAAATCCTATATTTTTTGTTGTATATTGTTATTTTAGTCTATACAGTTACACGCACAGTGACAGTTACTCAAGTACTACACATATTATGTTACATCATCATCATCATCAGATGATATCCCATCGAACGAGTCAAGGTTTCAAACTGTGAGGTTATCACGTTCTTTGACGATTGATTCGTCTTCACTTTGTAACCTGCATGGGCAAGTCAAAGGAAAGATAAAGGCAAAAATCTAAACCCAAACCCGAAAGAACCAAAACTCGAAAGAACCAGAAACATTCGAAAGGCAAACACAATGAAAGCTTGTTATTTCAACACTGATATCTCTTAAATCCACTGTCAAAGGCAATGCACTAATGAGAATTAGTAATTAGGTGTTGGTAGTAAATGACTCTAATCTATTGTTAATGCAATAGCCTGACAATAAAATATTTGAGAAGAAATTAAGCCTTTTTTACGCTTCATGAATGATTTAGCTTTCATCAATATTATCCGAATTATTGACACCTATATGAGTGTGTGGCTTTCGAATGAGACTCTGCAAGGGTCAGGCCATTAACTATTTATGTTTGCATAGTTCGCAACAGCTTGTTCTGTTTTCTCAATTTTTTTGATGAGAAAACAATTCATCCCAGCAGGTGCTTCATAATAAAAGTAGTTCTGTTCAAATATCGTTCTCATTTTATCTATGTCTGATTTGCTGCAATTTTTGTCCATGTTTTAGTTTGACAGAGACTTGCTTTAATTGTTGTCAATTTGTTGTCCGCCATGATCTGCGTTGTTTTCGTTTATATATATTTATAGACATCCACGTAAACTAAAAGATTCGTTTAAAAAATCAAACTAGGAGCTTCGTCAGACTGTGACCATGTCCACTACCGAATTGCCTTTAACCCTTTCTTGGTGGACATAGAGGGCGTTGAATGCGTGGTTTTGACTAATTGTTTGTAAATGTTCTGAAGCTTGTAAGCCACACGTACTTTGGTGAACGACTTTTAAGCGTCTTCATTTTTCTATTTTAAAAATGTATGTTTTTAACTCTTCTAAACATTGCTAAAAATTTAAATAAACTCAGCCTCCTAAAGGCTTTTTAGCCTTTATTTTGGAAATAAACCAAGCCATTATAAATAAATAATTGGATAATAATAATTGATGAACCTACGTATCAATAATGCAACAACCTCTACGGCGACAATTGGCAATAATATATGACAACTGTCGCTCAAATACATCATTGATGAACAATCGAACGAAATTGAAATTGTTTACATGCATTCCGCCATTTGACTTGCGGTAATTCAGTATGTTGTTCATTTTGGTAACAAATGCACCAAATGATATACAGAGTAACTCTTTACAGTTTGTATTCAAACACAAGCATTTTTTCCAAACTGCTGTTCATAAAATGGAAACGAGAACAATTATTGTATCCTCATCCGGATTATAGCTGTGCACATATTGGATCTTTATTATTGTTTAAATATAATGTTTTTTATTTGTTATTTTGTTGTTAGTTGTTGTAGTTATGTTGTTAAAAATGTTTGTGTTTTACTCTTATTTTGTGATACGAACATATGCCACTAAGTTTGAATGGACCAGTTTCAGGGTACACTGTTATTTTGTTTGACAAATAATATATTTCAAATTTAAAAAAAAGTACAGCGGGTTTGTAGGCCCCCGCATCCCGTGATTCATCGTTACCATGCATGACTTTCCTTTTACCTCCAATTATCTCCTTAAAAAATAGTGCAACCACAGGAGTGTGTCTTGAGATTTGAAGATAACCGATCCCCCCACCCCAAAGAATGAGCAGACCGACATATTACTTGAAAAGCATGTAACAACTGTTATTGAGTGATTGTTAGCCACTGTGTACGAAAATAACCCAAATGTTCTAGTTCTGTAGAGAAAGAGAGAGTGTAAGGGGAAAAAAAGAACACAAATGTGATCCGGTCTGGTTAAAACAACACGAGTACAAAAACTGCGACATTTAGTTGTGTTTATTTACATAGTATACGAGCGTGGTACGGTTTCAACTTGAGTGCTTTTCTCTCATATAAACGAGACGCGACCTAAATGGTTCTCTGTAACAAGAAGGTTTGACTTGCTAAGGGTTCGACTCTTTATTCAAGCAACGTACAGCAGCGGATGAAATATTATGCCAGGTTGGGGTTAAGCGCACTTTTCAAGCAGAAGGAAAAACTTGAATAGTCACTTTACAATATTGTTGAACCTAAGGAAATACCTGGTTCTTTTCAGTTCTTATTACATAAAGTGCATTGGACTGCCACTTATTGGTTAACTAAGCGTTTTCATAACTATGTTTGATTTTATTTAAAAAAATACTCCCCACGACTTTTAAGAGAACCCGCTCGAGAAACATAATTTAAATTTTGAGTAGCAAGTGCACGGTCGTTTACCGGCTGATTTAATACAGCTTAGCCTGGCTAGCTGATATAAAAGAGGTTCAAAGAAAAAGGACAAACAAAAACTAGAATAAATCAAGAAAAACAAGGGGAAAAAATAACACTTATAAACAAGTCATAAGTAGAATGGTTATATTTAAATAAATAAACAAACAAACAAACAAACATACAAACACATTTTTAACTTTGGAGATCTTTGATCCGTATTGGATAAGAACATCTTTGTTATAGCTTTTATATCATCTTTGGTTTGGGAACCGAGTTTATTCACATCGTCTCTTCCAGATAGACGCAATCAACGTTAGAAATAAAATAACTGTGTTTGTACCAGGATATACCGTTTTTTTTTAAAACACTCAAAAAACGGTTTTGCATTTTGTCCGAGATTTTGAGCGAGTTCGAAAGAGATGATGGACTCGATTGCAACCAGGAAAAAACAACAACAAACACAAAATACTCCAAAACAATGGCGATTCTTGGGTGTCGTATAAGTCAATTCGATTCCGATCTTGAACATTATTTCAGACAATTTCAGACAATGATAAATCAGTGATGTCACATATTAAAACGCCATTGAAGTTTTCCAGAATAACATACGTCGCACGTTGTCTTGAACATAAATTATCATCTGAAAGACGGTTGGAAAAAGGGTTTGTGTTTGTACTCACAGTGTTTCAGTTTGCTTTACTCTGTTATTGTATCTGCGCCAATGTATTGATTGATCATCACTCACACTAACCACTTCATCTTGTCTCTTGCTGTAAAACAAAACAAGGAATGCAAACGTTTATATCTTATCGTGGGGGCATGGAGAAACGAAAAAACCAAATAAGAGAAGATTTAGTTTGTGTTCCTCAACAGTACATTGACTGAAACGCTATTTCAGAAAACCGTTTTTTTAAAGGTCGTTTTTGGACTATAATTTCTATCTATTTAGAACTGATGAGGCAAGTAATGGGTTTTCAATACCCATTCAGAACAAGCATTAGAAATGTATATTTGGTTTGCGGTAACACCATGTGCGTATCTACTGGCCAGGTAGAGTTGTTCTAAGAGAACTGTCTTGCTTTATTCTACTGCCGCGGAGTAGATAATCGGAGGTTCGAGAGACTTCTCAGTTCTGAAAAGAACTGTCCTGCTTTTTAAAAACTATTAATTACCAGGGCGGATGGTATAGAAAATAGACTGGACTACTACTTTAGCTTATAGGATCGTAATTAACTGTACTGCCGCGGAGTCAGTTCTGAATTGTAGGCAAGTACCTGGCAAGTAGATACACACATGGTGTTACCGCAAACCAAATATACATCGATACCTCACCATGCAATGCCTCAAATCCTATATAAGCATTAGAAAGTTGTTTTATTTGTGATTTATTTCTTCTTTACCCTGGGGAAACCTCTCAGTGAAACACTGTTTTTCAGAAGTGCCCAGCAACTACATACACATTAAAATTAAGGTTAATTAAAGTTGTATTAATACCAAAATATATTTATAAAAACGAATTGAATACGAGCAATATTAAAAATAGGTAAATTTATATAAAGAAAACAGCACACAATCTTTTTCAGAACAGTTTGGGATATATTTCCACTGTTGGGAATCAGTAATGTTAAGACATGCAGATATAAACAATAATGCAATAATGGTAAGGACAAATGGGGAGTAGGAATGAAAACAGAACTACTTGAAAAAGAAATACCAAGGTCACTTCGAAGTACAATATCATAAGCAGTGCATCCTATTGATGAGGAAGACAGGTTGTCAATAACTTAAGAGATGGAAGACGAAACACAAAGAACTAATGAGCAGAAGGATTACTTTTACGCGATTAAGGACATATCGACATAACGCAAAAACAACTCAATCTTAGAAAAGTTCAAGAAAGTGGAATGGAGATGGGCAGGAAACCAAGAAGACATGACAGCAGATGAACCAAGAGACTATTGGAAACAGAAGAATTGGAAGACAGAAAAGAAGATGGAGAGATGAAATCCAGATGGACAGGAGATGGGCAAGAGATGGACAGGACACAAAGAAAACATGACAACAGGTGGATGAAGAGACTATCACTGACAGAAGAATATGACAGAGAGATGGAAAGAAGATGGGGAGATGAAATCCAGAAATTTTATGAAGAGAACTTCATCCGACAATGGACTAATACTGCCGAATGAGAGATGATGAAAAAATCTTGTTGCAGATTGCAAAGGGGCTGTCAAGGATATACAAAAGTACAAAGCTAGTCATCAAACAAGATAATGTACATATTAAACCCTTGTCAACAATCATTGCAACCCAATGAAAACAAAAGCTTGTATACAGCTTCCAATCAATAATATGATTTATTAATTGGTTTGCTTCGTATATTTATTACTTTATATTTTTCATTTCATTTTCATTAATTATTTCCTTGATCTGTCCTTGACTGTCTTTGACTTGAAATAAATGTACTTAATTTATTGTTATTATTCTCCTTTTTTACCAATATATAAATAAATATTGGTTGATTGATTGAATTTTGCGAACTAAGTTGTGCCGATTTAGTTTTTAAAGTGACTTGTCTTATTGGAACGAATTGCTGATTCGGTGCACTAGAATGACTAATAACCGCCAATCCAATGGTACTTTTCATGTCAGAACTTGAGGTGCCCTAAATGCAATTGTCTTAATGTTCAATTTAATCAAGTGCTTAGACCTAATTTGTTTTAACCTAAAATCATATCTCGTGAATCTGGTAATAGCAAAATATTCGGGTGGTAAATTAATCTTAGAAACAGAACACGATAACAGAGAAACCTCCTGAGCATCTCCTGACTGGTTCTTTCATAATCTGCTAATCTTAAGAAATCACTTGTAAGTGTGTTTTTTCTCCCGATGGGTACAACACAATTAGGTCTGAGGTTGAATTCCACAGTTCCCGTGGCAAAGCAGTGAGTGTTTCTGGCGACTTATAACCCAAGAGTTTGTCATATTTGTTACTTCTCGTGTCTGCCTTACACCATGGAGGAAGGAAATGCGTACACCATTTATCATCTTTATCATTACTCCAATCCATGTATTAGGTCACGATTTCAGTTCAAAGTTTGACAATTTCACACGTCCTAAAATGTCACATCTTCCAAACAACCCAAGTTGCTATCTTCTTAAAATCTGAACAATCACCCTCTTTTCAGGAGTTCAATCATAACTATAAAGGAGTAATCAAGTGGATACCAAACCATTTTTCGTTTTAAGGTTGGATGATTTTGTGTTTTGTTTTTAATTTGGTTCACGACAAGTGAATAATTATAAATCCCATTTTAAATGAAAGACAATGTGAATGTCAAGGTCGAAGTTCTACACAATTTCTCTCTTGATTTTCTTTCCGAACGTTTTTTTTTGCTTACAAAATGTAATTGAAACGGAATGTCATGACACGGAATCATTATAATGACGGGCCAATATTTGATAAGAGTCGTGCTATTAAAGCAAAACGAAACTCTTGAGATGTATAGTGGCTATTCAAGGGTGCCCCTGGTAATGTCATGACCACACGAACACAATTGTTGCCAAGAAGAGACAAAACTTCCATAAAAGAATAATCACGTGCGTAGATCCCACATCTTCTATAATTTGTGCTTCGAGTTTCGCGCCCAAAGCGCACCGAGTTACTTGAATTATAACGAATGGTTTTGGGTTGAACTCATGCAAGCTGTCAATGACATTTTAATAGTGTAACGGTTCTGCCGAAAACCCATTATAATTATCGCAAGGGGGTAAACTGATTCAGAAACATACTTACATATCTGAAATGACATATTCAAGTTAAATATAATCATCTTTAAACTCGGATAAACGGTAAGGGCTTGATCAACAAAATGATAACGATCTAGTCAAAAGAAGTATGGCGAAGAGGTTGATCACATCTAAACAAGTTACCCCGGTAGTCACAGTAACTTGTCATTCCTATACGCCCTCTTATTCACAAACAAATTGAAATAGTTTTGTTTGCGAAGGCTTCCATGTTCGTGGGGGTTTGTATTCTAAATAAAGCCGGCTCTGCTGGAGGTGGTGATTCATTAAAACATATTGAAAAACATTCAAAAAATTGTTTACTCCGCTAAATTGACTTTACCCCCCCCCCAATTACATCTAGCAGATTCATTTTTAATAAGCTGAGCGAAACATGTCGCGTATAAGATATTTTGAAGGCTTTCAATCATCATTATTGATTCACTATTTTATTTCAGGTAACTGAAACCTTTCTCTTTGGTTACTGAGTCTGCGGTACCTTTGCTCTACTCTAGCACGTACTGAAGCCCAGAGGGACAGTAACAGGAAAATACCAGATTTTATAAACTCTGTTCGAAGACACGTGGGATTTTACAGTTCGGAATTGCCTTTGATGAATTCGGTCAATTAGGCAATGCATAGCACAGAGGTCTAAGTTTTCAGGCGAAAGAGTCTTTTCAAAATGAGATTCGCAAGGTCTAAGCGTGTATTGGATCAGAACCATGCGCTGGGTTCTTGTGAAAGAATCACACTATATAGTCTATCTGTAGTGAAGGTCCATTTTATCTATTTTTAGGATGCAGGAACTTTCGTCAATGCAATTGTAAATCAATCAGTTGAATTAAATTCCGAACGGTATAAGGCAACATAATTAATTTAAACAAGTCCAACCTGTTTTGCATTGTGGTAATTTTTCCTTTTTCTCTGTTTGTCAATAGCTCGGAACGCGCTGTATACGGGGCAAGGCTAGTGTTTCTGATATAAGATTAGACTCTATTTTCCATCGATTAAAACTCCCAAATCATACCATAGCGTATGGTGTTCATTGTTAACTATACCAGCATCTGACACACTTATCTTCGATTCTGTTACCTAAAACACACAAATGTCTATCAAGTCAACAGCTCCAACATAGATATTAGGTCCCGACCAAATATTGTAGCCAGTCCGTATGGCTTATTCTCAGACGCTCATATCCGGGCTATTCTTGTACGTCTTTGCTTCTACGATGTCTTGTGACACAAACAAATTTACCCACGTTGCAAGCAATGGTTCATTGTCACTATGCAATTATTAATAAACAATAGATTTGTGTCAAAGGTTCTACGAAAACAATTCTTGAAACCAATTTACCGAAAGTGTCTAATTTGACCCCTGTTCTGACGACACAGAAACGAACCCGACAGAAATCATTGTACTTTCAAAGGGTGTGAGTGACTTGTCCGCCATTTTGATCTGCTGTAGGCTCATTTTGATACTTTAATCCATTGCAGACTTCCTCTTTATCCGACAAAGGCCATGTTTAATGGCCTCCATACATGGCCTCTATGCATGGACTATCCTTTGCAACCGAACCATACGGCGACCTTCCAAATATATAATTCGCTGCGTCACATAGCCCCAATGATAAAGTCCGTCTCTTTAAGGAAAGGCCTGCGGCTGAAAACCGTCCAAGTCAGGCGGCCTTAAAAGTCTTGAAAGTCTCCCAACGTCTTGAGCCCGAGTCGTGTAAGATGCTTGATATCCATCCATCCTTGAGAATCATTACATTGGCTGTTTAATTCATTTGATTACGCCCACAACTTCCGCGCTGGTGACGAAATATCACAGGAGTTAAGCGTGGGATATTCAATTTATATAGATTGCCACGTGGAGTAATCTTAACGCACACATCCATATTTGTAACACCACAGTGGTTACTTGTTTTGGACTATGCATTTTTACTTGAGATTGGCATCCTTGGGCACTTTACCGTTACCCGTAACTCCACTGGAAACACTTTAAATGTGGCGTTAGTTTAACAACCAAAAAGTTGACGCGCAACATTGCTTTGTAAAGACGCGCTATACGGAGATGTAATCCAATGTAGAGAAAATTGCATAAACACTGTCACACCTTGCGGAATAAACCCCTACAACACACAACCTGTGAAATATTGACTCTAACTTTGAGGTTTGCTTAAACCATGGAGGAAGAAAATGCTTAAACAGTGGGTGTGAGGTATCACTTTAAGTCTGTATAACTGGTCAGCACTAGCAAGTGACACCCAGGTCTTGCTAGACTTAAGTCACACCCCATTATAATTCCTTCCTTCAACTGCACGTGAGAAACCTATGTACATCCGTCCTTGTAGGTTAAACTGTAGTGAGCGACGCTATATTCAGACAATAAGGCGAGGCAGCTTGCCTCGTTTTCGATAGAACCTCAACCTGTTGTCACGGCCCCGTTTCACGGCTTCAATTCGGCTTAACATGTTATTCTGCGCTTAAACAGGCACAGTAAGCACATTACATTTGCGGTAAGCATGCAGAGACATGACATTGGACCCCGATTTGAAATGAATATAAACTCACTGCATTAATAATAGCCAATCATTGCTGAGAAAACCAAGTACGATAACACATTTTGCAGACGTTGGTTTGATACTGACTCTCAACTATTATCTCTACAACTGAAGACGTAGTAGCAGCTCTTTGTTGCTTGTTGCAAGTTTGCCGTGACGAATTACAAAAGAGGAATAGTCTAATGTTATAGGCTTATCTGCTCAGTTCTTCAACATCTCCTGGCTGTTAAAACACAAACATTAAAGCAATCGCACAACATCGGTAAACAGTATTGTCCAAAGGCCCACACTTCGTGTATCACATCTTATACCTGTGAATATTTAGGCTCAATCGGTCATCGGAGTCGGGTGAAAATAACGGGAAAACCAACCCTTGTTTCCGCACATTTCGCCGTGTCATGACATGTGTTTAAAATAAATCCGTTATTCTCGATATCGAGAATTAATAATTGTTTTAATGTTTTTTCTCAAAAGTAAAGCATTTCATGGAATTCAAGGGAAGTCTTTCACCATTAACTTCTGTAAATCCTGTAAGTTATTCGTAAATCTGTGAACTTTTTATTTTTTTCTATTCTGAAATTGTCCAATGGCTTTAAAGGATTTGGGTACTTTTTGTAACACAAAGTACACAGATTTACATTAAACTTACACCGTTTGGATGATGTAGAACGCCTTAAAATATTAGTTGCTGAAGTGCTGTAGTTTTTAGTTATTTCCCTGACATTGTTTTACTCATTTCTAAAAAACTACAGCACCTCAGCAAGTAATATTTTCAGGGAAGCTTTCTATCCATCTTTATCCACCTACAAAAAGGACCCTTTAATAATGCACGGGATAACTGTTTACATCATGACATTGTTTTTGTTATATTATATGACCTCAAACAGCTTCTGTAAAACCTACCCCGCGGGTCTTCATGAATGTAACGAGGAGAAATTTGTTTTACCCAACTCTGATTAGTTTGCACCGACTAATCAATCACCAATCACGAAAATGAAACCATGATTTGAAATTAAAATGGGGTTATTATATTCTCTCAGTCCTCACTGGACGTCCAGCATTAGGGGTAACCCAGTAGATGATTGTACCTCTTCTGACTCCTTCACAATGTCCCGCATAAACATCAAGATTTCCACAAAGAGACGGACATAATGAGATTCCTGATTTAAAGTCACCTGGAAGTGGTGTTTTGTCAAAAGAAAGCTTTTGTCACTAAAATATGTGTTTGATGATTGGAATGAATAAACAATTAACTAAGGTTTAGCAAAATTAGTTTCCATGCTATGTTATCATTTGTAGGTTTAACTCATGCTGAGCTTGCCGTTCATTCGTGATGCGTAAGGACGAAGTGTCAGTGTCCCTATGCCTTCACTAACCTTCCCATCTCATCCGTCACACCGTAGTGGCTACGTTACCAAGTCAACACACTAATAACAAAAGAAATACATAATTACAATTGTTGTTTCCCGATACTGTAGTTTAATTCCAGTAGAGCTCGAAGGGCGAATGGGCGGGTATAGTGTCATACGATGAGAGACAACTTAGTGTAGGTTTCAAATTTACTGTGGTATCATAAACATAAAGTGTGACCTTGTGCGTTCCGGTAGTCGCATGCCAGGCAAGATAGTGTTTAAAAAAAAATATATTTTGATGAATAAATTAGACAAAAGTTGATGGTGCGACCATCTTGATTTTCTTCCCTTTCTAATAAATGTAACCTTAAGTCTGTGTTTTTTAATTTACCCTTGACTACCAATACTTTTATGGGACACAGGGAACACGACCAAAATGGTGGCAGAAAAATAAAATGTATATTGGTTCATCAGGGGGTTTTGTCGTGGATTGTATACGCATTGATGTAGTGTGTTCGTAGAAACGAAAAGATCACAAGAGATGTGTTCAACATTGCAAAGATATCGAAATTGTCAACCATTATCCACGCATTTCCTTTAACGCATTATTGCATACGTCCCTCCAATGCAATTGATTTGACTAGCGACATGGCAGTATAAAGTGCACTATGCCATTATTTCAAAACAAAATGAGCAATTGTGGATCATCACACTAAGAAGACGAACTAGCGCAGCCACAGCAACAGGTTGAAGCAATGTCTAATAACAACGTGTTAGGGGCAATTAGGCTTGGTATTGACGTGTAAGCACCCATGTAACCATGTAGATTATACATAAAGTGGGGTGGGGGTGAAATTCAGAAGCATCATCAACAATTCAACAAGGGTTTAGAACAATGACTTGGATTCAAATTGTAAATAAAATTGTATAATGGTTGCCCGGCAGGGTCGTATGACTGCTCCATAATTGCTGAAAATGCATGCTTGGAAACCTTGGGAAGTGGCCGTATTGAGTACTGAGGCACCGTAATAGGTTAATCGATAGCTGGGGCGGAAAAGCCAGCCATTTTGTGCACTTTGAGCCAAGTCGACTACACCTGAAAGCTGGCGAGCCAGTGGCGTAACACGCCAAGTAGCATCGTGTTAATAGGTTGTTTAATGGTTCACCGGAAGCACCCATAGTGACGTAGTGATCTCTCTTCAAGCCATACTGGGGTTAATACAAGGTGATCAGTCAGTTGGGTTGGTCTGTCTGTTTGTGTTTCTTATCAGACACTATTTCGTTTCGTCAATTGAGATTGATCTAACTCGGTCTTTTACGTCAGAATTTATAATTCATTTGGAGTTCTGGACCCCCCCAATGATCAGTTAAGAGGTGAGACGTGTGAATTGCCCTACATGTAGCACATGTGATGGTGACATATTGGTTTTGGGGCTACGTTTAGGTACAATGTTTGTGGGCTGCCTTGATGCACATGGTTTGGGCTACATTTAGTTTAAAGCTGTTGTTTGTTAAGGGCTATTCGATACGATGTACAGTGTTTTGGCATTAAAACATTTAGATTTTATCTTCATACAATGTTGTGTATTCCTATAGCGATTATTCCTCTTGTGTGGATATATCATCACCCCGGATTTGCAGCAATATCTCAAAAACACGACCACCTTTTGAAATAAAATTTTAAAAGGTTAACAGTTTTGTTTATACCTATATTTATATAGGAATACACAATTGAACGGGTGGAAACACTTAATGTACACATTGCCTTTAGGTACATGTTATACACCTAAGAAGAAATTGTGGCCAGTCCGCCGTGGAAACCAGCCAAATAAGTAAAAGAAATAAAATGGAAAAGATTTCCTGAAAGGTTTAATTTCATTGTATTTCAATGCCTGAATGGAAGCATTATACAATGAGTTATGTTTCAAAGTACATTCAGAATCAATACCTAACGTTTTCCAAGGAAATGCCCAGGGAATACTCCCGAGTGTCAAACCAATTAGATGGGGTAGCCATAACGTGGTAAGCCCGGCAGTCGTAAGGCTGTGTATTATGGTTTTACGATAATTCATCCCTCCTCAGGCTAAAGCTAGTCACAAGTTTTTCCGGACAAAATGTTTCAGGCTCTCCGTATTTTTTTTGGAGCTTTTTCGATGAAATCTAATCCAAATATCGCATTGGATTTTTAATTCCAATGTATTGTCTTAAACTATTTGCGGAGATGAGCGACATGAAACAGTCGAGACTACCCGATCAATCTAACTTGTGTCTGTGACAATCTGAAATGACATAACACGCTTTCTGATTAGATAGATTTAGCAGTGACGCAGAGATGTGACCAATCGCACTCGCTGATATAATTCGTGTGAAGTTCAACGACCGATTGAGTTAATTATTCAGGCAATGCTAGATCCAAAGCTTTGTTTGGACTGGTTTTATACCGTAATAGGGATAGAGAGAAAGAGACAACCCCGCCGAATGTTAAACGATAGGAATACATATACATACACATCGGTGGAGATTGGAAGAATGTTTTAATCTGGAATTTCACAGATGGTGTTAATTGTGGTGATGTCTGCCCCCCTCTCCTACAATAAAAAAAAACCCATGGTGTTTGATCAAATCATTGCATTCTCATTACTTCTTTTATTTGCAGTACGGTATGAAACAATAAATCTAATAATTTCCGTTTCTAAGGTTGTTGCCTATACTATCTTTGAAAAACGATTACTTCAGTAATTTTCCACTGTTTTTATTTTAAAGTACAGTATTCTTTTACACACCAGTCTGAAGTAAAAAAAAAAAAAACAGAAGAAGAAACGTTTAATTTTGTTTTATATTTAGAAGGAAACATATTGAGAAAGTCAAACCCGCTGAAGACCAACTCTGTAGGCCCTACAAGTCAATCTCCTTTTGTACTCTTACTTCGTCCATGGAGGTCCGTGCTTCCTCCATGGTACGCCCTACCAGTCAATCTCCCTTCAATATTATAAGGGACTTACAAGCAAGAGGCTGTTGACAAGACAATGCTTTTAATAATCTCGTGTGTATCAAAGCATGGAGGTACAATTACATGGTCACAGCAGATGAACACAAAGACAAGAACTGATGATGGGAGAGTTTGTTGTGTGTAGTCCAGGTGGGAACCACACTTCAATGGTAGCTGGGTGGTGACATGAAAAAGATGTACTTGCTGTCTTTACGTGCTTTGTTGTTTTTCTTTTGTGGAAGATGGCGACCACGGTTTGATCGAATTGAATGTACGCTATGTGCTTTGCAACAATGGTCGACAATTCATTATTTGTTAGCACCCCAACTTGTCACAATGACCTATGCACTTCCAAGAATAGGAATATCTAATAGATGCTAAATTTGCACCGGGGATAAATCTTAATAGACGCAAGCTAGCCGTGTCTCCAGTCTATATGTCGTATGTTGCAGACACCCGGTAGCACGTTAAGGTCGAGCTGTCTAATGTACTGGACTCGCGTTCTGTTGGTTATCAGGACGTGGGTTCCGGTCCTGGCCATGACACTGTAGCCTCTGACCCTAAGCCATACGATCCGATATTTGCCTTGTCCTTTGCATGAAACATCGAAGCCATGTATAGACCTACGGAACCAAAACACAATAATTTAACTAGGTTGTTTTATATTACACCATTACCTCGTTCAGGAGTCCTGTTTATTTATTTGTTTATAATCTGTTTTTATTTACAAATTTTATATTGTAACATTAATTTGTAAACTGAAAAGTTTCAAACAACAAAGCCATATAAGTGACTAGTATTTCGTATAGGCCTAATTATGCATTTAAAAGATCAAATCTGTATTTCTATCATGGTCTGGCATCAACTTGCACTACAATGTTCCTTTCAAGGTATGACAGACATTAAAGACAATGGACATGGAGACATGTATGGACATGTATATAGTCTATATCTAATTTACACCACGCACATTTTGCAATTCTACTTTACATGAAACCATGGGGGTAGAATTAGACTATCGGATAAAGCGCTATCTCTGAAATGGTCTTAGCGACCATGGCGACCCTTAACCATCCCCGAAACTGTCCCCTTATGGGTGTGTTAGTTTAGCTTCCCTGAGTCTACCCCGCGGTGCTCATTCGGGTAAGCCCTTGACAAGAGCTAAACGAACGACCACTCACCACTCTCGTATAGTAGTGGCGTCATGCACCTGGGTCCAGCCCCCAAGTGACCCACTCCACAAGCAGGGCACTGAGGGCTGACCCGGGTGAGCCCCTTGAATGACGTCAAAGCTATTCGAACGCACCGGGGGCAGTCCAGGGTCGACCAAGGGAAGCTAAACGAACGCACCCAATATCTTCGTTGTGTTCTGGGAATCTTATGAGATCTTTAGAGGCGTATTGATGAAAAGAGTGTGAAAAACTATTGGAACAATTGGGGGGGGGGGGGCTTACCCTTTTAGACATAAAGGAACGGATGACACTTGGCACGCCCACTTAGTCCTAATCTACACATATTGTTTTTATGACTTAAGATTTCACGAAGATTACGTCATAATGCTTTTGCTGATTACATTATTGTAGTTATCTGATCAGAAAAGTTCAGAACAACACGTTGCAAAAGCTACAACCTGTATGTATAGTGGAAGGAGATTAAAGAATTCAAGCTTGAGTTCCACAACACCAGTAGTCATTTTAGCACCGGCCAAGTAGCAGCAAAGTTGTTTCTGTGATCGCTCTTCATTTTTACGTACTCTCCCAGTACTTGTTTGATTGAGCAGCAGGGGCATCAGCGATCGGGAACGATGCCGCTTCTGCGTTGTTTCATCCTAGTCAGCCTATTGGCAATGGAAGGTGTGTTCTCGGACCCTGGTAAGTAGTCAAGGTTGTTGCTTCTAAATTCACCAAGACATTGAAGTTTCCCCTACGTCAAGCCAGTCAAGTAGAAACAAACGGTCGCAATAAATACCGACACTAACGACCCCTCACGACAACAATTTTTAAATGCACTTTAACAGAACATTTGAACATAAGTCAACCGTTAAATACATGCACAAGAGTCATATGCATCATGTAATAAGGTCTAAGATTAGAATATCAGACGTATTCTGGGAGGTAATTTCCCTTTCACTAACAAACAAAACTAAAATAACTAATGGAAATCCCTCATTTTGATTTGTTAAAGATAAATGCAAAGTAGAAATCACGTGGTAAAGATACGAAGTGTCTGACGTATAATGCAAACAAGGGAATACAAGTCGAAATGTTGATTAATATCGTAAATCTTTCATAAAACATTGAACTCGACGAGTGTCTGAGTTGATGGGTAATTGAATGCAATGTCCCATTTGCGCAGAACTTGTGATATTTTGAGTTTGGGCATGAGATGATGAAATTCAGGTAAAATTAAATCAGTTGATTATTTGTAGCTGATATCATTCAGTCACTCGCTATGAAAAACTGATTGAAAATTGCAAATTGTGATTGACATGATAAGGAACAGCTCATTCAATCTAAGAATTCGGGTATTACTGCATTTTCAGACGTGTTGATTCGTTTATTAACAGCTCCGTGTTAATGTCATGCTTGTAATAAAAAAGATATAAGAAAAAACAGTTTTTCCTTGTACTAGAAGTACTTCCAAAACTTCTGGTGTAAATCAACACTTTTTTCGTTATAAACTCAAACAAAAACGCTGTTTGACATTTAGAGCTCGGTCATTTTAATATTATACATTATTAGTGTTATTTATTTATTTCATTATTTCTAGTTATTTATTTATTTTATTCAATTGCTCTCCCCAATATGATTTGTATAACAATGTCGAGGGAGAACTTCCCATGAGTTGTTTGTCGGGACAGCTTTTCAATAATCGTTTTGCCTCTTCAGTGGAGGTACCCTGTACCATGACACGACCACGACTTGAAATCGTGTTCACCCCAAACATTAATGCCAGATAATCTGCTTAGAGGCACTGGACACGTTTGGTAATAATTGCCAAAGACAAGTATTCTCACTTGGTGTATCCATGGAGGTAGAAGTCTACCTCCATGGTGTATCCCAACATATGCATAACATAACAAATCTGTGAAAAATTTGACTCAATTTGGTAATCGAAGTTGCAGAAGAATAATGGATGAAAAAACAAAACCTTGTTGCACAAATTAATTGGTGCAGATGCCTCATCAAAGGTTTCAGGTCTGAAATAATAGTTGAGTGAGAAATGACCTCTTCCTAAAGAATACGTTACCTCAGAGGGAGCCGTTTTTCACAATATTTTATACTATCAACAGCTCTCCATTGCTCGTTACCAAGTAAGGCTTTATGCTAACAACTATTTTGAGTAATTACCAATAGTGTCCATACATAAGGTACTTTAAGTTATTATAGTCTTGACCCTTGATTGAGTGGCAGTGACCCATTAACATATTATCCTTTCCCGGAATCAAGGCAATACAAACACATAAGCTGATAAGCAGAAGTTGTTTTGAACTACTTCACGCTAATCCAAATCAAGATAAGTTGAAGTTGGTATAAAGGTAGTGCATTCTGCCCTATCAACCAGGCTCATAATAGTGAATGATACCCATACCTAGTACATCCCTGTGTGGCAAGCAGTGTGATTTGGGTCGATAGCCCAAACCAGCTATTGTAACCCTCATCTTATCTAGCAGTAGTCGGCCGGCAAAATAATGTCAGGCACTATTTAATAAAATAAAAAAAATTAATCATTATTATTGTTTTTGTAAAAGATTTGACAATGCTGTTAACTAATTTGAAGGTTTCGTGAACATGGCTCAATTCATTGTAATTTAAATCAGCAATTTGAATAATTAATTGCTTCTTTTAAGAAGAGACTCCGATAGATACTTATGCGGAAACCAACGTTTAAATCGGGCCTTCAAGTAGGTCTACTTGTTTATATACTACAGTTGGCAGTAGAGTATTTCAGACGAAAATAGTTCTCAAGTAATTTACCACAAGATACATAATTCTCTTATGAGGATTTTCACTTATATGAACTTTATGAAGACTAAGCTCCAGAATTGTTGTTTTATAATTAACAAACAACTAACCAAGGGAAAACTAACTGGGTAAATATTCAAGATTTGGGGTTGCAAAAAAAAAACCGGTCTCCCTATGAATATAGGGCTTAAGCTCAGTTTTAGAACATTAACCGCGAGGTCGTTCTAATGCGTTGGTTCAAATCCCGCTCAATTCTTTGTCCCCACCCAAATCGTAATAACTAATAAACCTATGCATTGTCATTGAAGTTGTTGAGAGCAGATGAGACATTACTTCCCATGTTGGTGAAAATATAAAAATTAAGAACAGAAACTCAATGACAATCAAGAACTATTTGATTAAAACAAAACAATGAAATGGATTTACAGCAGCCAATATGGGGGAATTTTCAAAAGCCGAAATGAGATTTGTGTGAAATGTCAACTGACAAATACAAACCGAAAACAAAAGCAACAAATAAACAATCTGACTACACAGGTCTCAACCCCCATGCAGTGATGCCAGTGAATTATTTCCAGACTCTAACAAATGGAATTCTGATAAGAATTGAATTGTTTTGAAAGAGTTAATTCAATTAAAATAGTCCATGGAAATCGAATGTCATGAACGTGTGCTACACGAAATTATGTCCGAGTACTTGCTCACATGTTGGGGGGGGGGGGGGGGAGTGGTAGCCATTCTGTCTTGTGATTAGTTTGAAAACAATTTAAAATCACTGCTTCTACAGGTATCAATATGTCAAACACGGTCTGTCATTTCACTGATTCTGTTGTTATTAACGTGTTTTCCCGCTCATCGCTGACAGCCCGTGCTTGTCAGTATAATCACCATTATACATATATTTCCCCCCGAGAGTCCAATTCCGTCGGGATTTGGTTTGATGTGTGAAATAAAACAAATCTCTGAATGTTTTTCTCTCCCTGATTTGAGTTCAATTAAGCGTTAAACACAAACCGTTGCTACTGTCAGAGTGATCTTAAGTAGCATTACCGTTTCAATCAAACTTTGTGGCGTAGCACAGCTTTATACGGATTGTTATGTGCATTTATAATCAATTATATCCGTTAATTATATAGGTATAGCTACATCAAGATAGATAGATAGATAGACAGATAGATACATAGATATATAGATAAATATATAGATAGATAATATAGATAGATATATAGATTCTCTTTATCTTATAATACCATAGCGGTATTTATTGGAGCGCTTAAAGTTTGTTTTGTTTGATGGTATGTTGTTGCCGATATCGATGTTGAATAAAGTGAGTAGTTTAAAGGAACACGTTGCCTTGGATCGGCCTTTGAAAAGCGTTTGTAACCATTTGTTATAAAATGCATGTGGTTGGAAAGATGTTTTGAAAGTAGAATTCAATGATCCACACAAATTTGCCTCGAAATTGCGTGGTTTTCCTTTTACTTTGCTAACTAACACGGTCGGCCATTTATATCAAAAATTTGACTCCCATAAATGGTAGTCGACGAGGTAAAAGGAAAACCACGCAATTTCGAGTGATACTAGTGTGGATCATTATATTCTACTTTTAAAATATCTTTCTAATCATATGCATTTTATTACAAACGGTTACACACGCATTTCAAAGACCAACTCGACCGATCCAAGGCAACGTGTTCCTTTAAATCCACCCAAACCCCTCAAAAGAAAACAAAAGAAAATGAAAAAAAAAAACGGAAAAAACCTCTAGAGTTTCCCAAAAGGCAATCAGTTTGGTTGTGTTGAGTCATAAACGAACTCTTTTTAAAATATCCAAGCAGAAGTGAACCTCCAGTTCTGTAAAAAGGTGAAACAATTTAATCAGAGTTTATCGCGTTCTTGCAAAGAACATCATTCTCCAATGTGGTTTTGTTTGTTGGGTTTATGAGGCCAACAAAAGAAGTCAAGTAATGTCAGTGTCTTCAAAAAACAAAAATAAAATCCCCAGAAAGAAACAAGAGGAAGAAGAAAGAAGAAGAAAAGAAACCAAAATGAAATTCAGGAAAGCTCATTGTAGTGTATCCAATGGTTGACTTGTTAGCATATAATATAGGGTTAGGGTTAGGGTTAGGCAAACAATCAAACCAATTTTAGATATAATCTAAAATTCTTCTTACTGTCCTGCAGGGGAAAAAGACTATAAGTTCACGGTCAGACCATGTATTATACTTGATTCAGTGCACCTGTCAGCAGACACCTACACTTTTACAATTGTATTTTAAATAAAAGTAATACTTTTCAAATATTGATGTATTTAATCAAGTTTTTATAATCGCTGTTCGGCCATGTTGTCGCTAACATTATGAACTCGTTGTGTTATGTCTATAATGTTCGTCTGTCCCTTTGTCTGAATGTTTGTCTGTTTGTTTTGTTTCGTTCTGGCTGTTTTTAGTACAAGCTTCTGCTTATCAAAACGGCACAATACTCTAGTTACTAAATTTATGTCTTCCGTTATAAAGTCACCTGGAAGAGGTATTTTTTTCAAAATAAAGCTTTTGTCACTAATATAAGTGTTTTGATGAGTGGAATGTGAATAAACAGTTAACTACGGTTTTAAAAAATCAGTTCTTATGTTATTTACAAATTTGAGAGTAGACCCCGACCCGAGAGGGCGCTGTTTGTGACGTCAATCGAGGCAGACTTTGCCTGTAATGCGTAGAGTAAACACAATTGCAAAGTACATGTACGGACCAAGTCGTGAGTTTGTACGTTTAAAAAAAAATGCCGACCAGGTGTATTGCTGCTGAATGCAGAAAAACACTTTTAGAAATGTACCAACTCACGACTTGGACGTACACATACTTTGCACGTGTGTTTACTATACGCATTGCAGGCAAAGTCTGCCTCGATTGACGTCACAAAAGGGGTAGGCGGAGTCAGCCCCCAAACAACTTTATATATTTTTTAAACATATAAATCGTGACAAACAATTACTAAAAAAAATGTTTTATTGTTCTTAAACATATACTCTTATGTTTGAAATAAAGAAAAAAAAATATATATTTCCAGGTGACATGAGATTGTTGATATTTTTGAAGGAAGTATTGAAATAAATGTGTATTTGAATTGAATTATTGTGTATTTGATTTAAGTTTTGCATTTTTTTTCAGGTCATTCATTCGACGGGTGCCCTAGCTTTGACGACCAGGTGAATACCCCAAAGGAAAATGACGTCATCATAGAGCCTCGTTTCGAGATGGCAACGAGTGACACCAAGAAAGGATACATAGCAAACGGGACATATGATCGTGAGTTTGTTTTGATATAGAATAAAAGAAAATCAGCAGTACGAGACTTGCTTACAAAGAAAACGATTTATGCATAAGCTAGGTAAACAAAAGTGTTTTTTTTTTCATTTAAGTTAATCTATACTCTAAAGAAATATACTCCGGGTCATGATTGACCAGAATCTGGGTACCTAAGGTCCTGACAAATTACAAAAGGTACATTTCCTTTAAAACAGAGTACGTGATGGTTTTCCACTAATGGCATTGCACTCGAGCTGCTAAGCAAAGTTCGCTTTTACAACTGTATTGAGAGTGGAAAATAATAAATACACACTGCACAAAGGCTCGGTTTCACAGAAGACATTACAATATTTCTGTAGTTTTTGAGAAATGAGTAAAAGTAATAATTTTTGTCTCAGTTTTAGCATGTAAAAACGTATTAACCAGTTATGCTATGGTTTTGGTATAATATCATAACTGGTTAACGGGATTTTACAAGCTAAAATAATTTTGGTCTCATGAGACCAAAACTATTTTGTGACTTGTTTTACTCATTTCTCAAAAACTACAGCACCTCAGTAAGTAAAATTTTAAGGGAAGCTTTCTACTATCATAATTTTCAAACTGTGTAAGTTTAATGTAAATCTGTGGACATTGTGTTTTTTGTTAGGAAAAAGTACATATACCCTTTAAATCAAGGGATATATTTTCAATATTTTGGGGGTTTAATACAGGACAAACACGCCCGGGACTAAAAGTAATTACAATGTACAAAGGATGCTCCGTACCTTTAATTGTTACAACAGAGGGATTTATATTAAGCAACTGAAATATTTGTCAGTATCCTAAGTGTGTATTATCACTCGTATTTGATCAGCTTGGACTTAAATAATTCAGTCAGTGTTGTGGTGATCGAAGTAATCCCAACCTCCCTTATCATGAACCAGATTCATGACTTCACGCTAGATCTTTATTTATATATACTTTAATGGTTATCTTAGTCAAGACGTTTTCACACAGTCACTTTGTTGAATTGACACTGGCGCATGGCGTGAGATTGTGGAACGAGACTAATCATCCATTGACACTTCCCAGTTGAGGTCATTGTGGTTCAGTTTCTAACTTAATGAACACCGAAGCGCGAGAGCGCCCTCTTGTGTCGTGATGCTGTCCCTCGAATGGAGCGTCCTCCGTATAGAGGGAGGCAGATTGCAGCAAAGTCCTTACATGGATTTTGTACTTTTTTTTTTATACAATTTTCTTTCTATTGAGGTATGATCCATGAAATATTCAACCTACATATATCTTAATTATGGGTTGAACAAAGAAAAAGCATAGCTTGAAACGTGTGTCCTTGGTGGTACCGTACTAACATAATACACGTGGAACGTTTAGTATTATAACACCCCTAAAATGTTCTGCCTTTTCATTGGTTTAGAGCGCGTCATATGTCATGTCTTAGTTTTACTAGACGGCGGCCGTGTGATAGTGCATCGTATGCCGTGTGATGGTCCGACGACTATCAAACGGCGTGCAGTACCCAGACGTCTTTTTACCCACCTCGAACCCAATCAGTTGTGCATCTGTGTATCTGAAACGCGCGTACGAACGTTACGTGTACGAAGATGATAAGATAAGATAATACAAGATAAGATAAGATAAGATAAGAAAAATTGCGTGGTTTTCCTTTTACTGCGCGAACTAACACGGCCGGCCATTTATGGGAGTCAAAAATCCATAAATGGCCGACCATGTTAGTCGACGAGGTAAAAGGAAAACCGATCCAAGGCAACGTGTTCCTTTAACCATAGCACTCGAAGCAGTCAATATATATTTTTATACCATTTATCGTAGTGACGCTTTCGCGTACGGCAGTGACTTTTTAAAACCAAGTTCGATGCTACGCGTCAGTAATAAACAGTCCCTTTTCCCTTTTCAGGATTCGTACAATCATAAAGAGATTTCTACGTTTAAAAATATGTATTGGTTACTATTATTACTATAAATTGTTGAAGTTTTCATTGATTGTCTTTTCTCTATTCTGCATTTTGTTCATAGTGCGAATCAAAGCAAACAATCCGTTTCACTCTTTTACGAAATTCATCTTGGCCTTCGAGAACTTGGACAAAACATGTGAAAATGTTAATCTGGTGCCCGCACTTGACGGTAATGTCAGGAATATAAACGACTGCGAAGGAGTCGTGGTGTCAGACCACCCGGTGAAGACGACTAAACTTGTGCTCGAATGGAGGGCGCCATCTTGCGGATGTGTGGTATTCAAGTGAGTATTATGGACGTACACTAACTCTACCAAAAACAAAACAATTTGTTAAACCGTTTGTCAACAAAAGAATGGTCTATAGTATCCAGACATGATTTGGTCCTGGGAAACAAGTAACATTAGTACGACTGACTATTCATTGAGTACAAGCTGACCCACTATGATGTAGGCTTTAGTGTGACCTTTCATGCTTTCATAATAGGGTGACAGACTAAAGCAGGACGAATGCCTAATTATCCTATAATGTTTTAATTATTCACAGAGCTATAGTTTATGAAGACTCATCGAAACAGCCAACTACTCTCACTCCCATCAAAGTTTGCCCTGATGTAGAGGAGTTGGACGAATATCTAAACGGTAAGTGTTGAACACGAAATAGCGCCCTCTTGCTATAATGTTTTAGCATGGTCATTATTAGCCTGAACGTCTGACGTCATTCTTCGAGGCTCGAAAGACAGGGGCCCAGTCTAGGTCATTATTGGTATAGACACCAAGTAGCCTGACCATCTGACGCCAGGGACATAATAATAATAATAATAATAATTTGGGGGGCTAATCGTCCTTACTCGCAGCTAAGAGCTGAATTGCGAAGGACGCGGCTACAACGTGTTCGAGAAGCAGGCATGCAAGGGCGCATTCAGCTGCCAGCCACATCAACCCATTGTGACCACGGAGCACAGCCAAGATCGAAAGTGTTTGATTTTTTCCTACGTACGTCAATCCCCTTCTAAAAGCACTTTTGGCTTCGCATTAGTTTCACATGGAGATTCAGAGTAAAAAACTACGTTATATAAAACAGCAATACGTTATATAAACAAGCATTACCAATTAATTACACAGTAAAATCATTGGTTTAACATCTGTACCATTCGCCGTCTTTAAGTGCAGGGGAGCAGTCTAGGCACTAGACTCTCCTTGACTACTAAGTCACATCATGTAAACAATGCGCAATGTCTACTAGAGCTGGTTTTAAAAAGCTATTTCTTTGCTATGACATTATTCGACTCGGAGCTATACTTGATTGCTTTCGGATAATATTAACTTTACAACTAGTGAGCTTTCAGAAACAATGGCTCTGTGTTAAATATCTATATCAATGATGTTGACATTTACTCATTTATATTGTTCATTAAGATCTCCTTGCGGAAGTTAGCCCAGAAGTTGTTGAAGACGATCTAGATGACTCCCCTTCCTCAGGTAATTGTCTCTTCTTTTGCCCGGTATTCTTTTTAACTGGATAAAATTATACCAAAACCCCCAAGCCACCCTACCATCCACCCCCCCCCCCACTATAACATTTTGCTAATAGCTGTTTTCAATGTTTCTCTGATATCAACAAAGAGGTGCGAAAACACTAGAGTTATACAAATTGCTAAACTTAAATTGTTCAAGGCGTGAAGCCTCGTTATGCTCTGCGGCATTTTACTCATGAGAGAAAACAGACAAAGTAAAGGATCAGCTTTAGATTAAAGGAAAACAAGATAAGAACAGCCCATTGTATGAAAGGTAGTTGAAAGCTGAGAACTTTACAAGATCAGAACAGCCCATTGTATTAAAGGTAGTTGAAAGCTGAGAACTTTACAAGATAAGAACAGCCCATTGTATGAAAGGTAGTTGAAAGCTGAGAACTTTACAAGATAAGAACAGCCCATTGTATGAAAGGTAGTTGAAAGCTGAGAACTTTACAAGATCAGAACAGCCCATTGTATGAAAGGTAGTTAAAAGCTGAGAACTTTCGGGACAACTATGTTATTCGTGGCCTTTTATCATTGTTCTGCTTCAGCACAAAAACAAACTATCTACAGACAAAACAAATCAGCTTTCAAGAATAAGGTTACATGTCAAAATACCATACTTTTTGCTTTAACAAGTATTTTTCCCCCATAAAATGTTCTTGTTTTTCGCCGTCCAATGGTAACTATTTTGATTTTTTTCCCTCATCCTTTTACAGAAGAAGAGGAGTATTCTAGCGAGGAATTCGATAACAATATTATTGAAAACCCCGACCAAGACTCTGCCGTAGAAAATCCACAAGGGCTCTGTCGGGAGTTTAAGATGAGCCGTGGATCAGGCATGGGTTCTCTTACACGTCGCCGTTGGCGGCGCTGCTGCCAGAAAACGGGTAGGTAACCATGTTATGAAAGTTCTTAACCGTAAATTCGTCACCAGATCGGTCGAAACAGCCGCAATGTTTTACAACAATTGGGTCAAAGAAAAGGTAAAGGACCGAGTTGACATTTTCGCCTGTGTTCCATGTAAACATACGATGTACAACAAAACACTGATTTCTGTTTCTCATTAACTTTCCTGACATTATTCCTGAAAATTGAGGTGCAAACATTCAACAAGATTCGCAATGCCGTTGGTCCATTTTTATAAAACATAAGCAGCCTTTTTATACTTACGGAGCGTCCCTTAGCAAAAATAATATTTACATTAAGATGTTTACCTTAAGCATAAATGCTGGCTAACCCGCGGTAAGCACACAAGTGACGTAACAACGCAAAACGTCTGCTTTCTTGAAAAATCATGGTGAAATACGTTTATGCTTACGCACATTTGTCTGCTACAGTTAGCACATAAGGGTAAACAACCATTTGAAATTGGGCCATGGTGATGATTATACAAAAATGGTTTGTTGAGACGTAAAGACTTACAAAGAGTAACTAATAGTTATTCAAGCAATGTGAAATGTGAGCGTTTAAAATGAGCTTTCTTTTATCTTTCTGCTGAACACAGGGGCTGGTATTCGAGGATGCATTGCAAGGACTGTACCTCCACGTAAGAGAATTAATTTAAGAATGAGAAGTGTCTGCAGAGCTATCGAGTCAATTCCAACCAAATCTATCTCAGTCAAATTAAGGAAGTGTTGTAACCAACGAACAGCTTCAAAGAGGGCGCCCTGTTTCCAAGGGGTTAAATTCCAGAACCTCGACAATTACTGTGCAGGTCAGGGCCAAATCCCATTCTCCCCCCGGAGGTCAGAAAGCTCATTGTCATCCGATGAGTTATCCCCTTGCTGTTCGATGAAGAAGAGACACAGATATTCATGTTTCAATAAAGTGTTTGGAGAGAGTAGAAGAAATAATACGCGTGAGCTTCTACGCAAAAACACGGCAGAAGGTTTTTGTGCAAGAGTCGAAGAGAAGGGCGAGACTTTGTCAAAGTTTAGATACTGCTGCAACAAACTAAACGCACTGGACAAGGTCACATGTATCGGTCAACTCATTCGAGAAGGGTACGATGCAAAGTGTGATACTTCAAAGGAAAACAAGGACCTGTTTAAGGCTGTGAGGTCCAAAGGTGTTGATGAAGTATGGAGAAGGATAGAGAACGCCACCAACTGGAGAGCTACCAACCGTCGATGTTGTTTGAAAGACGTGGGTGAGGAACAGTACCGGTGCCTCGCACACAAACACAAATATATTCGTACCGTCTTACATTTGACACGGACCAATTACACTGAAAGCCTAACGTCTGTTTCTGGTGCAGTTTCAGAAGATTTGGCACCAGAAGAATGGTCAGGGGATTTGGCCCCAGAATTAATTTCAGGTGATTTGGCACTCGACGTTTATTCAGGAGATTTCGCTCCAGAAAAATCTTCCAGAGAAATGGAACCAGAACTTCTTGAATACTCACCGACTGACCGCATTGTTGAAGAGGATAAAAGTGGAATGTCATGTCATGAAAAAACCGAGAGAAGAATTCGACGCAAGATGCGGGTTCTGAATCGCATCTGCCGCAAGCCAACGTCTCGCAAAGGTGACAAACAAACTTTGAATAAAAGGCCTATGCGTAAGTGCTGTTTCGAGAAACCCGCACGAAGGCTTGCTTGCTTGCAAGCTCAAGAAGATGAACGGTTTTCCAGCGTATGTCGTGGGGAAATCACTCCTTTCGCCCTGCGTCTTGGTCTTGACCGTAACGATCCATGTTGTCAGAAGGTTTACACAGAAAGATCGTGTTGCTTTGAGGACCATTTAAATTCTCACCAGAAATATCTTGGTCGTCGACCACCGATGCTGGTTGATCTTCTTCGTCTTAAGGGCAGTCCAAGAGGCATGAGAGAGATCCGAAGAATGGACATGTTGTGTCAAGATTTTGCAGAGCAGAGCAAAGCAGACATGTCTGGAAGGCATAATGTTTTCAAATGTTGCCAAAACGATGGCAATTTAAAACATCTGTGTCTCCTTCAGGTGTTCAGGACATACACAGACAAAGCATGCTTAGGAAAGAAATTAGCATCAACATATGAAATTGGAAAGTTTGGCGAAATACCACCCTCAGTTCCAAAAGACTTTCTAAGCCCGAATCATACCTGTTGTCAAGTGGAAGATAGAGAAAGATATGAATGTGTCTTAAATCGGGGGTTTGATCATGCAGACGGAATCAACGAGACTGGAAGAGTTGAACAAGAACAAGATGGAGAAAAGGTTGGAGGTGAAACTGGAAGCAATGTGCAGCAGCGTATTTGCCAGAGAGTGAATTCACTTCAAAGCGAAAGCTTCTTCGAGATACTTCAGTTAGTACAAGGTATGAGGTCAAAGGTCGATCAACATGATAAGATAGACGAGGGAGAAGAGTTAGATGACGAGGTTGATGACGAGGTTGATGACGAGGTTGGTGACGAGGTTGATGACGAGGTTGGAGAAGAGGTTGATGACGAGGTTGAAGACGAGGTTGCTGACGAGATTGATGACGAGGTTAAATACGAGGTTGAAGGGGACGGACAGGAAGATGATGAGGTGACGGAAGGGGGAAGTCTTGAAGACGAGGATGAACACCCAGAGCAGGACAAGAAAGGGGATCCAATGAAATCCAGAGGACAACATCAAGGGAAGCCCTCCGGTGCAGGATCACGAGGTCCACAGGGAGGAAAAGGAAAGAAGCGTCCAGAAAGCAAAGGAAACCCTCCAAGAGGAAACCAAACCAAGCCACACCTTCGCCGAGATGAAGACCATGGAATGAGACGCGGACCACAACATGAAGGAAGAGGCCAGCAGGATTCAGAGAGTCGTGAGGAAACGCGTCGAGGAGGAATGATGAATCAAGGAAACAAAACCCAAGCAGACACACAGGGAGGAGGAAAGAAGCGTCCAAACAGCAAAGGAAACCATCCAAGAGGAAACCATACCCAGTCCCACCCTCATCGAGATGGAGGCCATGGAATGAGGGGGAGACCACAACATGAAGGAAGAGGCCAGCAGGATTCAGAGAGTCGTGAGGACACGCGTCGAGGAGGAATGATGAATCAAGGAAATAAAACCCAGGCAGACACACAGGGAGGAGGAAAGAAGCGTCCAAACAGCAAAGGAAACCATCCAAGAGGAAACCAAACCCAGTCACACCCTCATCGAGATGGAGGCCATGGAATGAGGGGGAGACCACAACATGAAGGAAGAGGCCATCATGATTCAGAGAGTCGTGAGGACACGCGTCGAGGAGAAATGATGAATCAAGGAAACAAAACCCAGGCAGATACACAGGGAGAAAAAGGTAAAAAGCGTCCAAACAGCAAAGGAAAAGTAGTTAGGACCCACGAAAAACATCCTGCCAAAAGCCCACCGTTTGAAAGTGCCGCTGTTGCCCTGCAGAAAGTCTCCCACTGCTGTGAGCACACCGGTCTTAAGTTGGATAAATGTCTGAAAGCTGTTCGTAAGGCCATGCTTATTAGTCTATGCACACTTGACCATGATCAACAGAACTTCACGTCTAGTGAAACTACGAAACTTGGTAGTTGCTGTCCACTGGTTGGCAAAACGAGATATGAGTGTTTTGTTGGAAAAACAAACAGCTCATCCGAGGAAAATGCCGACGAAATCCGTCTCGTTCCAGAAAATGCTGCTCTTGACGACACATTCGAAGACGAAGACGTAGCCCAAGACGTAGACGTAGCCAAAGACGTAGACGATGGGGTTGATGAGAGTGAGAGTGGTGGGCGGATGAAGAGAAACTCAGGCTGGTGGGTGTCTAGATTACCAGGAGCTAGCAACAGCCGAGCCGGCAAGTGGCTTTCGGTGCCGCCCTCTGGACATAGAAGCCGCATTACAGGTGGAAGGGTGAGACTCCAAGGCCTTTGGAATGACCGTCATGTAGGAAGCTTGTGTAGAAGAATCGTCAATGAAGGAGCTGTCGGTGCGTTCGGAGATTACAGAGAAGCTACTGAAGGAAACACGGATCGATTTGAAGGTAAGTCGTAAACCTCCTTTCCGTGCAGCCATTATAATTGATTGACTTGTCAGTTTGCTTAGTGATTATGGTTTGAACCATCAATCTAACTTTATCGATCCATTTTTGAAATTTATAAATACACTGTGTCATAATTATTCCCTATACGAGTTAAAAAACAGTTTGGAATTGGACACTAATACACTATGGGAAGAAAAAACAAAACTTTGGGAAATATCATCCCTGCATGGTAAGAATATGGCCATCAAAAATAATTATCCAAAGAAATTATTCCAACCAATAATAACTATGTGAAAACTTGCAAACCTTGAACAAACAAATTAAGTTATACATCTTGTTGTTTGTAGGAGTGAGTTGGCGACCACAGAACCCCGCGACTGATGGAGACTACGCATCGAATATTGAGAGCCTTCGTGAGTGTTGTGTGATTGGTGACAACAGGAAGCGCATGCGCTGTGTTCGACGAATCAGACATACTGCTGTAGACCAGAAGTGTGCAGCGATCACAATGAACGGACGGTGAGTTGCAGTTTCAGATGCTGTTGTTGATGTTGTTGTTGTTGTTGTTGTTGTTGTTGTTGTTGTTGTTGCTGCTTTCAAATCAAACCTTTAAATCCTGGTAATATGGTGCTTTCTTCATTTAATAAGATAATTATTGCGTTTGAAGTATTTAGTCATAATTGTCCACACAGGAGAAACTGAAAATGATGTACACATTGTTTTTTATTTGTTTACTTACTAATAATCTTATATAGTTTCACCTGAAACTGCCATCAATAAAAGATGAGCAATAAATGTCTAAACCTGTGACTACCGCTAGGGCTATTATTAGCTAATAGTGTCGGTGAGAGCAGTATATGCCTCAATGCTAAATTAATGGACAATCAAGCCAGATCCGTAGCCATAGCCGCTAATTTGACATGACATTATATCTCATGGTATCTCCAGAGGGGGTAATCCTTTTGGGCATTTGTACTCTAGTTACGTTAAGGAAAGCTGTTAGATTAAATTTCATGCATGTACATTCTTGTGTCAATCAGTAAAAAAGAATGGAACACTCTCCTTAACCACATCATGGACGCTAACACTATTCACATTTTCAAGAAACTTCTCAAATGTTTGCTATTCCAACAAGTGTATAAAATCCAACTGTCCAGAGCGCCTTTGAACAACTTTGGTTGATTTTGGCGCTATATAAATAACCTCTGATTGATTGATTGATTGATTGATTGATTGATACAAATCGAGTAATGTTTGACCTTTTACAGGAAAATGTTAAGACGTAACGTACCCTTTCCGAAGTCCTGTTGTGACCTGATTGGACATGAGCGATATACTTGTGTGAGTCGTCAGGGATATCACAAGGTATGACCCATAACTGCGGTACATTTATATAATAAATAAATAATAACATATTACTCGAATGCATGATGCAAAAATAGCACAAGGGTGATATTTAAAGCAATAATTTTGTTTTCTCAAGGAAGGCCAAGGATGGTACTTTGTAGTGATATGGTAGGTTTTTTGAAATAATTTTGCATTTTGGAGGGGTGGAGTTGTAAATATGAGGTAAAAACTAGTTTTTCAGACCGGCCTAAAATTGCCAGAAAAACAAAATGAGCCGTAACCATGGCAACGGGCTATAAACAGAATTGAAAATGCAATTTTGTTTACTTGCACCTTCCACCCACAAAGTATTAAACAAAATAATCATTTTTTGACCGTGAGCAAATGTGTCAACTATTTACCTGAACTGACTCTTAATGGTAATGACAATTATTGGATGGAAGCACACACATCATTCGAGATAAAGTATGGACATTTTCACTTCGCAACCACTAGTTTGAAAATGAAATATTCATATTTTAGTTTCAATGTATACTACATTAATTACCACATACAGCAAGTGTAGACCAAAACCCAAAGGTTTGTCTTTAATTGGTAAAGTTTAACGATTGAAACGTCTACAGTTACTGGCCTGCATGTACTGACGTCATTATTGCTAATGGGACTTCAATTCTTGTAATTAGTTCTTGTTTTTTTTTTTGTTTTTTTCTTTCCTTTGAAGGACGTGAGTGACGCAGAAACCGAAGTATCAGCTTCTCATGAGAATCATGACTCGGCAAGAGACTCGTCAAGTAACTCGGGACCCAACCACAACTTCGTACTAAGATAGCATACCGAACACTTATGACACGAGAGAACTTTGTTTTATTTTAATTTCATTACTTGCTAATTCTTTTTCTAAAGGGTTGTTTGATTGTTTCGTATTAGTTTTTTTTGTACTTTCAAAATAACACTTGTCTCTAATTTATTGAGATTTATATTTTAATTATTGTCTTAGAATCTAACACTTATTGGCTATCTTCACTTGATATGTTTTCATTGAGTTGCACGTATAGGTAGGAAATTAATGTCAGTCACAGAGAACTAGCTCTACAATATCAATAATATAATATGATATACATGCAATTTGAATTGATTTGATATTAAATGGTTTACTCACCGTGAAATGTGCTCGCAGCCTGAGGCCGAATTAAAACACTAGAACAAAATTAAAACAAAACTATGACAATAACAACTGTGTGAGTAGTAAATAAAGATAAAGGAATTAATGTAAACGTTTGGTATTTGGAACCGTTTGATTGTTTAATGTTTATGATGTAATTAAGCTGTAAAAGCTCAGACTGTTTCTATTCCTATTCGGATCAGTGTTCCTGCAGTGACATTCGCTCCTGAGTTTCTACTTTAGCTGGAAACAACTGATTTTCAAATGTAGGCCTATGCATTTATTTTTTAAATGCGAAATCGCATTACATCACAATGCCGGCTGTGAACCCTAATCAAATGTCACCAGGGAAACATTGTCACTTACTCATGAGGCTTGCTAAAACACGGCTATCCCCTTCACAGTCCATAAAGATATAGGCATGGATATCATCCACTAAATGTTTAGGAGCCTGTGCCCAGTAGCTAAGCATAACATAATTATGGTTACAAAAATAAGAAAACCAGCCAGACCATTTTACATGTATACAAACTGTGATCGGTATCCCTCTAATTTTTGCTTAGCAGAAAACTGTTAAGCAAAATTTGCTGTTTAAGCAGCTCTGTGAAATTGGGCCCTGATTGGTAGAGCAGAATGCCGTACAATCCCGAACATGTACGAAGCGAAATAGTTAACTGCCCTTCTCAGAATGGGCACAGTGGTCTAGACTCTGACCCGAACCTACACTCTTCTGCTGACAACACCAGAACTTGGGTCCGGTGATGAAATAGACCACTCGGTCACAATACGCTAAAACAATAGGCGTGTTTGAAAACAAAGTATCAGCAATGATAATAAGCTCAAAGTACGAATTAAGTTGACGCTTTGTTTAATATCTTCCAGCTCTACATCTTAAATATTTCAGCTTGATTGTGTAATTGGTCTGTTGGTACCAGTGGGACTTAATTTGAGGAAGTGGTGACGAAGTTCCCTTCTGTTTACAAGAAAGATAGGACTAAGGCCCAAGTTTCCAAGAACATCTTTGTGCATAGTCGTCTTCGGTAATAGTCGATCTCCAAAGGTCTTCTTCTGTGTTGGATCATGTTGGATGACGATTATGCGCAACGCTGATTGGCAAACAGTACGGCCGTAACGTCACCAAAGATGTTGGTCAGCTTAAACTCTAGCAACTTATCTTGAGATATCGAGGGCGCAGAGCAGAGCTGTGTATCTGGCTGGTCACGTGGTAACTGGACGCCATGTTCGGTCTAAATGTAGGAAGACCAACGTGCAGTGTGGTCTGGTACCCTGTGCACACGCGTTTGTTTTTGGACAGAGAGCGGCTTCTAATCGCAAGTTGTTCGAAAAAGACCATTCTATTGCAACGCGAAGTTTAGCCAAATGAGGTTGGAAACTAATGGAATGCCATAATGCAAAGCACAGATCGTTATTACAAGTTCGTTATAATGTAAGACAAGTATTTAAATTAGTGTTGAATTTGTTGGAACGACAAAGACGCAAGTCGTTTGAGGTATTTATTCAGTCGAAAGTTTGCAAAAAAAATTGATATTGATTTATTTTGCCCCCCACTTTTATTAAGCCTCGTTAAAAAAAAAACCCACCCAAACACAAGGGTTTGCTGACAATCCTGTTCGACTACATTACACACCTTTATATTTCTCAAAAACAATCTTATTCATTTAACATTTGAATAGCAATTAACGCCAATCAAAGGCGCGTTAATTGCCATCCCCGGTCAACCGCTGTGCGCGACCGGTCTTGCTCTCCTCTGCTCAATTTTTATTTTTTTGTTATCCCCAAAATTAAAAACAAAACAATATTTTGTTTTATTATTACAGTTTGATTCTCATCTTTAATTCGATAGTGTTCCTTTTTTTTCTCCCATTTGTGACCCCAACATAACCATACATGATGTTTGAAATACTGTCATAGAAAAACAAATTGCCCCCCCCCCCTACTTTTAAAAGTATTCCGCCGTCGTTGCCGTTAACACCATTGAATTTGCTGCTAACATGTACCGCCCATACCAACAGTAGTTCTGAAAAGCAGATGTGAACATCGCCCTCCTGTGAAAAAGGACTGTTTAATTCCTGGCCCAGTGAATAAATTAATTTACAGTACCTCTGCGGGAGGGTTGTCTGTTCTGTAAAGTTAACCCAGACATATTTGTACTATGCATGTGTCTAGTGTAAAAGAACAAATACCACTCTTTTTAAATGTAAAAAAAAACAGCAATAGGCATATGCCGGGATTTTTATTTTATTTTTGCAAATGTTAAAAAGATTTGGCCCTATACCAATATAAAAAGTAATTAACCAAACTTGAAAACATTAAGAGTATTGCATTATAGATCATAACTGGAAACTTATTGCTGGCCAAAGATTGAACAAAATAATAATGATAATAATGAATAAACACACGGATCACTCAATATTTAGTACATGTATTAGGAAATGTTATGAGATTTCTCGTTTGCGGAATTAATACTAATAGTGCAAAGTAATTAGAGAGGTCTACTCGAAATGTCAAAGCGTGTAAGCAATGCAAGTGTACTGCTTTGGCTGCAGGAGATCAGTTACCAGTGACCTCTGGCTTGATGTGTTATTAACATAGCAGCTTTCATTCATTCATTCATTCATTCATTCATTCATTTTATTAAAATAAGCTGAATAATGTGGCATTACACAAATTGCACAGATAAAATACATAAAACTGCACCTCCACGGGGTACATAGAAACATTTTAAAATAAGACGACAATAAATAAAAATGTTTATTAGATAAACCACTAAAAGAAAACAAAACAATGCACAGGGTGTTGTGGAAACCCTCTTATACAATGAAACCCCACTATGGAATAAACCAGCTAAAAAAGAGAAACACTAGCAGTTAAAAATTGAATAGATGACAAAAAACAATGATGACAAAAATGGGAAAACAATCACAAGGTTGTGGGTTCGAATCCTACCAAGCTAACAGCTGATTTCACAATGACAGTATTTGTATTGACTGGCGTTTGTATCCCATTGTGTTAGTTTGTCGAGTTCACTTTAAGCAAACAGACAGACAGACAGACAGACAGACAGACAGACAGACAGACAGACAGACAGACAGACAGACAGACAGACAGACAGACAGACAGACAGACAGACAGACAGACAGACAGACAGACAGACAGACAGACAGACAGACAGACAGACAGACAGACAGACAGACAGACAGACAGACAGACAGACAGACAGACAGACAGACAGACAGACAGACAGACAGACAGACAGACAGACAGACAGACAGACAGACAGACAGACAGACAGACAGACAGACAGACAGACAGACAGACAGACAGACAGACAGACAGACAGACAGACAGACAGACAGACAGACAGACAGACAGACAGACAGACAGACAGACAGACAGACAGACAGACAGACAGACAGACAGACAGACAGACAGACAGACAGACAGACAGACAGACAGACAGACAGACAGACAGACAGACAGACAGACAGACAGACAGACAGACAGACAGACAGACAGACAGACAGACAGACAGACAGACAGACAGACAGACAGACAGACAGACAGACAGACAGACAGACAGACAGACAGACAGACAGACAGACAGACAGACAGACAGACAGACAGACAGACAGACAGACAGACAGACAGACAGACAGACAGACAGACAGACAGACAGACAGACAGACAGACAGACAGACAGACAGACAGACAGACAGACAGACAGACAGACAGACAGACAGACAGACAGACAGACAGACAGACAGACAGACAGACAGACAGACAGACAGACAGACAGACAGACAGACAGACAGACAGACAGACAGACAGACAGACAGACAGACAGACAGACAGACAGACAGACAGACAGACAGACAGACAGACAGACAGACAGACAGACAGACAGACAGACAGACAGACAAACAGACAAACAGACAAACAGACAGACAAACAGACAAACTTGAACGATATATAATAATCATATTGGTCCGTCCAACCTATTTTTTTAACCTGTATTTCAAAGAAGCGACGTAAGTTTAAGGGTCGTTTGACTCTAGTGCTAGGTTTTCCCCGCTTCATAATTTGTTAACAGAAAACTAATAATAGTGCCCCGGTTCTGTCTTTGGAAATAAACACCTAGTCTTTTCTCATGCGGTCCAAAAAGGCTATCTGGCCTGTCATTTAAGCTCTATCAGGACTACTTGGAAAGGTAATATCGAATCCCATCCTTCCCCTCTCCTCAGTATCTTAATATCGATAGTACCTTAAAACAAAACAAGTTGGACGTAGCGCAAGTTTTCTTGAAGGACTCCACCAGGTTGGAGCGAACGGTATACATTCACACTGTTTTGACATCCTCGAACCATTCCCAAAGGCATTTAGTAGATTCTAATCAGTACCCCGGGACTAGTGGAAATACCACGTAGGTCCCTTGACAATCTTTGTATCTCGGATATATCGTTACCGGCGGGAACGAGGGGGAACTTTCCTCGGTCAGTTGAGACGTAGTTCCAGCCCTCTTGTTTGGTTCATTAGGGTTAATATCGAGAGAAGATCGAATTCTGGTTTACGTTTTTTGGGAAATTGGTTTAGGTTTTGGGAAATTCTATCTGGCAGTTACTTGGTGTGTTAATTTCTTGCTATATAGGGGCAACCTATTGACATTTTAAAACGTGATAGAAACCTAAAACAACATGAAATATCGCCAAACCATGAATATGAATCCCACCACGTTATTTAACAGACAATTAGGGAAAAACTAAAGGTCAAAGAAATGCAGATTTGTGTTTCATTCTTTTGGGAAAACACTCATTAAAGGGACGATTGGTAATTGGAACCCATTGTTTGTTTCAATCAAATAAAGTTTCATTCCAAAGAGTGATAGCGTTTTTGCCGAAAATCTAAAGCGGTTATGTCCACGCAAAAAAACTAATCTCCAATTATCAACATCTCTCCGTCACTCTTTGCCAAGTAATCTTTATGTACATTAATTATTTTGAAGTAATTACCTTTCCTTTATGGAATCACGTGACTTATATAAGCTGAAGAAGAATGACAAAAAAATAACATTAAAAGTCAGAGTAATATCGAGTCTTCAGTATTTCTTAAATTGTCCTCCGCTGCGATGTGAGTTCCCGTCCTTAAAGGCATTGTATACATTTGGGTTTTTTTGGGAAATGTATGATGAATATTTTAATCCTATATAAATGCAGTTGTATACAATAAAAATAACATGTGAGAGTTTCATGTCAAAAGATGGTCGTGAATTGAGATACTGCCGATATCTGGAGTGATGTCCACGCAGGATATTTCCCATAGGAATACAACATCTTTTCCCAAACTGTAGTTCTTCGTAGTGAAATGTTTCTCAACATGCGTTATACAATCCATAGCTGCAGTATTTTGTACTTTTAAGAGTCATTACTAAACTTATACTCAGACCCTTTAAAATGCAGACAAACCTAATAATGGAAATCCAATACCCTGCTGACTGGACTAGAAAACAGAAGATGATTCGCAAAAGTCCATTTGGTAAAATAGCTGGATCACGATTGCCATCAAATCGTCATTGAGTTCAGTGTAAATGACAGGGTTTGTTTCATCTACCTTTCAAAACGTCTAACTAATATAACTACCATTTAGGCTTGTCTCAACTCGCACAGTTGAGAAAAAAGTCATAAAGGTCTAAACGTGATCTTTGGCTGAATGCACCCTGAGGTCGACAAAACATGATACCGTGCTTTGCGATTGAGAGAAATTTTTAAAGTATGAAAAATTGTTTGTTTATTACTTTGATTTATATTCTGTAGTTTTCAGTCAAAGGTACTGTGCACGTTTGGTAATTTCTCAAAACATACATTGGCATAAAAACATACTTGATAACGAGCCATGGAGAGCTGTTGATAGTATAAAACATTGTGAGAAACGGCTCCCTCTGAAGTGACGTAGTTTTCGAGAAAGAAGTAATTTCCCACTGAAATTATAAGGGACTTCTGGCCAGAAGTCTTTTATTCCTATAATAAGAAATCACACTAATTTGTACAACAAGGGTGTTTTTTCTTTGATAGTTGTGCAACTTCAATAACCAATTAAGCCCAATGTTATTTTATGCATATGTTGGCATACACCAAGTGAGAATACTGCTTTGACAATTACCATTCGTCAATTACAACAAACAAATAAACTTGGATTTGAACCAACATTGGGCCTAGTTGTTCTGGGTACCTTTCAGAAGTGGCCGAACAAAGATATTGACAAAGAGAAAGAAATATTCTTCTTTAATTAGGTTTGTTGGGGACACAGCAGTATACGTGTAATTCAAATCAAAGTAAGGTTTCTTAATTGGCATTTATTTTAGAAGGAAACACAAGACGTATTTCCTTTCATACAAACGTTAATTCATCGGATACAAAAGAGGTCGTTTCATTTGTATACGTTTTGACTTTCTTGCCCTTATCTTTTGAAGACTGCTAGTACTGCTTTTGTTACTGTATCTTTTATTTATTTGTTTCTTATACTTACCTTTTTGGTTTTTTTAGGGGGTGGGGTGGGGGGGGGTGGGGTGATAATTCCAAAAGGTAACGTATACTTCCACAAATTGAGGGCAAACTTACTTGTTTAAATTTCATGCGTGTCGAGGAGACGCGCCAGCTGACGATGGTTGTGAACAAGATGGCAAATTATTGTCTTCAGAAGTTTTCAAATTAATTTATAAATTTAGTGTAAATAGTAAATTAGATTAAAATGAAATTTGCATTTTGTGATGGAGTGCATTACATTGGGTCGTCACTGCCTCACTCCATCACGCTGCCGCCCGATGCGATCCTTGTGTACATTATTGGGCATCACTACAAATGGAAAAGAACGCAGTCGGTAAACAAAACTCCGTCAAGCTGCAGGATGGTAAAGAATGTATTATTATCTTCTTCATCAATTGCTACATTTTGAATGAAGACTTTCTGGTGCCGGATTTCTACAGTGAGATAGATCATCTCGTTTGCAGAATGCTGGTTTGTGTTTGAGTACAATCGTCAGTCAGACTCCTCGTGGGTGTTCAAATTTACGCTTCAAAGATTCAACAATTTTGTGAATCTTGGTTTTAACTCACTCTACACAAATCCAACTTCCATGTTGTTTTTGTCGTGAAGAGGAATACCATATTGATCAGTGTCTGTGCTGGTGAATAATAAGTCCACAATGAAGACTTCCTACGTCCACTTTACTTGGCCGAATTCATTTGAATTATAGCAATAATTCTGATTGATTGTGCAGTTGAGATCGGGTATTAGAAGAGACAGAAACGCAAATCTTAAAGCGATCAATTATTTGTCTATCTCTGAACTATTAATTCATTTGGTTTATTCATAACACTTTGCCTCAATCAAAATTAGTAAACTGCAAATCAATTCTTTATAATTATTAGAATAATACATTCCATTTAATTTATTTAAGTTTTACCAACTCCATCCTTTCTTAAAAGTGTAAACCAATTCTATATGCTCATGGAGACAATCATAGCACACTGTTTAAAACGTCGACACTTTTCTATTTCAGCACAGATTTTCTTTGAACCATCATTTCTCCCAAAAGAGATTTTAACCACATATATTTTGTTTCACAGAATATTACTCACATACCTTCGTTCTATTGAATAACAACATTTAGCACGATTCAATACAATTTATCTGCTACCATTAATCAGTAAAATATCAGTTTAAATCGATGCTTATTGACATTTATTCCAAGAAGACCGTTATGTGCACCTTTTTAACATACGACAATCTTTAATACAAACATTTAAGATTTAGCCTGCAAAAAAAATATTCTTGAAAGGAAACACGAATACTGAAATGTTTTCCGACAGTAAAAAAATAAATAAGATGGCTACCAGGTGAAATGATGTATAGATACAGACTGGGTACCGTTTGTTGTGCAGTTGCGTTTAGAAAAGGGATCTTAAAGCTAATATCGAGAAGTTTCATTTAACAGTCTCATCTAGTTCTATTGAATCTATGCACTGTATGACCGCTAGGAAGTACATCTAGTCTATTTCGCCTTGGACTACTCATTACAACCAGCAAGCCAGATCCAGTTGCAGACCACCGACAATACGACCAGACGCATCAGAACACGTCTTCACAATCCAAAACAGAAATGAAGAGGGCTAAGACAAAAAAGTACCGGGAAAACTAGAGGAATGGACATGAGTACATATGGCTTGTCTGTAATAGAGTTTAAAACCAGTTTATTGATTAGTGTTATTCAAGCTCCTTGAATATCTATGAGTTACGCTCCTAACCTTTGAGGGATTTAGGAAGTGCAAAGGGCATCACGTGTTGTTTTGCACTTTTGCAGCATTTTCTCTGTCGCCCTTTCTGTTAATGTTTTTGGCCCAAGAAGATCTTCAGCTGTCCAAAAAGTTCCTGCTCTTCATGTAGACGTGGGCTCACCGTGGAGTGTGATCACCCCTACCACAGGCAGGATTTGAGTTTGAAGGAAAAGTTTAGAAGCATCGGGAAAATCACAGCTGTAAAGTATCGGTTCAACCAGTCGGAGCTGCTTGGTCCGACTAACTATACCTTTTACTATCGCTTCAAAATGTTTTTATTTTATGTATTCATATAATAATTGCTTACATTCAACACAGGCGCCAATAGCAGGATGGGGGTTAGGAAACGAGAGCAAAATGTAAAGTTTAAGATGTGGGAGGAACACCCCCTAAGGGGAAAACAACACAAGGGACTGTAAGACAAGGTTGACCGAGATAAGAACCAGGGTCACATAGGTGAATCAGGGTCACAGAGGTGAACGGCAGGGAAAGAAACCAAGAAGTAAGAAAGAAGACCACGGAGTCATTCCGATCGATCATATTTGAATATATTGTTAAGGAACTTGGACAAAGACGTCATACGCGAACCAATTGGGAAAAGATGTTGGAGTGGTGAGTATCCTCTATCGAGACTGAGGGTCCCATTGGTTGCAATCCCTCCTGTATCCCGCACCTTTGAGGTCCTATAGTTATAATGTACACGAAGATATAGCGTCCAATGTGGACTGCAAAGCAAAACCAATACATACTCTGTCAATGTGCTACTCTTATTTTTATTTTAGTTTTAAATTTGAAGTCATATATACATTTTCCTATAGGAGTTAATCAAGGACATTTAATTTGTATCAATTGTTATAAAAGATGGGTCATCCGGAAACCTATATTAAAAACACCATAAATGTAAAAGAAAACTCGGCATGCATTCTTTAAGAAACTCTTAACTATACTTATATTATTTATAATATTTGCAGGTTATTCCTATTAATTATTTTGTTTCATAGTTGCCGGTATTTATTTCGTTTCAAAAACGAGATGTTACACGAAGTTCCCTGTAGGCTACATTTTATAGTGACAGAAGTGATATGATAATTTGGAGGAAAAAACGCGACATTTCCCGGTTTTGTAAAAAAGAAAGAAGAAAAAAAGGCATTAACTGACTGAATGTAAAACCGGCTCATTGACCCAAACCGTTTGTCTAAAGATCAATTATAACTAATGCTTTTCTATGCTCGGCAAGAGCGCACCTTAAATTTCATCTGTGGTTGGTTGTTGTCTGTCATGTCCTCCATTTCATTATGATAATTGGCAATTTCTTTTGTCAAAAGGTCCTGTGTATATTCATTACTTTCATCTTTAGGTTTCCCATATATGGCAATTCTCATGTTGCAACTGTAACCCGAATACACTTTGATTCACCATCAACTCCCGAATCAAAGAGAGAGCTTTTTTTATGTGAGGCAAAATTGTTTTTATCAGCGAAGAATGAAGATATCGCTGAATGTCACATTATAATGTCCCCGCCCAAACCTGAACGTAGATTCGAATGGCATATGTTTGTTCTTCTTTGGTGCAGTTACGTTTTATTTGCCTCCAAATGGCTAAACTGAATCGTATTTTTTGTATGGCTAACCATCCTGGAAAAAAACCCCCAATCGATAACCCGCCCGTCTACTCAACAAACAGGGCAACGACTCTTTAAAAGTTACAGAAACCTACCGGTTAAAAAGTCAGACCTCAATCTATTATATCTTCTCTTTTTCCCTTTTGATATAAGAAAAAAAGGTCTTAGAGATTGGACTTACATAAGCAGTCTTCTAAATGTTCAGTATAATACCATCTCTAAGAGAACAATTAAAAATGTCAGTGATGGGAAAGCTTAGTTCATACGCAAACTCTTTGACTACACGGGATGGGATACATAATGATCAGATCCATCACTTTTACTAGTATTAATTCTCGAATCTTAACTAATAAGGGTCCCTTTAACTCCTAGTGGTTGGTTGGTGTTCAATAATGTTACCTCTGTGAATCGACTTCGAAAGCAATGTTTATCTTTGATGTTTGGAACTCATAACAGCAGAACATTTCATTCCAAAAGGTGAGATTTCTACGTAAATCCAGAGTGAATTTGCCACCCAGGAAAAACAATCTTGAATAGGAATAAATAGACACCGATTTCGGTGCATACACATTGTTGAGGCTTCTAACCAAAGGTTTTCATTTCGAACTACTTTCCATATTTTTCCAAACTTTGAGGTTTGGGCCTAAATCTTCTTTTGATCGAAAATAACAGAATAATTAGTAGATTACAAATGACAACATTACTTTAAATTGATAACCAAACACAACATAAACAAGTTTAAATAGAATTGTCGTAAATAACGAAATGACGCTCAAATATATATGTTTAATAATAATATATAAACAAAAATAACACGATTGTTCCTTTCATTAATACAATTTATTTGTTTCTACACTTTTTGTCGTTGATTGCAAGGCAAGAAAATGTAAGATTTTCGAGTCTAATTATAGAGGTGATGCTGGCAAAATTCGGCTATGTGAATACTATGGACCGATGGTCAATGGAATTATAAGCATGATCAATATTTGCACTTTTATCAAATTACTGTCACTGGTTTTTCGCCCGTTTTAAACAAATCTTCACAAAGAAATAAAATAAAAATAAAATTGCGTCTTGAATTACTACGAAAAAGCATCACAAAATACTAATATTAAAGGCAGTGGACACTATTGGTAATTGTCAAAGACTAGCCTTCACAGTTGGTGTATCTCAACATTATGCATAAAATAACAAACCTGTGAATATGTGAGCTAAATCGGTCATCGAACTTGCGAGATAATAATGAAAGGAAAAAAACACCCTTGTTCCACCAAAGTAAGTGCGTTTAGATGGTTGATTTCAAGACTTCACATTATAAATCTGAGGTCTCGAAATCAAATTCGTGAAAAATTTATTCTTTCTCAAGAACTATGGCACCAGCAACCTATCCCCATTACTCGTCACCAAGAAAGGTTTTATGCTCGTCACCAAGAAAGGTTTTATGCTGATAATTATTTTGAGTAATTACCTACAGAGTCCACTGCCTTTAAACTATCCTTCAATGAACAATTAACTTCCTTATTAAACATCAAGTTGACATAATCTCGACAAGTACAAAGTCTTCAACCTCATTCCCAACGTGTTCCAGTATTATAAGGCGAGACTTGTTTGTTACTCAATCCCAGGGGTATAATTACACGTATGATTAGTAATTAAAGCTTATATAAGGTATGGACGCATTTTATAAATAACTGACGGAGTGTGAAGCCCATACTGCATTGTAGGATTGTGTTTCTCCTTGCTCTTTCCCGTCCTCTTTTCTTCAAATCAAAACTGTGGCACTCTTTTCCTTTATTTGTTCCCAGTTAGTGGTACCATTGGCAATGTAAAGAGCTATTTTACAAATTGGACAATATCTCAAGGCCCCGAAATGGAAAATGTAGTTTCTGTATCAGTCTCTTGTTACTCATGGTAAGTGTTAAAACTGAACTCAAGTGGTTGTCTACTCAACGCACCATACATTATTTTTGAACTTTTAAAATCTGATTCAAACGGGCCCTCTTTACTAGACACGCAATGTGGCATACAGCAGTAAATACAACAATTCTATATCAGTTCTATACCAAGTATATAGCCTTTTTAGTTTTCCGTCTTGGTTTCGGAAAGCACTAAGATGAAAGGTTAAAACCAAAATTGTTTGTCCTGGTTGCACTTTCAAGCGCACAAACTTGCTCTGCATATAACACTTATTTTTGCAAGTTACCAGCTAACATAAAATAACTCTGGCTACAACTTATGCTAATTGGTGTCCCATTCACACTTTCTCCAGGCTCTAGCTACAGTTGATTGGCTTGAATGATATAATATAATATCGAAGTCTTATAATGGTGGAGGTCGTCAGAGAAAGGGATGTTATACTTGACAGACCCCCCTATAGATCCACCATAGGCCGTGCAGGCAGAATTTCATACATATTATGCTTTTAAGCAGAAACTATTGCAAACAACTTATTGTGCACTATGAAGACATGACGAAAATACCAGTAACTTAGTATAGTATGGCCGGTAACCATGTTTTAAAAAACGCCATTTTGTTTCCCTTAATTACTTTTTGTGGTTTAGCAATTCTATGGAATTGGGCTCAGGTCTTGTCGTATTCATTAATTTGGGTAGCACTTTGGTCCATGTTACAATGCTATTAATACACTGCGTGTAGGAAACAAACTCGCGCGCTACTAAACAGGCATCTCATATAGTTGAACTTGCACAGTCTATTAAGCACACACACGTACGTTCATAATAGTCAACACGATGTTTCATTAGATTCACAATCCTTCCACAGATAAATATCCCACCAAACAGTCACGTCCCTTCATCAATTCATATTTCCATAATTTGTCATTATTACCAGACTGGGTCTAATCTGGTTTATAAACATATTGACGAAGATCAGTCAATCTACCATTTCGTACAGGGTACCAGACTATTGTGCCCTCGTTTTACAACATCGGTTTGGCTACACGGTCGGAATAAATATCTTGTACAAAATACTGTAAAATGAAAACAAAATTTTCGAACTAAATTCATCAAAAGGTACCTTATCATTGAAACGTTTTATAACAATAATACTAACTTTAAACATGTCCCTCTGATTTATTTATTTGATTTGATATTAAGTACCCATCTCATTCAACATTAATCCGTCTGTACAAACAGCTCTGAACATTGCAGTTTAGTTAGTTGTTTTTATACAGCATAAAACTTCAAAAACATCGTTTTATTTAACCAAGAAAGGAAGGGGAGAGGAAACAAGTGTCCCACGCATACAATTACGCTTACACAATGGTTTCACCGCCCACATGAAAACGGAGCTATTATTTCTGAAGTTACATCCACAATTCAAAATAGAATAAATCTCAGACCCCAAGAGATTGTACAATGTACAGGGGTGTAATAAACACTATTTTAACAACTATCTAACATTTGACAAGGCTGTGTTATTGTCCCTTGGGTTATTATGCTCTACTCGATTGCGATTTCAACTTCTCTTAACTTAATTGTTTAAATATTATAGTTAGTAAAACAATTTAAAAGATTTTATTTTGTGTTGCAAACTGTTCAGTGTTGTGTTTTTTGTACTAACATGCCTATCAGCCAGAATTAACTGCCAGCACATAATAAAGAAAAGTGTGTTTCCATTAATGTACGTGTAAAAGGCATAATGCCAAAGCTTTCTTTATGGCAGAACTTGATACTTCGCTATGAATTGTCATGAGAGCTAATACCGTGAGCATGAAAACCCTGATGACGACTTGACTCATTCAAAATCAGAACATAAACGTGCAAGAAAATAATACCGTAAAACGTATAGGCTGTTCTTCTATATGTTTATGCCTAACACCTTTTGAAACCGGTTTGATCCAATTGCTCTTCTAAAAACCAACTGGGATTCAAACCGTTAATGTAAAGAAATGTAAACTATATAATATTAAACGTCATCCAGTTTCCTTTAAAGGAATAGTTTAAAGACCAGTATTCTCACTTGGTGTAACCCACCTTTTGCCCTCATCCCACCAACATCAATCACATAAATTGTACTTGAACCGCAAACACCTTTAAATACAGTGGACACTATTGGTAATTGTCAAAGACCAGTCTTCTCAAATGGTGTATCTCAACAGATTAATAAATTAACAAACCTGTGAAAATTTGAGCTCAAGTTGAGTTGTTGAAGTTGCGAGATAACAATGAAGAAAAAACAGCGCGTCATCACACCAAGTATTGTTCTTTCTGGTGCTTGATTTCGAGACCTCAAATCCTACATCTGAATCATTCTAAATCAAATTCGTGGAAAATTACTTTTTTCTCGAAAACTATACGTCACTTCAGAGGGAGTCGTTTCTCACAATGTTTTATACTAGCAACCTCTGTCCATTAGGCTACTCGTTACAATGAAAGGTTTTATGAAAATAATTATTTTGAGTAATCGCCAATAGTGTACACTGCCTTTAAGGCGTCGTCAAAGACCAGTATCCTCACTTGGGATAACAAATGTGGATACTGGCCTCAACGGTCACCAAAGCTGCAGGAAAAATGGTGGGACCCCCTATCCCCCCCACCCCCCCAAAAAAAGTATATATATATATATATATATATATATATATATATAAAAATATATATATATATAATATATATATAATGAATAATGAAATATATATATATATATAAATAAATAAATAAATAAAAAAATAAAACATAAATAAACAAATAAAAATATAAAAAAATGCCTGATAAAGGAAATATTGCACGAATGCTCTTTCAGATTGTTAAAAAAACACAAAAAACAAAACACATTACATTAAAATCGGTTTATTTCTATCAATTCTGCAAATATAATTTACCTGTTGCAAACTGCTTTCCAATAAAAATTAATTATTTTTTCAATGCAAAACATATTTCTCAGAGCTCTTTATGTTACGAAGTAAGTGTTTATTGCCATTAAGTTGTCGAGTAATTACCAAAAGCACGTCCTGTCTATAATGCTATTGTTTTAAAGGATGGTGGCCAACTTAAGAAGAAGATTTCTACAAGTTGGTCGTCAATTGTATCAGAAGTGACAGGTGAATACATTTATTTGCAAGGAAAATAAACAGCTCTGTGGAAATAGAGTCTTAAACCTCGCCTCTGGTTGTAATTATTAAAATGCTGGTCATTGCATTAGGGAAGTTTCAAAAGAAGCTCTACACGCCTCGGCAAATGTCGAATTGATAAATCTGGACAAACATGAGAATCCCTGTTACAATTGCGGAGGGATTTAAAAAAAAAAAAAAACAGGACTCGCGCCGCTTGTGTGCTAATAATACATCCCGCCATTAGTTCCTACGAAAAATTAATCAAGAACGAATAGTGGGGACAAAATGATAAAAGGCGCCAAAATGTGTTCTGCGTCACGTTAGGGACCTACGCACGTGAGCAGCGCAGACGATTGGGTGACGTGATGACCCGAGATCAGCTATGCCAAATTCAACTCGCGAAAAAAGCCGAGCAATATCGATGGCCGTACTTCCCTGTCCTGCGGCAGTCGGCTAGCTGGGCGGGGAAAAAGTCTCAATCCTCGGGGATATTCAGCTACCGTGACGCATCTTCACCAGGCCGGGCTCGAGTAGCATTGATCGGCATGTGTAGTGCTTTTCTGACCAGTTTTCAGTAATGACTATAAATTGGTGGAGCTGCAGTTTTTGGCACCAGTAACTTATAGGAGCTCCTTGCAAGTGTGTGTGATATCTGGTTCATGGTTAGCTTATACTTTATTTTCTCTTCACTGCATACCCAAAGAGCAGGTCACACTTCATCAAAGGTAAGTCTATTTTATGAAAACAACTTGTGTAGTTTTTGTCTCGTCGGTGGTAGATAATTATTGTAAAACTATTCTCCCTGACAGTTGAATGCGGTATCATCTTTAATAACGCAATAAGCGTGCACAGTTATTCATTATAGGCAAGCCAATCCTATCCTACTCATTGTTTAAAATAACCCCATCCTAACCTACTATCTTTGAATACAAACTTTGCTAAGTTTCTCGAGAGGATATTGAAATCGATCTTGAACCAAACATTTAGTAAGCTATAGGATGTTCTTGTTTAACCCATATTACGTTTATTAACGCATTGGTTACGTATTAGAAAGCAATGATTCAGTACCAATGTTAAATCGTCCACAGACAAATGCGCTTTCGATTTGTTGGACTTTGTTGCGCTTTGGTGTTTAGGCGTCGATATAGACCGAAGTATTTGTGAATCTGTTGCTCACATAACCTACTTGCGCCTAGTGGTGGTATCATAGTGGTATTGGCACTACCCTCTGTATGGAACTGCATGAACTTTCCGAGCAACAACTACTTCACTGATGCAATGAAGGGATGCCCAAGCTTATTATGCGGTATTTTTTATATCTTATTATTTAGTGTTTAAGAGATACTACTTGTTCTATCTATAAGACTACGGTTATCTCCATTAATGACTATCAAATGTTGTGTAGCAGAGCTCATCCTGCAGAGTAAACATTACTAATTTAAACTACACAATCCTCTATTTAAAAAAGGTTTGTTGCTGAACATAAGCAGAGTAGACTTGTTCCAAGTTCTTAAGTCATCAATAACAATAATGGACTGATGTGATTCCTAATGTAAGGACTGGGTCTTGTTGTCCTCAATTATCTTTCCCATAAGAGACCTTTGCTCCCTGCATGACAGAAAGAAGTTCATAAACACCCGCTGCATTTCAGCACTGCATGATTAAATATCAACTCTGAAACAACAAGTAGGCCAATAGAAGGGGTTTCGCGATCAGGATCTTACCATTTCATGCAGAAGTTAATAATCAGTTCTCCATTATTTCAAATCCAGTTTGATTTATTGTTTGTCCTCATTGTCTCATATTATGCTGTCAGGTTGTGCATTAGCCAACATATTGAAGGGTATGTATGGGCTACATACATTCTATTTGTGAAAACAACCCAATAAGTAGGCTAATTGAAAGATCATCTTTGAAATGATGAACTGTGTATCAATCAAGGTGATTAATGGTAGAAGATCCAAGTGCTTTTTCAGCTTTGAACTTGCCGAACTCAATATTAACTATGACTGAAAGTTTTTGCTCAAAGGTTAATCATTAACCTTTGAGCTAAAACTTTCAGTCATAGCGACTTAAACGGGTCTTTTTGAAAAAAACAAACCGTTGACTGATACTTAACTTGTTCAATCGTCTCCCCCAAATAAACTGGAAGTGTTTTGGAAAGACATTTTAGTGTGACCAACAGGTTGCCACAGGCTATATAGACAATAGAGCAACCAACATGGTGTCCACAAGCTACAGGGAAGTTGATTTCACATGAACTGTATTTTGTTCTCTCGAAATTTAGCCTGTATCTAATTGGACTATGCTCGTATACAAAGTTGAGCTACATTTTAACTACAAATAAATGGAGTGTCAAAGTTGACACCGTGGGTGTTGTCACATTAAGAAGGAGAGACAAATTAGTGTTTTTTCAACATGTTATGATGCTAAGTTTAATTATTTCTTTGATAACTATATGTGACAACACAATTGGATTCAATTTTAACATTTATTGTTCACCACTAGAATGATTTTAAGTGAAAATTTGTCAACACATGCATTTCTAATTAACTCACGAGTCAGTTGCACCTGTACTCAAGATATTGGCATTTCAGTTGGTTCAGACGTATCTGTATAGGAAGTACAGAATATTGGCCATTGAGACAGCTTTATAGACTCAGCAGCAATAACTTCAACAATAAAAATATCTACTTTATTAATCTAAAAAAAAAAAAAGAAAAAAAAAAAAAAAAAAGGAAACAAATTTGTCGAATGATTTATATGTATATATGAGCAAATTTTTGCACAGCCCTTAACGTAAGTAATAAGCACCATTGTGTTCTGTTGTCGATACAATTTTCTGGAGAAAAGAAACACATTTTTAAGACCATGTTGAATTTAAGCCAAAGGGGGTCTACTCGAAAGAAAGTGGGAACAGAGTGTTTCACGATCATCTTAAAGGAAACAGTGAGCTGTATGTGCATCACATAGGGACATTATTAGGTGTGAGAAGAAGATTACATGGCAATGAACCCAGTTTGGTCTACCCGGTTTAAAGCCTCTAACAAACGGCCATGGGGGTATCCGGCAGCATACATGAACAGACTGGCACGTGGTCTGTCGTACCATGGAACAACTCCAGTTCATTGCTCCATGGTCATATCAATGGAGCCAATCGCTACATTGAAAGCTCTGCAAAATTGGTGTTGTATCGAAATATGTTTATTTAAAGCCATTGGACCCTTTCGGTACAGAAAAAAAAAAAAGTTCACAGATTTTCAAATAGCTTTTAGGGTTTACAAAAGGTAGTGGTGAAATACTTCTCTTGAAATATTATTCCATGAAATGCTTTACTTTTTGAGAAAACAGTAAAACAATATCAATTCTCGTTAACGAGAATTACGGATTTATTTGAAACACATGTCATGACACGGCGAAACGCGCGGATACAAGGGTGGGTTTTCCCGTTATTTTCTCCCGACTCCGATGACCGATTAAGCCCAAATGTTCACAGGTTTGTTATTTGATATAGAAGTTGTGATACACCAAGTGTGGGCCTTGGACAATACTGTTTACCGAAAGGGTCCAATGGCTTTAAAGGCAGTGGACACTATTGGTAATTAGTCAAAATAATTGTTAGCATAAAACCTTACTTGGTAACGAGTAATGGGGAGAGGTTGGTATAAAACATTGTGAGAAACGGCTCCCTCTGAAGTGGAGTAGTTTTCGAGAAAGAAGTCATTTTTCACGAATTTGATTTCGAGACCTCAAGTTTAGAATTTGAGGTCCCGAAATCAAGCATCTGATAGCACACAACTTCGTGTGATAATGGTGTTTTGTTCTTTCATAGTTATCTCGCAACTCCGACGACCAATCAAGCTCAAGTTCTCACATGTTTTTTATTTTATGCATATGTTGAGATACAGCAAGTGAGAAGCATGGTCTTTGACAATTACCAATAGTGTCCACTGGCTTTAACTGAATTGTCATTACCAATCTAGTTACTCTAACTAATTTTAGAGCAGCTCTACTAACATTCTGTATCATAAGTTGTAATCTACTTTCGTTCCAAAGGTTGGGTGGTGGGGGGGGGGGGGGGGGCATTTAGGATGATGTCTGCAACATCTCAGCGTGCCCAAACCAACCTGGGACCATATTAAGGCTACCAGCCACTATACAATGTTACATGTAACATATTTGACTGGTTACCTGCACGGTTTTGGTAATCGGATAATTGATAAGCACAATTAGGTCCCAAACACACCCCTATCCCTTTTCAAATCACGTGAGTTTGGGAGAGTTTGGTTTTTTAGACTTTAAGGATTTCAATTTGTATACTAAAAGAAGTTGAAATGTTGCAAAATACCCTGTGGTTCCGCTGAACCTGGCGGCAACATTTAACATAGTAGACAGACACCTTATATGAAGCAGTTTGTGAATTGACATTCGTATGTTGGTTAGCTTCCCATTCCCATAATACCGTACAGCTGACAATGGGGTTGCTTGTAGACTGATAATGCTTAATATAATACAAAGATTTCCCGTCGGTGTTTTAAGATTCAGAGAGAAAGTTTCCCAATTTTGAGAAGCAAAAAGAGCGACGCCATGAACTGTCTTTGAATGGATATTAATTTTAATGTACACAAAATTACAACATACAGCCGCTGAGCGTGGAACAGACAGCCGCTTAGCATGGAACATACAGTGGACAAGTTTTGCGAGATGGGTTTATATCTAATAGACATGACGAGTCATAACAGCTATTAAATTGAGTCAAATCAGAGTAACAGATTGCTAATCAAGTGCTACCCAACATCTAGAGCGGACATTCATGACATATAGTATTTGTAACGGAAACAATAATTCACTCACAGAGAGGGCTTTATTATACTATATGATAACGACATAAAAGCCCAGCGGGAAGACGGGAGTTACTCCCCTACTTCCTCTTATAACAAACCTACAATGAAGCTGTTCATTTCACAATCCGTTGTGAATTCAACAATCAGTAAGCGAGACCCAATTTCCACGCAATTTGTTTCTTCTTTTGTGTGTGGTATATAATTTTACGTCATTCTTTGGAATGTATTCTCCGCAGATGTACTTATCCACCCTTAAGGCATGTACATTGTTATACAGAAGTGAAAGCTATGGTAACGTATAAACACCATTGTATGACGCGATACCTCCTCGATAAAGTTCTCATCTATATAGAGTCTGAGATTCTACTCTTTTGTGACTCGGGAGGAAATCTGATTATCAATGATGTTGAAAGTGCAAGTAATCACAGAATATTTATGAAAGCTATAAGCATCAACTTAGTTTTCAGCTATTTACGTACTTTGAATTTAGTTTAAGATGCATTTGTAAATCAGATACAACAATTCTATCGAAAGGGACAACCTAATCAAAATGGTAAAGCTGTTGGTTAAAACAGGCCTTTCATAGCTTTAACGATGAAGAAAGTTCGACTGGAAACCCTAGTTTGTAAATCCAAGCCTCTTATATGGGATCGGATTTAGAAACGCACGAAACGACGGAATCATTTTAGGACAATTTATTTTACTCAGGTAAACCCTTTTGTAACCAGCCGATCTCTACTCATCCGATGTAACCCCACAATCAAAGTATGATGGCTCACGTATCTTGTCCATTGACAATGTTTAAGAGATCACAGATGATACTGCTGCAGATTAGCTCTACTGTTGAAAGTACGGTTAGATTACTGAAATCGATTCGCTAAGAGCTAATTTAAGTTGTTGAATATTCAGTTTGGGTTTAACTGCCAACAATAGCTGGCTGTTGCATACATGAACAATTTTCATGGTTCTAAGATCATGTAACTATTCGAGTTTCGAAATTGGTTTAAAAGGTTGCTTAAGCCACTCAGTCGAACTGAACTGTTTATTTATGCCGTATGTGGTAATAACCAACACGTACAATACTACTTTGTGTAACCCCAATTCCTACCTTAGCTTCAACATCTTCTCTTTTCTTCTCTACTTGTCTAGTATGTCGTCATGGGAGACGTAAGTGACCCTTGATCTATAGTGTGACAAAAGATAAAGGGTTAGATTACCAGGGGTCAGAATAGATCAGGATTCAAAAACAAAAGAAGGAGAAAGAAAGAAAAATAACAGTCGGAAAACCACAAGTAACTCAAATCGGAGAACAAACTTGAGAAGTCCACCATTTACAGGTCGACAAAATGTGTGCTTGTGTGGCCGTTCCCATTGTGTGATCTTTTACATGATGGGACAATAATTATCAGAAAGGTTAAAGAAACACGTTGCCTTGGATCGGTCGAGTTGGTCCTTGAAAAGCGTCCTGTGACAGTTTTTTATAAAATTGGTATGGTTAGAAAGATATTGTAAAAGTAGAATACAATGATCTACACATATATGCCTCGAAATTGCATGGTTTTCTTTTTACCTCGTCCAGTAACACGATCGGCCATTTATGGGAGTCAAATTTTGACTCCCATAAAGGCCGACCGTGTTAGTTCGCGACGTATAATGAAAACCGTGCAATTTTGAGTAATACTTGTGTGGATAATTATATTCTACTTTGTAAACATCTTTCTAACCATATGCATTTCATAACAAACGGTTTCAAACGCTTTTTATAGACCAACTCGTCCGATCCAAGGCAACGTGTTCCTTTAACACTACAACAATGGCTACGCGTTTCTTTGGGGGCGGGGGGGGGGGACACCGATGCACTAGGATCAGCCCAACCCTTATTAAAAGGTCCTGACTTGTTCGTAGAAATGTGATCTTATCCTGTGTTCGTCCTCGTAGGACTCTTGCACTATGACATTAAGGACCCTTCCATCGCGGCGTTCGATTTAAGAGTCGTTTACTAAATAAAGATCGGTTCGGTGTAGCTGCGTGTCGAGTGCAATTCAAGGGACTCGGGATTGTGTATGGGGGGGGGGGGGCATGCGTGCTTCCCATGCAGTAGAAGATGTGAAATTAGTACAATTTAAGGCATTTAAAACTGACCGGGACTTTAAAAACCATCAGAATAACAGACCTTAATTTGGAAAAGTTTGGAAAACTGATTCTTCTGGCAGTATTTGAAAGTCGTAAACAAAATAATCTGATTTGAGCATACACATTACGCAAAAACCCAGATGTTGAGCTTAAAGAAACTTACAAAAAGAGACGATCTGCTGATTCATAGTCGATTGTTCTGAGCATTTTCTTTGTGTGTGAGTTCACAGTGACATTCAAACCAAGGACTTAAAACAAGAGGCAATAGGAAAACGATTGATATAACCACAAAGGAACACATCCATGTCTGTGTCGACAAATAGTTGTCCCATTTTTTTAACACTACTTCAAATTGAGGTTCTGAGAGAACAAAATAGATCCACCCAATTAGGGAATGGAAACACTATGTGGACTAACACACGTCCACACAGTTTTATATTTGTTGCTGTCCACAGAGTAACAGCAACACAGAGTGTGTTTCTTGTTACTGCTCTTGCCGCTGTCACGTGTGGCAGTTTTGAGAGCTTGTGCTATTATTTTTGCTTCTTCTGAAGATTAAGATTACTTGTGATTTTATACATTCCAATAATTTGTTGTTATCATTTCAAGCAGTTATTGGAACGTGTATATAAAAATAGCAGCACTATCGTTCCATCAACCTTGTAGCGTTTGCGTAGGGATTTACATTTCAATGCTAATATTTTAATCTGTGTCCCATATGCCTGAATTCCAACGGCTTATTCAGATTATCCTGATTATTCGCAAATCCTAGATTCGTATTGAAGATAGCACCCATTGGATTAAACCAATACATACCGATTCAAGTAAATGTAGCCTACTGATTTGTACGGCACATTAGAACATTTCTTTCCACGAAGAACACAATATAAACTTTATCAATATCAAGTTGATACTACAGTCAAATTAAAATGTTCGCTTTCGCATTTAAGTCTACTCCAAAGATAAGTCGATTCCAAAGATAAGCCCCGCCCCTCCCAATGGGGGGGTATCACTGGGATTGTTGTTGTGGAGTGTCATGAACGATATTGTTGAAATAACGTCACAGTGGAGTATGGCTTTAAGAGTTGGTTCTCATATAGTCGAAGAACATTAAGCAAACATCCAAGGGTGACTTTAACCATATGTTCATGACATTTCGTTGACATTCGGAAATGAAACTATATCTTGGATTAAAGACAGATCGTGAAGTTTTAAAGTTGAGTCCTGCGACGTGTTTTAGTGACCAGTAAGTTTGTGTTGCTCCAAGCACACGTTGACTTTTCCACGGCAGCTGTTGCTAATCTTGTCATTCCGCCCTTTGCTGCGCGTTGGCCCTCTTCTCCCGAGAGGGTATGGCTTGAGAAACATGGCCGCGAAAACAACACGGACACAGTGTAGATATTAAACCAGCGCCTTGAGTCCCAAGATCGATTATCACACAGATCAATGATTACAGTTATTCTAATCCCCTCATGTAACGCCTAGTTTCTATTGTTGGGTTTAGCTTGGTTTTTGATGCCGATGAGCTACGGCTTGTGCTTACTCTATAACCTCGGGCATACAGAGTGCCATCGTGTCAGGCTTCATCCATTCTGGGGCAAGAAGGTATACATTCTTGACTGCTAGGGCTCATATTATGAACGTAACATAATTAAATCAATTTGAATAGATGCTCCATCCATTCCAGATCAAGAAAGTATACATTCTTGACTACTAGGGCTCATAAATATGAACTTAACTTAACTTAAATGCATTTATAAAGCGCTTTAACACTGTTTCAAAGCGCTGTACAGTCAAGAAAACATTAAAATGCAGGATTAAAAAACATGAGCAAAAATAGCAATATGGTAAAAAAAAAAATAAAAAAATACACAGCAGTTAAAATGAACGTAACATTATTAAGTCAATTTGAATACAAACGAGACTGGTGTGGATTAACACATACTTTGGAATAAGGTATAGGGCTCACTTAGAGAAATTAGTGACTTAAATTTGATTTCTTGAAATAAAAATATGTCAACGGACGGTACAAGAGAGATGAGTAGCATCATTGTAAACTGTTTTACTTGACTATCCTCATGGTTAGATGCAACGTTCTTCATTGTTTGTTAATATCCACGCTGTCACTTGCAACACGTGTAATAACAAGGTTGCGGGTTCGAATCCCTCAAGCTAACCACTGATTTCACAATGACTAGAATATATTGTCGTCTAGTCTGAATAACAATTTCTTGATTTGTGCAATTCATAATGATGTTAAAGGCACTGTTGTCAATTGTCAAAGAACAGTCCTCTCACTTGGTGTATCTCAACAGATTAATAAATTAACAAACCTGTGAAAATTTGAGCTCAATTGCCACTGTTGAAGTTGCGAGATAATATTGAAAGACAAATACCAACAGCTCTCCATTACTCGTTACCAAGTAAGGTTTGGTTGAGTAATTATCAATAGTGTCAACAGACAGACAGACAGACAGACAGACAGACAGACAGACAGACAGACAGACAGACAGACAGACAGACAGACAGACAGACAGACAGACAGACAGACAGACAGACAGACAGACAGACAGACAGACAGACAGACAGACAGACAGACAGACAGACAGACAGACAGACAGACAGACAGACAGACAGACAGACAGACAGACAGACAGACAGACAGACAGACAGACAGACAGACAGACAGACAGACAGACAGACAGACAGACAGACAGACAGACAGACAGACAGACAGACAGACAGACAGACAGACAGACAGACAGACAGACAGACAGACAGACATAGAACCAAACTACATATTTTAAACACTCTGTGCCAACGTTCTACTCACACAATTCGTCGGAACTGTTTTAAAGCACTTTTGAAATTAGTTTCGAACCAATAGTGAGAACTCAATGTCATGTATACGAGCTGCCTAGTGCCATATGATTTCCACATGTACGGCTGCCTATAAATGTTTTTGATGACGTTTCATTGTAAACGGAATATATAAATTATTCACCAAGGATATGCGTTAAGGTCAATGGAACTAGGCTGTTATTATTTGTAATTGCAATCGATTTGAATTGCTAAAGTGTGAAGGCAGATGTTTCGTCGTCTGCCTCGGTTTCCTGCCGAGCGGGAAGTCACGGTGTTTGGTCATTGTACATAGGAGGACAAGAAGAAATACAAACCAAAAACAAGAAACATACAAAACGAACAAATTAATTCATTAAGAGACAAACAGAAACATACATTGATGACGTGACTTTCATTCACAAAGAGGGAACGAACTGGCGTGTATACTGGATACAAACGGTGTAATGCAAATTAATGGTTAAAGGGAGGATATATCACTTCTAATATCAACAGGGGATAACAGCTAAATGTTTGATCTTTGTGTCTAGAATATCAGGCTTTTAGATTACACATTGTTATTTTTTCAAAATTTAATAGTAATACTAATAATAATAATAATATCGAAGTTTTATATAGCGCACGTATCTACCAAACAAGGTACTCAAGGCGCTGATTACTACAAACTTTCAGAAAGAGAGGTTATTGCAGTGATGAATTCTAAGACCCAATTATTTAGCACCTTATAAGGGTTTATAAATTTAGTTATTTTTTGTTTGTTGTTTTTTTCCTCGAAAGTACGATTTTTTTTTACAAAAACATTAAAATAAGGTTTATGTCAGGTTTCCTTGCAAGAAAAAGTCCACTTTTTGTTCACTGCCAATGTTCCGTAAAATTCCGTAAGGAATCGCCATTTTATGGAAAAAAACCCCACCAACACAGAAAAATGAGTATTTGGATCGATTTCAGGAGGAAGTTCTGATGTTGTCCTCATTACTCCAGTTTTCCATATCATTCATGCTAATTGGCTAAGCGAGCGCACTGATGACGTCAAATGATTAAACAATTCCGACTTCTGCATAATTATCAGCCATTTTTAAGAACGTATCGCGGAAATTGCATTCACTGGAATCTATAACATGTCATTAGTAAATACCACGATCCACTTACATTAGTCTGAAATAAACACTGTCTGTCGAGTGTCTCTTTTTGAATTCCCACCACGTATGGATCCATAACCAATGGTGATATGATCTCCCTTTCGTTTATGGGCCCACTCTATAAAGCGACGCTATGGTTGGGATCAGAGTTTGCAGTAACGGAAGACCTTAACGGCAATAATCAATAAGAAATGAACAACCGTTCACATTCGTGTCGATCTGTGACGTCACATTATTTGAAACGGATCAGTGACATAATTGATTCCCATTCCGGCGACGTATTGGTAAATGGGTAGAGGCGACGTCTAGAATCGTGCACTGAGGTCGCAAAGGCAGTGGACACTATTGGTAATTACACAAAATAATTACTATCATAAAACCTTTCTTGATTACGAGTAATGGGGAGAGGTTGATAGTATAAAACATTGTGAGAAACAGCTCCCTCTGAAGTTACGTAGTTTTCGAGAAAGGAATAATTTTCCACGAATTTGATTTCGAGACCTCAGATTTATAATTTGATGTCTCGAAATCAACAATTCTGAAAGCACAAAACTTCGTGTGACAATGATGCGACAAGGGTGTTTTTTCTTTCATTAGTATCTGGCAACTTCGACGACCGGTTGAGCTCAAATTTTCACAGGTTTGTTATTTTATGCATGTTGAGTAAAACCAACTGTTAAGGCTAGTCTTTGACAACAATAGTGTCCAGACGTAACATTACTGATTGTTTGTCAAGTGTATTTTGAGGGTATCAGGTTGGTTTGGGGCATTCGTTCTAGGTTCTTATCTCGTCGTTTACCTCTACGGACCAGCCGTTGTAGCCTTGCTCAAGGCAGTCGAATTATTCACCGCCGCTGTATCAAACCCACCCGTATTCACTGTGCGTAACATAAAAATCCACCCGTATTCACTGTGCGTAACATCGCACGACACGATGTACACTATCTGCATGGTATAAAACATCGTGAGAAACGGCTCCCTCTGAATGCCAAAGTTTTCGAGAAAGAAGTAATTTTCCAGGAATTTGATTTCGAGACCTCAGATTTAGAACTTGAGGTCTTAAATCAACCATCTAAACGCACACAACTTTATTATCTCGCAAGTTCGATGACCGAATGAGCTCAAATTTTCACAGGTTTGTTATTTTATGCATATGTTGAGATACACCAGCTGCGAAGGCTTGCTTTTGACAATTACCAATAGTGTCCACTGCCTTTAAGTACCTTTGTCTTATTGTGTTTGGTTTCTCTTGATTTGGCTTTTACTTCAAAATTTAAAACAGGAAAGTGCTGCTTTATTTTATTTTCGAGTTTTTGCAAACCTATGGATTAAAACAGTGCAAAGTACTTTTGTATGTTAATTGGTTTCATTACGGTACAAGAAAGAAAAACACAAAGTATAACACAGTTCCTGTGCGAAATAAAACGAATAAATCAACTTCGTTTTCTTGGTACCCTGATGAACGAGTTGTACAAAAGTTTAGAGATAAAGGTTATTTATACAACAAGTTAAACAATCTTCATGGATGTTTCCCTTCTCAAAGCGAATGGGTATATGTCAGTCAATTTGAAGCCAATTTCCCATGTCATACATGCCAGTCTAGACCACCATTACCAAACCTGGATTTTCATCTTTGAAAGAGCAAGGCCGTTTTCATTTTGCAAAGGGCACTTCCAAGTCAGTGTGAAACTTTTGAAGGGGCACCAAGGCCAAGACCAGGGGCAACAGAGGCCATGGCCTCCTTAGGCTACATGTCATCAGGCCTGTACTTTGAACGCATTGGCTTGCATACGCCAAGTACACATGCTTTGATTTGCGTCACAATGAAATTGTATACAGTATATTTATAGCAAAAACATCAGTAGTCGGAGATACCAGTAAAACGTACACAAAATAGTCATATGGCATGTTTGCGTTTCAGTATGGCGATGACACTGTTTTAGTGCAGGAATTTCGCAATGCATTGATCTCTAATGGATTGGAGTGCAGTAATTTTAAAGATACCAGCCACTACAAATGTTATACATTGAACATTTTAAGTACCAGAACATGTGCCTCCCCCCCCCCCACAATACTTGTACATTAAAATACCTATACCTACTTCAAAAATGATGTGGCAACAAAGTTATGTGCCTTTAACGTACATCTGGATCAGAAATGTACTATCATTTAGCATTAATGTGTAAAGTTATCTTAATTACATCAGTGAATGTGAACCGGATGAAGGTTTTACTGATAACCAATGTCATACGCTATCGTTATTTACTACAGCCACATTTTGAATTTAGATTTAAATGTAAGATCTTGTTATTTCTGGTATTTTGCATGGCATGTTTCGAATTGCCTTGACGTAACCACCCTGCATCACTGTCATCACACGGTGTGATTTCTTTATTTTCAACAACACACAGGGAACATTTATCAAATAAGGGAGCGAGATTGCATCTCCGAGGATATAATTAGCAGGCCGTCTGAGAATTGAAGTCAGGGTTGTTCTGGAATGGGTCGGTACATTGCTCACAAGGGAGGCAATCAGTTTACGTCAATTTGGTGTCAACTCGTCGCAGGTGTGGCTACTAATTGGGCCTCATGTACAAGGGGGCATGTTGCCCCTGTCAAGGGGCAGTGGTTCAGCTTGCTCTCGGCGAAATCAAACGTACGAAGAGAATACGCCAACCTCTATCCCTAGCTCTAATTTGGCCTCATAAATGGTTGGTTAATGTATAGTAATGGGGGTTCTGTTCAAACTCGCTAAATCGACCTACAGTACAGGGACACTTTCGTATCCCCCACTGCTCCTCCGTGCTACGATAGTTAACTGATCGATCCTTCGTTGGTTGTCTCACCATCAATCATGTGGGCGGTAATATAACACGAGGGGACAATTACAGATATATTAGCAGCAAAAGATGAGCCGGTAAATATTGATTGATATTGGTGTTGTACGACGCGGTTTGTGTAACTTCACCTACCCGGACAGATCCCAACGGGGGAAACCATGATATGAATTATCGCGTCACTTTGCTAGCTCTACGCTCGCCGTGAATAGTCGTTTAATGCAGGCGCATGATTCAAACTTCAGTCACCCTTCCAAGCGAAGGAAAACGCTGTAACGTTAGAACCCGGCTACGTTCCGTGATGAATAAAAGAAATTAAAGACTAGGTCAAAACTTGTTGTTGGTACCCGGGCTCGCTGCTGACTCGGAGCAGTACGGCATGTGTTTGTGTTTGAACGCTATACCAAGTGTGGACCCGAGATCAAAAAGTCCACAGGGAATTGAAGTACATCCGGGTCATATCTAAATCTCTCCCAATAAACGCAAATTCATCGCTTCAGTTACACGTCACAATTTGTTAGGTTTGTGCAGCCCTTTTTTTTGAATACTTAAAAATATATTTTGGTCGTTTTTGCTGCTGTGGTTGTCGGTGTCGTTGTCTTTGTTGGTCGAGTCGCCATTTCTTCATCGTCATTGTAACTTAAAATATTGGGAAACAATACTTATAAAAAGGGGTTCACAATTTACCCGAATTGTATCTTTCAAATAGCTAAGTTTTAATCAAAGGCGAGCAATGCGTTATGGTGTGACATTGCAAGTAATAGTCCATAGCCTTTAATAAGAATGGTCATCTTGCGCATGATCTTGAAGACTATCTCGAGAATCTCTTTATATCCCTCATCAATGACTTCAACCGTATCCAAGAGGTAAACCTGAGATTACTGATTGGTACTGAGAACTGTTAAGTGGCAACGTCAAGGTAGCCGGGTTGAGTCGGTTAAAGAGCCACTTCCTCGCTCACGAAAATACTGTTCAACTGCATTTTGTCACAATGTTTTCAGCCTATAAGGAACACTTATTGATAAAAATTGTAAATTTATTAACAGTAGAAGATTAGCCCGGAAACGACCAGATCATATGAATGAAAAGTCAAGTTGTTCCTCGTAGAACCATCACAAGTAAAATCCATTATAAGGAGTTCCAAAGAATTCCAGCATATAAGTTTTTCTCTCAGCAACCTACAATATTTTATATACCCAGACCTCCTTCCCCATTATTAGACGCTCAGTTTGAACTTCGTAGTCGCTCTCTGACCGATTTGGTACCAATTCTCCTGACAAATTGTTCTGTCTAGTGTTCTTTGTTCAGTTGTGGTGTTTGTTCGTTTGATTGTTTGCTTGGTTGCTGTTTATTTGCTTACTTGTTTGTTTGTTTGTTGGTTGGTTTATTATTTGTTTGTTTGTTTGCTCTTTTTTTTCTCTTTTTCCCCCGTTTTTTAATGTGCTATTTTTTTTTTTTTGGGGGGGGGAGGGAAGCCAGAAAACTGTCTTATTAAAATTATGGTCGATGATGTTAAAGGAACACGTTGCCTTGGATCGGACGAGTTGGTCTATAAAAAGCATTTGTAACCGTTTGTTATAAAATGCATATGGTTAGAAAGATGTTTTAAAAGTAGAATACAATGATCCACACAGCATTGCCTCGAAATTGCGTGGTTTTCCTTTTACTTTGCGAACTAACATGGTCGGCCATTTATGGGAGTCAAAAAGTTGACTCCCATAAATGGCTGACCGTGTTAGTTTGACAAATGCTTTTCAAAGACCAACTTGACCGATCCAAGGCAACGTGTTCCTTTAAACCGACGGGTTTTGCACTGAAACGTGGAACTTGTAATGCTATACGTATAAAGCCTTACCTTACTGTGGTTGTTATTAAATAGCGATTATTATACGGTTGGTTGCCCTGGCTGGCTTTTGAGCTGTAGTTACTGCACTTCAACTTTTACTCTGCTGTAACCGATATTTTACAATTATTATCAATATCCGAGAATGGAGTGTCTATTCTGGCTGAATTTATTGCAAGCTACGTCTGTGCAATATTTATTCAGTCCTCACGCTGTACTCTGAGATCTAAAGCTAACCTGTAAACACCAACTGTTCCCTGGGTTTCAACAACGCAAGAATGTTACAGAATAATTAACTCTCTGATTCCAACAAAGTACCTGGAAGTTTGCTCTGCTTTTTACGTAGGCCAACTGTACATAACCAGAGCACGGTGGTAAATAAACCGGTTCAAAAGGTTCAAAAGCTGCATCCAAACTGTTTCCACTAATAATGGTATTAGGGTTCGTGTATTAGGAAATGAAACATTTGTAGAGACTAGAGAGTTATCGTTCACTAAACCTAGGCCGGAATTATTGGAAGTGTTTAGGAATATGATAACCTGGTCCATTCATGCTAAGCAATCGTAATGTCAGGCAATTTGCGAAATTAAAAAAGAGAAAGCGAGCAGACAGTGTAATGCAAGAGCTAGGAAAAAACAAGTTCACGAAAGCTTCAGCTGGATTAAAGTAGTACCTGATAACAAATAAAACATTTAAATGTCAGAGTTGATACTTCAGGCTCATAATGATTATTTGAATCATTCCGATTTTGAACAATTCTTTTTTATTTTTGTGTGTGAATTGTTGCTAAGTTTTGTACATTTCATATCAACATTTTAACATTGGGTACTTGGCGCAATGAGTTGTCAACAAATCGCCATATAGCGCCGATTTGCGCTTTTCTACATAAACCAAAGATTTATTCTTCATGGAGACATTAAAATAAATGTTTACATGTTCAAATGTTGACCGGACGTTTAGACTACAACTACGTGATGTTAATGCGTGCAATATTGGCGTTTTACACAAGACTCAAAATCTACCATTAGCAATCGTAGCCACTCCACGGCAATCAAACAGTCATAACGAGCTCTTAAGATGTATAAACGCAAGATCAAGTTCGTAAACAAACATAATGAAAATCCCAAATGGCTCGATAAATCAGCTTCGTCAAACTCTGGGCAATTCTGAAGATTTACTATTGCACTGATCATCAGGGACTTCACTTTTAAGAGATCGTTAAAGATATGTTGAGCTGAAAACAAATTATTTATCTCCAAATCGTCTTGGGTTTTTTTTTTTTTTTGGGGGGGGGGGGTGTTGTTCATTATAATATGAACAATACAAGAAATAGGCAAAGTAAATGTTTTGAAATTGTTGATTATACACGCACTGCAAAACAGACACCATGTTAAAATAGACACAATGGGTGTTGCCACGTATACAAACTGAGCTATCCGGCCCAATGTTGGAGGTCTACCTCTTATAGTCATTATCTTTAAAACGTCAGAACGTCGGTCGTGCATTGTTTTTTTGACGTGAGAGTTAATTCAGTTTTAAAAGTCATTAGAATTAATGGGCCCCATAAGTCGAAACCAACACCAACAACAACAACAACGATTGGCAAAGATAATTAGCGATTGACTGCCACGAAGTATCGCTCAGTAAATATTAATCAAACCATCTGAGATGTATTGCCATGACGCGTAATACCGAGGAGTCCATATTATTAAAGATTTTACCAACATTTGTATAATGTTAGTTTCGGGCAAACTTGTTCTGGATTGGCCTGATTGCAAGTCAAGCCTGTGATTGTGGAGCTGCCCCCCAAACAGCTGCCCACATCACCAATGACTATAAATTTATCACGGTTATACCCTGGCGAGCAGTCCCTGAAGGAGATAGACAATCTGGCTACACAGTGGCTAATGAACACCAATTGTATCATCATATAATCGTAGTTTTATCGTTGTCACTTGTGAGAAAATTGTCGACTTTGACGATAACATCAATTTTTCTTTTTAAGTACGGATGTTTTTTTTTTTCTCTTTAACTTCGCTGTTTCCAAATCACAATGTAGGAGTTCTGTTAAAGATTAAACAACATTATATTGCGTGGTAACATTAAATTGAATGGTCAAAAATCAAAGAAGTTAGGAATGTTAATAATTTTTTTGCCATCCAGTTTGACTGTTATTGTCTTTTTCTAGTATATAAAAACATACTGTTCGTTTTTTTACATACCCATCTGATGAGCAAAGACCACTGATAACACACAACATTGCAATAAACGACACCCTAGTTTGAGAGAAAGGGGGCAATATTAATATGAGAAAGGCTTCGGGCATGAAACCTTTCTCAGGCATCTGAAAGCACAACATTCTGTGCAACGAAGGTATTTTTTATTTTGTTTAAATATTTTTTGCAACTTCGAGGATCAACTGAGCCCAATATTTCGAGGGTTGTTGTTTATGCTTAAATTGGGTTACAACAAGTGGGGATACTGGTCTTTAACTTTTAGAAAAATTGTACTATGCCCTTAGGCAGTACGTTCTCTTGTCCTGTGACAAAATATGACACGGGCACATATTACTCGATTTGGTAGTCCTTGACAGTTCTTGAGGTAATGGTAGCCTATACCATTTTGTCTTGGATGGATACAGAATTTCAGATTGGTATTTCTTAAAACAAAGGTGGCCAAAACGAAAAACGATTGTATTTAAGACATCAATTCCGTTGAAATGGCCTAACATTTAAAAGTTAAACTGTAAAGATCAAAGAAATACACATGAGTCAAGGGGTCCCTGAACCACCGCTAAGTGAATTGTTTTTCAGATGGGATTTAGGACGAAGCGAGCTGCCGTTTCGAAGATTAAAATTATTATCTGTCTCTCAGTTCGTTCACATAAAGTAACCCTTAGCAAGGAATGACGTCTAGACTGGTGGCGTCTGGGTATCTTCTTTTTTCAATTTCCTTGCAATACTTGCCTGACGCCAATTGGGCTAATTGACTCGTGGTTACGTCACGCTACTCGGCATCCCAATGCCAACGAGTCTTGTGAATTGTATAGTTCGCAGCTTCAGTCGGAGCTATAACAACTGATGCATTTATCTCGCTGGGAAAATAGTCCAAGGATTGTCTTATGTAAGATGATTTTACTGTTGGGCCATGGAATGGTAAAGTTCGAATGGTATGAGCGTAAGACATTCCCCTGAAGACGATTATAGCATCTCTAAATCAAGCATCTGTAAAGCACACAACTTGTGTAACAAGGTCGTTTTTTCTTCCATTGTTCTCCTGCAACTTCGACGACCAATTGAGTTCAAATTTTCACAGGGTTGTTATTTTATGCATATGTTGAGATACACCAAGTGAGAAGACTGGTCTTTGACATTTACAAATAGTGTCCAGACGTGTCTTTAAAGGCTCGAAATGTATCTTTAAACGGGTTCATACTTAAGCCTAAAGCGTTTACTTTTCTCTTTCGTTCACCTCCAAATATTTTCGGTACTAGCCACCCAGCGGCTACCTAGATATGATCATACAAACTAACCACCACCTTATAATAACCGACATTGATTCTTTCTTCGTATCTTAGATGACGCAATCTTCAAGAGGCAATTTACGCCTGACCCTACCACAAGCCCGTCAAGCCACAGCTCTATCCATTGTGTTTTGTCTGTGTTTCTGGTACGCTAGTGCCAACAACAGTTGGTATTGCTCTGATGTATACAGCACCTTGCAGTCCCTCTGTGACAGTTGTTATGCTGGATATGCAAAGAGATCCGACCAACAAACCAAAACAATTGGTGAGTATTATTAAGCAGTAAGACAGGCTACCCAGGTGAAGACCTATAAATACGGGACATGACAGTGATGTTCGAGTGGCTCCCTTTGTTTTAATTGCTCGTATTCTATTCTCAATTTTTGTTTCATATCGGGACATAAAGTGTCCTGTTTATGATCGCTTGAAAGCCAGTGGACACTATTGGTAATTACTCAAAATAATTATTAGCATAAAACCTTTCTTGGTGACGAGTAACGGGGAAGGTTAATGGTATAAAACATTGTGAGAAACAGCTCCCCCTGAAGTAACGTAGTTTTTGAGAAAGAAGTAATTTTCCATGAATGTGATTTCGAGACCTCGGATTTAGAACTTGAGGTATCGAAATCAACCATCTAAACGCACACAACTTCGTGTGACAAGGATGTTTTTCTTCTTGCATTATTATCTCGCAAGTTCGATGACCGATTGAGCTCAAATTTTCACAGGTTTGTTATTTGATGCATATGATGAGATACAGCAACTTTGAAGGCTAGTCTTTGTCAACTACCAATAGTGTCCACTGCCTTTAAGATACAGAGAAAACCGTCAGTCAGATTTGATTTCAAACGTCAATGTTTGAATGGGGAGTTCAAATTGTCCGTAGCATTAAAGGTGTTACAATCGAGAATGATCAATCACTTGGAACATTTTGCTTGTAAAAGCTGTTCATGCGTCGCATTTATAAATTGAACAATGCATCAATGTTTATACGCGCACACGTAGGCCTGAATGTTTAGAGTTATCAAGAGTGCACGAAAGATAAATCTCTCAAGTTCAAACAAGCTTTGACTAAAATTCGCTTAATTTATATTACCCTGTTATTGTTTGTTTCTTTCTCAAAGCACATTTTCTTGTTCAATAACAACATTTTTATGGGAAATATTGGTCTGGGATATGTTCGCATTTTTTTAATCTAAAAAACTGAACTACAATATAAACATGTTCGGGTAAAAAACTGACCCTGATTTAGGTCTGACCCATTTTAGTCTTGGTATTAACATGCTAATTGTGTCAAGTTTGGCGTGTATTGGGTTATATAAGTTTTTATACACATTTTTCTGATCAGCCTGGTCAAGAAATGGGTTAGGTACCCGGGTGCCGAAAAACTGGATCAATTCTGACAAGGGAGTATTTAAATGTACGTCTTATTGCAAGCACGGGGTTTGAGGAGCGAACATCGTTTTAATACGGAACTAAGTTTCGCAGATGACAGAGGTGCAATATTTGTTCCTATGCTACATTTACTGTGTGATTATAGAGAGACAACATTAATTATGATAATTATAACATGCAACATATCCACTTAATAATCAGGCACTCAAGGCTCGACAATAATAAAAAATTACATGAGAAAAAAAAAGAAAGATAATTATTGAATGTTTTAGAACAGTGTTTGCTCTTATTTGAATCGGTCTCATTGGTTTTGACCGAGATAGCAATATTGATCGAGCTATAAGGTCGGGGGGGGGCGTGGCTACCCATATGGCGTGGGTATAGACACCAGACAAAGACTAGCCCGATAAGTGCTTCAACCTTTCTCACGAAGGAGGAGTTCTTTCGCAATTCAAGCTCAAATTTGGGGTGGTCACAGTGAAGCAATAATATGTGGAAGTCAAATTAATATATTCCTTTGGGTTTACGTTGTTCAGACACTAGGTACACAGACACAGGCTGCCCCGCTCCACACAGTGCCAGACAGAATGGCATTGGCTATTCGTTTTCACTAACCCTAAACCGCCGAGCTGAGCTGTTCCGATTCCTCCGGGTAAAAAACATAACGCGCTGTTTGCCTCAGGGCTATTGACCAATAGGGTTCTCAGCAGTCTCAATGTTAGACAAGACCTCGGGAAAATTTAACTGCTTTAAAAATGACATTCAGTGCTGAGGTGTCTTGCAACATTAAAATAACGTGCGATGTTATCTTTAAAAGCATCAACGCCTTTTAGTACAGTCGAGCTATAAACACATTAACAAGTTGTCTGGTGGCATGCTTTATTGCGTTGTTTTAAGTCGACGGTAATTAACAATTAACCGCAATTGGTGACACTGTATTTAAAGCCAGTGGACACTATTGGTAAATGTCAACGACCAGTCTTCTCACTTGCTGTATCTCAACAAATGCATAAAATAACAAACCTGTGAAAATTTGAGCTCGATTGGTCGTCGGAGTTGGGAGATAATAATGAAAGAAAAATTACCCTTGTCACACGAAGTTGTGTGCTTTCAGATGCTTGATTTCGAGACCTCAAATTTTAAACTTGAGGTCTCGAAATCAAATTTGTGGAAAATAACTTCTTTCTCGAAAACTACTCCACTTCAGAGGGAGCCGTTTCTCACAATGTGTTATACTACCAACCTCTCCCCATTACTCGTTACCAAGTAAGGTTTTATGCTAATAATTATTTTGAGTAATTACCAATAGTGTCCACTGCCTTTAAAACAAGTTAGAAACGGGTTTGGTGTGAGGTTATTTAACGGTCTATAAACAACCTTCCAACATGATCTTTATTCAACTCGCTAATGGATCAAGAACATAGTCTGGACGGGCGGGTTTGTTCAGTATCAACAATCTGCTAATTACATCGATGTTTCATTTCTCTCGCAGATCCTTTTATGGATCGTAAAACAGCCGTGGATTTCTTCAAGCGCGGAACGTCACGAGGAGGCGCTCGTGGGGGTATCATCGATGAGTGTTGTCTGAAACGCTGCACGACCAATGAGTTGATGTTGTACTGTTGCGAGGAGAAACAGAGGGAATACTTCTCATTTGTTGGATGGTTATCACGGAGATAAAAGCCAGGAGATTGTTAAGGACTCCCGTGGTGTAAACAAACCAACTCTGCATATATTATAGTCAAATTGTATTTATTTATTTTTTTCTTCATGTGTTAAGAAAACAATAATGCAACTTATTGCCTATGTGAAGGTATTATATTTATTACTAAATCAATAATGATTGACATGATCGTGTTTATGATCCGCCAATATTGGTTGTTCCTGAATTACTACTTGAACGTATTGCCTTTAACGTGTTATTTTCGACAAAGTGCTTGCTTTTTTAACATCTTGACAAAACTTGACCGGCGCCTTTAAATGTTTTTCTGTTTCAGTAAAGTGCGCCTTATAAATGCTGTAGTTTATTTATTGTTATAAATTAACACACATTACAAACAAGTTTCTACTTTTCCAGATAAGCATGATAAATGTACCTGCCTTATCTCTCCGTATGAAATTAGGAAAAAGGTAGTTCGAAACCAACTGGCTACAACATTCTGATCTAAAAGTACTCATTCACGGTTCAGAAAACGGTGTTGAACAAGGGTGATTGTTCTTCATTGATCGTATTGTAGAGTTACCCCCCCCCCCCCAACCAGCACATTGAAATTAGCTTTCTAGAAAAATAGGTGCTTGAACACAATTTTTGTTTTATTAAAAGTTTAAAAGATCAAATCACACAGAAACTTAGGCGCTACAACTTTGCGGTTTTTTTTTTCATTTATTGTTTTCCAGATGTCAACAAAAAACCAAAAGTTGAGACAACACCAGTAATGTGTCTTATATATATTTTTGGTTTTGTATACCTAGGTTAAGGCTGTAGACATTCTGGTATTTCTGTTATATACATTTAAAATTGTTTATGTTTTGTTCGTTTGTCTTGGAAGACTAAAATTTAGCGAGTGCGCGGATGGTGGTGCGAAGATGGTGTGTGTGTGTGTGTGGGGGGGGGGGGGGTGCGTGTGTTGGGGGGGGGGGGGGGGGTCTGGATTGTCCAAGACTAGTTTAATCATCCTGCGATTTAGTAATAACTTTAAGACGCAATCGAATCGAAACCCCCCCGTCTACAACCACCCCTCCCCTCGTCAGACAACTTAGTGCAGCAGTGCCCCGGTCAAGTTCCATGTGGATGTTTTGTTTGCAAATAACACCAACAGTTTCACTGGGAGGAGGGGTGGGTAGGAGGAGGGCATGTGTAGGTAATGCACCAAATCATATTTATTTGTACATTTTCCGAACTCATTTGAGGAAGGGATCAACTGACAGGGCCGGGCGCTGTCCAACCCTCGCATGACAGTCACGCCATGAAGCCCGTTGATTCCCCTTAAGCAACATTTCCGTTAAAACAATTACCCATTTTCTGACTATCAATTGTTCTTTATTGCAAATGATTCCAAACCATGGACACCATTGGAAAAACTGAGTGTTAACACAAAATAACACTCTCGTAGTACTTTGTCTTTCATTAATTTGTGTGGTGTAAATTGTTGTTCTTATTTGTTAAGGACCTTTTAAAGCTGACTCATGGTGATTTGTTTGAATCAGAATCATGGATCATGCTTAACCTGAGATAAATCAGAATAACCTAGCATTATGTGGGATTCAAGCTATTAAAGTGAACTACGACTAGTTAAATGCACCAGTTTGTCCAAAGTGAAATTTGGTGGACTTTGACACAGATATGTTGTACAGCATTTCACCTGACCCGAATTGGGTCAGAACAAGGTTACAGAGTCACAACCAAAGTCAGATGTAATCAACATTGTAAATTATTAATTAGTTTATGGATTCGGGTCAGGATATCATTGACCCGGTAGTGTTTAGATTAGGCTTTACAGCCATGTATAAAAACCTTGCCAGGACGGTTTTCGCTTTATTAGTCAAATAACAAACAAGTTTGTATCTAAAACATAATTATTTGTTGTTGTTGGAAAAGTGCCACTCACCGAAAAACTATAAATAAAAAAATGTTTTTATTTTTGAATGTTTTGTGAACGGTAAAAAAATGATTTAATTGTGGCGTATGTTGAGAATAAAGTACACATTGTGCAAGCTACAAAAGGGTGTCCGATAAATAATGTTCTTAAAGGCAGTGGACACTATTGGTAATTACTCAAAATAATTATTAGCATAAAACCTTTCTTGGTGACAAGTAATGGGGAGATTGATTGGTATAAAACATTGTGAGAAACGGCTCCCTCTGAAGTGCCATAGTTTTTGAGAAATAAGTGATTTTCCACGAATTTGATTTCGAGACCTCAGTTTTAGAACTTGAGGTCTCGAAATCAACCATCTAAATGCAAACAACTTCGTGTGACAAGGGCGTTTTTTTCTTTCATTATTATCTCGCAACTTCGATGACCGATTGAGCTCAAATTTTCACAGGTTAGTTTATTTATGCATATGTTGAGATACACCAACTGTGAAGGCTAGTCTTTGACAGTTACCAATAGTGTCCACTGCCTTTAAAATAATCATATTTATACAGTTGTGTTACTGGAAATAACGATACCCACTCGCACATCCATTAATTAAGATGTTATCACTTAGAGTGACAGGAATCATAAACTGCACCTACTCCAAAAAGTAATGACCATAAAAACTTACTTGAAGAAACATCGCAGTTATTGATAGCGTCACTTATTTTGTGAAGAATACCTTCTGGTTTGGATAATCTGAAAAATGATTCATACTCAAATGTTTCTCAGATTCCTGGGTGTTGCTCTGCGCGTCCCCCCTCCACCCCAAATACGGCGAGCTGTGTACAAACTTCTTTCGATAGCGCCCTCTCTTGAATCCTCCTCATCCAGCGCATGTTAATTTCTCATAATTGGGGACAAAATCTTTGTGGATATCCCTAGTATGCCAACACTTAAAGGAACACGTTGCCTTGGATCGGACGAGTTGGTCAAAACAAAAGCGTTTGTAACCGTTTTTTATAAAATGCATATGGTTGGAAAGATGTTTTAAAAGTAGAATACAATGATCCACACAAGTTTGCCTCGAAATTGCGTGGTTTTCCTTCTACTGTGCGAACTAACATGGTCGGCCATTTATGGGAGTCAAAATTTTGACCCCCATAAATGGCCGACGTGTTAGTCGACAAGGTAAAAGGAAAACCACGCAACTTCGAGGCATGTTTGTGTGGATCATTGTGTTCTACTTTTACAACATCTTTCTACCCATATGCATTTTATAAAAAACGGTTACAAACGCTTTTCAAAGACCAACTCGACCGATCCAAGGCAACGTGTTCTTTTAAGGTCATAATGCTATTGGATGGATACGCCCATGGTTGTGCAAATACAATTGGTTGTGCAAATACAATTTGTTACCAGCTTTTGGCTATTTACTTCAGCGCAAACTTTCAAAGGTGAATTTCGTTGTGTTTTTTTTTTATACTTATGCCTACCTATGAATCGGCATTACGTTGATAAAACATATAACCCTCCTGCTGTAAACATAGCACCCACCAAATTATTACTCATATCGCCACCTTTTCTATAAACCATCCTTAGCTATACTTGTAAACCCCTTCACAGGAACACATTCCCCATATGCTTTCGATATACACACTGTCACCACTGTCCCCAAATCCCCAAACCAGGTCCCGAAACCTAGTCACATTGTCTTTGTTTCACTAAGCCTGCCGGATAGATGCGGAAGATTTATTTATGTGTAGAGCGCCCTCCAGAGGGAACGTTGAACGTGGATGGCAGATTCCAATGAAATGAAAGGAGCGGCAACTTCAACTCGGCTAATATGGCATCTGAGCGGCAACTTCAACTCGGCTAATACGGCATCTTTGAAGTCATAATGAATGACAAGGTGAGGTTTACGTTTGTCATATCATCTTTGCCATTTGCTGATTGTGTCTGTTTTGATAACATTTTCTTGAGAATACTTTGTGTTTATTGGTGCAGAGTTGAGTGTAATTCCATTTCACACATCATTGATGGAGGATTCCAGCACACCACACATTATGTGCAGTGGCAGTGTACCGGATTCTTAAGGGCACCCTAATCGTGTTGTATTTCGTTTGAACTCTGTTGCTTCCGCAGGCGATTTAATGTATATAACACGTGGTGTAGCCGCTACTTTTCACAAGGGGGGGGGGGTGGGTATCCTTGTCTTGTGGCGATGTATGGTGATATAGCAACCCCTTGCTCTTTTCAATTATTGCATGTTTTGTACCGTGCCTACACATAACGAGACTGTGTTTGACCAACTACCGGTATGTCCCTCGATGCAGGGTCACTTGAGTCAACCTGCACTTAGAGTACACCTCACAGAAGGAGAAAGCTTTAATACCCAGTTGCGACATTGGGCTTGTTGACTTCCAGTCTGGTGTCAGGTCCCTAAATGAATAATGATTATGTACAAAAATGTGTCCAGAGGTGTAGGGAATATTTTCAAGATTAAAAGTCGGATGTTCGTGGGTAGTGCTGTTATTGTTGTTTTTATGTTTCATGTTATTTTATGTTAATCATTTGGCACTGTATGCCATGTGAGTCTTTTTAGTGGGGACACTTTAATCCTAGATCTTGACCGTACCATTATTGCAACAGGGGTTAGCATTGCTGTTCGACATAGACTACCGGATATATTGCGTCAGTTTCAGTCTTGGTTGTTTTCGCTGTTGCCACAATTGAATTGTTATTCTTATCTCCAGTCAGGTGACGTTGACGTTTGTATTTAACTATTATAACATTCGTATGCAGTGAGTGTCCCTGCGTGGAGGTCAGTGAAGTCACAGGACTTTAATTAAAGGTCACAAGCACCCCACCCCCCACACACACACACACTCACGCAGACAGGTGGCCATGTGTCTCTTTGGTTATCTGATCTATAATGTCCATAACGAGACAAATCCAGGGAAACGTTTCCCGTATAATATCATGACTCAGACACTCGTCCTATACTGCCACGTAGAACCAGTGTAGAACTGGCTTACAAGGTCGTCTGGCAAGCTGGATCGAGCAACGTCTGATTTATAAAATATAAAGAAGCAAAGTCTATACGTATCACAATCAAATGGGAAGAGGAATAGACTATGTAGAGGTGAAACTATACTTCCGCCATTCTTCAGGGTGATTAATCTTGTTTTGAAGTGACATGATAGAAGGGAAACTGACTGGGTATTGAAGTGACATGATAGAAGAGAAACTGACTGGGTAAATTTAATATTAAATGGAGGTATACACAAGTAAGTTTTTGTCTTTGTTCAACCTAAAATGAACTTGAAGAGACCCAAATAAAACCTGATAGCGAAGATAGCACGTGTGCTTGACAGTTCGAGTAACTACATTTTAAAACGATGTGGCCTCATGGGAAATTTGTTGTTATGGGTACGCAGTTGGCCTACGTTCCTTTAATTATGTATATTCCTTTGATAGGTCAAGTGAGCGTTTCCTGTGACAAGCACAATGGAGTAAGTTGCGCAGTTCAGTGTAAGATGCCAACAAAAATTCTTGAACTATAATTAACAAGACATAGATATTAGATTGAGCTGCATTTACAATGGATCCTTGGTCTAGGTAGCTGATACTCAAAATAACGAATATACCGTGTGTGGATCATTCTGTGTTGTTTACATTTCTCTGTACATCGACCCGTGTAATTACATCATTACTGGCTAAGCTCACGAAGTTCCAATGGTCTTCATAATGTACGTGTACAAAATAAAATTAAATATTTGAATTAGTTATTTAATAAGGGAATCAATGTGTGGTGAAGAGGTTTTCAACTAGTGGTTTAATCCCAATGAGGCCTGGTTCTTGATAATTTTACCGAGACGAAGTCCTAGAGCTATAATTGAATCACGGCAGTGTTTTTTATTGGAGCGGAAGCCTCGATCTTCAGTTGGGGACCACTATGACATTCATGGAGAACAATGTGGATGAACCACATACCCCAGAAACACATGTGGTTATCATATTTCTGGACAGGAAGCAATTGAAATGAACACAACAAATGGAAAGGTATTGACACATAGTAGCTTTTTAGATCAGCAGACGTTTTAGATATATATTCCATTTAATAAAGGGAGTGTATACGTTTGGTAATCACTCTTAAAATATATGATGATATAAAGTTGTTCGGTTTATAAGTTCAGCAGGTTTCGATTTTATAGCATCTTGAAAACCATACACTTGGATTACCGTTTATATCGAAAGGTTTGAATCCAGTAAAAAGTGAGTCTGAGGAGAAAGGTGACTGACAGTGACGTCTCTAAAAATTGTGCATTCCGCTTACAGATTATTCTCGTGGATATATCATGGCCCCAGATTTGATACATGATATATAAAAAAAAAAAATAAAAAAAACAAAAAAAAAACAACAACAACAACAACAACAAAAAAACAACGCCGTTGAAATGATTTTTTTTTGAATGTATCATTATTTATTCAGGATTGTTGGATTAAAACAATAGGACGGCTCCACAATCTAAAGGTTTATACTTTCCCTTTAAACTACTGACGGGACTGTGATAATTTAAAATTCAGTCCAAGAAAAAAATAAAATATCAATTTTTTTTTCATCACTAAACTATTCATTGCTCCAGTCTTAATTTGTGTGTATCATATATATTTTTGATATAGATATATAATGAAGTTCTTTTATAATAATTGGGGGGCAATGGCGATCCTAGATTGTCAGTAAACAATTAACTTATTTTAGCCTATAAATAGATAATAAATATGCAGATAATTATAAAGAGCAAGAATTAGGTAGAGAAACCATTTTGCATGCATGGACACCGTAACAATTTCGTCGACGAAAAAAAAATGTCATAGAGAGGGTAAGGAAGACTTTGAGTTTTCAAATGGAATTTTATTGCTTAAAATCACTTGGAAGTGGTATTTTGTCGAAACAAAGCTTTTGTCACTAAAATCTGTGTTTTGATGAGTGGAATATGAATAAACAATTAACTAAGGTTTAAAAAAATTAGTTTCGATGTTATTTACAAATAAGCCCGGCCCGAGAGGGCGCTGTTCGTGACGTCAATCGAGGCGCGATGAATCGCATGTAGTGCCAACACAAGGTAGTGACGCCGCAAACTAAAAACATGCACCCAAAGTTGAAACAATACCTGATTCTTTTCACGTTAGGCAAATGCTCCTTTAAGTTCGTTACGTCTTTCAGGTACCTTCTTTGACTTTCCCACTAGCTGGAATAATTGTTGGGATGGCGTCATGTTTTAGAAAAGAACTTTTCTCTTTATGTTAAAATGTGCAGTGTATTCCGGATTCTCGAAGCACGACGGCTCAAAGTGTTTGCTGCACAGCGCTGGGAAAGACTTGCAAACTGACCCCATCTTTAGTGTTTTGCTGCGTCCAGCAGCGATACACCTGTTCGACATTGCCGGAAAAATTCTAGATTTTTTTGTTGTTGAAACGTACAAACTCACGACTAGGACTTGAATGTACTTGTAAGTATGTGTGTTCGATGTTCGATCGAGGCAAAGTCTGCCTCGATTGACTCGATTCACAAAAGGGGTAGGCGGAGTCACCCCCACACAAATTTTTTTTTAAACATATAAATCGTTAAAAACAATTACTCAAACAATTATTTTATTGTTCAGAAACTTTTAACTCTAATGTTTGGAAAAAAAAAATCTACTTCCAGGTGACTTTAAAAGAAGCGCTGGAATAAAATAATAGTATTACGAGAAAGCAATAGTGGCGCGGCGTTGCGAGCCTACTGTGTATTGATATCGCGGCTGCGGCCCTGATGCACGATTGAACACGTGTAATTACCTTTAGTAATCAAGGTACCCACAACCAGCAATGTGTGCGTGTGCACCAAAGAGTTAATAATGCCCAATCTCATAATGGTGGTTTGACGTGACCCTCGTTTTAACATTCTGATGAAGGCATGGCATGTAAGAGACATTGGCCTATATTTGAAGATATTATGGTTGTCGTTCCCATTTGGTTCTGTTTTCCTCCTGCATGCTCCGCCCTCAGCCGCCCTCTTATTGTGTTTTTGTTTTGCTTTTTCTTTTTCAAATAATTTATTTAAGTTAATTTAATTTAACCTTATTTATTCTTTTATTTTATTCTGTATTTATTTTCCTTATTTCTTGCTTTTTTCATAATTGTTTTTTTTCCCGTTAATGTTCTGTCTTGTGCTATTGTAACTTGTTTGTTGTACCTTGTATTGGTCGAATAAATAATGGAATTCTGTCATTTCGAACTGTCATTTTTGAAAAATCTCAACAAAAATAATGTACCAGTAAATTGAAACAAAGAGCATATCTGTTGTTTGTATGAAACAACAAATCGGTGCAACTCATAGAGACATTTGTACGTCTAAAAGGGCTTACCCCACCCCCCCCCAAAAAAAAAAAAACCCCAAAAAACTCACAAAAACACGGCAGATTGTCCCGTTATGAATGTCGCCAAGAGTATACGATAGATCATAGGATGGATAGATTATTCAATATTCTTCCTCGAGATGTTAAAAGCGAGACCGGATCGTAGCTATAGTCCAGTCAAGATACAGCGATACAATTCCTGTTACGAAAAAAACCCTCAACCATTAAACAGCAGGGTTTCTTGCACGGTGATCGGCTGACGATGACATCATCCATTGATGTAGCAGCCATGCTGTTTTCGCGGGTATGGTGCCCAGCCTGCCAAGCCAGCGTTAGTAAATAACAAATGTCCAGCATGAGCTGAATCTGGGGATCAGCTAAAAAAAGTGTACCATTCACAACAGTAACCATCTTCACGTGGTTTAGTAAATCGTTGTGGAAAGAAGTGTAACTGTTTAATTAGTCTACATCATTTCAGTACGACTTAATCTTGGTCGCTTTGCAGAATCTGGGAATTGCAAAATGTAATTGTCGTAAAAAGCGCATACATGCACAGATTCAACGCCATTTGACATCACCTTTAAAAATAAAGTAGGTTGCTTCGTAATTCGTTATAATGCCCTGTATAAGTTGACATCGAGAAGCATTAATCACACGTTTGGCAACGTTGGAAACATATTTAAAGCTGACGTTTATGTCAGATTGGACTTTGAAAACACAATGCAAAAATTGGAGTGTTAAATATTACACTGCGAGAATTTTCATAAAATTAAGTTAATTATTACCACGTTAAAAAACACAAACTCCCTTTAAAAAACATGTAAAGGGTTAATGTTGATTATTTCTTCGTTATGTAATCATTCGGGAACGTTAGTTGAATGACAGCGAGAGAACAATTAAACAGCTGTCCAAGTAATAAAGATAAGCGAAAAATAAGTTACCAATTACTTTTGAATTCTGTAAATCGGCAACCTTGTTTTGTTGTCATGCTTTTCATTTATACGTGCTTACAATGTGCAGCATAATGTACGTAATAATTTCCGCAACGACAATTAAACTCATGTTCGATCAATGTTTTTGTTATGTATTGGGCGTGGTTGGACGTGTCTGCGTTGTCTGTCCGTTTGAGCTCGTTTGCTTGTTTGTTTGTCTGGCTGTTTTTTTTTCACAAGCTCTCTGGTAATCAAAACGGCCCCATGATGTGTTTATAACGTTTATTGATCTGTTTACTGCTACTTGTTGCTAATTTTGCTACCGTTGGATATACGCGTCCTTTTTTCGTGTAAGCATGGAGGAAGGAAGAGAAGGAGCTCAAACGACCCGCAAAACCGCAGAGTAACAATAGAATACCCGGTCAATGCCCCTGTCTGACAAGTGAAAAAAGATAGGAGACCTCCAGCTGCTGGACGGCCGATTAACGAGCGGGATTAGATCTCTTTGTACAGAACCCGTGGTACCGCCGCTCTGCACCGTTGCCTTCGTGTAAAGTTGAATCATTGGAGACAAAAATTGTGAATACACACGTTTTCATTGACTGTTTGTGGTGTTTACATGGAAACATCATAGCATATTATTTTTAAATTTTTACAAATTTCCGGTCACCAGCGGTTGATCAAAATTTGGGTGTAAGCACACGAGGGTGGTTGGTATTCAATTGTGTTCATCGTTTAGGTGTCCGGTAGCTTCCAAAAATGTTATCGCGTCTCAAAAAAAGTAGTTTTTCCTTTATTATATCCATACGACATACGACACCATAGTTGAGTGAAGAACCAAGTGCGCACCCGCAAACTCACATACGCCAGGTCGCCCATTGTTTGTGATGTGTGGGTGATTACGAGGTGTCGCTAAACGACCGCGGTACCACGGGTTCGACTTTTGAAGTCCCTTCGTTGAAACTCCTTATCTTCCAACTTGAATGCATGACTAATGAATAACTAATTGATATACATTTATCAACCGTGATTTAACTGACATGTCTTATAGTTTGAGCTACTGCATATTAATCATTTGAATCCATAAATGGGGCGGCGAATCGGTATCTAAAGCATGGGCTATTTGCAATAAACATAAATGTACAATTTGCATCTTTGGCATAAGCCCCATTACTAATAACCAGCCCGTTTATACCTTTTATTTACATTATCTGTATATGGCAAGTAGTTCATTTTTTTCTTCATATTCCTGCACTGAAAGCATTGACAGATTTCGGAAGTCTAGTTTTTGTTTTGTTCGTTTTTCTTTTTCACTTTACATTTGTCGATGCGGCGTATTGTACTTGAAGAGTTCATAATCTCCGCTCTAAATCCAGGTATCTCTTAGTTTGTCCCTCGACTTTTGCTAAGTTTTATGGGGCCAGAGCTTTTGTAGCAGCTGCAGCATATGTATGACATAGTGTTCCGGACACCTTAAAACAAGCTCAAACAGTGAATTTATTAAAGGGATGCTGCAGTTAATTAAAATAAAACAGTTAATTTTGCTGTCATTTGTTTCTGATATATGTATTGAACCTCAAAAAAATGTGTTTTGTTTTTCCCCCGACATATCTCACTTGCATAATTAGCGAATAAGTCATGCCCCCCCTTTTGTGGATTGTTACCGCCCCCTACCATCGACGTCACGTCGGGAATTCAAACATATCGTCGGCAAAAAGAGTCTGGTCCCTAACTACACGCGCCTAGGTACCAGGCCACACAGTGCACACGTCTCTATATGCACGCACCCAGGGGGCCCGACGGCTCGGGTTCCCGACATGACGTCACGTTTATGCCCCTTTCAGGGGCGGGGTGGGTTCCCCTATTTCTTGAAAACCATTTGTGAAATACTTGCGCATTTAATAAAAAAAAAAAAAAAAAAATATTTCAGGTTTAAAAAGTCATGTTTAATCGTTTAAATTATTTAAAAAACCCCCACTGCAGCCACCCTTTAAAGACAAAGTTAAAAACACATTTATTTTTGCAATAGCCTTCAGTTCTTCTTTCTGTATCAACTAATTTTTGCTTTTGTATTTACTTCACATCTCTATTACTTTTACTTCTCTTTTGTTTTCACCTCAAAGCGCAAAGGGACTTCTCTGTGATTGTGATATGCGTTCTACAAAAATGGTTCATATTAAACAATGCATTTTTCGAAGTTATTCACTCGAGGTGGGGGGCGCGGTTCGTATAGAAAACTATCTCTACGGTCGTCCATATGGCTTATGTGTGAAACGAGCACGATTTAGAAATCAAACAAGCGGCTGTTTGAACGGAGTTTCAATAACTCGTTCATGCGCGAAGAAAACCTCAAAGGAATACATGTCAGTATGGGATTGACACGCTCAAGTGACTTCTAAAATAACGTTCCAAAATGTATAATCAAAATGCTTATACCTTGAAGGAGTTGTACACGAATACAAACTATAGGCTACTACTTCTCATGTGCATACATTACAATTGAAACATTTGTTTGTTGTTGCAAATATTGGATTAAATATCTGATATTGAATAATGATCATTTGTTTATCGGTGCTGTTAGGTACTCATGTCATTTTTTTGAAAGCCATAATATAACGATCAACTTCCATCATAAATTTAAATCGTATTTCAGGCGGGTGTGCATTGACAATTACATAGGCCTAGGTGTCGGAAAAATCTTTTAATAAAAACAATTTGTTGTCCAAAACAATTCAAGGCGATTTTAAATTTCAATATTTAAATTTCACAATGTTTATGCAGCGTTTGTCGGTTTGTACCAATTGAAAGGATCCAGAGATAACAAAAACTGTATTTTATTGTAAAGGGAGGTTCTCTGATTAAATTTATCAAAGGATACCAACGGATAATTTATACATAGTTAACTATGACAACTAAATGAAGCGACGTCTGCATTGCCATGGGTACGTATACTGGCAATTTGTCCACGTGTTTGTGTCGTGGTAAAGCACGATCATCGCATAGCAATTGTTTGTGCATGGTTTGTGGTAATATAAACATTTGCGGGCCTTTAATTTTAAGTGTCTTTTTAAATTGTTTTCTTCGGAAACCCTCTGTACTGTAATGTTGTATTTTGGAAATTAGTTTTTACCTTTTGTGTCTAGCGATTTGAGGCCTTTGTGGCAACTTGGCGCTTTATAAATATATTTTTATTATATTATTATTATTTGTTTTCGCCTCTTTTTGAAGTGGACTTTGCTCTTAACGTTACATTATTAATTTAGTCTCTATTGGTTTCAATGCTCACTGCGTTTCTTGTTAATTCTGCGTGGTATGCACATGGATTTCTAAATCTATGTTTATTTCTTGTTGGTTACTATGGTTTCGTATGGTACCGATCGGAGCCGATACACTGAGCATGTTCTAAAGCTGCTTCATTAGTGACGTCTCATCTAATTTAGCCTCTATTGGTTTCAGTGCTCACTGCGTTTCTTGTTAATTCTGCGTGGTATGCACATAGATTTCTAAATCTATGGGCTGTAACTACGAAAGGCGTTTATCTTTCTAGTGTAGTATATAGTCGTGGATAAATCCAAGTTACACGCATCTTCCTAAACACCTGAATTAAACAAGTCTTACGAAATATCTTTAAAAGTTGCTTAGTTATCCTTGTGTAACTAGCTAGTTACACGAGGATAGGACAGTATAAAGTTATTGACCGAGGTCCCTATTGTTAAATACATTGTTATGTAGATAGAGGATTGCGCAACAACATGAACATAATGATAGGCATCAGTATAGAGAAATCTTCAGCAGGTCGTTACTTCGATACTCCACAGCCATGGCTGATTAAAAGCAACGCAGTGACAATTTCGCTGATGACGAAAGGATGGCTCCCGTGGAGATCATGAGGGACTTCATTTCCATTATTGGTGACAAACGATGTGACACAAAAGCCAACCAGAAAAAAAAGGTGACGCCTGGAAAGCTATCACTTCTGAAATGTCCATCTCGTTTCCTGACAGTAAAAACCGATCTGCTCGTTCAAAATTGTGGAATGGTGGGTCAAGGAAATAACTGCAAATCGAAAATCATTTGTTACCAAAAGGAAACAAATAAAACTAGACATTAGGTGTTTGTGAACAAACACAAAGCTGTTCCGTGTTCTTTTGCTTGGATTATGTGCTAAAATTACCAAGGAGTCTATAACTGAAAAAAAGTTTGAAAATGTTGAATAGTGTCTTGAGTTATGGTGCCACTTCTGGTCAACCCGGAAGTAGAGGTCGACATGGGGTCACGGTAACCTAAGGCTAATCTCCAATGCCCAAGGAGTCTCTAACTTAAAAAAGTTTGAAAATCTATATTGTCCCACATCGGGTTGACCCAGAAGTAGAGATCAACTTGAGGTCACGGTTTTTCAAAATTAATCTCCAATCCCCAATGAGTCTATAACTACAGTCTAAAAAACTCCTGTGTACTTCCTGAGATACGGTCCCACATCCGGTTAACCCGGAAGTAGAGGTCAACTTGAGGTCACGGTTTTTCAAAGTTTATTTTCAACGCCTAAGGGGTCTAAAACTGAAAAAAGTTTAAAAATTGGTTGTATAGTACTTGAGATATGTTCATACTTCCGGTTGACCCGAAAGTAGAGGTCAACTGCTTGAACGGCTTGTGGTCTCTCAGCTTCAGGAATATCTGATGACTAATAACTTGTTTGCTAGTGCTCAATCTGCATATAGACCATATCATAGTTGTGAAACTGCTATTGTTAGAGTCGTTAATGACATTTTGATGGCCCTTGATAGTGGTAATGAAGCCATTTTGCTGCTTCTTGACTATTCAGGTGCTTTTGACACCATCAGTCAGCCTATTTTATTATCACGCCTGGAGAAAAGATATGGAATAGGCGGAAATGCACTGAAACTACTCACTTCTTACCTTAAAAACAGAACTCACTCTGTAGTTATTGGAAGCTCTAAATCTCATATTTATTCATCCACCCATGGTGTCCCTCAGGGCTCTGTCATAGGCCCTTTGGCATTCACTTTGTATTTAGCACCACTGCAGGACATTATTTCTCATCATAATTTGAAATGTATGATGTATGCAGACGATACTCAAGTTTATATATTCATTGAAGATGGTAAACAATATGATGCGGTTCAAAAACTACAGGCTTGTGTTTTAGATATAAAATATTGGTCTGTTCAGAATGATCTCAAACTTAATGCAGATAAAACCGAGGTTCTTCACTTTACCAGTAAATTCAGACAGAGTCATCAACTCGAGTCTTTCATCCTTGATGACATGGCTGTCATTACAGTGGCAGATTCTGCCAGAAATCTTGGCGTCAAACTTGATAACCATCTTACAATGCATGCTTGTGTAAATGATACCTGTAGAGCTGCTTCATTTGCACTTCATAAAATTGGTACAATACGGTCATTCTTAAACAAGAAATCAACAGAAAGACTCGTCCATGCACATGTAATGTCTCGCATTGATTTTTGTAACAGCATTTTGTATGGTCTTCCTGAAGTACATATTAACAAGCTTCAGAGAATCCAAAACTCTGCTGCTAGATTGGTGACACGTACTCAAAAGCGTGAACACATTTCTCCTATTTTGCATGATTTACATTGGCTTCCGATAAAACACCGTATTCAGTACTTTCTTATGTTTGCAAGGTTTAGGCCCAACTTATCTCCAGAAACTCGTCCAAAAATATCATCCAGTTCGTAATCTCCGCTCTAAATCCAGGTCTCTCTTAGTTTGTCCCTCGACTTCTACTAAATTTTATGGGGCCAGAGCTTTTGCAGCAGCAGCAGCAGCAGCAGAATTATGGAATAGTCTTCCGGACACCATAAAACAAGCTCAAACAGTGAATTTATTTAAGACAAAGTTAAAAACACATTTATTTTTGCAATAGCCTTCAGTACTTCTTTCTGTATCAACTAAATTTTCCTTTTGTATTTACTTCACATCTCTATTAACTTTTACTTCTCTTTTGTTTTCTTCTCAAAGCGCATAGGGACTTCTCTGTGATTGTGATATGCGCTCTACAAAAATGGTTCATTATTATTATTATTAACTTAAAGTCACGGTTTTTCAAAATTAATCTCCAATCCCCAAGGAGCCTATAACTACCAACAGTCTAAAAGTCGGCCGTGTACTTCTTGAGATATGGTCCCACTTCCGGTTGACACGGAAGTAGAGGTCAACTTGAGGTCACGGTTTTTCAAAGTTTATTTATATTGCCTAAGGGGTCTAAAACTAAAGAAAGTTTGAAAATCAGTTGTAAAGTACTTGAGATATGTTCCCACTTCCGGTTGACCCGGAAGTAGAGGTCAACTTGAGGTCACGGTTTTTAAAGTTTATTTTAAACGCCTAAGGAGTCTAACACTGAAAAAAGTTTGAAAATCGGTTGTATAGTTCTTGAGATATGGTCCCACTTCCGGTTGACCCAGAAGTAGAGGTCAACTTGAGGTCACGGTTTTTCAAAATTAATCTCCAATCCCAAGGAGTCTATAACAACAAACATCCTAAAAATCGGCCGTGTACTTCTTGAGTTATGGTCCCACTTCCGGTTGACCCGGAATAAGAGGTCAATTTGAGGTCACGATTTTTCAAAGTTTATTTTCAACGCCTAAGGGGCCTATAACTACAAACAGTCTAAAAATCGGCCCTGTGCTTCTTGAGATATGGTCCTACTTCCGGTAGAGGTCAATCTGAGGTCACGGTTTTTCAAAGTTTAGTTTTAATGCCTAATGGGTCTAAAACTGAAACAAAATTGAAAATCGGTTGTATGGTACTTGAGATATGGTCCCACTTCGGGTTGATCCGGAAGTAGAGGTCAACTTGAGGTCACGTTTTTTCAAAATTTATCTGCAATCCCCAAGGAGTCTATTACTACAAACAGTCTACAAATCGGCCGTGTACTTCTTGAGATATGGTCCCACTTCCGGTTGACCCGGAAGTAGAGGTCAACTTTAGGTCACGGTTTTTCAAAGTTTATTTTTTAACGCCTTAGGGGTCTAAAACTGAAAAAGTTTGAAAATCGGTTGTTAAGTACTTGAGATATGTTCCCACTTCCGGTTGACCCGGAAGTAGAGGTTAACTTGAGGTCACGGTTTTTCAAAGTTTAGTTTTAACGCCTAAGGGGTCTAAAACTGAAAAAAGTTTGAAAATCGGTTGTATAGTACTTGAGATATGGTCCCACTTCCGGTTGACCCGGAAGTAGAGGTCAACTTGAGGTCACGGTTTTTCAAAATTAATCTCCAATCCCCAAGGAGTCTTTAACTTCAAACAGGGTAAGAGTCGGCCGTGTACTTCTTGAGATATGGTGCTACAAAGATTTCCCAATTAAATATGCAAATGAGGGTCACATGGTTAATAAATTAAGAATTTTAACATTTTTTTTACATTTTAAGTGAAGCTTATGTTCTAAGCTTCAATTTGGTATAATAAACTCACTCTTTCGTATTATGGTTTGGGAGATTAGGCTTAAAGAAAAAAACGTGTACAAATGCTATGGGTTTTAGGCAAAAACAATATAATATAACATAATAATAATAATAAAAATAATAAAAATCTCGACGAAAACAATACCTGTTCCGACGGTAGGTCGGAACAGCTAATAATAAAAATCTTGACGTAAAAAATACCTGTTCCGACGGTAGGTCGGAACAGCTAATAAAAATCGGCATAAAAAATAAATAAATATAAAATACCCAGCTGGCCAAATGATTAAACTACAAAGTTGTTTGTTTTTTGGTTTGTTTGTTTGTTTAAACCATCAGGAAAAGTCATTAACAAGTCATTAAACAAGTCATTAAAAACTCTTGGTGGACGCTGGTGTTGTCGACCATGACGATTTTCTTGTTCGTCATCCTCCTCTTGTGCAATTAAGAAGATTTGGAGCCCATTCATCCTGTCCACCTTTATACCTTTCTGTGTACATATCTGGATTCTAAATGGCTCAGAATACTCACTAAACAACCCCCGTACCATGTTTAAGAACTGCTTTTGTTTGTTGTAAACAAATGTTTAACTCTAATGGCAATTTAAACGCGGCTAACTAAAAGCAAGCTTTGTAGTACCTGATTGAAGATAGACACGAGGTTTATACAGCGACTTCTAATTTATACGCATCTAATGGGTTAAACGGCTTTCGTAGTTACGGCCCTATATGTTTATTTCCTGTTGGTTACTATAGTTTCGTATGGTACCGATCGGAGCCGATAAACTGAGTATGTTCTAAAGCTGCTTCAAGAGTGACGTCTCATCAAGAACCACAACAAAGTGAGATCCATACGACTACTACGAATTGTACACTGTGTTCGAGAATGTAAACGTACACAACTGGTATCTCAATTCACTCTCAGCCATAAGCGTCTTGAAATGTTAATGAGGAGAGCTCGACCAATGAAAACAATCGGGGCGCCCTACACAATGATAATTATGCGGCGTAGCCAGTACACACAGGTGCACGCGTCCGCCACAGCGCTCCTAAGAGCTCATTTATATTCAGCGTTGCCAAGGTGACAACGACGTGGACTTAGTGACCTAGGTCACTCATGCAGAAATCGTCTACACACAAGGGACGTGGAGAAAGCTTCAACTACATTGGGGCATGGAGGTAGAAATTGGGCAACACATTATCGGCATTTGAGCGTATTCATTGTCAGGCCAGCGAGCTTTAAGGCAGGCAGATGTGTTCTTTACTTGTTTCTCTATGCTTGTACTAGGGTAGCTTTGTTTGTACTGTATCAAAAGGCAACTAGATTTTTGGGTCCAGTCCAACAATGGAACATGACATCATGAATGACCGTGAGAAGGTAAACTAAATAGTTTAAATTAAGTTCTGATTATTCGTAGTCAAATAACAATCGGTCGACTGCTGTCCCGGCATGATTATAATCATGAAGGTACGATCTCGACCCAACGTGAGATATATGTGGAATCTTTTTCATGATGTACTCGTTTAGAATCTAACCAACCAATGACAGAAGTCGTTTGGACAACCGCATTTTGTTTGTGTGTGTGATTCTGAATTTATGATCGATTACTTTAGTTGCTAGTAATCAGCGGGATAAGGACAAAGCCAGTGAAACATTTTTAGGTTGATACAATAACATGTATTATGGCATCGTTTGATCCCAATCGTGGGAAAATAAACATCAATCTTAAAAAAGTAACAGCTGGAAACCGAAGACGACCGACGAGACAATAAGCAGTTACACTTAAAGGTGGTATTTTTAACTTACGAAAACAAAATACAGTTTTAAACTTTAACAGTGTGCACTGCGTCTTTTTGATAAAGCTGACCGTTCAATATAGGGTCCAACCATAGACATTGAAATTATTATACTTAATTCTACTCATGTATCTCATTAACCATAGTACGATAAAGGGTGGCCTTGGTTGGGACTGCAGCGTCATTCTGCATAAACTGCCCCTGCTCTTACTGAGCCGAAGCATTATTCACAAAGGAAATCCCTTGTGCTCCTTTAATTTAAAGCGTATTCACGGCGTCGAAACAGAAACGGGAAGAAGCATAAATAGAATCCTCGGCATTTCTAATAAGCTACCATCGGCCAGAAGTAATCAAGCATCAACTGATATCAATGCGTCGCAAGTCTCATTGAATATATACTTGTATGGGTATATTTTGATAACTATTGTTAAAGCAACGTTACAGAATTGGTAAGAAACAAAAATCGTGATGATAATCACAGATTGACATAAAATGTACACAGTCTAATGATAATGATAGTAGAAAACACCCCTTGAAATATTTCTGTCTGAAATGTCATATTTGATGAGAAATAAATAATCTAATTTTGCGTTTGGAGTTAATCGCTCAGTGAGCGTTATTCATTTTTTGTTTGGGCAATTTGTAATCGTATTCTGTTAGTGTTCTTACTATGATCTCTGGTGATCTACATGTATAAGGCCGATCGATCTCAAACTTCGACAGGTTTGTCAGTTAATGTATAGGGTGGATTACCTAAAGTGCTTACACTGCCAGCAACTGTTTTGCTTAGCAAAAGACCCATTCTACACTGTCCTTTAAGCTTTACGGTCTTTGCTTAGCTGAGCTCTCCTCTTTGTGTAGAGTAGTGACGAATGTTCTCGTTTGTTTGTTTGTTTGTTTGTTTGTTTGTGTGTTTATTTGTTTGGGTCAGTTGGGCGGTTATTATTTGTCTTTTTTCTGTTTGTTGTTGCTTTTGGTTGTTTATCACTGTTAAATAAAGGAACGTTACAGAATTGGTAAGAAACAAAATCGTGAAGGCAAAACGCGCGGAAACAAGAATGGGTTTTCGACTCCGATGACCGATTGAACCTAAATTTTCACAGGTTTGTTATTTTATATATATTTGTGATACACGAAGTGTGGGACTTGGACAGTACTGTTTACCGAAAGTGTATAATGGCTTTAATGTAGCATTAGGTATTTTTTAGATTGTCTATTTTGTTGCTAAAGATTTGTAATGTTTGTTAACAGCGCTTCGATGCCGCTGCTTTTTGCGCTTTATAAATACTGGCTATTATTATTATTATTATTATTATTATTATTACTGTTACTGTTACTGTTGCTGTTGCTGTTGCTGTTGCTGTTGCTGTTGGCTATTATTATTATTATTATTACTGTTACTGTTGCTGTGGCTGTTGCTGTTGGCTATTATTATTATTATTATTATTACTGTTGCTGTTGCTGTTGCTGTTGCTGTTGGCTATTATTATTATTATTACTGTTACTGTTACTGTTGCTGTTGCTGTTGCTGTTGCTGTTGGCTATTATTATTATTATTATTACTGTTACTGTTGCTGTTGCTGTTGCTGTTGCTGTTTGGCAATTCCACAAACTTTGGTTTGTGGAATTGTTAGCTTGTTTGTTTGTTTGTTTGTTTGTTGGTGTGGGTGATTTTTTAATTTTTTTTTAGGGTGTTTACTTGGGTGTTTGTTGAGGTTTTTGGTTGGTCTCCGTCGGGTTTGTTAGTTAAGTGTGCTTTTTAAAATTTATTGTCTATGTTTTACTTCTCATTACGTCTCTCTTGTCTTTCGCTTTTAAATTGTTAATGTTTCTGATGTATTAATATTCTCCTGTAATTTTAAATTATTTATATAAAAAATGTAAATCTGTGTTTTAATAAATTCAGTCTTTGGACTGCGACTGCAATGTTTTAAATCATAAACAAGTATCAGTAAAAAAAAGGCTGCGGCCATAGAAGTTTATCGGATGTTCCTGATGTTTCGAAAGAAAATGGCTTTTCTTTCGAAGGATGCGACATAATTTAATTGTGAATGATCGTCTTCAATTCGTAATGGACAGGTGATTAATTGATGATGCGGGTCAAAGGTCATTTTGAATCTTCCTTGCGTAACACCAATGCAAGCACCACCGCGGTACCAGCTAGTAGCTTAACAAGGATCTGAGTTAACCCCAGCAGGGCCAAATTCTATAGATTTGCTTAACGGTAAGCAAATTGTTTTGCTTAATGTAACAATACAAAATGCTTTAGCGTAAACCAATTTCGCGAACGGTTGCTAGCTTGAGTACGTTTACAAATTCCACGCGCAACATTTTAGATCGTTTGCTAAAGCAACAAAGAAGGTGATGACAAACAAGCGGGCGAAATAAGTGCGGAGTGGCAATACAAAAGAAACACGAGCTGAATATGGGGGGGGGGGGGGTCAGCTCATGCTAGACAGGGTCTTTTGTTATTGACTAACGCTGGCTTGGGGTCGGGGCACAATACCCATGAAAAACAGCACGCTGCCATATCAATCGATGCATGCAAACCACGCTGTCTAAAAGTTCATTTTTTTCGTAACGGGAGTTTTGGACTACTGGTGGAAATCGCTGTATGCTGCAAGACTGGACTAGCTACGATCCGGTCTCGCTTTTAAGATTTTCGGAAAGAATATGAAATAATCTGTCCATATACATGTATACTAATGGGGACTGTTGCCGACATTCATAACGGGAAAATTTGATGTGTTAATGTGACTTGTTTTCTTTCTTGTTGAAGCAACTTTTTAAAATTTGAGTTCATACAATAACAAAACGACAGTTATGCTCTTCGTTTCAATTTACTGGTACATTATTTTGGTTGAGACTTTTCAGAAAAGGCCGAAAATGACAGAATTCCAGAAGCCCTTTTGACTAATTTAATATTCACACAGAGGTCACTCACGATAATCGATGAATAATTTTCAGATAAAAGTAAATGAAATTCAGTGTGCTGCGGATTGGTTGTACTACTACTACCTCCATGAGTGTACTAGGATAGCGAGTAGGGTAAATGTCAACACGGATTATTGAGCTCGACACGGTTTACTGCCGTGTTGAAAAGTTGCAGTGTTTAAACTGTTAGGGTTCATTGTTAACACGTGTCAAACCCGTGTTCAACACGGAGATTGTTCGAAGTGAGAAAGGGCCTTTTAGAAATACTGATACTATCAGCACTGATAGTACGCTACCATTTCTGTTTGCAGTTAACCGTTCGTAATGTTCTCACAGTGATGCAACCCTTGCCCCCTCTCAGTCATTGTCCACGGTTTAATTCCAAGTGAGCATGGGGACAATAGCCCACTGGCTGGAGTTATCTACTGATATTATAGGGTGCGTTCGTTTAGCTTCCCTGGGTCGACCCCGGTGTGTGGCGGTTTTTACTTCCAGGACGAACGTGGGTAATTATCTGCACACGTTCGTCCTGGAAAAAAAAACCCGCCACACTCCGGGGTCGACCCAGGGAAGCTAAACGAACGCACCCTAAGTAAGAGACTTCAACCAAGGGGTAGACTGGGCCCCTGTCTTTATCCGCAAGGATAAAGACAGGTACCAGCTATTCAGATCCAATGATTCCATTTGGTATAATGATAACGTTGGATAGATGCAGTGACTGAAAGCTACCGTAGCTGGTTTTGTTTTGATTGGTCTGAGGTCACCTCGGTTGGCCAATTAAAACACAGGTATGGAAAGCTTACTTTCGGTCGTCCGCACGTGTGTGTCCACGTGTGTGGTAGTATGTATACATGTACATGGTGGATACGGTATAATACTTGCTTGGTAATGTTGGTGTAGAAGTTGTGCGTGTCTCTATGAGAGGTCAAAGGTCAAACCACACGCCGGTTTTTGGCCAGTCTCTGGCGTTATTCACGAGCCTCGAAGAATGACGTCAGACGTTCAGGCTGACCAAGGGGAACTCGTTACGTTATTATGGTCACTAGTTTTCCACGACGATCGTTGAAATAGTGACGACATAATTATTTTCAGTTGGCAACGCCTTTTGGTCAATGTTAATTTGGTGATTTGTACAATAAATAGTCAGGCTTTGGAATTAGAACAATCATGTACATGTACTGTTCGTACAATTGTAGTTAACAACGTATTCATTTCAACATAAGCAATAGTTTCAGTCCATACGATACTCTTACCCGTTTGTGTTTTATTAAGAATTCCATCTCAAGAAGTCGTCATCTAACATAAACACATCAACAAAAGTAAGTCCCCCCTCAACAGCTCGTCATAACATCGTAAGGTAAAACATTTTACCAATGCAACTAATTGAGAAATAATTCTATGACATGTTTCCTAAGTGTTGTTGAAAAATGAAAGATGTCCATGAATTCATGGCTGATTGTGCTCAAATGGAAGACAAACACTGCCCTTTTCAAAAGTTACAAAGGTTTATCAAATCTGCAGGCCAGTAACGGGTGTATCCACCACGCCTGTCAATGACCGCCTGGCACCGTCATGGCATTGAGGTCTACCTCCAAGGTCATGGTGTTGATCAGTCTGGTGACACGCTGCTGTGGGATGGCATTCCACAACCTGCAGAAGATGGGACAGGTGAGCCAGGTTGCTGTTGGATTGATCAGGTCAGGCGAGCTTGCTGGCCACACCTTTCGTTTAATGCCTTCATCAACCAGAAAAGCAGTAGTTACTCTCCCTCTGTGTGGTCGTTCATAAATGTCATCCATGTACACAAATGCTCCACCATGTACACAAATGCTGCAGCAAGTGGTGCGACATGTGGACGCAGCACTTCGTCAACATATCGTTGCGCTGTCAGGTTGCCAACAATCTGCACAAGTGGTGTTTTCCTGGTAAGGCTTATACCACCCCACACCATGACACTCCCACCACCATAGGCTGTAACTGGTTAACCACAGCACTCTGCATGTTGCTCTCCAACTCGACGCCACACCCGTCTCTGTGACGCAGGCAACTTCTCGTTTCATCGGTGAACAACACAACGCAACCTTTGTGACTTTTGGAAAGGCATATTTTGTCTTCCATTTGAGCTAATTTAGCCATGAATTCATTAACAGCAACAGCAACAGCAACAGCAACAGCAACAGCCACAGCCACAGCCACAGCCACAGCCACCGCCACCGCCACCGCCACCGCCACAGCCACAGCCACAACAACAACAACAACAACAATAACAATAATAATAATAATAATAATAATAATAATAACCGTATTTCTATAGCGCCTAACACTTCCAAAAGAAAGTCTCTAAGCGCTCAGAGGAACCAAAAGAATAATTAAGTATAAGATAATTTGAATAGATGTGTTTTGAGAAGAGTCTTGAAACTTGAGATCGTGGAGGGAGATTGTTCCATAAATGAGGAGCAGCAAACTGATAACTACGTTGACCATATGCTTTGGTGGTAACTTTAGGAATAACGAGGGTGTCTTTGTTAGCAGAACGGAGGTTTCTAGTAGGAGTGTATGGAGTTAGTAGATCTTTCAGGTAAGTTGGTCCACTTCCAAGACTGCATTGAAATGTTTGAAGGAGAATTTTGAAGATGATGCGAGAATGAATAGGAAGCCAATGGAGAGATTACAAAGCTGGAGTAATTGAATCGCGTTTTCTTAAAGGCAGTGGACACTATTGGTAATTGTCAAAGACCAGTCTTCTCTCTTGGTGTATCTCAATATATGCATAAAATAATGCATAAAATAATTTTAGCTCAATCGTTCATCGAAATTGCGAGATAATAATGAAAGAAAAAAACACCCTCGTCACACGAAGTTACGGCATTTAGATGGTTGATTTCGAGACCTCAAGTTCTAAATCTGAGGTCTCGCAATCAAGTTCGTGGAAAATAACTTCTTTCTCGAAAACAAGTCACTTCAGAGGGAGCTGTTTCTCACAATATTTTATACCATCAACCTCTCCCCATTACTCATAACCATGTAAGGTTCTATGCTAATAACTATTTTGAGTAATTACCAATAGTATCCACTGCCTTTAACCGGGTGATGAGACGAGCCGCAGAGTTTTGAATGAGTTGGAGTTTTCTGAGCTGTGAGTCGGGCAATCCATAGGTAAGACTATTGCAGTAATCGAGATGACAAATTAATTACAAAAGCATGAATGAGCTTTTCTGCTGTAGTTTTATTTATGAACTGGCGAATTTGTCCGATCTTGTGTAGAGCAAACGAGGCGGAACGGCATTTTGTATTGACTAATTTATCCATGGCAACATATTTTTTAACAACACTTAGGAAACATGTCATAGAATTATTTCATAATTAGTTGTTTTGGTAAAATGTTTTACCTGACGATGTTATGACGAATTGTTGAGGGGGGGGGGGAGCTTACTTTTGTTGATGTGTTTACATACCATCCTACTGTAAACTATCTGTGATTCTTTTAGAGCTCCGTAAATTTCAAACGAGTAGTGCATCTTGTTTGAACGCATAAAATTACCACTTAATTTACGTGTACACACTTCACATTATACAAAAAAAACCACCCCAAAAACCCAGCTGCTTGCCTATTTTTAAACGCGTCCCTAATTCGTTGTTTTATTGTACATATCCATTTAGAATACTTACAAATTGAACCAAGAATGTTTCATTGTCTTTTTCATCAAAAAGTGAAACATTCTTGGTAGTGTTACGTATAGTGTAGGGGAATTGACCCAATTATTGATGTATCAATAGAAGTAATAGTTATGATTGTATTTGTTGTGTACTTGACCTGGCAAGTGACCTTCGGAACGCACATCGCTCTGCTGCTTGCTCTAATACTGACGTGCAATGATCAAGCTTAATGGGTCGTATGAATAAAAAGTAGTATTTACTGACAAGTACTAGCAAAAAGTAAAAGCATAAACTTCCAAGTAGAAGCATTCAGTAAAAGCATCTTCTAAATTCCGTATGAATAAACCTATTCTTTTACTGCAAAGTATTCACTTAATGCTTTGGAGTAAATACTTCTGATATACCATGGCTGAATGGCTCTTAACAAAAGGTTTCCTTTGTATTACAACTCTCATTCACGTCTACGTACGCACTCACACAGACACACACACAGCCAAAGCAGCATTTGATTTAACAGAAACATAGAAATCTTCAAGTCAGCCATGAGGTTTTTATTATGACAACATTTTGATGAAGACGACTCATCTGGACACACAGAATAAAAACGTTTTTTTTTAAGCTTTTGAAACTTGGAGTGGAGCATGACAGCGCTGTATAGAGAAGATGAGAGCTGGATATGAGCATAGCTATTTAACTTAAACTTAAAAGTTTTAATAATAACACGAACAACATTCTATTGAAATGCATTTAATTGTTTAAAAAGTTACTTCTTCTGATTTTATGAACAATAAGCCTTAATGATCGAGGCATTCATTTCTGAGTTGAAAAAATTCTTTATATCTTTTTAAAAAGCTTACTGTAATGATACAAAACGATTTTTTTTACAAACGGTTTTATTTTATCCTCAGCATATATACAAGTTTGATTAAAAGCAGTTTGAGTTTGTGTGTATTGTTTCTGTTGTGAAACACTGTGTATGTTACTATTTAATATTTCAGTGATGTCTTTCCTTTGGACTAAAACATTTATCCTGTGAGGAACATTCATAAACACTGTCATTTCTTCGGACGAGCCTTTTACTTCTGTGCCCAAGGTAGCTCTGGAGCTACCTTGAAAAATCACTAGTATTTACTTGCATTTTGTTGTATATTCTCCGTTTTATTCATATGGAAGTAAGTAAGTGCTAAAATTAAAAGAATTTACTTGTTGGTAAAAGTAGATACTTTTTTGGTAAAAGTAGATACTTTTAGCATTTTAGTAAATACTTTTAAGTAACAGTTTTTACTTCCTTTTATTCATATGGATGGTAGTAAATACTTGAAATTTTCAAGTAAAAGTAAGTACTACTTTTTATTCATACGACCCAATGTTACTGAGCGGTGCGCTTTGCAGTTACTGAGCGGTGCGCTTTGCAGTTAACCAAGCATGGCAATAACCTTCATTTGTATTTTGCGCCAATAGGTTGCTATGGTGAGCTTAGTGAGGGTAATTTACCTTAAAGGTACAGCTGCATAGAGCGGCTTGAAACACGCCACTTGGCACCTGGCCTAATGGTTTATGTATGAAGAATGCACAATGTTAAAAAGCTATTGAAAACTGCTTAACAATCAAAGAGACTTATGGTTTTAGTGCAACAGTTAGTTAGTGGCCTGACGTTTCGTCCCTAGTGCCATCATAAACATCAGGCAATTAACAATCTTTGTATAAAAGATTGTGTGTTTTGATGTGGGTTTTTGTGTTTCTTTGTATATTTTATTACAGCCTCCAATGGCGATATATATTTTTTATAATCTAGCTGTACACCATTTTTGTATAAAGTGTAATTTTTACTGTAATTTGACCGTTGTCCACGAATCTAAAAGGAAATAAACTATCTATCTATCTATCAAAAATGTAGTACTTACTGAACACAAATTTACTAAATCAATTGGCATTACTTGGTCGTTTGTCAGACAGGCCGAACAATTTGTACAACGTCACACTATCAGTTTTTACTCTTAAGTTTGATGCAAGATACATCCATGAACACAATACGCACCAAAAAGAATTGAACAAAAATTTTCGCTACGAAGCGTATTGTCACAGTTGTTTACATTTTACGTTTTTGTACATTCGCCAACAGAATAAAACTGGTAAACAAGGTATGGCAATGCAGAATCAACCACAAGCCTGGAGTGCCAGAAGTAATGGATCACAAACCAATCCGGAGGACAAGATTGCATTGTTTGCTGTTCCTCTTCCAAGGTTTTATATCCGTTCCCTGCTCAAACATTATCTAAATGTGCTTGAAAGTTTGTCAAAACAACTTGAGACACTGGCAATTTAATTTGGCCATACGGTATACTGCTCTTATCCCTTGATTTCATGTATTTTTTAGAGTGTACACAAATGTGTTATTGTTAGTAACAATGTTCACTTCACACGATAATCAATTATACATCAAAACAATTACTGACTTAGTTTTATTTAGTTCAACAACATGGTAGAGTTGTTTTAATGCAAACATTGTTATTTTGCTTTCCTCAACAGCCCAAAGAAAAGTGATTTTTTATGCCTCTGTAAGCGTCTTTTCTGGAATGTTGGTTCGTCCTACTTTACGGCATTCTGTCCGTTATCACCTGACGAGACCAGGTCTCTGCCTTTATCATCAACAGTCGTCCAGATGGTATGTGCATCACCAGCTTCGCAAACAGACAGCACTGGAAACAAACGAGTCCCTCATGATCTTCTTGCTTATAACGCATCTGGAAACATTATTGGAGTCCCTTATTTGTCGATCCACAGGGACCCTCAAAAACCACACGAGCTCCAGACTAATGGGATACCATATCCGGACATTTCGGACGCCGCGTGGGTGCCAGCATTGAATGTGCCGTTTGTGGGTGCGCCTGAGAGAAAGAATCAGGACATAGAGGATGTTGTCTTCATCATACGTAACGAAAAGCAACCAGGTGATGTTTTGCATCAAAATGGAAATATGCCGATGTTGTTTTCAAAACCGCCTGATATATCATCTGGCTCAATCTCAGATAAGTTGATACGTCTAGAGGAGTCTGTATCACCTCCACGGGAACCTGTACTAGGATATGGCTTACAAACAAAGAGTAATGATGCACTAGACTTATCGCAGAATGAAGGGTTGACAACTTTGCCGATAGATTCCAGCTTGCTTAATCCGAAAACAATACAAAGGCCGATATTTCCTCCCAAAATAACTGGGTCATTGCTCCAAGTTCACGTGCCAAGATCAACGTCACCAGTGTCAGTAAAAGCTAATGTGAAAGCGGCCTCTACTTCACTGTACAGGACGTATTATAACTCAAAGTTGAAAGAATATCAGAAAGGGCCGACTCTAACTCTTGCCGAATATCACGATGTTACAACACCACCTGCCCACGGATCTACCAATGAGATGAGTGATGCACCCAATGAAATGGTTCTACCACAAATCGGCTCTGTGTTTTCACTGGGTGAATGTTCCTCACCAGACGAAAACTTACCGAAGCGAATAACCGATGCCCTATTAAAAGCCACCCACCCAGATCGACAAAGGCTTTCAGGCAAGAGCCAACTTACTACGCAGCCCGTTGAGGCTGCTCCTTTAAGCAAGAAAACAGATGAACCCGTTCGACAGAAACGTAGACCTAGACCGAGGAGACGTGGATCTCCTATTAAACCGCCATTAGAACAGGATACCACTTACCATCATTCGGCAACTGCCAAGGGCCTAGTCAGACATAAGCCTACCGGGTCTTCGCGTGAAACTGCTAGACAGAATGTTCCAATTGTACAAACCATACAAAAACCTACATCACCAACTTCCAACATGCAACGTCAACAGAATATGGCCGGTGTCCAACCAAAGGGACAAACAAATGAGAAAAATCCTACTGGAAATCGTACTGAGCCAGATAAGCAAAGTTCTTACAGGACGACATGCCCGATGCAATCTCCACAGGAGATGGGCCAACAAGCTTTCTTACATGGGTCAAGGCGGTTATTTTCTAAAGAGGTTTCCTCCAAACTGCCAAAGGAAAGCTTTCCAAAACCTGTTATCAAAACTGTCTTAAATAAAACCACAAAGGACAAAACTAGTGCTCGTTTTTTAAACAGGAAACTGAACAATTGTGGTTTAACTGTTAGAGAAATTCTTGACCATGTAAAAGTCAAGCGTGAGAACGACTTACAACCTGTTGAGTCAGCTTCACCAATCGGAGTACCTATACATGTTACACCCCATGCCTGGTATAATAGACCTTCACCAACGCATAAGGAATCCGGCAAATCGAATAAAATATTCGCCACTTCCACTACAGAGACTGTACCAATGGCGACAGCTGAAAACCGAAGCGTATTTTCAACTCCAGTTACACCTCCGGGCACGTCTATTGTTGACAGTAGGAATGACATTGAACGAGTGAGCAATCAAAACGCAAGTGATATTTCCAGAGTCGATGTAGTAATTATGGAGCAAATGCCTACCCAAACACTGCCATCTACCTCCGTTGAAGTAACTCACGCACTGCGTACTTCACAAATAGGAATGCCGCCCACCGGCTCAATCCCAGCTGGAGAAGTTACCGTCACGAACAATCTTGGACTTGACAATGTGAAATTCGTCCGCCGTTTGAACAGCACAGATGTTGTTATCGATGGCAGGATTCCTTGTCTAATACTCGATAAAATTGTGAACCTGTCATCTACATCAAAACAAGACAGTGTAAATGCAGGATCCATGGATGCATCACACTCGTACACTGAGGAATGTATGCTAATTGACAGTCAATTGATTGAACCTTTAAAAGAAGACCAAAGTCAATCGAGTTCCAAGTATACATTGGAAAACGACAGAGCCTCATTTGTGTACACAGACAAGAAGGTAAAACATCGAGGCACGACTTTGAAAAAGCCAACGATTGCAATAAAGCAAGAGAAAAACACCAATCGATCCGTTAGCGGGGATAGTTATGGTTTCAATGTGGATAGCGACGTTGACTTGACCCAGACAGATGGAAGCCAACAGTACTTAACAGCAGATTGTCAAAGCAGTGTCTCAAAGACAAAGAAGATGCGCTTTTTAGGCAAGGGTTCTAAGAGATACGACCTAAGTGTGTCCGAACATGAGCCTTCCACTAATCATATCCGAACGCATGACGGTTCAAATTTCCAGCACATGACTGCTCAGGAAAAAGTTCGATTGCTTCAAGAGACCAAACTGAAACAAGAGATTGCACTGAACGCATTGAAGAACAATGTGAATGGTGTTTGAGTGCATGTGAATTGTGCCAAAATTATTTAAGTGACAGCAATTTCTCATCGATTCATTTGAACTTGTACTTAAGCTTTAGCTTTGGATATAAAACTTTGTTTCTGGAGACTTCTAACCCGTAAAACTCCACCCATTCTGCTTATCTAAACACACTAATATTCATGTAACCACTGCATATTATAACAACATTATGTGTATTTTATTGTAGGATGTAAGTAAGATAAATTAAAAGGCAAGATGCAGTTAGGTGAAAGGTGACTTGTAACAAGTGCGTCACGTCCTTCCATTTGTGAATATAGCTGCTATATGCACCCTAGCACCTTGTAAACCCTTTTCAGGTGCTACATACATTGGTTCTCGGAATTCATCACCTCAATAACCTATCTTTCTGAATGTTTGTATATACTCAGCGGGTTGAGTAGGTTGTTTGGAAAATAGGTGCGCTATATAAGACTTCGATATTCATAAATTGCATTTGCACGCCTCTCGTATTTGGACACTATTGGTAATTGTCAAAGAAAATTTGAGCTCAATGGGTCATCGAACTTGCGAGATAATAATGAAAGAAAAAACCACCCTTGTCACACGAAGTTGTGTGCGTTTAGATGGTTGATTTCGAGACCTCAAGTTCTAAAACTGAGGTCTCGAAATCAAATTCATGGAAAATTACTTTTTTCTCGAAAACTATGGCAGCACAGAGGGAGCCGTTTCTCACAATGTTTTACACCCTCAACATCTCCCCATTACTCGTCACCAAAAAAGGTTTTATACTAATAATTATTTTGTGTAACTACTAATAGTGTCCACTGCCTTTAAACCACAATCCCATAATGTAACGAAATCGTTGGTTTAGTGTACCCTTCCCAACAATGAACTAATGTTTCAAAGAAATCTTTAAAATCTTAAAACGAATAATGGGACAAAAAATACTAACAAGGGACAACGTGAATACCGCCAGTCGATCGACGAAACATTGGTTTTGCAATAAACCTGTCCCGTCCACTGTACTCTTGACTGTACGTGCACCGGCCATGTTGAGGAACTGTATTGGACAGACTTGTTATGTAATAATATTGTATATTATCTACCTTTAGGTGCATCGTTAAATATGAACATTTCTCAATAAAAAAGTATGTATTCTGTACATTGTACATTCGTAAAAAGTACATAAAAATGTTGATTAGTTTTGTTAGGGCTTAAAATATACAGTACATGTACATGTATTTTGTTATTTTATGTGGAATGGTAATGATAAGATGAGATTGTCTTGTCTTACATGTTTGTTCTTGATGCCCTTTGCAATGGTGTCAATTCTGTAATAAATTTATTTAGAGGCTGGCTTTGAGACTGTTTCCTCACCCATGTCTAACACAACATAGAGCCTACTTGGTATCTGCTCTTTAACTCTGTAAAGCTCTCCTTTACATGGTTAGTTATAGAGCTAGAGCCATTATGACCAATTAGCTGTGCGGGATGGTCATACTATCATTCAATGAGACTGGAGCTCAGTGCCAACTCTCTTTGCCAGTGAAATATTGCCACAGTGTACATTTACATGTACATTATTTATTGCTTTTGTTTCCACCATTTGCGTAAATGTTTACTTTGCGTTAAAAGCTCTTTTTTGCTCTGTTATATGACAGACTTAAAATATGAAAGTTGTCACTACAATAATTATGAGTTTTGTTGATCTGTGCACTTGCACCAGACACTACGTGTTGTAAACTAGAAGTTCGGAAGTTTCCTTGATTGCGGCAGTAAATTGTTAACAATAGGAGTAAAAAAGCAGGACAGTTCTTTTAAGAACTGAGAAGTGTCCCGAACCTCCGAGGCAGTAGAATAAAGCAAGAAAGTTCTCTAGGAGAAAATATTGGAGTGTCCTTGATTATAAAGTGTAGTGAATAAAGTCCGTTTACAATTACAAGCTTGTTCATAATAGTGATACGACCTGCTATGCTGCACGCGATTTCGAAAATATATGAAACCCCGGACAGCAGGCTCACACGTGGACAGAATCTGCATTGTCCAATGTTGCACAATCTTTAGAATTAGCAAGGTTTGCCCAAGACTCAATTGATTGAGCTGCCAATCTGTAGCGTACAATCATGTACATTTTGTACATGTGTGAATCCACAAAATACACTTCGCTCAACAGAAGTCAAAATATTACACAATCAGATTATTGTCATAGCCTAGAGTTGTATCTGTCTCCAACGTCGACCTATCATATTAAGCGGCTACATCTCTCAGTATGAACCTCATCAGGTAAGTTTAAAGTGATGACCCGCCCGGACCCTGATCCAGACGTAAGAAATTGTCTAAAATTGTTTTTTTCTGGGACCAGCCACCAGTACCGGCTTGTAAACGAATACAAGTACAATGTACATACATTGTGTATTCTGCCAAAACTTGTGTAAAAATTGCTCAAATGCCAAGTTCCATGTGAGCTAGTCAAAAAGCTTGATGGACAATGCCCGTGGCGCATTCTGAGTACCAGTTGAAGCCGTTATATTAAAGGGAAAAAACGATTCTGTCAAATGACATGTAGCATACTGTGTTTATAATAATAATAATGTATAATACACAGCTTTCATATATAGCGCCCATAACCCGCTTCAGAGGTTAAACATATCAATTTAAGAAAACATATAGACCAAATAAGAAAAACAGACTAAAAAACTCTGCTTAAGAAAACTACAAATGACCAAAGACAACTATTCAAAATTTAAGCAAGTAAGAACAATGCTGGACAATTATAGGCTACATTTTCTTTCAATGTATTATGGAGTTACGTTTTTGAAGGTGCTGTTGCGCAGTATGTTGCCGACCGAGGCGAAATGGCCTTTCTTACGATAAGTGCAATAGTATACAAATATTGACTGCTTTTACTCGTGCAATGGTTAAAAACTATGACTCCCGAGGTGATCCCCGGAGCGTTCTATTTTAGAACGCTCCGGGGATCACCGAGTAATTACTAATAGTAATAGTGTCATCTGCCTTTAATGGTCTTGCTTAATGACACCAAACAAATAAACTTAGGTATGGTTGTATTTATTTTAGTAACTAATACTTTTTGGATTCCGGAAGTGTCATGCTTTACCAACCACAGGATTTTGTGATCCCTCGAGACTCGGGATGGCTATTCGGTGTCAATCAACGCGTAATAAGACTACAATACTGTGTTGAAATGTTACAACGAAAGGTATGTGACTTACCCCCCAAATTAGCCCAGTGATGGCGGTTTGTGCAGTTAAGACACGACGGCATGGAATGTCCGGTTTTTGGACTCTCGAAACGGGACTGTGTTGCCTGAAGACCCTCTACAAATCCAATGTCAGTTGTAGTTTCTCACAAATAGTCCGTGGTCCACGACAGAAACCATGTAGGGTCTACTAACTGTTTGGAACTTCCCATAATAACGAGTTCAACTCAAATTATTCACCGGCAAACGTCTACAAACTTATTTACTAAAGTAAACACGACGAACAAACCACATGTTTCCGAAGAACCAGCGAAAAGTCGCGTGGAAGAACTAACATTGTGCAGTGTACCAGTGCGAGCGAAGACTGGCGCTGACTGGCCCGTTCGTGTCACGTGATAACAATATTTACTTGGTAGACGGCGCGTGGTGTCCACGTGCGGATTGTGGCGTCTCTGCATGGCTTATACCGTGTGTCTCAAAAAAAACACTATACACTTTTGAAATGGCTGCCGACTAAAAAGTACATGAGTCTGGAGGAAAAAGTTAAGGTGTATGGATAGCTAATGGTCTCAACTTTCACATGACACCAACAAGTCCAAAAGTAACTGATGATTGGGTGAATACTGCTCACTTTTTTGAATGGTTGAGAATTAGGCTGCGCTGGAATTAGCCTTCCCTTTGTGAGAGGTAGTCCTTTGTAGCTTACACAATTCAATCCAAGATTTCGGCTCTTTCAGGTCAATGGGTAATCTAAACACTAAGTAGCCAACATCAGTGACGTTCCTTTTTTCAACAGGCCGTATTTGAATAATCAATTTATTTAACCCCATCTAGTCATTAAGAAAAAGTGGAATGTAAAAAAGAAAAAAAAAAAAAGTTTGTAACATGGAATTCCAAAATGTACCATCACCCCATTCTGACTCCCGTGCACTGAGTCCACCAGGGACAGTTACAATGCTACAAGAACAAACATGCAATTCCATGTTCACTCATAATTGTTTTTTAGATGGTGTTATACACCACAAAATTCATTCAGCAAACCCAAACCGATCGCATTTGATCATGAATTTATCAAGGACGGCTAATTTCTGCGCAGCTACCATTCACAAAAGTGAGCAGTGCTCATCACCCCGGCATGAATTATTTTCCTGACTTTTTGGTGTCATATCAAATGTAAGACCATTAGCTATCCATACACATAAACATTTTGCCCCAGAATCGTAATTGTTTTTATTCGGCAGCATGATTTCAAAAGTGTAAAGGTTTTTTTAAGACACCCGGTACAATCAATGTGTACCTACCGAGTCATGGTTCTTAGCGATTTTACCGAGACGAAGTTAAGCTAAAATTATCAAGAACCAGCCAGGCGTCGGCCGACCAATCCAACAGACTTTGTTTCCCCGATTGGAACGAGAAGATTATTTGGACATCTTTCAAAGAAAGTTCTGAAGGGTAATAGCGACGCCTATTTATGAACAATTGTTATCAGCACTAGAACAGACGAAACAGGTATGATTGAAGTGCATGCCTGGGCCCGAACTAAGCTGAAGAAAAGCGATTACGCTGAGACGAAACAAAAAAGCACTAAAGAAAATTTAAATTCACCACACAATGAATTTACGTGTAACATGCAAAATTATTTATATTTGTTAGCCTACATGGTTGATACCGGATGTAAGAAAATGACGGGATCGTGAGATTGAAATTTTTGTTTAACTCGTGTAATTTTTGCAGATTATTTTGTTCAATAATGAATTATCATAACTTTCTCGATACTAATAAGAATGTTCGGCTCAAGTTTGCCGAAAACCAGACTTGGTGATTGCTTACCCGACGAGCACCGGAAAGCAGCGTTGAATTCGACCCAGTACCAAGTACAGTATGTATTACAATGAGAGGTGTACAAAGGGCATGGCAGGAAAGCAACAACTTTCGTAATATTATACACGTGACAGAATGAATTATAAGGCAAAGTGTGACCGTTGTCAGATATGTAAAAAGAACATTATGACTATCATTTGTCTTTTCTAAAACATACTTGTTTTTATTCACTATAAAGCATAATACGCAGACATATGCAATTTTCCGTGTAAATTATATACATTATTTGATAATTAAACCAAATCATTAGACAGAAAAAGTCTTCTAGAATATCGCTGGAGCAAAACATATACCCGCCCCCCCCCCCCCCAGCCAACAGACACCAAATGAGATGCAATGTTTCGCGAAGGCCTTAAACTGATTTGGGAGTAGTTTCACTTCTTTCTTTGGATAAACAAAAACAAAATTTCATAATGCTGTCAGCAGAAAGTACTGCCTTAAGAGGCAAAACTTTCGTGGGCACCCGTCGAAACAATGTAAACATTTGGCATTTGCCATTATTCATGTTGATGCTAAGCAAGATGGTTCTGTGCTTGATTAGCAATTAACCTGCTTTACGAACTTAGGCCCAGTTCTTGTTCAGAAATGATTTTCATTTCTATGTGTTAGTATAAAACCAAGAAATTGAAGTTTGCTTATAATGAAATAAAAATAGACAGGTAATACCGACGAGTCAACATTTAAAATTAAAGTACCTGTACATGAGTTGAAAAGCTAACTAATTATATAAATGTTATATATATATAAATGTTATATAAAGTTCACACCAATGTGCGCATTCCAAGACCCCAAAAGAAGCTATTTCTTATTTTCATTGTCATAATCAAACAAAAGCCTGATATAAAGGACGAACACAAACCCTGAAAAAGGACCCAGTTTTGTAAGTCCCTGTGTTTTTGTTGGTGATCTCAAATTCTACGTAATAGGCCAGCATCACGACCAGCTAATTAGCTGGACCCAATTTCATACAAATGGCAGAAAATACTGTTTCACAAATTACTTTGACAAGGACAAAATTAGTCGGGCACCAGCCAAAACAATGCAAACTTAGTGAATCTGGGCTGGTAACCTGTTTCTGCTAGGCAATACTATTGTGTGCTTAGCAACTTGTTTTTTGTGCTTGCAAGCTTGCAATTGGCCCCTTGTCTTTTCACTAGTCCACAAGCTTTTTCACCAGTCCATACTCAGTATTAAACAGAAATGTTTTGTAACGTTGAAGAGAGAGAGAGAGAGACAGAGAATGGTAAACTGACAAGAGAGTCCCCACATTGATGGAATTAAATTGAACTAGCGGGATGCCGCGCTTCGCGCGGCACCCCGCTTGGATATAAAAATCCTTTACACAAATATTTCGAAATGTGGGTGGGGGTGTTATTCGCCTCTCTCAATATTTATGCATGGCGTCATAATTCTAACCCAAAACGAAGCTATTTCGCACGTCCGCCACTACTTGCAGTGGCTGTACCCACCTCGTTTTGGGTTAGACGACGTACCTTATGCATCTAGAAACTATAAGGCTCCCCCGTGATCCTTATAGGGGTCTAATATGTTGAGCCTCCTTAACGTTACATGTTTTTCAAATCAGCGCTGATAGGTGAAGCTGACCGTTAGCCAGCAATAACTAAAGTTTCTTTTGTACTACACTACCAAAACTTTCTCCACACTCAATATACATTCATAATGCTTGCATTTCCTTTTTAAAAAACATCGTCAAAAATGACATTTTTACGTCCCACGATACATAGCGTTGCTACAGCACTATAAGTAAAGCGAGTTTTTGGAACATTGCCACAAATCTAATTTATCTACTGTTTTTTTTCGGGGGGGGGGCGGTAAGAGTTTGTTCTCATCTGAATTGGTCTTGTAAACTTTCTGGTCAATAGGCTGCATGTAACGGGAGCACTTAACGTGAACGTCAAAAAAGTGTTTTGCAGGCAGAGGTGCCAAGTCCAGAGGCCAGCTATGTGTGAGATTTTTCAAAGCTCAACCCCCCTCCCCCCGGAAAAAAATTTGCCAGTTTAAGAAGGCCTTTCTAAAAAATAAAACAATCTGAAATTTAATTGTGGACAAAAAAGTCTTTCAAAATGCATCAAAAACCTCCTCAGAATAATTAAAACTCACTTGAGGTACACAGGAGATGTTGATAGTTAATGTGGAGGTTCGATTGTGTCAGGTTTCTTTCCTTCCAAACTTAAAAAAAAATAGACTAAAAATGATGTCCAAAATCAATCGCTCACTTCTTCTGCCTGTTGTGTCTTCGCTAGTGGAGCGCATTTCAACGAATTTGCTAAAAGAATCGGAACAAACTTGTGCGCAATAAGCGTTTTGCGCTCTGCCGAATTTTAGCTGAACCTACTGGATGAGCAAATTTGCGCTCTGTTTGTACAGACAAAAAATTTCGTTATTTTTTTTCCCCGCTCTCGCCCAATAACGGTTGATGTGCGTGTGAGCGTAAGACAGAGACCAAATGCGTGAGTCTCATGCCTAATGCGTGAGACTTGACAGGTCTGGTTTTGTTTTATTGTCACTTTGGGCTTATTGCATCTCGCGAAATTTTAACGACAAACGACGCAATTTCTGACCGCGTTCATGTTCACGCTGCTCTAGGAACAAACCTCCATACATCCCATATCTCTGGAACCCTATATCGTACAAACTAAATAAAAACGATAAATTCGTCCTCACTCCTCTTATTTCACTTTCAGAAAGCATGTCAAGTTATGTTTAGGGTTTGTTACGTCCAGTTTGGGTCAGTAGACAAACTCCTAAAAATGTACCCCATTCAGCCGCACGAGGTCTCTTTTGTTAATATTATCTCCATCAGTAACCAACCCGACGGGCCGATTGCTAAATTAGGCTACAAAATGGATTTGGCAAAATGTACATTCTGAGACCTGACCGACACACTGCTCTAACCAATTTTGTGAATGGACTTATTCAAAAGGAAACTTAATGTCGTTTTGCTTAACAACTTTGACCAAATGCAAAGCAAAGTTCTTTTTTTACAGCTTCAAAACAGCCTTTGACGTACGTGTATAAGTTTCACCATAGAGTAAGGAATGGTTTCACATACTTCCGTGATGGGTTAATCTCTGAAACTGCAACATTATACCTCCATGAACAGACCGTATTCTAAAACGGTATTCATGTACTCATTTGAGTTTACTGGCAAAAGATAGTGTCCATAGTTTAAAAAACAGCAAGATACGTAGTTTGCATCAATAGTGCAATTTCTGTATGGAGATTTTTGTAAGTCCGAGAGGTCGCCACCCACTGTCAACCTAAAGTGGTCCCACGGCGACCGCCTTCACCCCAAGCAACAGGTGGCCTGTCTCAAACCAGACAATACCCCACTCACAATACACTGACCAAAATGGCTCTTTGTGTAAGGCCCCCCCCCAACCCCAAAATGTTATTAATTGTAAAGTTCCCTTAGACACCTTCCAACCTATAGCCGGCCCTACCCAATGTTTCCAAATTATAAAGCTTCCGTTTGATCCCATCCTTGTCCATCATGATAATTCTCATGCCGTTTGGAAGTGAATGCTTTTTTATAAATATTCTCCATATAATCTTTTCAACAAATGAGTCACCTGCCAGAAGGATTTCTAGGAAGTCTGATAACAACGTCGACCAGTGGTTGACACATGGTCGCCTGCGAAACATCAATCTACGGTACTTCATCCATTCAATGCAAATTCGTGAGATTGGTTTCGGTTTTGTCCTGGCACCCAGCCTCTTCGACCCTTTCGACCCTGCGCGGCAATGAATGAACCAATCCGGAGAACCATGCTTAGTACAACACGAAAGTAACCTGACCAAAAAGGGCGGATCGAATGGCGGGTGGGTGGGTAAGGGGCAATGAATGAACCAATCCGGAGCACCATCTGCGAAACACTGTCCAATGAGTCGCGTGTCAGAAAGATTTCTAGGAAGTCTGGTAACAACATCGACCAGTGGTTGACGCACGGTCGCCGCCCGAACTTCCTCCAATCACATGACTTGTAAGTGCGAGTTTGGATCCGGGTTTTGCAGACTTGCAACCCGACGTCTGAAACCACACAAACGTATTGAATTCCACACACACAACCGTGTTGGATTCCACAAGGATGCCATACCACTGGACCTTCTAATTTTCAATCCAAGATGGCGCAGGTTACGCTTTTAATAGTATAGATCTGTACATGGCATGAATGTACTTCATTACACTCAAAGGACCTACATATGAACATAAACTTGCCATTACAAAATGGCTGCCCTTATCCTCCAACAAGTCATATTAGGTATTTTATTTTGTTGCTATAGTTTTGATCCATCTATCAAGGTAACTTGTTTGGTAATCATTCTTAAAGTTATTGGCAACAAGTTCTGGTAAGAAGCCTACAGCGGCTTTCAACAGTATGAAGTACTTTGAGACACAATTCACTTCCAACTAATGTGGTTATGTCAAAAGATACTAGTTTTTTTATGACCCACAATTTTCTTCGTGCGTTGACATTCAATCCTGATTTTCAGAAATATCTCAAAAACGCAAACATTTTCACCTGTTAGTTTTATTGGTTACATGTACATTTGTAAGGACTAAAACAGTTTCAAAAACCAAAGACCTTTAAAGCCTCCTACTAGAGCGTGGTGCTCTTTTACAGGAAAACCCAACTATTTACATTATTTATTTTGGAAGTTGTATTGAAACTTATTGAGGTGGAAAAGACTAGTTCAAGTTGTCTGGTTTGCTGAAATCTCACCCCCAAAAAGAAACAACGTCCACGAAATCTAAGTTGAATAATGCACTCCCTATACTTTCCATTTTATACTAACATAACATATCAACTAAAAAAACGTTTCCTGAAAAACTCAATGAGTAACTACTCTGATACTTATCCGAAATAACAACACATTGTCACATCTTTCATTTCCTGAAATGCGTTACATTTTGAAATATTACTGAAAAGGAAACGAGAGTTGTATCATGTTCACAGCGAACTACCTCAAGAACGAAAGCAACTTTCTATATTATATTATTCTCCTTAAAACCTTTAACCCATACTTTGTAAACTATTACATCAACAAATGGTAAAAGATCCTTGAAACTTGTGAGAATTGAAAACATTGCGCACAGACAGCACACAATAGCAGCGAGGTTCATTTTCCTCCCATGTGAGTACAAAAAGATAAAAACTGATAGAACTTTAACAGGGAGATGACATCATTTGTTTTGTTGTTTTTGTTGTTTTAATGGCTTAGAAACTGTTCAAAGTTCTGTAAAATAAAAGAATAATACATTATGTTGCGGTTTTTCTTCATTATTGATTCAAAGTTTATATACTGTACTTACATCCCATATATGTATTTATTTACTTCAATAAATCTATTTATTTTTAATTTATTCACTAATAAACTTCCCTTTTATTTCTCTTTCTTTCGGGATTGTGTACTATTCTGTACAAATAGTAGCTAAGCATAACAAATGTGCTTACCAGCTTACCAGCCAACTAACATGTCACACATCACATTTTTGACTGGTGATCCTACTTAATTTTGTTAAGCAGAAAACGTTTAACAGATCTTATAATAAGAAATTGGGCCCATGGCAACAGTGGCCATGGCCACGGCACTTTTTGCGTAATCACAGCCCAAGCTTAACATGGTTATTATTCAAATATTTCAAGGTCCAACAATTTGGATGTTGAAATATCGTTACAATGGTGAATGATCCTAGTTTCATTAATACTCAACTGAGTGTTTGGAGTCCAAGAAAGACCTTCTAACTGCTCATTGCAAGCAGGCTGTTGACTGCAGCGTCTTTATTGCCATTGTTTGCTTCCAGAACTGATTGAATGGCAGCCTCCTCCATATTAGGAAACATTTCTTTCAAGCTGTTGATATCATCTGGTGTGATTTGAACTGGTTGTGGTTGACGTATTTGTTGTTGCTGTTGTTGTTGAGGTTGTGGAACAGCCTGAGGTGGGTAACCTGTTAGGTCCAAATACAAAGCTTGTCAAACACATCTTACTTTCAAGTATTAAACCACAAGGGAAACTGACTGGGTACATGTTAAATTTAATTGTGGGGTGAGCAAAGGAAGGTTGACTGGAATTGGATTTGAACCAACAACCTCCAGGTTAAGCTATTCAGCAACCTGAACAAAGACGAATTTCAAGATGCCCACGTAAACAGTGAGCCATGGATTGCCCCCTCTGTTGACTGCCTCATTTATCCTGAGCCTTACTTCATATATTACTCAATCCCAGCACATCATTCAAACTTTGAATGTTCAAAGGTGCTAGGATAGAGCTGAAGGATGCTCATGTGCAGTGGACCATTCACCCCGATTAAAAAAAAAAGTCACCTCTTTCTGTTAACAAAGATTTGTGGCCAGGGTTTCAATGTGGCAACAACATGTTCAATGCATTACTCCAGATGTTCACAAAAACACAAATAATACTGAATGATGGCACATACAGTTTTCCAGACTACCGCCATAAAAATAGGGGCATACTTTGGTAATGACACTGAAAAGAAATTGTATCTGAACGCCTACTTGTTTTAAAGATTGCTATGGTAATAAGCATTCCCTGAAATTATTTTTGTTGATGAAATCAATAAAAGTATGTTGAAAAGTTAGAATCTCCAAAGATTGCCTGCGGGAGACTTTTGAATATTTCTTTGGAGTCCATTTGAATTCTGCCCTCTCCAATCAAAAAGCAGAGATACAGGTGGTAAATAAACCTCCTCTCACCTCACTAAACATGGATGGATTCAATGTTCAAAGGGGATAAACTAATTACAATAACCTGCTTTCATATTAGGAGCAACAGGTGCTGCGTAACCATATGGGGATGAAACAACCCTAAACTACTTAGTACTTACCCATCATATTAGGAGCAACGGGTGCTGCGTAACCATATGGGGATGAAACAACCCTAAACTACTTAGTACTAACCCATCATATTAGGAGCAACGGGTGCTGCGTAACCATATGGGGATGAAACCCTAAACTACTTAGTACTTACCCATCATATTAGGAGCAACGGGTGCTGGGTAACCATATGGGGATGAAACAACCCTAAACTACTTAGTACTTACCCATCATATTAGGAGCAACAGGTGCTGCGTAACCATATATGGGAATGAAACAACCCTAAACTACTTAGTACTTACCCATCATATTAGGAGCAACGGGTGCTGCGTAACCATATGGGGATGAAACAACCCTAAACTACTTAGTACTTACCAATGGTATTAGGAGCAACGGGTGCTGCGTAACCATATGGGGATGAAACAACCCTAAACTACTTAGTACTTACCCATCGTATTAGGAGCAACGGGTGCTGCATAACCATATGGGGATGAAACAACCCTAAAGTACTTAGTACTTACCCATCATATTAGGAGCAACAGGTGCTGCGTAACCATATGGGGATGAAACAACCCTAAACTAATTAGTACTTACCCATCGTATTAGGAGCAACTGGTGCTGCGTAACCATATCGGGATGAAACAACCCTAAACTACTTAGTACTTACCCATCGTATTAGGAGCAACGGGTGCTGCGTAACCATATGGGGATGAAACAGCCCTAAAGTACTTAGTACTTACCCATCATATTAGGAGCAACAGGTGCTACGTAACCATATGGGGATGAAACAACCCTAAACTACTTAGTACTTACCCATCATATTAGGAGCAACGGGTGCTGCGTAACCATAGGGTGATGAAACAACCCTAAACTACTTAGTACTTACCCATCATATTAGGAGCAACAGGTGCTGCGTAACCATATATGGGAATGAAACAACCCTAAAATACTTAGTACTAACCCATCATATTAGGAGCAACGGGTGCTGCGTAACCATATGGGGATGAAACAACCCTAAACTACTTAGTACTTACCCATCATATTAGGAGCAACGGGTGCTGCGTAACCATTTATGGGAATGAAACAACCCTAAACTACTTAGTACTAACCCATCATATTAGGAGCAACGGGTGTTGCGTAACCATAGCGGGATGAAACAACCCTAAACTACTTAGTACTTACCCATCGTATTAGGAGCAACGGGTGCTGCGTAACCATTTATGGGAATGAAACAACCCTAAACTACTTAGTACTTACCCATCATATTAGGAGCAACGGGTGCTGCGTAACCATAGGGGGATGGAACAACCATGGGCTGGACTCCACCATAAACTACTTGAGGGGCAAACATTGGCATCTGTTGTACTTGCTAAAATTGAAAATAAGAAACATGAACTTTGGTGTTACGAATTTATGGTTACAGGTTCAGTAAAGAATAATATCAAACCTCAATTGGCAACAGAACCTTAGTAAAATTTGGATCTTGTATGTCAAACAACAAAGATACAAAGACGAAAACTAGGTCATATATGCAGTACTGAGTATACAGTGCTAACACACATCGGTGTATGGGTAAAAACCAAAATTAATATTCTTTATCCCCGATGCAAATTTAACATCTATTATGCATACATGCCATGTTCTCCTTCAACGGTGGTTTAGCTATATGTAGCCAGTTAAACACCTCAGGACCAGTTAAAAATCACTCCACGTGGTTTGGATTGCTAGCTCAACTCCGTAAAGCATTCCTCTTTAGTATGAATAATGGACAAGTGAAGAAAGCTGGCTTTCCAGTGAAATGAAAAAGCTAAATGGTCCTGCTGGCCAGTCACTGAACATGTACTCTTTGTATTTATCTGTACCATGGCAGGTGGATGATAATTAGTACTGAAATTCAATTCCGCTTCTTTGTTTAGTAGTCCTCTTTTAACACATTCATGTTATAAACACTTAAGCTGCCCAGTCCCTGCACTCCTGTTATAGTAAAGGTCCACTGTTCTCTACTATTATGAGCTTGACAGATGGGACATTGTGAGGCATCTTTAGTATGTACCTAATGATCCCTTGAATACACATCACAAACAGTGTCTGTAACAAGCTCACAATTAAGAGTCAACAGATATTAAAACATGTAAATGCATTCTCACCTCAAATTCCCACAACACTGTATAACACATAGTGACATTGACTCCGAAATGACGCAAACATCATTGTGACGATGATGAGTGACGTCAGGTTAGTGGATTTTTGTGGGCGAGTGGTCTAATTCAATGGACTCAAGCTCTGGTGTTTTCAGCAGTAGAGTGTGAGTTCTGAATCCTGGTCAAGACTAAGCTTGGGCGGTTCCAGAAATTTGGGGCTCGGTTCCGGTTCCGGTTCCGAAAAAAAGCTCGGTTCTGAGACATACCCGGTTCCAATTCAATATAAAACATAAGCCGCCCGTCCCGAGCTCACACACACACACAATTGAGCCGATCTATTTAAACTGAAAATAACCAAGTTAATCAGAAGTTGGTCCCGAGCTCACACACACACAATTGGAGCCGATCTATTTTAAACGAAAATACCAGAATACCCACCCCAAGTCAATCAGACATCGTGCCACCGAGCACCTATTCTCCCTGCATTTAAACAAGTCTTTGATTTAGCCGGCAGTACGTCCGTAGTAGTGCGGTACATCCGGTGTGCAGTATGTCAGTAGTGCAGTATGTCCGTAGTGCATGCAGTGTGTCGTCTCTGTACATACAGTGTACATGCCTGTACATGCCTGTACATGCATACAGTACTGTGTTTTGTGCATGAGGCAAGCTTTTATGAATATGGATATATCGGCAGCCAATCACAACGTGCTGTCTATACATGTGTACATGTATATGCATGTGTACATGTATATGCATGAGATATACATGTACACAATGTGGTGGTGTGCTGTGTGTGCACTGTGTATGCAGCCACATATGTGATAGTTGATACTCATGTCGGCTTGAAGCCTTTGCACACTGTATCTGCGGTCACCGCTTTCAACATCAAGCCTCAATATCTAGAGCCGGTTCGTGGCAGGATTGGCTCCACAGAGCCTTTTATAATTGAGACTCGGTCTTTTAAAATCGGAACCGACAAAAGCGGGTACCTGGTTCCACAGAAGAGTGGAACGGCCCGTCCGGTTTTCAATTTGGAACCGGGTAGAACCGGGTAACCGAAGGAGCCGCCCAAGCTTAGTCAAGACACTTGTGCTCTTGAGCAAGTTCATAAGAAGTTAGGAAGATAGTGATTTTTGCTTAACCAGCCAGGCTCCTAATTGATGATACCAATGCCTAAATCCTTTCTGACTGGAAAGGGGGTATACCCCTGTTTCAGTCCCAGGAGTAGGTGGCAATTATGTGCCTCTGGTGGCAGTTAAACACAAATCAGTTGTAGCCCTAACCTTAGAGTGGCCGTCCGGCATGGTGATGTTTTAGGCAAAATGTCATGAAGAAATTTTTTAAGAAAAAGTGAATTGGGTCAGGAAGGGTAAAGGAAGACCACAGTACTTTGTTCGTACAAACTCTTTCTGAGTCCTTACCTGGTGTGAGAGAACTATGTTTATCATGCCCTCTTTCTCATCTCCCTGTTTACCGCTTAACGGGTACCAGTCATCTTTGACTTCTCCTTGAAATACAGAAGGCGCTATCTGAATATGGTTCCATGCAATACGGTAATCAGCACCAAATGATTTCTGTTAAGACAGGAAAAAACAGAGAGTTTTAGTCAAACAGAGCAAATTGTGGAAAAGATGTACACGTATACCAGTGGTGAGAGTCATTGCTGACAAAACAACCTGCTACATAATTGGATCCAGATCTTAGAAGGTACATTTGAAATGATGGAATACCATCTTTTGGTATTACCCCTCGAGTAATAGAACTCAAGGAGCTTTTCAGGAGTAGTATCCTCAGCACTAAAGAGATGGATCAAATAGCAGGATTTATCTTACTGGAGTAACTTGAAGCGTTGTTTTCACCAGACAGACATAACGAAGTCTGAACTCAAATAAAAGGCTCAAATTTTTCAATCCTGCAGATAATATTTACAAATACGTTAAGCATGTTAAGAACTACATTTAGGATTTGTTTTAATGCTAAACCGATTTGTTATAAGCTCTGTATGGTCAGTGTTTTTCCAAGCCCCAAGTAAACAAAACCTACAAGTAAACCTGTAATCAGCAGAGAGGCTTACCCAACAATTCATTAGATAATTAGATAACTAACGTGTGGTAAACACTATACACTCTTCCATAAGGTTAGAGTCTCCCATAGTTATTACTACTGTACCTCATATACAAACTCATAATCAAGAGTTTAATTCTCACTGGTAAATCCATCTCGGATGATATGCCAGGTGCTAGTTTGCTGTTTACCAAGCGTGTATGCGAGTATTTAAGCACATCTTTAATACGCACACATAGTAGACTGTCTGATGCATGTGCAACAATCGAGAACAGAGTAAATACATATGGCTGTATGGGTGGTACTACCACATGAGCAACAGTCTGCTACGCATACTCTTTGAAAAAGCAACCGTGGAGATGTCGCACTGATGTAATAGTCATGTGCGGAAGATTTGTATTGCAATTCATTTTAAGAGTGATAACCTTCCTTTCAATAATGTAACAGCTTTTTAATAGTTTGTTTCAATCTTATGCTTCCCTTTGTTCCCTATTCCCTGTTGCTTTATTTTTGTTTTCTGCTTTTCATGCACTTTGAGCACCTTATTGGGTGGATATGATACGCGCAGTATAAGTTTTCGTTGTTGTTGTTGTCGTCGTCGTCGTCGTCGTCGTCGTCGTCGTCGTCGTCGTCGTCGTCGTCGTCGTCGTCGTCGTCGTCGTCGTTGTTGTTGTTGTTGTTGTTGTTGTTGTTGTTGTTGTTGTTGTTGTTGTTGTTGTTATTATTACTATTATTATTATTATTAAAGAGAGACCCACCTCATCAAAGATCTCCAAGTAGAGTGATTCTACACCAGGCTGCACATTACATTGTATTGTTTTATTCCATCTTGGGCTCTTGGATCCATTCAGATCAGTGGGGGTTTCAAAGACGGCATGACCAACACGAATACGACAATAAGGGTCCATCCGTGTCATGCCGTAGTTCTTTGCAAGCTTGGCCTGTGAAGAAAAAACGGTAAAGAATATAAATACTTCATGTTTTAGGTGATGTAGTCTCTATGCTTTACAGTACATTATGTGCAAATCTTCCCGTTCTTCTTCTCCACATTGACGCATTTGGACTCGGATAAAAGTGGAACTGGGATGTCGACCCTATGATAAGCAATGGGCTTATAGTCCAAAGTCCTTATGAATCCTTCAGTAGGTAAATGGAAACAGAAGGAACTGGGACTGTAAGCTCGGTTTTTGAAAACTTTATGGGAAATCGGAAAACAAAGCATGTTTGTTTTGCATCATGACAAGCCATTTGCCAGTTAGATTTTATCAAAGTTTGGTACAATGACTTGTTAAGAGACAGCTGTATAGCAACCTCCAGTAGAGCAAACCCTGGAAACAGTAGAAACCAAATTTACCTGTACAATTGGGCGATATCGCGATATAATTGAGACGTCTTGCAACCAGAATGGGCCGTTAAAAAAAAAAATGTAAAGTCCCACAACCAACCGAAAGATTCCCCAATTGAAAAAAAATAACATCAAAGACTTGAGGCGCCCAGGCGGTCTCCCACAGACACTTCAGAAGTAACACAATGTATCAATGGACCCTTCCCACGAAATATACTAATTACATTCACACATGTGTACAAACCAGTTTGGTTGGCAAACGCCATAGAGTTGTGCACTGAGCAGACGCGCAATCGCGTCTGCGTCACGCAGCCGTAAGTCGTGTACAACACAGCGCGATGTTCCCTCATTTTGCCAACCAAAACGTTAGTGCGCACGCGCTATGTGCAATTTACATATTTCATGGGAAGGGTCTATTACCTCCCCTGTGTGGGAGCGGGAACCTTGTGCGCCGCCTCACCGCCTAACTGCAGACCACAATGGGATCATATTACACAAACCACAGCCCATCCACAACGTTTTATGAATGAGAGGTCACCCCATGTGCATTATGGATACTTATTTGTTAGCTACATTGTAGAAAGAAATGGTCAGGATATACACACATGTAAGAACAGTCATGCGCAGTAGACACTTTGAAAGACACTTTATGTGTGTAACTCATAGAGCTATAACACCATTGGTAGACAGTACACCTCACAGATCCATACCTCGATTTGTTTAGACTGTTGCAGCATGAAAATTAAGCATGGTAAAATGTCAGAAGCTAAGACTTCAAATATAAATCGCGATTTAATCCAATATCGCGATACTTTTTTGACAATATATCATGGGATAATAAAAACAATTGTAATGCCAAGTCGTCCAACACACAGCCCAGCAGTAGAAACCATTTACCTGTACAATTGTAATGCTAAGTCTTCCAACACACGGCCCAGCAGCAGAAACCATTTACCTGTACAATTGTAATGCTAAGTCTTCCAACACACTGCCCAGCAGTAGAAACCATTTACCTGTACAATTGTAACGATAAGTCATCCAACACACGGCCCGGCAGTAGAAACCATTTACCTGTACAATTGTAATGCTAAGTCTTCCAACACACGGCCCAGCAGTAGTAACCAATTACCTGTACAATGGTAATGCTAAGTCATCCAACACACGGCCCAGCAGCAGAAACCATTTACCTGTACAATTGTAATGCTAAGTCTTCCAACACACGGCCCAGCAGTAGAAACCATTTACCTGTACAATTGTAATGCTAAGTCTTCCAACACATGGCCAGCAGTAGAAACCATTTACCTGTACAATTGTAATGCTAAGTCTTCCAACACACGGCCCAGCAGTAGTAACCATTTACCTGTACAATTGTAATGCTAAGTCATCCAACACACGGCCCAGCAGTAGTAACCATTTACCTGTACAATTGTAATGCTAAGTCATCCAACACACGGCCCAGCAGTAGTAACCATTTACCTGTACAATTGTAATGCTAAGTCATCCAACACACGGCCCAGCAGTAGTAACCATTTACCTGTACAATTGTAATGCTAAGTCATCCAACACACGGCCCAGCAGTAGTAACCATTTACCTGTACAATTGTAATGCTAAGTCATCCAACACACGGCCCAGCAGTAGTAACCATTTACCTGTACAATTGTAATGCTAAGTCATCCAACACACGGCCCGGCAGTAGTAACCATTTACCTGTACAATTGTATTGCTAAGTCTTCCAACACACGGCCCAGCAGTAGTAACCATTTACCTGTACAATTGTAATGCTAAGTCTTCCAATACACGGCCCGGCAGTAGTAACCATTTACCTGTACAATTGTAATGCTAAGTCATCCAACACACGGCCCAGCAGTAGTAACCATTTACCTGTACAATTGTAATGCTAAGTCATCCAACACACGGCCCAGCAGTAGTAACCATTTACCTGTACAATTGTAATGCTAAGTCATCCAACACACGGCCCAGCAGTAGTAACCATTTACCTGTACAATTGTAATGCTAAGTCATCCAACACACGGCCCGGCAGTAGTAACCATTTACCTGTACAATTGTATTGCTAAGTCTTCCAACACACGGCCCAGCAGTAGAAACCATTTACCTGTACAATTGTAATGCTAAGTCGTCCAACACACGGCCCAGCAGTAGTAACCATTTACCTGTACAATTGTAATGCTAAGTCGTCCAACACACGGCCCAGCAGTAGAAACCATTTACCTGTACAATTGTAATGCTAAGTCATCCAACACATGGCCCAGCAGTAGAAACCATTTACCTGTACAATTGTAATGCTAAGTCTTCCAACACACGGCCCAGCAGTAGAAACCATTTACCTGTACAATTGTAATGCTAAGTCATCCAACACATGGCCCAGCAGTAGAAACCATTTACCTGTACAATTGTAATGCTAAGTCTTCCAACACACGGCCCAGCAGTAGAAACCATTTACCTGTACAATTGTAATGCTAAGTCGTCCAACACAAAGCCCAGCAGTAGAAACCATTTACCTGTACAATTGTAATGCTAAGTCTTCCAACACACGGCCCAGCAGTAGTATCCATTTACCTGTACAATTGTAATGCTAAGTCTTCCAACACACGGCCCAGCAGTAGAAACCATTTACCTGTACAATTGTAATGCTAAGTCTTCCAACACACGGCCCAGCAGTAGAAACCATTTACCTGTACAATTGTAATGCTAAGTCTTCCAACACACGGCCCAGCAGTAGTAACCAATTACCTGTACAATTGTAACGATAAGTCATCCAACACACGGCCCAGCAGTAGTAACCATTTACCTGTACAATTGTAATGCTAAGTCTTCCAACACACGGCCCAGCACTAGAAACCATTTACCTGTACAATTGTAATGCTAAGTCTTCCAATATAGACCGTGGGATGATGCTCCAAATTCTGCTTTTCAGTGCTCTACCCTACACAACTACTTACATTTGGTCTCAAAATTTGAAGAAAATTCAACTCACCACCCAAAAAAAGTCGTCAAGCACAAAACTTGCACAGTATGGATTTATTCGCGAAATGAAGCACAATAATACAGCGAGAATAAATGACTGAACGTGCAACAAAAAAATAGATGACTTATAAGCTCTGCCAATCATAGCGCATATGACATGCATGCGGATGTGTGGACCAATGAAAGAGCTTGTTTCGAAGTCCTGTGGTTTTGTGGCCCTTTTCGAAACGACGGCGCCTGCGTTGGATTCAGCTTCGGGTTCCCTTATCTCGTCTGAAGCCCTGACTGAGCGCGTACGCAAAGTACGCACAATTGCCAAAACAACCGCGGGGCCAAGCTAGCATGCGGAGCCGAAGCCGTGGTTTCGAGAAGGATTTCAGAAAGATGTCGTCTACGCTTCTCAGGAAACTTCGTCCTGTGTGAAGGGAAGAAAGTTGCGAAGATCGGCTCGTTTTATGTTACATGAAAACAACATAAATTTAATCCGAGCTAGTTCGGGAAAATAATTATCGCTGGCAGGAGTTCGTTGGCCCAGCAGTGGTTAGGAAAAACATCATGATCATCATGACATGTGAAAATGTGTATGCTTGGACGCCATGGATGATGACATGACAGCGACCTACAAAAGACAAGACCTTCCGATCCAATTTCACCAGAAAGCACAGCGGCAGCTGCTGGTTGGAGTACCGTGGATGTACTAGTGGAAGTTGAAGGTATTTAGGCAACATTTCTTTCCAGAGTAAGTTGTGCTTCAATTCGAAGCAAAGCAGTTAATCATTTTTTTTTTTTTTTTTTTTTGTCAAGTCATGAAGTTAAACAAAATGAAATGCTCCGATCTCTCAAATATATGAAACGAAATCAGAGTCACGATCACATGATGAGGATACACATTTTGGTGATGAATCATGATGATGACACACATCGGTTTTAGTTATTTACTTAATACTTGAATTAATAACAAAAAACATACATCATATTCATACATGCACTGTTACATTTAGTAATTACAATTACATGTACAGACTACAGTATGAAAAATAAAAAAACATTAAATATTCAATGCACTAGGCCGATTAAAAATGTACACGATTCAGGAAAAATTAAATTGGCCCTTACTTACTAAACTAAAACACTGAAGTGGAGGAAGGGCAAGGGTACATACACGTACCCCAAGACCCCCATACTAATCACGTGATGAAGTATGCTTGAATAATAATAAATAACATCCCCATCTTTATTCTTAAAATTCTAGAGGCAAACAACCAGATTTCTTTGAGATGTGGTAGTAAAATTAAAATTTTGTATTTAAACCAAGGGGAACAAGCCTAATTTTGTTTTCAAATAAGATGAGTAAACTAGGGCCTCATTTATTTGTATTTCTTTTCTTTTCAGTATGACATGTCCGCTCTGGGTTAGTGGTATATCAACACTTTTCGCTGACAATGAAGCGTGCAGGTAGTAGGAGAAACAAAGAAAGGCAGAAATTAATCTGAGAAAGCTAAAGAAGAACAAAAATTGAAGGTAAAAAAAAATAACTTGTTCATTACTCTCGTCCACCAGAAGAAATACTGTGCGTAACCTTCTAACCTTTTTTTCTTTTGTTTTCAGGAAAACGAGAGAAAAAACTCAAATGAATATATGGTTAACTGTTGGTATTTGTGAACAGGACCAGTATCCCCATTAAATAAAAAAATCTATATATAAAATCTGTGTAAATTTTTGCAAGAATTTGCTACAAGATAATGAAAAGTTCAAAGTATTGGGTAAAAATGTTCTCTTTATATCAAAAGCTTTCCAGTGCTCTTTATCATACGTTTTGTATGGATTGACCTTTAGTAGTTGGGCACAAGTTGACTAGGGTATGAGGGCATGCCACTTGGATATGAGAAATTCATACTGCCTAAATAAACTTTGGATTGGATGTGTACTACAATTAAGGAACAATGAGTTGATCTACCTTCACCAAAACTGTACATGTTTGCTTTTCCTACAAATTGTTTTTATTTTGTGTACTGTCTGTTCAGTCATCGAGTATGCTTTTATAATTCGCTTGCAGAACGCGAGAATAGTGATGCCAATAGCAACGAGACAACTGAAGGTGAACCACGATCAAAAGGTTGCTACGCTCTGACACTGGTGATTCTGAAACGCCTCAGCTGAACGTGCTCCCCGAACAGTGTATCATGCAGATTGAAGAAGAAAGTATGTAAAGGAAAATATCACACAGCAGATGTTCCTGTCAACAAATCAATTTCCCCTGCACAGACTTATGCTTTTGTGCCAGTTGCGGAGTGGCTTCAAAGGACTCGGACGGGGATGTTTATTCTGATGATAACTAATTTAAACAAAATGTTGTCTGAATCATCATTTTCAATAGAAAAGTAGAAAAAATAAGAAGAGAATTCTGCACAAGTACAATGTGTAAAAAGTAAGCTTTTGGCTTACCAAAATATAAACCTTAAAATAAATGTGGAACAATTTATTTGAGAATTGAATTAACCCATCAGTTACTGTGGTACCAGAAAGACAGTTTGGGAACTAGATTTATATTATTTTCATTCAATTTTGTAAAATCTTTATATCTTTGAAATTGTTAACGGCCCTGTCACACCATGGTGTATCGCCTTAACGTATGCCGGCGTATAGGCCTACAGAAACTAGTTCGAGCATTTTAAAAGTTCATGAGTACCCAACTTCCCAGAATCGCATCCATAGCGTACTGAACGTATACAAAGCGTATGACTAATGAATTGATAGCGTATCACTAACTTAAAATGAAGTTATGTATGTTACAGGTGGATACGTGAGAATACGTCAAGACTTTTTGGGGATACGCCAGGCATAGGTTATACGGCACATAAACGGATTAATTATTGTTTTAAATTGAATTGCGTGGGGGAATTTAAAAGGGCCTTTTCAAGAAAGTAACATAATTCATCATGATAACAATGAGTATTGTACTAGAAATGTGTCATTATGATATGAAGAGAAGAAATAAAAAAAATCTTAATGTCAACAATATCCTTTTTTTGTCAAGTTCATTCATTCAATCGATTACAATTTAATTAAGGCCTGTCTAAGCTCTGAAAACTTAGTAAATGACCAAAATGAGGCCCAGAAAGTTTGTTAGTGACATTAATTTGAAACAATTGAAATAACTCAATTGGGGAAATGATTGATGTCCAGGGATGTTAAATAATTAATCTGGGAGAAAAGAGCTGAAAACCTGTAAATGAAAGCAAAATAAATAAGCCAGTATATATTCCCCATTCGTTTGTGCACTTGGTGATTTGCCCATAGAGTTTGTGCATAGTTCTCCAGTTTTGACCAATAGAGGGCGCTATTTTTCTATAATTATTTTCTAATTAAAATAACTCATTACTGTGCAAGTTTTGCCCTTGACGACTTTCACATGTTATTTAGGACTACCATAAGAACATCTAGGGAAAAATTCAGGTAGTTGCAGATGGTAGACCACAAAACTCGAAAACTAGAGCCCTTTTTGATGATCATCCCACGGTCTAATACACGGCCCGGCAGTAGAAACCATTTACCTGTACAATTGTAATGCTAAGTCTTCCAACACACGGCCCAGCAGTAGTAACCATTTACCTGTACAATTGTAATGCTAAGTCTTCCAACACATGGCCATCAGTAGTAACCATTTACCTGTACAATTGTAATGCTAAGTCTTCCAATACACGGCCATCAGTAGTAACCATTTACCTGTACAATTGTAATGCTAAGTCTTCCAATACACGGCCCGGCAGTAGAAACCATTTACCTGTACAATTGTAATGCTAAGTCTTCCAACACACGGCCCAGCAGTAGTAACCATTTACCTGTACAATTGTAATGCTAAGTCGTCCAACACATGGCCAGCAGTAGAAACCATTTACCTGTACAATTGTAATGCTAAGTCATCCAACACACGGCCCAGCAGTAGTAACCATTTACCTGTACAATTGTAATGCTTAGTCATCCAACACATGGCCCAGCAGTAGTAACCATTTACCTGTACAATTGTAATGCTAAGTCATCCAACACATGGCCCAGCAGTAATAACCATTTACCTGTACAATTGTAATGCTAAGTCATCCAACACATGGCCCAGCAGTAATAACCATTTACCTGTACAATTGTAATGCTAAGTCGTCCAACACAAGGCCCAGCAGCAGCTACCTGTGAACCAATCTGCCCTCCATACTGTAGCGCCCTCGCTGTCTGCTCATCAGATGATATCTGTAGATTACTTGGTGTACTTGGGGCTGAGTTTACTCCTTCAATTCTCAGGAAATCTGCAGGCAACTCGCCAATTAAAACCTAGAAATAGAATAACAGATAACATAAATAGAGAAAGCTGGTTTGGCATAATAATAAAAAAAATATTTATGGAGTGCCTCATGAGAGGACATAAAGGTGCTTCTTCACAAATAAAAACAGGAGAAAAACAATGTGTATAAAAACCAGTGTAGGCACCTCTAAACGCCAATTGTAATTACACAGTGCAGTGATGAGAATATTTTCATGAGTTGAAAGATAGAATGGTCTAATCAAGGCAAAGCCAAGTTGAACAGAGTATTTCATCTATCAAGGACTATTTTTAAAACATATAGCGAAACCCAAAATGGTTGAGTCCTTTATAAGGTTTCATGGGAGCCTTATTAGTAGGCCTATGAAACAAACACCTGATAGGGTCTACAAGACATCACAGGTACCCATTTACTCCTATAGGTGGTGATTAATGAGATGCAAAATGATCACTAAGTGTCCGGACCGGGCTTTGAACCAACACTCCAATGACTCATCCAGACTGAGCTTCGAACCAACACTCCAATGACTCATCCAAACCGGGCTTCGAACCAACACTCCAATGACTAGTCCAGACTGAGCTTCGAACCAACACTCCAATGACTCATCCAGACTGAGCTTCGAACCAACACTCCAATGACTCATCCAGACCGGGCTTTGAACCAACACACTCCAATGACTCATCCAGACTGAGCTTCGAACCAACACTCCAATGACTCATCCAGACTGAGCTTCGAACCAACACTCCAATGACTCATCCAGACTGAGCTTCGAACCAACACTCCAATGACTCATCCAGACCGGGCTTTGAACCAACACACTCCAATGACTCATCCAGACTGAGCTTCGAACCAACACTCCAATGACTCATCCAGACTGAGCTTCGAACCAACACTCCAATGACTCATGCAGACTGAGCTTCGAACCAACACTCCAATGACTCATGCAGACTGAGCTTCGAACCAACACTCCAATGACTCATCCAGACTGAGCTTCGAACCAACACTCCAATGACTCATCCAGACCGGGCTTCGAACCAACACTCCAATGACTCATCCAGACCGGGCTTCGAACCAACACTCCAATGACTCATCCAGACTGAGCTTCGAACCAACACTCCAATGACTCATCAGGACTGAGCTTCGAACCAACACTCCAATGACTCATCCAGACTGAGCTTCGAACCAACACTCCAATGACTCATCCAGACCAGGCTTCGAACCAACACTCCAATGACTCATCCAGACTGAGCTTCGAACCAACACTCCAATGACTCATCCAGACCAGGCTTCGAACCAACACTCCAATGACTCTTCCGGGCTTCTAACCAACACTCCAATGACTCATCCAGACTGAGCTTCGAGCCAACACTCCAATGACTCATCCAGACCGGGCTTTGAACCAACACTCCAATGACTCATCCAGACTGAGCTTCGAACTAACACTCCAATGACTCATCCAGACCGGGCTTCGAACCAACACTCCAATGACTCATCCAGACCAGGCTTCGAACCAACACTCCAATGACTCATCCAGACTGAGCTTCGAACCAACACTCCAATGACTCATCCAGACCAGGCTTCGAACCAACACTCCAATGACTCATCCAGACCAGGCTTCGAACCAACACTCCAATGACTCATCAAGACTGAGCTTCGAACCAACACTCCAATGACTCATCCAGACTGAGCTTCGAACCAACACTCCAATGACTCATCCAGACCAGGCTTCGAACCAACACTCCAATGACTAATCCAGACCAGGCTTCGAACCAGCACTCCAATGACTCATCCAGACTGAGCTTCGAACCAACACTCCAATGACTCATCCAGACCAGGCTTCGAACCAACACTCCAATGACTCATCCAGACTGAGCTTCGAACCAACACTCCAAAGACTCATCCAGACTGAGCTTCGAACCAACACTCCAATGACTCATCCAGACCGGGCTTCGAACCAACACTCCAATGACTCATCCAGACCAGGCTTCGAAACCAACACTCCAATGACTCATCCAGACTGAGCTTCGAACCAACACTCCAATGACTCATCCAGACCGGGCTTCGAACCAACACTCCAATGACTCATCCAGACCAGGCTTCGAACCAACACTCCAATGACTCATCAAGACTGAGCTTCGAATCAACACTCCAATGATTCATCCATACCAGGCTTCGAACCAACACTCCAATGACTCATCCAGACCAGGCTTCGAACCAACACTCCAATGACTCATCCAGACTGAGCTTCGAACCAACACTCCAATGACTCATCCAGACTAAGCTTCGAACCAACACTCCAATGACTCATCCAGACTGAGCTTCGAACCACCACTCCAATGACTCATCCAGACCAGGCTTCAAACCAACACTCCAATGACTCATCCAGACCAGGCTTCGAACCAACACTCCAATGACTCATCCAGACTGAGCTTCGAACCAACACTCCAATGACTCATCCAGACCAGGCTTCGAACCAACACTCCAATGACTCATCCAGACCGGGCTTCGAACCAACACTCCAAAGACTCATCCAGACTGAGCTTCGAACCAACACTCCAATGACTCATCCAGACTGAGCTTCGAACCAACACTCCAATGACTCATCCAGACCGGGCTTCGAACCAACACTCTAATGACTCATCCAGACCGGGCTTCGAACCAACACTCCAAAGACTCATCCAGACCAGGCTTCGAACCAACACTCCAAAGACTCATCCAGACCAGGCTTCGAACCAACACTCCAATGACTCATCCAGACCGGGCTTCGAACCAACACTCTAATGACTCATCCAGACCGGGCTTCGAACCAACACTCCAATGACTCATCCAGACCAGGCTTCGAACCAACACTCCAATGACTCATCCAGACCAGGCTTCGAACCAACACTCCAATGACTCATCCAGACCGGGCTTCGAACCAACACTCTAATGACTCATCCAGACCGGGCTTCGAACCAACACTCCAATGACTCATCCAGACTGAGCTTCGAACCAACACTTCAACAACTAATCCAGACAGGCAGATGACGTCATGCTGATTCGCATATTCCAAGATGGCTACGCCGTGCACGTATCGATGAAATTAGAGTCGGCGAAAGGTAGCAAAGTTATCGTTAAAAATTTCTTTTTAACGTTTTATTTGTTTCACTTTTCAATACGCACAAAGCAAGCTAAGAGTTAGGTGAACACATTCAGCCGGTTTATACTGCCGGATGGCTCGCAGATATGGCGCCAGAATTTTTTTATTTCTGAGCTGCATGAGGAAATGGTGTGGACTCGGACAGTGGACGTGTGGCTAAGGATTCAGCTATCCTTTGGCCACACAAGTAGGGCTAGGGTGCCTTATAGTTTCTAGAAGTACTGTGAAAGGTGCAAAGTAGGTACAACTATAGAATCCAGGGCCACTCCACAATACGTCAACGCATCCAAGGCTGCGTGGATGCCCAGTCAGCCATAACGAACTGGCCTACCCACTTCGCATCCACGCATCCCCAGTCATCCAGACTCCCATTTCTCACTACTCCTCACCGCTACCTCTATATATATATTCCCCATTTACGCAAATGTTCCCTATTCAAGGATTATATTTTAAAGGAAAAGAAAGCCCGAATTTCATTTACTTAATATTTATTGCCGCTATGCAAATATTCCACATTCAAGGATTATTTTAAAAAGAGAAAGAAAGCCCAAATTCCATTATCTTAATATTTATTGCCGCTATGCAAATGTTCCCCATTCAAGGATTATTTTAAAAAAGGAAAGAAAGCCAGAATTCCATTTTCTTAATATATATTGCCCCTATGCAAATGTTCCTCATTGAAGGATTATTTTAAAAAGGGAAAGAAAGCCCGAATTCCAATTACTTAATATTTATTGCCGCTATGCAAATGTTCCCCATTGAAGGATTATTTTAAGAAGGTAAATAAAGCCCGAATTCCATTTACATAATATTTATTGCCGCTATGCAAATGTTCCCCATTCAAGGATTATTTTTAAAAGGGAAAGAAAGCCCGAATTCCAATTACATAATATTTATTGCCGCTATGCAAATGTTCCCCATCCCTATATTATTGAAGTTCCCTTCTTTGCCTGCCCACTTCGCATCCTTGCATCCAGTCATCCAGATTCCAATCTCTTCTCACTACTCCCCACCGCCACCTCTATTAAATTGCCCATTGAAAATACCGCCCACTATTTATTGAAGTTCCCTTCTTTGCCTGCCCACTTCGCATCAACGCATCCGCGCATCCAGTCTTCCAGACTCCCATCTCTTCTCACTACTCCCCACTGTCACCTCTAATCAATTGCCCATTGAAAATACCGCCCTCTATTTATTGAAGTTCCCTTCTTTGCCTGCCTACTTCACTTCGCATCCACGCATCCGCGCATCCAGTCATCCAGACTCCTATGTCTTCTCACTATCCCCACCGTTACCTCTATATATATATATTCCCCATTGAAAATAACGCCCTCTATGTTAATGGAAGTTCCCTTCTTTGGCTGCCCACTTCGCATCTCCGCATCCGCGCATCCAGTTATCCAGGCACCCATCTCTTCTCACTACACCCCACCCACCGTTACCTCTATTACATTATTCCCCATTGAAAATACCGCCCTCTAAGTTAATGGAAGTTCCCTTCTTCGGCTGCCCACTTCGCATCCGCGCATCTGCGCATCCAGGCTCCCATCTCTTCTCACTGCTTCCGACATCAACAAACTTTGCAACTGGGAATCAACCTGGCAGATGAAATTTAATGTCAGCAAATGTTACGCAATGCACATTACGCATAAGAAAAAACCACTCCAGTCAACATACATAATGAACGATAAACCACTACAGTCTGTTAAAAGACACACCTACCTGGGCGTAGAGATAAATCATAACCTGAACTGGGCGATTCACATTTCCAACATTACCTCTAAATCTTATCAAGTCCTGGGATTACTGCGCAGAAATCTATACAACTGCTCTTCAAATGTAAAGGAGACTGCCTATAAAACCCTGGTCAGACCCAAGCTCGAGTACTGCGCTAGTGTATGGGACCCGCACCATCAAGAACACAAAAATAGACTGGAAGCGGTACAGCCTAGAGCAGCTAGATTTGTATGCAAAGACTCCCGTTCGTAAGAGTAGCGTCTCCTCAATGATCAGTAGATTGCAATGGAAAACCTTGGAGGAACATAGAGCAATCTCCAGGCTAACACTCTTATATGAATCGGTTCATCATAAAACTGCTATCAACACGGACCAGTACCAACTCAAACTACAGGGAAACCAAACTCTCACTATGAAATCTTCTAAATTTCGTTCACCCACCCTTCAACCAATAAGGACTGCTACAAATTTTCCTTTGTTCCAAGAACACTCGTTGAATGGAACCGCCTACCAGTGTGTATAAGAGAAGCTCCTTCAATAGACTCATTCAAAACTAGGCTAGATAAAATCCAAATGACCACTTTCATAAGGGGAGCTCACCACTAATTTTTGTCCACTCGCCACACCACACCTGCAACTTTCCTGTGATGTATTTGTTTGTTGCAGTATTCGACAGATACAGATACAGATACAGATACAGATACAGACCGTTACCTCTTTATAAAAGCGTCCTCTACTATCAGACTATAGTACTACACTTCATGTCATGATGCCTAACCTAGTAATATACGTAGCCCACCTTGTTAAGCTGTTAATGGCTCCGCTTTTAACATCGGTCTCATCACTGTCACCATTACAGCCAGACAAGCCAACCTCTGGGATCACAAAACTGTATTCTGAAACCCCAAAACCTGTATTTTGCATCAAAAACCTGTATTTTTTTTAAAACACGCGTTAACGTAGTTTTAAGCCCGAGACAGGCAAAATAGAGAAGGTGTGAAGGCCATTAAGTTATCAAACAGCCTAATTAAACCAGTTAATTAAACCAGTTAATTAAAACTTGAAGAGAAGGGGGAAAAAATTTTTTAAAAATGGGCAGAGGTTTCCTACGGGTGGTTAACACAATGGAACAGGTTTTGTATGAAAAAAAGATATTGATAAATCATATCTTAAAGACATTGATTAATCATATCCTATTTCATAATTATAGAGACCCTTGTCAATTAATTAAATATCATTTTCTTTGTCAAAAGAAGACAAGTACAAAACAAAACCAATTTAATTTCAATGAAGAAGACAAAAAAAAAGAATCATCCCAAAAAGTTTCGTTTGTTGTATTTGGGGGCATAGTTCTTAAATTTATCTTATAAAAATTTCGCAGGTGGGCTGTAATGGTGACAGTGATAAGACCGATGTTAAAAGCGGAGCCATTAACAGCTCAACAAGGTAGGCTAGTAATATACGTAGCTCAGCTTTATTTAGTACTAGAGTAGTAGTAGTAGTCAGGTAAGCCTCTATGATAATATTCCCCATTGGAAATACCGCCCTCTAAGTCTAATATAATTAAAGTACTAATTGTATTGCTCGACACTTTGCCATATTTCCCACTCGTCACATCGCATCAAACTGCATTAACAAACCTGTCGCCGAAAGTGGCCCTGCATTCTATAGTTACTCCGCAAAGTGCGCGGCCAGGAACACGAAATCCTCTACAAAGGTGGAAAAAAGTGCAAGTAAAAAACGCCACCCATCTGTCCTAACGTAGGGTCACGTCAGTGGACTCAGCCTGCTTCTAAACTACTCCATAGTTTGGGCGGTCACAGCTGATGCTGGCAGGTTGTTCCACAGGCAGACCACACGTAAATTAGCTGGTCACGCTGCTGTTCTGATTGATCAAATAAGAAAACACTTTCCTACGACAGCATATAAAACAAAACACATGTCAAACTGTGAAATAATGTATTTAATCTTACATTTTGCCTCGACGGTCTCGAAGTTACTTCAGTCGCCATTTTCACGATTTGTTGATGTAATGTAAAGCTGGTTCCCTAATCGCATGTTTGTTTATAACGCACTGAAAGAACACTAGGATACACGCAAGATTACGTCTTGTTTATTTGTTAGCAATGACATCATGGTATACCGCCCTCTGTAGTCCAGCTTCGTCATACAGCATTACAGGCGGTGGATGGGCGGGGGGGGGGGGGGGGGTAGACCGGTCGCTTTTTGCAAGGATCGGAACTTTTATCTATTTTTTTTATCACGAAAAAAAGAATGAAGCAATAACTAGTTATTACTGAGCCTGCAGATCATTGTTGTTTCTCCACCGGAACACATAATAATGTCATTATCGGGCGGCCTCGAGGTCTACATTCAGTATATAAAAAAAAACTACTGACCGATAACATTTCTAAACTAGACATTAGGTGTTTGTGAACAAACACACAGCTGTTCCGTGTTCTTTTGCTTGGATTATGTGCTAAAATGACCAAGGAGCCTAGAACTGAAAAAAAAGTTTGAAATTGTTGAATAGTGTCTTGAGTTATGGTGCCACTTCCGGTTGACCCCAAAGTAGAGGTCGACATGGGGTCACGGTAACCTAAGGCTAATCTCCAATGCCCAAGGGGTCTAAAACTGAAAAAAGTTTTAAAATCGGTTGAATAGTACTTGAGATATGGTCCCACTTCCAGTTGACACGGAAGAAGAGGTCAAAATGAGGTCACGTTTTTTCCCAACAAATTTTAAGTCCTAAGGAGTCTATAACTGAAGAATTTTTTTTTAATCGGTTGTGTAACTCTTGAGATATGGTCCCACTTCCGGTTGACCCGGAAGTAGAGGTCAACTTGATGTCACAGTTTTTCAAAATTAATGTCCATGCCCCACGGAGTCTTCACTACAGTGTAAAAAATGGTCCTGCACTCCTTGAGATATGGTGTTGCAAGGATTTTCAGTCACTCGTCAATAGAGGGCGGTATATAAGATAAGTGGTCTCTAGTTGAATAATGTAAAAACTTGCATTTGACTCAGGATTGTTTAATTTGGTTGGTTTCTTGAGTTCATGCTAGTATCTTTAGAGTCCATTGCCATGTGACAAACTACTTAAGGATAAAATCCTTGTATTTGGTTGGTGGCTTGATGTTTGATCTTGTTCGAGTGGATTTTACTGAACTCGTAACCACCAAACTCTGCACCTACGATCACCATTTTCGGCTTAATGTGCATGCGCGGAATAAAATGTGCGAGCTTGGAAGCACACAAACAAAAGAAATCCCTGCTAAGCAGTGTATTTTGCTTGACGTAAGCGCAGAATTCACTGCTTCTGCTAAGCACTGAATCTTTGCTTCCAGAGCAGAGCACGACATTGGGCCCATTTGCACAAGATTTTTCATAAGGTTTATTGCGATTCAGAACCGCAATGCATTTTGGGAAGGAATATGAGGCGGTTACTATGCAGTTTGTACGACTCGCGCTCGCAACGCCCTCTCTTGAAATTTTGCAATTCGCAATAAAACCTTAATAGGCAAGTTCCCATCATGATAGGCCTGGGTGACAAGTGAAATTTACAACCTCGACTAATCGCTCCTCAAACCCAACTTGGACGCTTGTCGCGATAAATTACGGATTCTCAAGACTTGTGCCGCAAAGTGTTGCAAGCGCACGTTATATTATATGTTGCGAATAGTAAGAAGCAACACAACCAGTGTTTCACTGGACAGGTAGTCGGGACAATTTTTGTAGTCAACGTTTGAGCACGATTGTAACAGAGTAGAGAAAAATAGTAGTCGCGACTCAAATAATAATTTGTAGTCGCGACTTTAACACTAAAGCACACTAGTCGCCCCGGCCTACTTTTGCACGTAAGTAAACCACGGGTATTATCCTGAGATTGCAAATCAAATTTTTAAGTCACTGTTGTTTTCAGTTTTACAGGACTTGAGCACAATTAGTCAACTGTAGCTTTTTTTATTGCGAATTGTGACGCTCAAGAACACATTCCCTGCTAAGCTGTTAAATACGCTTAGCGTAAGCACAATTCAATGATTATGCAAGCGCTGCGATTCTTTCCTTTAAAAGCCATTGGCCCTGGACCAAACTACACTAAAGAATTTTAAACACAAAAAGCAGCTAAACACAGCAAATACAAGTACAAGTTGTGAATCAAGGTATTCTGCTGATCTGCAATTGATTTTAAAGCAAAATGTTTTGCCTATTGATTATATAAGCAGCTCTATAACATTAAGCCACTATTCTGCTCAATTTATGCATTTTTATAAAGCAAAATGTTTTGCCTATTTATTATAAGCAGCTTTATACAAATGACCCACTCAACCACAAGAGAAACGTCAGCATAATAAAATCGCTGTTTTTGTATTCCTGCCAAAGAATTTTTGTATGTCATGGTATAATTTCCGAAAAGAAAGCGAAATACTTGAATTAGTTTAGACAAATGGTCCCGGCGCAAACAAGGTGACTTCACCCGTAAATGATTCAAAATCCCTGGCGTTCTGTTTTCGTCGTCCACGCTCGTCGCCTGAAACGAAGCCGGTCAACTCGGTCCCAAACCAACTCGGTCCCAGTCATACGTTGACAGTTTTTTCACTAATTTCTCAAAAACTACAACACCACAGCAAGTAATATGTTAAGGGAAACTTTCAACTATCATTATCTTCAAACTGTTTAAGTTTAGTGTAAACATGGAGGTAGAATGTGTGGACACGATGGTGTGTCGTCGTCGTCAAAAACCCCTATTCAATTGCGCACGTTCGTTAAACGAAAACCCTATGCCTTCGTGTACGTCCAGAACTCGGTTAGGAAACGAATAAAAAAAAAATTCGCTGTGGTCCAGAACGTAAGTAGAAAAACAACAAAAGGAGACTTGAGTAGACTTCTCTCAAGAAGTCACAACTCATGATAGGTACATACTGCATGGCATTTTCCATAGAGAATGTTTAACAATAACATGGAAGTGACTGCATCCAGTTATATTCAAACGCGCAGACTCATCTCAAGAAGTCACAACTCATGATAGGTACATACTGTATGGCATTTACCAAAGAGAATATTTAACAATAACATGGAAGCGACTGCATTCAGTTATATTCAAATGAAGATTACGTGGTTAATTAATTAAGATTTTCAATTTTTTTTACATTTAGAGTAAAGCTTATGTTCTAAGCTACAATTTGGTATAATAAACTCACTCTTTCGTATTATGGTTTGGGAGATTAGGCTTAAAGAAAAAACGTGTACAAATGCAATGGGGTTTTGGCGAGAAACAAAGAATAATAATAATAATAATAACTAGACATTAGGTGTTTGTGAACAAACACAAAGCTGTTCCGTGTTCTTTTGCTTGGATTATGTGCTAAAATGACCAAGGAGCCTATAACTGAAAATGTTGAATAGTGTCTTGAGTTATGGTGCCACTTCCGGTTGACCCCAAAGTAGAGGTCGACATGGGGTCACGGTAACCTAAGGCTAATCTCCAATGCCCAAGGGGTCTAAAACTGAAAAAAAGTTTTAAATCGGTTGAATAGTACTTCAGATATGGTTCCACTTCCAGTTGACACGGAAGAAGAGGTCAAAATGAGGTCACGGTTTTTCCCAACAAATTTTAAGTCCTAAGGAGCCTTTAACTGAAGAATTTTTTTTTAATCGGTTGTGTAACTCTTGAGATATGGTCCCACTTCCGGTTGACCCGGAAGTACAGGTCAACTTGATGTCACAGTTTTTCAAAATTAATGTCCATGCCCCACGGAGTCTTCACTACAGTGTAAAAATTGGTCCTGCACTTCTTGAGATATGGTGTTGCAAGGATTTTCAGTCACTCGTCAATAGAGGGCGGTATATAAGATAAGTGGTCCCTAGTTGAATAATGTAAAAACTTGCATTTGACTCAGGATTGTTTGATTTGGTTGGTTTCTTGAGTTCATGCTAGTATCTTTAGAGTCCATTGCCATGTGACAAACTACTTAAAATCCTTGTATTTGGTTGGTGGTTTGATGTTTGATCTTGTTCGAGTGGATTTTACTGAACTCGTAACCACCAAACTCTGCACCTACGATCACCATTTTCGGCTTAATGTGCATGCATGCGGAACAAAATGTGCGAGCTTGGAAGCACACAAACAAAAGAAATCCCTGCTAAGCAGTGTATTTTGCTTGACGTAAGCGCAGAATTCACTGCTTCTGCTAAGCACTGAATCTTTGCTTCCAGAGCAGAGCAAGACATTGGGCCCATTTGCACAAGATTTTTTATAAGGTTTATTGCGATTCAGAACCGCAATGCATTTTGGGAAGGAATATGGGGCGGTTACTATGCAGTTTCTATGACTCGCGCTCGCAACGCCCTCTCTTGAAATTTTGCAATTCGCGATAAAACCTTAATAGGCAAGTTCCCATCATGATAGGCCTGGGTGACTAGTGAAATTTACAAACTCAACTAATCGCCCCTCAAACCCAACTACGACGCTTGTCGCGCTAAATTACGGATTCTCAAGACTTGTGCCGCAAAGTGTTGCAAGCGCACGTTATATTATATGTTGCGAATAGTAAGAAGCAACACAACCAGTGTTTCACCAGACAGGTAGTCGGGACAATTTTTGTAGTCAACGTTTGAGCACGATTATAACAGAGTAGAGAAAAATAGTAGTCGCGACTCAAATAATAATTTGTAGTCGTAACTCAAATAATAATTTGTAGTCGCGACTTTAACACTAAAGCACACTAGTCGCCCCGGCCTACTTTTGCACGTAAGTAAACCACGGGTATTATCCTGAGAATGCAAATTAAATTTTTAAGTCACTGTTGTTTTCAGTTTTGCAGGACTTGAGCACAATTCGTCAACTGTAGCTTTTTTTTATTGTGAATTGTGACGCTCAAGAACACATTCCCTGCTGAGCTGTTAAATACGCTTAGCGTAAGCATAATTCCATGATTACGTAAGCGATGCGATTCTTTCCTTTAAAAGCCATTAGCCCTGGACCAGACTACACTAAAGATTTTTAAACACAAAAAGCAGCTAAACACAGCAAATACAAGTACAAGTTGTGAATCAAGGTATTCTGCTGATCTGCAATTTTTTTTAAAGCAAAATGTTTTGCCTATTGATTATATAAGCAGCTCTGTAACATTAAGCCACTATTCTGCTCAATTTATGCTTTTTTATAAAGCAAAATGTTTTGCCTATTCATTATAAGCAGCTTTATACAAATGACCCACTCAACCACAAGAGAAACGTCAGCATAATAAAATCGCTGCTTTTGTATTCCTGCCAAAGAGTTTTTGTATGTCATGGTATAATTTCTGAAAAGAAAGCGAAATACTTGAATTAGTTTAGGCAAATGGTCCCCGGCGCAAACAAGGTGACTTCACCCGTAAATGATTCAAAATCCCTGGCGTTCTATTTTCGTCGTTCACGCTCGTCGCCTGAAACGAAGCCGGTCAACTCGGTCCCAAACCAACTCGGTCCCAGTCATACGTTGACAGTTTTTTCACTAATTTCTCAAAAACTACAACACCACAGCAAGTAATATGTTAAGGGAAGCTTTTAACTATCATTATCTTCAAACTGTTTTAGTTTAGTGTAAATGTGTGGACACGGTGGTGTGTCGTCGTCGTCAAAAACCCCTATTCAATTGCGCACGTTCGTTAAACGAAAACCCTATGCCTTCGTGTACGTCCAGAACTCGGTTAGGAAACGAATAAAAGGAGAATTTGCTGTGGTCCAGAACGTAAGTAGAAAAACAACAAAAGGACCCTTGAGTAGACTTCTCTCAAGAAGTCAAAACTCATGATAGGTACATACTGACTTGCATTTACCATACAGAATGTTTAACAATAACATGGAAGCGACTGCATCCAGTTGTATTCAAATGCGTATACTCATCTCAAGAAGTCACAACTCATGATAGGTACATACTGTATGGCATTTACCAAAGAGAATATTTAAGAATAACATTGAAGCGACTGCATCCAGTTATATTCAAATGAAGATTACGTGGTTAATTAATTAAGATTTTAATTTTGTTTTGCATTTAGAGTAAAGCTTATGTTCTAAGCTACAATTTGGTATAATAAACTCACTCTTTCGTATTATGGTTTGGGAGATTAGGCTTAAAGAAAAAACGTGTACAAATGCAATGGGGTTTTGGCGAGAAACAAAGAATAATAATAATAAAAATAATAAAAATCTCGACGAAAACAATACCTGTTCCGACGGTAGGTCGGAACAGCTAAAAATAATAAAAATCTCGACGAAAACAATACCTGTTCCGACGGTAGGTCGGAACAGCTAAAAACATGTTTGAATTTAAAGCCCTGCTTCATCTACAGACAGTCCAATTTCACATAAGCAAAAACTGTTGCTAAAAATAGGGTGTAATTTTTCCAGAAAGAAAGGTAAAAACTTTCTTTGTAGAAGCACTAGCAGGGGAAGCACGGGGGGGGGATCACTACAATAGCTGTTAAGAGACGATTTCCTATGCGGAATGTCATTTTAGATAGAGAAGGATTCAAAATCATTTTCATCACGAGAAACGTTTACGTTTCTGCATGAAACTATCCGTAGTTACAGTTCGGATCATTATTGTTTTCCTACTTGTACATCTTTTTCACATGCACATCGGTCAGCCAGCAGATTTTCGGCGATGACCTAAACAAATAAGACCACTGGTTGAAATTAATTTTTCACTGGTTAGTTTTATTGCCCGAATAAAACAATTGATCGGATTCTAAACCGAAGGTATAGTACTTCTCGTATAACCGTCTACCGCAGAAACTGGGGAGGTTTACCAGCATTATAGATGCATCCAAGAATATTAATCATCCCTGGCAGATGTATCCAAGGCTTATATTATGGAAGCAGTCGAGTGAGCATGCAGTATCTTGAAAGGCACAGTCTCCATTAAGACGTGTTCTGTCCAACTTATGATGAGCAGGTGGCACAAACAGATATTATTGAAAAGATGAGCTGAATTTTACCCGAATGTTATGTGAAACGGGTTTGTGTATACAACTTTGGTAAGAGTGGACATGCGAATGATGATCTATAGTTGGGCATTCTGGTTTGACAAGGAGCCTCAAAAACAATCCTGGGTTGTTCATCGGCATTTTCTAAATTGATGCCTTGCAAACGTGTGAACTTGACTCTCACCTGACCGGATTATTGATCACAGTTTGCGGAGGGATGGTCTAAATCAGACCGTATCAATGGCGGATCTGATCCCTCTATACAGGTTGGCGAATCATGGCAGATGTCTTCACAGCTCTCTGTGTCAGTACCGCTCGTTCTATAAGTAGCCAAATTCCATCAATTTACTGATTAATCTTATCCGCATTCGGACACAATTGGTGTCTAATCAATAGTGTGCCTCACATTTTAAATGTATATAATTTTTATAAATCCAATGACGATATTTTCAATTAAAGATGTTCCATAAAATCTAAGGCCTAAAATAAAAAATGAATTATTGTCAGGAGCCAGCATTATCTGACATCAATAAAGCAGTTATATTCGTAATTGTGTGCATTATGCTTGGATTAGAAGAAAGTTGGTTATGCTTTACGTTAACAACATCAACTGTCAAAAGTAATTCAGTGAACAAAATCTTTATAAAACAAATTGCAAAAATCGGACAATGCAACTTTAAATAACGCACATACTATAGCTAGTGCCCGTCATGAGCAAGAGTAATTCAATTTACACCTTGTTTGATTTGCCGAATTGGGTGTATACGTGGGAATTCAATTAGAAAGAAGCCAACATCTACATTCATTGTTTGTTTTCGACGTTGTTTGTTTCCCTGTCTTTGCCAGAGGTTTGCAAAATTCACATGAGACCGATTTCTTTTATAATCACAGAAGAAACACATAAAATGGCAAAAAAAACCTTTGTAACACAAAACTTTGAACGGATGCATGATTGAGTTTAGTTTAAACTGCACTTGTTCGCGCAAGTCAAACCACGGACATCATAAAACTGTTGACCCAGAAAACCTGCGTTGCAAAGCATGCACAAAATAAAACCGTAGAAAAAATACATGTACAGAATTATTGTTTCAAAATATTTGCAAAAAGGTGAAAACAAATAGAAGCTGGTTAGAAAATAAGCAAGCTATACAATTAAATGAACAAACAAAAAATGTATTAAGTGGAGATAAAACTCCAATACCAACATGATAAAAAAAGAAGACTATTATTCGCTCGATATAATTCAGGGAGCCGAATATGACAAAAATAAAATGGAGAGATCGATGGTATTGTGGACAAGGGGGGGGGGGGGGCTAGGGTAAGACAGTTTGGTTAATATTGCACGCTAAGTTTGAGGCTGAATGTGGATTTGGTTCTGATAGCAATGTCACTGCTAAAGTAACCTCTGATGCTCTTACTTTCTAAAAGCAATGAAAGCAAAGTTAAATCCTAGATCGTGATATGGTTTATAAATAATACAGCGCATCCTTCGAATTTAAGCCATGTCTTTTTATGCTGGTTTCGATGGGAACTCATATAAAAATTTGACACATCGAGCATGTTGTCGTTTGGGGCACGTTTCTGACCTGAAAATGTTTTCAAATTTTACTTCAACTCGGCTTCTAATTGAAATTTGACTAAGATTCCAAATCACACTGATCCAAATATGGGTCAGGACTCCGGATATCCAATCCGAGTCAGCTATTTTAAAGTGATTGGAGGAAAGACATCGGTGCAGGGGGGGGGGGGGTATTCAGGATGTATTCAATGTTTTCAGGAGTTTGTAAAAATTGAAAACTACTAATCACACCATTCATATCAAAATATCGGAAAACAGCCAACCAAAACACGGATCTCAAGAAAACAGCAAACCAAAACACGGATCTCAAGAAAACAGCCAACCAAAACACGGATCTCAAGAAAACAGCCAACAAACACGGATCTCAAAAGAAACTTGTCTTATTTCACGGTTTATTGCAAATGCATTCATAAGTCAAAAAAAAAAATAATCAGACAAAGACTTTTCAGTATGGGGGGGGGGGTGGTTTAGCCATTCCACTTTATCGTAAACACAAAAACTGTGTCGGATTCCCCTTGTTGTCCTTGGTCCGCCAGAGATTGATAAAAACATTGTTTAGTTTTCTTGCAGTAAATGATTTAGAATTGAGGCTCGAATTTCTATTAAAAAAACAAAAAACACACAAGGCTTGCTATATACGTAGAATGTTCGTCATAATTTCGTTAATTATCGTCATTCAATAAAAGCTCATTTTAATTTCGGAAGTGGGAATAATAAGTGCCTCTCGTTAGCGGCTACATAATGTTACGGTGACTGTTTTATTAACGTTTGAAATGGACACAATTTGAAGGCTTTTATCTGATACTCACACTGATTAATTGCCAAGGCATAAGTTTTGGACAGTATCATCCAAATGAAAGGAATTACTATAATTTGTATTACAGATGAGCTATCATCATAAAAAAAAATGTACCAGTCAACTGTGAAGGAGGAAATAATAATAATAACAATAGTCTAAATATCGTTCGGAGAAAACGTAAGCTTTTTAATAATTGTTGCAACATTTTTAACGGTTGTGCAATATGTTGCAATTCAGCGATGGGTAAGCTGCGATGACATTTAAAAAAAAATAAATAAACCATTAATTATAAATTCTGCTTTTCAATTATTTACCGGTTAATGTCTTTGGAAGATTGGATTCACTCACACCCTCTTTGTGTAAAAAAACCCAAATGAATCCCCATATAGATCTAATTAAAAGAGAGCAATGAACCAACCGACGTAGGTCTACTAACAATAGAATCAATTATTAGGGTTATTAAGGTTGTTTCCTCCTCACTATAGACAGTACAATTCAAATTAAGATATCTCCCTAGAGTATTAGTACTGTGTGTTATGAACTCTTAGTTAATGAGCTGGCATGGCAGGCGGCTGTTTGGCTTCTTCCCAATATAAAATCGTGTGTTTTGTCCTAAGAGACAAAACAAACAAAAATTCATGAAAAAATGAAATAAATGAAGAAAACAAAAATGACTATCGCAGGTTGTTTGCAAACCCAAGTTCAATGAATCCTTTGCCAGTATTGTTTTCAATGTTAAACAAAGAACATTGTAAGACTATTCAAGCAATGTGTCCTTTCTCGATTCGCAAAGACTCATAATAAAGTTCGAACAATCAAGTCGGATGTGTTTTCCTATATCTTTTATTACACTCATCGCGCAATGTTATCTTTTCCCCACCCCAGCAAAAAACTGCGGAAACCAATGAGTTTCGCTATTAGTTGAATATAATTGTATAGCCAAGCTCTTTCAATGACTATGATTACATAGCAGCTGTAAATTAAACAATCGTTCATATTTTTCATTTACCCAGCCTTAAAATAATTGATTTACCTCGAAAGACAGACCTTTTAAAATTGGATTTATGTCGTCTTGAAAGTGTTTACTTAAAGGAAGTTTACAGAATTGGTAAGAAAAAACTCATCTACCTCGGTCTGATAGAAGAAAACCACCATTGAAATATTTCTGTCTGAAATGTCATAATATGATTTAAAAAAATAAAATTAGTTTCACTAGTTTCTTATTATTTTGATGAGAAATAAATAAAACTAATTTCCAGTTTTTAGTTTATCGCTAATCAGTGAAAGTTTTTATTTACACGTTTGGTAGTTACTCGAAACAAATATTAACCGAAGACTGACTTGGTAAAGAGCATCGGGGAGCTGTTGATATAAAACATTGTGGGAAACGACCCCCCTGAATGAAGTAACGTAGGTTTTGAGAAAGAGGTAATTTCTCACTAATTAATAATAAAAGACTTCTAGCTAGAAGTTTTTTATTCTTATCTGAAAGCACACAAATTCGTCCAACTGGGGTGTTTTTTCTTTCATCGTTATCTTGCAACTTCCATGACAGATAGATTGAGCCCAAATTTTCACAGGCTTATTATGTTATGCTTATGATTGGATATACCAAGTGAGAACACGCATGGTCTTTGACAATTACCAAACATGTAGGCCTACCTTCCCTTGATTTTTTTTTTTTTTTTTTTTTTTTGGGGGGGGGGGGGCAAAGATGTCATGCAAAGTGTGTAATAATGTTGTTCACTGTTACTTTTGTGACCCATTCGAGCTTATACAGATTTGTCAGTTCATGTATATGGTGGATTAATAAAGTGCTTACACTGCCCACAGCAACTGTTTTAATAGCAAAATAGAACATTTGTTTTAATGTTCCTTTTAACCGTTTAAAAATATACAATAGACAAAACATATTTTGGAAATCTTTAATAATCCTTATACTGGATTAACTAGTTCAAAGGGTTTCATATTATGAGATTGAAAAGAAAGAAAATTACAACCCCAAAACAAAACCAACAATCATCAGGGACCACAAATCCCATCTTAACCTGAAGTGCATAATAGTTTCCTGTTGTGAAGGAGGAAGTGTCTTCACGTAAACAACAAAGTAATTAGAACCCAACAACCTCGTGATTCCCATTATGTCCCAAACTAGAGTGAAATAAATTATTGAAATAATAATCAGTTTTCTCCTAGTAAGCCTTTACGTCGGGGTAATCATAATAACACAATAATCAGAATCCTCATCAGAATCAATGCCCACTCGTTGTGGCTTCTTGATTACAAGAATGAAAAAATAACACACAACAAAAACAGTCGGGACAAAACAGCACCTACGTCCATCCCGCTGATATAAACCCTAGACTCTCAATTCATTTATTTATTTTGATGTACTATTTCATCCAATCACAGGCTTCCATTATAGCGCGCTCGTGCCGAGTGTAAGTCGTTATATTGGCAGGTTGTATTCGTATAAATGTAAAATGCACAATGTGAACGAGAGACGTATACGACTTTACACCGATACACAGGATTTGTTATTTTCTCGATTGAAGTTTTTCAAGCAGGGAATAAAAGTGTCAGTTTACTGTGCAGATTACGCACCGATGATGGAGGCACCAAGCAACACAACATCCCTGATGGAGATGGGTAACTTCAGTGAGGATTCGTGCAATGACGGCGGGCTATTTGTTTGTTTAGAGAGGCAGATACCTATTGCAGTCACACTCAGCCTCATCAGCATCGTAACAGTGTGTGGTAACATCTTCGTCATGATAGCGTATACCACTGATAACCGCATCAGATCAACAGTAGCAAATACCTTCATTCTCAACCTATCAATATGTGATTTGATCATTGGTGCAGTTTCCATTCCCCTTAATTCCATATGGGTTGTTATTGGGTGGTGGCCATTTGGAAAGATCCTGTGCCAGATATGGTTAGTATTGGATTACACTTGCACCAATGTTACCGTCTTGACGATTATCTTCATCAGTTTGGATCGACACTGGCTTCTCACCAAGAAACTTGCTTATGGTACTTTCCAAACACACAGACAGGCCACTATTATGTGCGTAACTGTATGGTTTATCTATACAGTGTTTTATTCTCTTGTTACCTTTGGGTGGGGCCCGTTGTTCGGAGACGAAAATGTGGACTATTCCGAAGATTGCGAACTTGAACCGTTTGAGAACGGCCCCTTCGTTGGATTTCAACTTGCCGTGGAGTTCCTAATCCCCCTTCTTGTTATTATTTACTTGAATACAAAGGTATACATGAACATTAAGCAGAGATCAAAGGGACATTTCCGAAGTGCTTGCCCTTCACATGAGAGTTCACATGCCAGCAGCAGGGACGCAGCATTGCATCCAGGTCCTTTCAGACAAGATTCAACTGCAGAAAGAGAACAAAATACTCACTTCACAGATCACTCTGACGTGAAAGATAAAGGCAAGACAGAACCAATGCAACTTGATAGCCAAGAATACCACTGCAATGCAGGATACGACATACAACTAGATGAGATATCAACCATATTTAATTCTGACCAACGGCTTCCTCCGATCAGAACTGCTCAAGTTATCGGTAGGGAACGGGTCATTGAGAATGAGGAGGCAAGTAGTCCATGTAATCACGCAGTAAAACACCCAACTACTAACCTTAGCGCTCATCCTCCTCAAGCCCGGCGGCGAGCACGTGAGCTACAGAGGCATCGTAAGGCAGCGGTTACACTCTCAGTCATTGTAGGTGTCTTCGTGACGACGTGGCTCCCGTTTCATGTATCTTCAATCCTAGTGGCATTCTGTGAAGACTGCATCAGCGATCTAACATGGGAAATCGTCAACTACTTGTTGTGGTGCAACTCCACTCTAAACCCGTTCCTGTATGCTCTTCTGGTCGTACGGTTCCGGCAAAACTTCTCTCGCTATTTAGGGTTACACTTGTGTACAAAGAGACGGTAGTTGAGAGAGGTGTATTTCACGGGTGCACATCTTTATCCCAAATAGTCCATCTGTGTGTTATATTTGAATAGATTAACTGGTTCAGTCACGTGCTTAATCACAAGTTACCACTTGAATTTGAACTCCTCAGACTGTGTCACATAATCCGGGGCGTTGCGTTCCCAAGCAGAATAAATAGTTTATAAGATGTTCCGTTAAATCAGCACCAATCTGTGGAGTTTTTCGATTGTTCCTGTAAAAATGTCCATCTTGTGTGAAATGTAACTCTAACAATTCGTCACTTCACTTGTAGATTATAACTATTGTAATTATGTACTCTTAAAAATAAATGACCATAAAAACTTACTCTCGAAGCAGTACCGCAGCTGTGGATGCGTACAACATTAAGAGAAATGTGGTTTTATAAAAACGGATTCAAAAACATTTCATTCTGGGTTATACTGTTTCTGGATGAAGCTAACTTGAATAATCTACATTTATATAAGATTCAAACAATCAAACGGTTCCTATAACGGTGCCTTTATGCACGTTGGCTGTATAATACCTCATTACTGCTCGCTTCAAATTAATTCACTGATCAAAACATGATCGTTTCTCATTACTGAGTAGCCTTGCTCAAGGCAGTCGAATTATTCACTCCGAAAAAAGACCGCCGCTGTATAAAAACCCACCCGTATTCACTGTGCGTAAAACCCACCCGTATTCACTGTGCGTAACATCGCACGACACGATGCCCCCGTACACTATCCGCATGCGGAGGCCGTCAGGGCGACAGCCTTGTAGGATTTGTGTTGAAGCCACTGACCTCATTACTATAATAAGCGAAGAGTTCCCACGGTCAGCTCATTACCATAATGCCCGCGAAAGACGAGACATGTTTACCTCACACACCACCACCACGGTCGCATGATAGGGTCCAAAGGTCGTGATAAGGGAAGTGCGTGATTGGACGTCAAAATGAATAATTCATTTGCCTCACATCCTGTGTTGTCTGATAGGTCTGACGAACGATATACATATTCATGAGCTGCATACTAGCATATCCTAGAGCCCCCCCAATTTCGTCCACTATTGGAATTTTTTCAATACAACACATTAAAACGGGAAGATACAGATCCGACAAGGCTGTCGGCCTGACGGCCTCCGCATGCGGTTAGTGGTGTACGAGTGCGATGACTTGTGTGAACAGTATTCGTGCGATGTGACAGTGTGTATACGGGTTGGTCATTCGGTGTGATCGCACACACCATGCACAGGGTATACGGCGGGTGGGTTTACAGCTGCGTCTTTTCGGAGCGAATAATGCGACTGCCTTGAGCAAGGCTAATTACTGAGGAGATACAATAGTTGTTTTCAGATCATGCCATTTTATTTTTCACAGTTGTTTAATTAATATTAACCGCGAGGCTAATTTACTTGAACAGATAACCAGTACTCAAATAAGTTGGACGAATCCGTAATAGCCTGGCCAGGAACTATTGTATACATTCACTGTAAAAACGGCGTCATATTACCCAGATTCCGGGTCACACCAAGTAACCTAAGCCATAATGGGTCAGGCTGACTCAAAACTGGTCAAGAAGAAAAAGATGATGGCTAGGATTCTGCCGGGCAATCTATTTCACCACGCATATGCCTACACTGGGGCTGGGTCAGTAACTGCGGGACTCGGACACAGATCTGGGTTAATTCTGGCAGGGAGATTTTAGGCTGATATTTCAAGGTGGTATGGGATAGATAATTATCGCTCAATTGAAAGATGTTAAGTATTAAATACAAATGACTTGCAAAATGTCACGCACAAAACAGTGTTTGTAATGTTTGTTTTTTGGGTTTTCCTTCTAAGTGAATTTATCTTGTTGGTAATATCGAAATCGTTATATCCAAACTATGTTGCTAAATTCAGCGAAAATTGTGCTATAAATATGGCGGTGTACATGGTGTGTAAAAGGGGGGGGGGGGGGTAATCATTACAAATGTGTTCGAAGCCGTGATTGTTAATTTGTTTTTTGTTACATTACTCAAACGATTTACTTTGAAATGGCTCATTTTTTTTCAAAGTTCATTCCACCAACTTCCGGGTCTAAACTGAGCGGATTCTCTGTCTCAATCTGACCCATTTACGGGCCAAGCTGACCCATTTACGGGTCAAGCTGACCCGTAAACTCGTTGTAAATAAGATTCTGCGTTTGACCCATCTCTGTGGTTATTTAGAAACAGTTGCTGGGTTATACTAGGACGAGACACTCGAGTCTAGTCTGAGGTGTATGGATGCATGATCAGTGTATGGGCAGTCAGGTTGCCTATATAGTGGTTTCAGTTCATGCCTTTCACCTCTGGGTCTACCCGGTCCGAGCCGCGGACCGGAGCCTTTTTATCCTGGGACCAGACATTCGGGTCTAGTCTGAGGTGTATGGATGCATGATCAGTGTATGGGGCAGTCAGGTTGCCTAAGTGGTTTCAGTTCATGCTTTTCACCTCTGGGTCTACCCGGTCCGAGCCGCGGACTGGAGCCTTGTTATCCTGGGACCAGACATTCGGGTCTAGTCTGAGGTGTTTGGACCACAAGAGGGCGTAATCATTGTTAAATTATGATAGTCATTTTGTTCAGCTTATAGCTCGTGATTTCTCTATGATAGACATTTTCAAAACGTCCTGGATGTTTCTCTTTAATCCAGAAACGCTTTCGCGTTCTATTAATAATATAACAGCAATATTATTGCTGTCTTTTGGCAGTCTGTCGTTTTGGGTAAGGTTTTGGGCTAAAGCTCTGGCTGATGGGGGCACTTTCACAGATGCGCCCCGTCGGAGCAAAATCAATCAGGCAGCGTTATCTAAAGGATTGTTCATACTACGACACGGCGAATGGGGGGGGGGGGGTACGGGAAGCTACAGCAAGTCGTTTTGGTGTCGGCACAATTTCGTTGATAGTCGTTGCCCGAGTGGATGACCAGAACATGTGAGGAGTGGAACGCCAAACTCAACTATTAACCACCGCACAAACAAAGGCTTTGGTGTCAGCCGTTGAGTCACGTAATCGTCGGCGCAATCCACCGTCAGCCGCCGTTCCTAGCCGCCAGCAAATTCGCTGTCAGCCCGCTGATCTCGTTCCTTGTTGTCCGCTGAGTTTTCCCCTTTTGCCGTCGCTGTGCCGCTAACCTTTTGGGATTTTCACGTTCGTCACCTTCCGTTGGGTCATCGCCGCTATACTTTGTGAGCCAGCCTTAATGCTAAAACCGATGGATCTTTGTTAAAGCCTAACTCCGGACTCTGGTTCATTATCATTATCGTTTAAAAGTCAATTGTATGAAGTACAACCCCAAGTCCAAGCAGCCGCTGACGACGAACATAGTCAGTCTCATTGAATATTAATGTTTTCAACAACAAAGGGATGCTAGCACACAGGCTGTATGCAGGATCAATCATTTTGTTTGAAACATGTAATTCATTCAGCTCATAATATTCAGTTCTGGGCCATGTTTACCTTGGGAGAGTTGAATACAACACTTATCAATTCCATTTTGATTGCCAATATTTTTCCAATAATTCCCTTTTGCCAATGTTAAGTGGCAACTCAAAGTTTTCTCAGATAGTCAATATGCCACCAGAATTGTTGAAAAATGTGTCTGCTAGTCAACTGTAGCATTTTTAAGTTTGATTAGTAACATTCGATTAGAAGTGGATCTCTACAGGACCTTGCTTGATCTAGCCGATTTCATTGGTCGTTTCTAAACACTGCCGACAATTATCTTCAGATTGTTCACACTGTCGCCCATGATTCAGAAATCGATTGTGTTAGATTACTATAAAGCAAAACTAAGTCGTTTTTACTCCGAGGTTCCGGTACCTGACACGTCAAGTGTTGGTGCCTTTAATACTTGGGAATATTGTCCGATAGTTCCACTGCAAAGGTGTTATGAGCACATTCACCTCTGCAGAGGACAAGGTGTTCTGGTATTTCCTATTTCTGGCACTCTTCCACTGGCCAACCCTCTGGTCACATTACATGCTAATTAAGAATAACAGATTTCGTCCCATTACAAACAGTTATAACTTCAAATACTTTTAAGCCCGGTTCATACTTCATGCGAATGCGAAACGAGTTTTGGTGACGCAATATAATCAGTTCGCGCCATAGCCCTGGCGGCCCTATACACTTTCGCAATACTCTGATCTGTGTACAGAGGAAGGGTCCTATATAGGGCTATTCGCGCCTCTTCTTGTGTATGAAGCAAACTTCGTTTTTGCACGAAGAGGATGAACCGGGCTTTGTTTAGCAGTTTTTTAATCAATAAGCAGTAGAAATGCATAACAGATTAAAAATCAAAATTTTGCGGGCACATTAATAATTATGTTTTTTTTCTTCTTCTTTTTTTTCGGTCTTTTCTTTACCCCCCCACCCTCTCCCTTTTTGTCTTTTCTATAGCCCTATTGAGTGCAATTGTGACTATGTCCTCCCATCAATGTAATTAGTGAGTTTGACACCAGACGTTTTAACAATGGAAATATAAAGTGTTTACGTGTACCGTAATTATTATTGTTTGGTCCACAAGGACTGCGATAAAGGAAAACACGGCTAATCGTGTGAAGTGTCCACACAACTACCTCTGGCCAAAACGCACTTGAATTGTGCTGTTTATTGAATTTAAATATTAAACAATCGCCCGGCAGGTTGAGTTAAGAGTCCTGCCTTTTTCATAACTTGCAAACGTACTTTAAAGGCAGTGGACACTATTGGTAATTGTCAAAGACTAGCCTTCACAGTTGGTGTATCTCAACAGCATAAAATAACAAACCTGTGTAAATTTGAGCTCAATCGGTCATCGAACTTGCGAGATAATAATGAAAAGCAAAAAAAAAACCTTGTCACACAAAGTTGTGTACGTTTAGATGGTTGATTTCGAGACCTCAAGTTCTAAATCTGAGGTCTCGAAATCAAATTCGTGGAAAATTACTTCTTTCTCGAAAACTATGGCACTTCAGAGGGAGCCGTTTCTCACGATGTTTTATACCATCAACCTCTCCCCACTACTTGTCACTAAGTAAGGTTTTATGCAAAAAAATATTTTGAGTAATTACCAATAGTGTCCACTGCCTTTAAGAGAGCATCCGTATAAGAAAGTGTACACGGTGTGTCATTACATTGAAATCAGTGCAACTTTCAGCTCGGTGGAGCAGCCCTCGCGCGGAGCATAAAGAAAGTTGCAGGAGGGCCGTTTCGCTATCACCAAAAACAGACATTTAACGACTTGTCCAAAAGTCTAAACCAGCCCTAGTGATGTGCAAGCACAGCCAAGATTACTAAAAATGTTGGCAAATGAAAACAAAACAAAAACATAACTATGCGGTCTGTAAATAATATCAAGCAATATGAAAGAGCGCCCTCTTGTTGGAATCAAAATACCAAGGTGTCTGCCATGCCGATAAAGACAATTTTTGTATGAATCCCGCCTACGTTCAATGTTGATATCATAAAAAAAAAATAACAACACATTTTAATAAGTAGTCAAACAGTTTTAAGAAGACTTCAGTCTCGATTTGTTTGTTTAGTTTGAAAGTTGAATAAATAAATCCCTAATTATTATGTGTATAATTGCCACATTATGCTAAACAACCAGTAAACGATTTACCAGATTACGTGAGGCAGAATGGGGATTGATGAGCCGGCACGATCAGTAAAGCTTCACACAAAATGAAATTATTTAATTTAAATTTCACAGCCATAGTACAATATTATTGTCTAGGACGTCACTGGTATCCACAACTTTGTCCTTAATAATATGTTGGCATGACGACCGGGTATTAAATCAATGACGTCATTGTACTTACTCAAGATGTAAAAGGGTGAAAATGAGTGAAGGTTGCCCAATGCATTTGTGGTTGAGCCTGTGTAAATCTCCAGTGACTGCATTATTGTGTTTTGAGTTTTGAGATAAAGTACACGCGTGTTTGTCATGAATTGTTCAGTAGGCTCTAGGCCCCATATACTTTTTCTTAGCACAGAATTACTCAAGAAGAAAGAGTGACTAAAACACTATAGGATCACGTATATACGCCATTAACGGAAGTAGCTAGAATAGGTAGTGCGGGAAGGACATAGTTTTAAAGCTGATACAAAACACACGCAACTCGATTTTTGGACTGAGACCAAGTAACAAGTTTGGTTCACATAAAATCAGTGATACAAACTCGGTCGTACTTTTTGTCAAGGAAGAACGGCACAATACTATTACTAAAGGCGTTGGTGCCGCTGTTTGCGATAGTGGCCTGCTTGAAATATAAACTTACAACTCAAACTTTTATTTAACAGTTTTTATTTAATTTTTTTTATTAATTGTAATTCCTCGGACAATACAATAATTATAAAAACAAGCAGAGGCCGGCGGGTAAAGGCAAAGGTATATTTAAAAAAATGTAATCGGCGTGCATGCTCTCCCGGCCAGTTTTATGCCCAACCCCACATGGTTGCTCCATGTTACAATAAACAAGTTAATTTACATAATTCGGCCTACGTGTAGTCACTGTCATTCTAACTACAGTCTTTACTACATAACTATGTATTGCGGAAATTATGACGAACATTAAACAGTATGTGCCTTCAACAAAAATAAATGTCGATGCAACGTTTGATGGTTTGAGCATTGCTCCATGGTTTGAGATAGCTAGCACAGAATTGTAAAAAGTGGGCGTGAGTCTGGTGCAATGTTCAGTACCTAGACGTCAGCTTTCGTACCAGTCAGTCAGAGCGCATCATGGTTTTGTAACGCAAGGTCATTTATTGATAAACAAACCACATAAAACCACAATCTGTCTTTCGGTTTGTGATTGTTGTGACGGATAGACGTGTTGGGTACACTGCAACAACGTCGACGTAAATAAAACCCAAAACACAATTTTATATCACAAAGCTGTCGAATAAATTCAAGAAACATGGCAGACAGAGACAGTGCAACGAATCAGATGGAGAACAACAAGAAGTTGTTGGTAAGTAAGCGCATACACAATTCAGTGCAAGCTAAACGTTATGAATGAGAGTGTACATCTTCTGCACACACAGTTGAGTTTGCCCACCTCGAGTGAGTGTTAACTGTTAATGTTAATGGCTGCCGGACTCTCTTTATTTTGATAACAAACATGGCCATGAAAAACATCCAGCAGAGTATTGAGTAGGCCTTACCGACGAGAAGTAAAGACCGATGTATGATTAAATATAAAATAGGCTATGGTTATTATTGGTTCTCACTGGGAGGGAGGTCTAACTTACAGTCTAACTAACATGACTAAGCTCTTCCTACATGCATGTATTAAATTATATTATAAAGGAGCTTAGACCTCTAACAAACCTGTGAAAATTTGAGCTCAATCGGTCATCGAAGTTGCGAGAAAATAATAAAAAAAACCACCCCTGTCACATCAAGTAGTGTGCTTTCATGTGCTTGATTTCGAGACCTCAAATAAGTGGAAAAATACTTGTTCTTCAGAGGGTGCCGTTTCTCACAATGTTCTTTTTATTAACGGCTCCCCATTACCAAGAAAGGTTTTAGGCTAATAATTATTTTGATTAATTACCAACAGTGTCCACTGCTTTTAAAGCCATTGGACCCTTTCGGTAAACAGTGTTGTCCAAGGCCCACACTTTGTGTACCACAACTTCTATATCAAATAACAAACTTGTGAAAATTTAGGCTCAATCGGTCATCGGAGTCGGGAGAAAACAACGGAAAAACCCACCCTTATTTCTGCGTGTTTCGTCGTGTCATGACATGTGTTTAAAATAAATCCGTAATTCTCGTTAACGAGAATTGATATTGTTTTGCTGTTTTCTCAAAACGTAAAGCATTTCATAGGATATTATTTCAAGAGAAGTCTTTCACCATTGCCTTCTGTAAACCCTGTAAAATATTTGTAAATCTGTGAACTAATTTTTTTTCTGAACCGAAAGGGTCCAATGGCTTTAAACAAAATTGACATCATCTGCTAGATGACGCAGCAATTGGTGCGTTGTACTCGTTTAACTTGTCATTCAGTGACTGAAGACTAAATGACTTAAAGTTCAAGGAGTACTACGGACAAATTGTCGGGTCTCCATTAGCCTTAGCCTTTATTCAAGGGGCACACGAAGACGGCTCCCCCAGATGTCATGCAAACAAAAGCCCGTTGCGAGCAGCAAAGCCAAGAAGTACCTTTGCCAACTTGTTTATAAATCTTATCAGTTAGGCTATTCATGATCATACTTTTATTTATTGCATTTTCAGGGTGTTGCCCTCAGCACGTAATTTTTTTGGTGGCCGGCTAGATCGGGGGCGCGTCTAATCTAGGTTTTACCATAGATGTTCTATTGTAAAAAGCTTATTATGGTAAATGTCTTCTTATTGGCCAACAACTCATCACGATAATGCATTGCATTACTTTCTCTTACCAAAATCGGTAGCAAAAAGTAAAAACTAAATATAGGGCCCAAAACGAGTTGGTAAAGCCACTGCTCGGCTTTAAGCTTGGGCGATATCACGATATTATCAAATATCGCGATATTAATTTGGACACGATTTCGATATCGAATGGATTTGGTTTTAATCGATATATCGCGATTTAACGCGATAATCGCGATAATTGCGATATATCGATATATCGATTAAATATCGCATTGTATTTGCTAGCTGATACCCCATAGATTTGGAGTAAAACCAGAAGAATAGGTCATTAGAACACCTCTCTTATACTAGGACTGTCTCTTCTACAACTTTCACTTGGAGTTTTAAGACTGATTATGTCAAATTTTATAAATCGCGATTATATCGAATATCGCGATATATTGTCGGCGATATATCGTGAATAAAATAAATCGATATCGCCCAAGCTTACTCGGCTTCGCCGCTTGCTTTGGTTTTTGTTCGTGCGTGACATTTGGGTTCATGCATGACATCTGGGGGGGACGCATGCACCTTGAGTAAGGGCTAGGTCTTTGTTGGATTAAAAGAAATAGCTCTGTGATAGCTGAGTAGTAGGGGCTAGTTATTTAAATAGCGCTGTGATAGCTGAGTAGTAGGGGCTAGTTATTTAAATACTCTGTGATAGCTGAGTAGTAGGGGCTAGTTATTTAAATAACTCTGTGATAGCTGAGTAGTACATGTAGGGGCTAGTTATTTAAATAGCGCTGTGATAGCTGAGAAGTAGGGGCTAGTTATTTAAATAGCGCTGTGATAGCTGAGTAGTAGGGGCTAGTTATTTAAATAGCGCTGTGATAGCTGAGTAGTAGGGGCTAGTTATTTAAATAGCGCTGTGATAGCTGAGTAGTAGGGGCTAGTTATTTAAATAACTGTGATATCTGAGTAGTAGGGGCTAGTTATTTAAATAGCGCTGTGATAGCTGAGCAGTAGGGGCTAGTTATTTAAATAGCGCTGTGATAGCTGAGTAGTAGGGGCTAGTTATTTAAATAGCGCTGTGATAGCTGAGTAGTAGGGGCTAGTTATTTAAATAGCGCTGTGACAGCTGAGTAGTAGGGGCTAGTTATATTTAAATAGCGCTGTGATAGCTGAGTAGTAGGGGCTAGTTATTTAAATAGCACTGTGATAGCTGAGTAGTAGGGGCTAGTTATTTAAATAGCTCTGTTATAGCTGAGTAGTAGGGGCTAGTTATTTAAATAGCTCTGTTATAGCTGAGTAGTAGGGGCTATGTAGTTATCTAGAAACTATGGCTCTTCCATGAGCCTTAAAAGGCTCTATAACAGTACTGGCCTCCATAATAAAATTAACACTTCAAAGTTGCTGTTGATAGGTGAACATTTTACGGTCATTGCCAGCAAGTTTTCTTTGTACAACACAACAAAAACTTTCTCCACTTTCCTAAAGTTTATAAAAAATCTTCTACCTGAGAGCATTTGAAATCATGCTTGTAAAATGGTTCTTCCAAACTCTGTCCATCAACAATTTCAAAATAGTTTGCTTAATCCCACCAAGTCCAGTAAAATTTTAAGTTTTCACATGGTTCTAATAAAGTGACCAGTCCTAAACAAAACAATTTTAAAAATTTAGTCTAATAACAATATTTCTTTGACCTTAATGCTGTTTACTAAAAGGGGTGGTTCTATCGTCTGTGTAGACTGTACACAATAGTTTACATATTTGCTCATTGTATCGTGTGTATGTGTTCCCACAATCAGGTGATCTACTGAAAGAACTTTAAAGGTCAACTTGCAGTTATATACCGTAACCAGAATCAGGTACTGGTGTCTGCACAAACACAAACTAACCCTTGAACTTTACAATATGAAAGCAGCATTAAGCAATAAGGTGTGCTCTTTGCCAAGTTATAGGTTAGAAATTTTTAGAATTTCCATAAAGCAGGTAGGCCCCTTTGTAAGTATTTGCACGCAACGTAGACCCACCACAATGTACAGGGAACAGTTTACACAGTACAATCATGGAGAAAAAAATTGACTTTTGATGTTTAGTTTGTAGTAGTAGTCATGGATTTTTGCAGTTTCATTCTTCAAACTGTCAGTGTACATGTATATAAATAATGCATTGTCCAATACACTTTAAAAATACATCCACACTTTTTTTGAGCATTGGGCCTATTCTGTAATTCTATTCTATTCTGAGGAGGTGGTCATCAGGAGTCATCCGAGAGTACATAATGGGCCTTTTGGTGGGCCATGAACCCCTCACCATTAAAGCTTTACACTCACACAAATGCCACATGCACTCGCCCACCTTTTATTATCAAAGCTGGAGAACACTGGATCACGTTCAGTTGATTTTGTTTTAATAAAACTATACATTATTCATGGTAGTAAACACAAGAACCTGATGTATGCACTTAGTGAAAGTCGATACCTGACAACTAAATGTGAATGATATCTTCCTGTGTTTCTCTACAATCTCATGACTAAGTTGCAGTTTAATTTTGAAATGTTTAGTGAAAATGTTGTAACTCCAGAAGGTGCAATCATTTTAAAGCATCAGAAAGTCATCACCGCGCTTTCCTGTTGACATTTAAAGTTGAAGGCAAAATATCTTTGGTTTTTGGAACCGTTCCATTGTTTTAATGCCATACAATTGTTTAACTTAGCTAATTACAGAATAAAACTAGCTGCTGTTCTTCTTACCTTGTAAGTTTTTACATTAAATTTTAAGCGTCATTACCAACTAGTTAAAGACCCTTAAAATGTCTTTATTGAACTTTTTTTATTTGAAAGTTTGCCCGTAACAAGGCTGAAAGCCATTCTCGATAAGGGGCTACAGTAAAGAAAACATTTAAACATGTTTATAATAAACTCTGGATTTCGGCAATATTTCTAAAACATGACCATAACCTTTTTTCACATTTAATAGGATTAAAACAATCAAAGCTTCTACGGACCAATTAAGTATACTTTGCGTTTTAAGTCTTTCCCTTTTAGTAGGCCTTTCCACAGGAAAAACCTATACCACAGGAAATACACCGTACTGGCCCAGTTGTCCTATGTACTGTTGTCCCGTGATCAAGTATGCCAAGTACAATGCCATTTTGTTGATTACTTCCAAGCCGTGCTAGAGATTGCTTGTGTAACTCTGCTTGAAATGCATTGTCATTGCTCTATTGACCTTCCAGTGAGTCAGCAGAACTAAAGATAAATATTGATAAAAAGAAGTGCTTATATTCTAGTAGACTTCATTTGAGGTCGGGCAATGTGCCAATAATAAAATCTATGGAAGGGATGGAATAATAATTAATTAATTAGTTGTAGCACTCCACCACCCCATGGTTGTTTTGGATAGCTTGTAAGAAGGGAATCAATGTGTGGTGAAGAGGTTTTCAACTAGTGGTTTAAACCCGCGCCGAGGCCTGGACTTGATCATTTTACCAAGCAAAGACAAGGTAAATTATCAAGAACCAGGCCTCGGCGGGTTTAAACCGCTAGTTGAAAACCGATTCAACACACTTTGACTCCCATTCATAAATACCTTTTCGGTAAAAAAACATCAACACTTTTTGGTCAAAAGGTAAAATAAATGCAAAAATTATAATTGTTCAATAATTTCTTTCAACACAACACCCCTCCAGCTATGAAATGGTAAGGCCCTCGGGTAAAGAACTCCTTATAAGGAGATGCTGTACACGTTGCGCGTATCGCATGATGTTGCGCGACTGTTATAGCTGTTGCTCTCGACCAATAGGAAATGCGACCACCAAATTTGCTCTTTAAGCACCTAAATGAGATTTATACTTTTAATTCTTCCTACTGAAAGTTCTATGATTACATCTGCCAAGAGTTTGTTTGGGAAGGGGGGGGTTAAGACTTGGGTCAAGACTTTTGATTACATTCAACATTTCCACTCTGATTGATTTGTCCATATCATCATGACGTGCACAAATTCAAGACTCATTATGGATTGTCATTTATGGTCAAGGACACTTCAGACTCTGGAAAAATTGCCTGAACAATGGCAGAGACCTAAGCCAGCAACGAAGGCCATTCACCTCTGAGTTGCTCTTTTGTGAAAATAAAAGGAGAAAAATTTGTACCACCAGGAATTGAACAAACTATGACGTTTAGTAAATGCATGCACTTTCACTCTTTATTAAATAATTGCTACAAATGGACAATATGCAGTCAGGGGAATTGATCATGGGTTTTATCCACATCAATGTTGATCTGATGGAATTCATTATGTTGGGCTTTAATTTATAGACACTAAGTGACTGACAGGGACGGCTTCATTAGAGGTTTAATAAGTGTTCTTTACTGTTTTGACTTTACCCTAAACAATCTTGTGATTCTACATGTAGCAAAGTAGGGGCAATGCTTCTTATACAGCAAGTGCTTATAGGTGCGATAAGGAGGCGTGGTCTAACCATAATGGGTACTCACTAAGTGACTGACAGGGACGGCTTCATAAGAGGGTTAAGTGTTCTTTACTGTTTTGAGTCTTACCCTACACATTCTTGTGATTCTACATGTAGCAAAGTAGGGGCAATGCTTCTTATACAGCAAGTGCTTATAAGTGGGATAAGGGGGCGTGGTCTAACCATAATGGGTACTCACTAAGTGACTGACAGGGACGGCTTCATAGAGGTTTAATAAGTGTTCTTTACTGTTTTGAGTCTTACCCTACACATTCTTGTGATTCTACATGTAGCAAAGTAGGGGCAATGCTTCTTATACAGCAAGTGCTTATAGGTGGGATAAGGAGGCGCGGTCTAACCATAATGGGTACTCACTAAGTGACTGACAGGGACGGCTTCATGAGAGGTTTAAGTGTTCTTTACTGTTTTGAGTCTTACCCTACACATTATTGTGATTCTACATGTAGCAAAGTTGGGGCAATGCTTCTTATACAGCAAGTGCTTATAGGTGGGATAAGGAGGCGTGGTCTAACCATAATGGGTACTCACTAAGTGACTGACAGGGACGGCTTCATGAGAGGTTTAAGTGTTCTTTACTGTTTTGAGTCTTACCCTACACATTATTGTGACTCTACATGTAGCAAAGTAGGGGCAATGCTTCCTATACAGCAAGTGCTTATAGGTGGGATAAGGGGGCGTGGTCTAACCATAATGGGTACTCACTAAGTGACTGACAGGGACGGCTTCATGAGAGGTTTAAGTGTTCTTTACTGTTTTGAGTCTTACCCTACACATTATTGTGATTCTACATGTAGCAAAGTAGGAGCAATGCTTCTTATACAGCAAGTGCTTATAGGTGGGATAAGGAGGCGTGGTCTAACCATAATGGGTACTCACTAAGTGACTGACAGGGACGGCTTCATGAGAGGTTTAAGTGTTCTTTACTGTTTTGAGTCTTACCCTACACATTATTGTGATTCTACATGTAGCAAAGTAGGAGCAATGCTTCTTATACAGCAAGTGCTTATAGGTGGGATAAGGGGGCGTGGTCTAACCATAATGGGTACTCACTAAGTGACTGACAGGGACGGCTTCATAAGAGGTTTAAGTGTTCTTTACTGTTTTGAGTCTTACCCTACACATTATTGTGATTCTACATGTAGCAAAGTAGGAGCAATGCTTCTTATACAGCAAGTGCTTATAGGTGGGATAAGGAGGCGTGGTCTAACCATAATGGGTACTATCACTGGTTTGCTCAAACCTTATCAAGGTTATATCTCAAGGTTTTATTTAACTCAAGGGCAATCTGGACAACATTTTTAAAATTCGACTGAAGCATGCTGAATTGAAGGTTTGCTACAACACTTGGTGTTTATCTTGGTTTTAAAGGGTCTGTGCAATCTGAAATATTCAGGTTTTCTCATGATTTAAACCCCCCCCCCCAAAAAAAAAAAAAGAATCTGCATTTTGGCACGCAAATTGCACGTACCAGTGCAATATGCTAGCTCAAGCATAGGCTGCCTGTTGAATATTTAATTTCTTAATGATTGGACATTAAATTATTTAACATGGAAACAAACACATTTAACTAATGTAACTCATTGTATTTTTAATAAAGTACTTGGTCAAAAACCTGCGCAAAAAAACTCAGGGAAAAATGACACGGGATATGTCTCTCTCAGGTTGGCAATTATTGTTTCAGAAAAGTTAGTTAACTCTATTAGCTTAGGACTAAATTTGTTTCTACTAAACGGAAACATGAAAGTGTATGCCTAATTGGAAATTACTGCCTATGGTGTGCAGACATTTCATCTGACAATGTTTGAAAGAGAACATTTTTGGAATTACAATGTACTATGCTTGCTAGTTTCATGGTGAGGTTATAGAAAAGCAAACCCAATGCCTTAAAGCAATTAATTAACTACAATGCTATCAAATATCTGTTTAAGCTGGAAGGATTTTTGAAGAAAATAATATTTTTTATAACAACTTTGAAAGACTTTCTGTGAGTAACCTAAGCATGACCAAAAACGTGTTAATAAAGACTTGAAATGTGTAATTCCCATTTATGCATAATAATAAAATAGAGTGAAAACAAGTCTGAAACTGTATCATATACCACGTAGAATAGCCTAGTAGTTTTGAATGGCCTGGGGTTTGCACACATAGTTTTTTGGAAAAGTTGTTTGCAGTGTAGATTAAAGATGTCATTGGATTGTTGTCTGTATACTAGTGCAGTTTGTACAGGGTGGTTTGGTAAGGACACACACAGAAGGAAAACAAATAACGGTTGAAGGAAATGCGGTTATGTAAAACAACTTAATATCAGCGTTTCAGGTTGCATAAAGTGCTGTGTGATTTGGACTTGTCATATATCAATTAGAATATTGAAACCTTCATTTTTAAAAGAGAGGATGTAAAATTACTATTTTTACTCCCAAGTTATACTGAGAAATGTTATTGCAGTATGTTTCTCATATTGTGTGTTCCAATTAAATGCATTATTCTTCCTGTGTGGACATAATATACTTTTATTATGCTCAGGATTTGTCAGCAATATTTAAAAAAATTATACAAAGTTTGAAATGAAATGTTCACCCCAGGTTAATTTAATTGTATTAGCCCCTACAATACAACAATGGTACGGTTCCTAAAAACAAAGGTATAATTTGCCTTAAATAAAACAAGTGTCACAAAAAGAGAAAGTTTGAAAAGAATGACATTATAACATGTGTCATTGTGACAAATATAAGGATGTGCCGGGAATTAAAAAAAGGCTACACATTAGGTTTCTAATGAAATGAGGTACATGTACCAGCAACAGGAATTGTGTAATACTAGCTTTTAGTTTCATAACTGTCATGACTGTGGGTGTAATGACAGTGCACAAATCTAAAAAGATTAGGCCAAGGTCGTGAGTGTAAGTATTTTTGAATAGTTTCAAGTAGTTTAGAGGGGCTCCAAGGCCAACATTTGTTTTTCTGAGAATGTACCAGTATAATTTTCAAAGAGAGAGAGATAGAGTCCTTGTGAAAGTGTGATAAAGTAAACAATCTCTAATCTCTCTAGTTTTATGGTGTAAAATGCGAATGATACTCTTTAAGTTAGTTTGGAACATGAGGCCCATGCTGTTTGTACTCTATCCCCTCCTACTCACCCAATATTAGCTAGTCTGATGCCTTGATACATACAACCTCAGACGTTTACTCTTTTTTAAAGATCCAGGGGTCGATTTCACAACGAGGTAGGACTAGTCCTAACTTAGGACTAGTCCTAGGAGATATACAAATTGCATGGATAGTCCTAAGTTAGGACGAGTAACTGGTCCTAACTCGAGATAAGACTAGTCCTAACTCTTTGTGAAATCCACCCCAGGTAATTCTGTAATTTATTTTTTAAGGATAAATTAATTTCTCATACGATTTTCAATAATATCACCATCTGGCTGACCTGTAAAAACTATTTCTTACCGCTACATTTAACATGATGATCCCATTTTACTTTAGTTATTACAGGACCCTAAAGTGCTCCACCATGTCTATAGTACGTGTGTACTAGGCCCCCTATAACTATTTGAGAATAAGCCATGTTTTTTTTTAGGGGGGGGGGGGGTTTACTTTTTCCTGACAGAAACATTTCTTTTTGGGAAACTAAATCCAAATGAGCTTTAAAAACCGTGGAATAAAAAATATGTCCCACACACCACTCGCCATCAAGGCCCATGGATCCCATTTTGCATGTTTTGATGTCCAGATTTACGTGTAGTTAAAAACTAATCTATCAGTGATGTGTTTACTGTATTACATATTTCTTATATAGGACAAGATGGAGCGTCTTACGACATCCACCGGTATGCCCATTGACAACAAGCAGGCAACAATGACCGCAGGACCACGAGGTCCGGTACTTATGCAAGACTTTGTATTCAGTGATGAGATGGCTCACTTTGGAAGAGAAAGGATTCCGGAACGTGTAGTCCACGCTAAGGGGGCAGGTTGGTGTTTAAGCTTGCTTCTATTCTAACTGTTATCATTCCTGTACACTGTATGTTGTGACAGCTTGACTGACTTGTTGTCATAATTAAACACTGTAGAGGTAGACTCCTGTAAGCACTGTCATTTAAGGGGACTCCTTCCCTTAGAATTGATCGTTGTAGGCTTTATAACGTGTTTGTTATGAAATTATTATGATTGGAAAGGTGTTTTAAAAGTAGAGTATTATGATTTACACAATATCCCTCAAAATTGTCATGCTTTTTTGTTACTTTGTGAACTAACATGGTCCACCATTTTGTAGAGTCAAAACCTTGGTTCTTCAAAATGGTAGGCCATGCTAGTTCACAAAGTGATTTGTTTATTTTATTTTTTTATTTCTTTTAGTTTTGAAGTTTCAATGTTTGCATAGTTGTTGCTACCCATTTAAAACTCTTGTTATTCACTTTCTCTCAGGTGCATTTGGTTACTTTGAGGTGACCCATGACGTCACTAAGTACACAAAAGCCTGTGTCTTTGAGTCCATTGGAAAGAAGACTCCCGTTGCTGTCCGCTTCTCAACAGTCGGTAAGATTCAAAACATTCCTTCTCTTTGTAATCTTTTCCAGCAATTTTCATCTTTTCTCAAACAATCAAACAATAATGCACACTTTGTTTGTTCTTGTTTGAAGGTGGTGAGTCTGGGTCGGCTGACACAGCTCGTGACCCTCGTGGTTTTGCCATTAAGTTCTACAGTGAAGATGGCAACTGGGATCTCGTGGGTAATAACACCCCAATCTTCTTCATGAGAGATCCTATCTTCTTCCCAAGCTTTATTCATACACAGAAGAGGAATCCAGTCACTCATCTCAAGGTTTGTTAGTATGGAGTATGTCTGTTTGTCTGTCTGTCTGTCTGGCTCATAAAAATACTGTACTTTCAAATGCTACATGTAATAGGCGTGGATTTTGGAGATGAGTATTGATTTGATTGAGAGGGGAGAGAGTCAAGGCAGTTGCAGGGAAGAAATCAACATCAAGTGTACAACACAGTTCCACAAGACATCGGTTTCTTCATCACTAACATCTGGCCACCACAACACAAGCCCATCCTCCCATCAGCAGTTCACTAAAATCACACTCCAGCGTACACACATCTAGCTAGCAGTTGACTCCCATGACAGCTTGAACCCTAAGTGCCCAAATGTGCATCCCTCCAGTGCTACTCAAACCCCAGCATTATCACCTGTACAGGATAACGTTTCTCCAGAAAGAGTTTTATACATGGTTGTACCTGCCAGTTTACTACTTTAGTTTTTCTTATGATCCACAAGACTCAAATTTGAAGGAAATTCACAAAACCGTATGACTTGTAGTTTTGAATCTTTGCTGGACAAGCTGTTGAGAGAAAGATGATGAATTGAAATAAAACCAGTCCACCAGACTTGTCCCGTCTTCAGGCCGGTGGTCCAGTATAAAACTCAGCCCCTTATCCACCCCATGCAAAGCCAGTGTAAAGCTCGGCCCCTTTATCCACCCCATACAAAGCCAGTGTAAACTCGGCCCCTTATCCACCCCATGCAAAGCCAGTGTAAAGCTCGGCCTCTTTATCCACCCCATACAAAGCCAGTGTAAACTCGGCCCCTTATCCACCCCATGCAAAGCCAGCGTAAAACTCAGCCCCTTATCCACCCCATGCAAAGCCAGTGTAAAGCTCGGCCCCTTATTCTCCATGCAAAGCCAGTGTAAAACTCTGCCGCTTATCCACCCCATGCAAAGCCAGTGTAAAACTCTGCCCCTTATCCACCCGATGCAAAGCCAGTGTAAAACTCTGCCGCTTATCCACCCCATGCAAAGCCAGTGTAAAACTCTGCCGCTTATCCACCCCATGCAAAGCCAGTGTAAAGCTCGGCCCCTTATCCACCCCATGCAAAGCCAGTGTAAAGCTCGGCCCCTTTATCCACCCCATACAAAGCCAGTGTAAACTCGGCCCCTTATCCACCCCATGCAAAGCCAGTGTAAAACTCTGCCCCTTATCCACCCCATGCAAAGCCAGTGTAAAGCTCGGCCCCTTATCCACCCCATGCAAAGCCAGTGTAAAACTCTGCTGCTTATCCACCCCATGCAAAGCCAGTGTAAAGCTCGGCCCCTTATCCACCCCATGCAAAGCCAGTGTAAAGCTCGGCCCCTTATCCACCCCATGCAAAGCCAGTGTAAAGCTCGGCCCCTTATCCACCCCATGCAAAGCCAGTGTAAAACTCTGCTGCTTATCTACCCCATGCAAAGCCAGTGTAAAGCTCGGCCCCTTATCCACCCCATGCAAAGCCAGTGTAAAACTCAGCCCCTTATCCACCCATGCACATCATATAAAACCTCTCTTGTTTCTCATTCAGGACCCTGATATGTTCTGGGATTTCATCACACTACGCCCTGAATCTACTCATCAAGTAAGCTTCCTCTTTAGTGAGCGTGGAACCCCCGATGGTTACCGTCATATGAATGGTTACGGCAGTCACACCTTTAAGCTTGTCAATAAGGAGGGAGAAGGAGTGTACTGCAAATTCCACTTCAAAGTAAGTTATCTGTATTCTTATGAGTGTTTCCCAGATATAGTTAATGGCGTGACGTTTCAAAGGCTAAAATACAACACAGCCACACATAAACAGGTTTATGCATCTGATGAAGTAGTTTTTGATACTGAAGCTCAAGTTAGTTAGTTAATTTAAGTGCTCACTATATGTTTTATCTATGGAAGTGTAATAAACATGTACATAATCATTGACAGTCAAGCGGAATACATTAATAGAAAGCACACAAAACAGAAGAGGGTTAAACAGTTTATCACATAGATGAAAGACTTTGCCCTTGGTTTCTCCTGCTCCTGTTTTAATCATTTTGATGACAGTAATTTAAGTTTTTAATTGATGAATAATCCACTGTATTATCAACAAGCTGGCTTGTGCCTACGTGCCAGAAGCTTTCAACACCTCATCGAACCAAATTTTGTTGTTGATTTTTCACTTAGTTGTTATTTACTTGGTGCTGGGTATTTGGACTTGCTAAACTTGGGCCCTTAAAATTTGCTTAATGTGTATCATTATTTAAATACTATGGTGAACTTTGGAACGCTGACTTGTTTGTACTCAAACATTGGGGTCCAAAAGGTCGCTTTGTGTGATAACACTTTTGATCTGGTCAGTTGTTGCTGTCAATTTGCTTGTGACAGATTTTGCGGCTTGAAATATCTGTGTGTTATTAACCAAAATTAATTTTGGTATTTTAAGGATGACAAGAATCAAGATATGAGTTTTGTTGGCGGCGCTATTTATTCGTTTATTTACTTTTTTGTTTACTTCAATCTTGTTTTCTCTCATTAAAAAGCAATTAGTTTCAGATAATGCATTCATTAACTTATGAAATGATGCCGTTTTTAAAAACCCATGTCTTGGTTACACTTACAGTATACGTTTTCAAGTTTTATGGACGATATGTACATGTACTAAAGTTTGTTGGACTAGAGATATTTTATTTTGCAACAGTGTTTACTCTTATCATTCTATAGATCAATGTGTACTGCTTATTATCTTCAGTCAAGGTGACATTCTGGTGGGATACACAACGTGATATTTTGTGAATTTTGTGGGAGTTTAAAGTCACAGTAATGTTAATCATTAATCATGAAATGACATACAATTATCAGTTAGGCCACTTGTGTTGAAATGTTGATGTTAAACTTGTCTTCTGTTTCCTGTGGCATTTATCCACAAACAACAACTTCACAAATTTACAATTTTTAAACAGATCTGCCTATGAGGAAGAGCCACTCTTCAACTGGCAGTTTGCTTGTTTTTGAACCTTATAGACTTTTGTCAGACTTTTGTGAATGCATTTTGTGGTTGTGTTTGGTCACCCTATCAATGTCAGCAGAGTTTAATAAAGTGCTCATTCTATATTACCCATAATCCTAATAAATGTATGTTGTTTTCACCTTTGACCTCAGTGCGACCAAGGAATCCGTAACTTAACCGCCTCACAGGCAGACTCAATTGCATCCAGTGACCCAGACCATTCCATCCGTGACCTTTACAATGCCATCGCTACCAACAACTTTGTAAGTCATTTTGCTGCATTATAGTTCAGTGCCTACCTGTTTTAAGGCTTGTCAGTATGCTCTGATCGTTTGATCAAAAAGTTGAGTTATTGACCCCTGGTTCTGTTCAGAACTAAAACTACTCAAGAGATAGTGGCTACTTCGAACCGTGACCTAAACATAATCCCGACATATACAGTTTCAAATCCTACCACCTGTTTTAACACTAAAACCCCCGTAAGTTTAAAGTAAAATATTTCTTAAATATTTAAGTATGACTTGTGCGTAAAGGTTCACAACCCCAAAACTTCCCACTATTTATCTGACATTTTTTACATAATAAAGAAAGTTAACGGTTTCCTCAAACCAGTTCATTCATAAACCATAAACTAGATATTTTCACAGTTTTCTCAATATAAGTACTGCAGCTTTCTTTGTTCCATTGTTACTGTATTTATAAACACCTTGCACTCCCTCTTGGGACTCTATTTGTTTACTGTTATTATTGTTGTTATTGTCGTTTATTTGGCAGCCATCTTGGAGCCTGAAGATTCAGGTCATGACTTTTGAGCAGGCAGAGAAACACAGAGATAATCCATTTGACTTGACTAAGGTAAGCCATCACATACATGTATGCATAAAGTAAACATACAAATATGACAAACTGTGTACATGACTCGTTTTGTTGACCTGGTAAACCAAGGACATATTTTTGTTAAAACATTGTTTGGACTTGGTCTTTTTTTAAGAGATCTCAAAGTACCATTGTTGGTTTGTTAAAATATTCCCTAAAGTCCTTGTAAGTACCAGGTTGATAAGCTCAGCTAACACACATTATAAAGACACACATGTCATGTGTTTTCCAATGGAATAAAATAAACTCACTCTGTAATATCTATAATAAAAAAAATAATAATTGAGGAAGGAAGTAGGCTACATGTGTGTCCCCCATAAAGACAAATGAGATCAATCTTCTCTTATACTGTATGCCATAGTGCTTGTTCAGTATGCATGTACTGTTCTGGTTGGTTTAGAGCAAATCTGGGCTACAAAGTACATGTAGTAAATGTTTTTAACAATAGGCTCATTGGTATTGGGTTTTTCCCCTCAAAGGTTTTTCCCATCCATACTCATTGTGGTTTGTACTTGTTTGACTGGAAGTCAATGGAGATGATGAGAAAGCTCCTATCTCCATTGATCATTATCTGTTGATTTCTCCCTCCCTCTTCCTGTAGGTGTGGTCCCAGAAGGAGTTCCCACTCATCCCTGTCGGCAAGATGGTTCTCAACCTCAACCCGAGGAACTATTTCGCTGAGGTGGAGCAGATTGCCTTTGCCCCAGCTCACATGATCCCAGGCATTGAGCCCTCTCCTGACAAGATGTTGCAGGTATTTCAAACTGCCTGGAATTTGGTTAATTTTTGAAGATACGACCATTTATCGATAGTGGCCGACACTGCCTGGTACCACACACATGTTTGAGTATGAGTACCAGTAAGTATTGGCCAAATAGTCGTCAGGTGCACTTGGCCTCCAATGTTATTTCACAATAGGTTTAAAAACCTGTTTACTTGTTAAGTTATTTTTTTTAATGAGAGATCGCATGTTGATTTGGGCACATTACCACCTACTCCTTATCAGTCTTTTAGGATTTAGGCATGGGTATCTCCTGCTAGGAGCCTGGGTAGTACAGCAGAATGCACTACCTTCCCAACTTTAAATGAAGCAATTATGGTTATGTGCTTAAGAGCATAAGTGTTATGACCAGGTATCGAATCCACACTCTTCTGCATGTTCTGCTGTCAACACCAGAGCTTGGGTTACCTCCAATCCTCCTGTTTTTGTCCCGTGATTGCAGTAAAGTATTTATTTCCTTCTCTCTTCAGGGACGTCTGTTCTCCTACCCAGATACCCATCGTCATCGTCTTGGAACCAACTACCTTCAGATTCCTGTCAACTGCCCGTACAAAGCCAAGACTCGTAACTACCAACGTGATGGGCCACAGTGCGTCACCGACAACCAAAGTAAGTCCCTACCAAAGCATAGTGAAATGACTGTTAGAAAAAATATTATAATGGTTTTTAATACCTTTGAAAAGAAGCAAGACACTTAAAATAATGTCAAACCTAGACGATGTGCCTTTTAATGTCACACCACCAAAACCAGAACATGAACACATTATAGGTGCCAAATTTAGGTACTCAGCTTCGAGTAAGAATGGTTTACACATTGGCACAACACTGCCGAGCACCCTTTGGCAAGGGCACCTTTGGCAGCCAGCCACATCATCCATGACCATGGAGCACAGACAGATCGAAGTGTTTGATGTCACCGGTCAGATCGCCTTTTGCTTACAATGTATGAGACCTTTGACATCAATCTATAACAAAATGTTTGCTAAACAAGAACTGCGCACAACCTGCTGGAAAGATCTCAATAGAGGTCGGTTTAGAAGTAAACAAAGGCACATGGCACAAGTCACTTTGTACATCAATTTTAAATCACTAGTGGTCCACTGCTGAAAAAAACATGGGCGATTTAACTCATACAAAAATGTGACCACCTGCCTGGAGATGTTAGTGTACTGGCATGGTGAATATTTCAGCCACTGTGTCACATCTCAAATCTTATGTTTATCAATCTGGTATCAATCTGCCACAGCTGGAGCACCCAACTACTACCCAAACAGCTTCAACGGCCCCACGGATGACATGAAGTATGCTCAACAGACCTTCAGCACCAGCGGTGATGTGGCTCGCTACAACACCAAGGATGATGACAACTTCACCCAGCCAGGAAACTTCTGGAGGAATGTTCTCTCTCCAAGTGAACAGAATGCCTTAGTCTCCAACATGGCCGGTCACCTGAAGGGTGCTCAAGACTTCATTCAGAAGAGAGCGGTATGTCTCCTCTTTCTTATTCCCTGTTTACATCCCCAGAATTGGCAGCAAGTCATTTTGTGCAAGTCCAAGTCATTTTCTCAAAAGTCAAGTCACGAGCCGAGCAAAGTATCTGACGATAACACAACTTTTTAACAATTTATTGAGTCGCTGTTAAAAAAGCTATTTTGTCCAAGTCAAAGTCACAAGTCGATGCTGAAAATTACAAGTCAAGTCACAAGTAAAAATAAAATAGCGAGTTGATTCCCAACTCTGCTATCCATCATCCTATAAATCCATATAGCTAAAAACCATGTGATGCTGGTCTCTGACTCTTCATGCCAGCCAAGATTTTCTGACTCTAAAACAGTTAAAAAGCTTTGACCAGAAGTTCCACAACTAGAGTCAATGCCATTATTTTAACCAAACCTGGTCAGTTTTGACCCATAGTCTCCCATACAAGTCAGACATAAACATAGAGCTGCCAACATTTGCATCTTGTGACGGGATTTTATTCAACATCATCGGGGGAGTTTTCAAATTTGTTCATCAGAACATTTTTTCACAGGACTCAGGGAAGTCTGAGTATACAGTGCTAACACACATCGGTGCATGGGTATAAAAAAATTAACATCCGAACATGGATAGATTGGGTTATTTTCAGGGAACTTTGCAAAACTTTGAATGAATGTTTTGACAGGATATTTAGCCTTAGGTCCTGTGTTAAAACTGAATCTTGTCTCTGCCAACCTGGTCAAAACTTCATAAAGCTGTTCATAAAAACAATGTTCTACTAAGCAAAAATAAGCAAGGTACCAGTCACAGATGGCGCACGTGTCATTGCATGTATTTTCTGTTAAGCTTAACTTTGTTATGTTTAGCTATTTGTTGTGCATGAGCATCTCTACGTAATTGTGCCCACCTGTTATCCAATCAAATATTCTTCTATAATACAATACATTGTATGGTTGTGTTTTAAGGTACAAAGGATTTGAAATGATCTTGTTTGTGTTTCAGGTTGAGAATTGGTCTCAGTGCGACAAGGAATGGGGACGCCGCCTTCAAGCTGCTTTGGATGAATACAAGGCAGCAGCCGTAAGTTTGAAATATCCTTCTCTAGTAACCTTGTACACTTTCTGACAGAGAAGATATAACGCTGATCGTATGGGAAATGTTTACGTTTAGTATTGTAATTTCCACATACATTCAATGGGTCCGGTGATTTAGACCACTCGACCACAACATTGTCATCTTTCTACTCTACTGTTCTTTCATCCATCCCTTGCACACTTTTAATTTAAGCCTCACGCCGAGTCTATGGTATTAATGATTTAAAGATACTGGACACTATTGGTAATTGTCAAAGACCAGTGTATGTACATACATGTATGCATAAAATAACGAATCTGTGAAAATTTGAGCTCAATTGGTCGTCGAAGTTGCGAGATAATAATGAAAGAAAAAACACCCTTGTCACAAGAAGTTGTGTGCTTTCAGATGCTTGATTTAGAGACCTCAAATTCTAGATCTGAGGTCTCGAAATCAAATTCTTGGAAAATTGCTTCTTTCTCAAAAAATATGTCACTTCAGAGGGAGCCGTTTCTCGCAATGTTTTATGCTATCAACCTCTCTCCGTTACTCATTACCAAGTGAGGTTTTGAGTTATTACCAATAGTGCCCACTGCCTTTAATTAAAAACAATATTAAAGCTCTCCTATGTTTAAGTAGGATTTGAAACTCTGCACCCGACTAATCTAAATTAGTCGACTAGTTCTGAAAATAATTGTTGGTTTCGACTCTATGTGTTTACCAATCCTCTCCATTCATTTTATGAATGGTCTCTTTCATTTATATATTTATACTTTGTTTACTGTTTTATTTCAGGGTAAAGCTGCTACTGCGAAAATGTAAAGTGAATGTTACCCCTAGTGCATCTGGTCTTCATCATCAAGATGTAAGACTTCCATTTGAGCATGGAGCTGAGAGGTCAGATCTCAACCTGACATCAATAACCAGTCTGATGACACCCTAGCTTTATCAAATATTGATTTCCATAATGTTCAAAGGATGTCCAGTTTGAATTTTAAGTAATTGCAATTTTTCCATTTTTATAAGTGAAGTTCTTTGAAGAATCTAACTGTAGCAATCCACTTGAGGCAGACGTAATGAAAGTTTTTGTCGCTGTATGTGGCACTATGTGCCCCCGTTTTGTCTGTCTTTCATTTTTGTTTGTTTCTTTAATTTTCCCAGTTAGATTTTGCCTATGCATATGTAGAACACCTAGCGCATTGTGGAGACGGCTATGAAGTGACATTTTGATTGTATAGGAAACATGGAGAATTCATTTTGAGGGTTATTTGTGATCTGCTACAATTTTATTTTTATGCCATAAACCCAAAAGGTGCCTTTCCTGCTGAATCAGAAAGTAGACATCAGCAGTTTTTGTTTTAAATTAATTGTAATTTGTAAATGGAATTTAGTTTATGAAAGCAAGATTGTTTTCATAATACGAGTGACAGTTATATAATTATATCCCATCATAGAATGGTCTGTAACAATCTGTTGATAGAAAAATATACTAAAATTATATCTTACTTTTAAAATATCATAGTAATTATTAAATAATAACAGCAGTACCTCAATCTAAAATGAAGTTATGATCAAACTATTTCGTCAATATTGAGAAAATAAACCAGAACATCAATATCAAAAATGTATCTTGCACAATGTTGAAGCAATTTAAGTCGAACAAAAAGAGTCTTTATGAATTAGTCCGTTAGTTTATATTTTGGTTTATATTTCGGTTTGGTATTCAAATTTATATAACCAGTTTGAGATTATTGAGGTAGGATGATTGGTGATTGGTGCAGCACTGCAATTATTCTGGTAAAGGTACAAATTTGTAGAATTTACTCAGTTTTAATCATTGGTTTGTAAGGTGGTTGGGGTACGCAAATAAATTAAAATACAGACGATGCTCTCATAAGTTACATAATAGTCTATGCAAAATCAACACCACGATGAATGAACTATGAAATTGATAAGCCTCGTGCCATGGCTGTACATTTATACCAAACCCATCAAGTTCAAGTAGAAACCGTGCTGTTGATTGTGGAGGGTTTTAAGTGCCAAGCAGAATAATCAAGATCATCAGAAAAGATCTCCTTTTTGAAGTTGTTTTGTTTTGTTAGCTCCAAGGAAATAAAGCAGTCTTGATATTGCAGGAAAAAACTAACCCGTTATTTTAATGTAGTTGTTAATCATTCCAACAGTGTGATAAAATAAAACTTACCATATACTTTTCATCAGGGAAAATATTGTGTTCCTCTTTTCTTCTTTATGGTAATTTTTTTTTAAACTTTACTTCACTTCAAACCTAACACCTTTATAAAATGTATCACGATCAGGCCTGCTTTTAGTCTCTGCCCAAGATGTCGGTGATCAATAGTGGATAATCGTTAGAGGGCGCCTTTTTACACGTAATGCTGCTCGGTACATTATGAACGGCTACTCCAGAGATAGTAGTGTCAACACCATGCTCTGTAACCTGGGAGTCGTTACAACATACGTGTAGGCGAGCCATCTCCAAAGTTTCAATGATGTACCGGGTCATCAACAAACTCATTGACATCCCTGACAACCAGCTAATCCCAGCCAAGTCATCCACCAGAGGAAATAACATGAAACTCTTTGTTCCATCCACCCGCACAAACTTACTGAAAGGCTCCTTCTTCCCAGACACCATCCGCCGTGGAATTCACTGCCCAAGCAAGTTATTGAGTCACCAACTCTGGATGTCTTCAAGACCAGACTGAACGGTGTCACCTTCAGCTAATTACCCATTCCCCCACACAAAATGCTTAAATGCTTTTACTTGGACAGTATGCATATCTTGTTATGCCCGAGTTTATGTCTGCAACCGCTAGTTTGCACCTCAACCAATGTGCGAGTATACTCCAGAGGAGGTTTCTGCACAGTATAGGAAGATGATGATGATGATGATGATAATTACTATGTATGAGCCCAGTATACTATCCCCTACAAGTCACCGACGTCTTGGGTCAAGATTAGCCTGATTTATGTCATCCGACACTTTTCCCTTTCACCAATAAGCCATTTACAAGTTATACTTGAATAGTCTCTGGTAAAATAATTTGCTTAGTCACCAGTTACTGCATAAATTTGAATTCTTCAGACTAAGGAGACAGTTGCTACATGTAGGTACACACATGTATGTAAAATGGTTCAGAGCAAGCTTAAGTAAAGCAACCTCCAGACTGGCAAATCCTGGTACCATTGAGCCATAAACAAGCAAGTACTTTTACCTAGTATTTACCTCAAAGACTTCAGTCTTTGAAAAATATGTAATATATTTATAGATTATGAAGTGTCTTGTCTGCGATCCGCTCAAAAGTTATATTCTCCTGAAATATACTCTATCTGGTCAAACCCTAGTTTATAAATAACATAAAAACATTCTACGGTAAACATGGACGGTTTCAATAAATAACAAATCTTATGTACAAATATGCCACTGTACAAACCATACATGTATTGCTACCGAATAGAAGACAAAATTCCTGTACATGTTTTGATTTTGATTGATTTAAAATTGCATGGTAGAAAAACAACTTAGTCCTAAACACTAGGGAAAGATCAGTGAAGGGCTCGACTTGGCTCTGAGTAGAGCTAAAATTGAGGTACCAAAGAGTCTTGGTGCCACTAAACTATCGTGATTCCACGCTCCGCGCTGCACACTTAACTATCAAACAACAGCAAGCGCTGTTGGGGAACTTCCATATCTACCACCACTTCTAGAGAACGCCCTCTATTGGTGGAATAGTCATGATGTGTATAATGTTGAGTGTATGTAGGTTTTTGGTTTTATGGTTATACTAACTCAATGAGAATGTCTTGCACCAAGAAAAGGTACACAACTGCAATTTATTTTTTTTTATTTTAAAGGCTACACAATCGTAGTATATTTCCACGATGCTTTTGCAAATTTTCCAGCACTTTGATCAGAATTATGATGATCCACGGAATTTGTCTGAAATATTTCAGTAACCACTTCTGTCATGTCTGTTAGTTTGGTTCTTTGTTGAAAGACAAATCTTACAATGTGTCTTGGCAGAGTGATTTAAGAGTTTATTTACACAAAACTCTCTTTGGTTTTTGCACACATGTTGAATGAATCAATGAGTCTTGGTCGAATCAGCTGCTCTACATCAGACGTCTTGAAGACAGACGGCCCAAGAATACTGTGAAGCCTCCTCAATGCAGCCTGGGAGACAAACAACCAACAAGAAATATCACTTGACTGGATATACATACAACTTGACTGAATAGATGTTAACTTTGCAATGTGATAAAGAATATAGTTTGTATTTAGCCCTACACTGATGTTCATTATGCACCGTATACTTTCTTGAGTTCTGCGAACCCTACACCCTAACCCAAAACCTAGGTTAACAACTTGACTGTGATATGCATAGCTACATAATATCTCATCTAATGCTTTAAGAGCTTCGACAGTGGCTATTCCTGGATCGCTATTCAAAAAAGACTTGCGGTGTGTTTTCGCAACTCTAACAACAATCGCCACTTAAACCGAGACAGTTATTGGTTATGACCGACAGATCTTAGTGTTGCTGCAAAAAGCAATAGCCCCAGCCCTATAGCATACATGTAGAACACAGCCAAGAAACTAGGCATATGGCTTTTAGTTTTATTTATGATGGTAAAGATGGTTGATATCAAACTAACAAGGCAAGCAACAAGACCCAGTCCCCAGCCCTAGCCATAGCTCCATAGAACACAGCCAAACTAGGCATATGGCTTTTAGTTTTATTTATGATGGTAAAGATGGTTGATATCAAACTAACAAGGCAAGCAACAAGACCCAGTCCCCAGCCCTAGCCATAGCTCCATAGAACACAGCCAAACTAGGCATATGGCTTGTAGTTTTATTTATGATGGTAAAGATGGTTGACATCAAACTTACAAGGCAAGCAACAAGGACCGGTTCACTGTCATTCCTCTCTCGTCTGTTGCTACACAGCTCTACTAACCTAGGAATGGCTGAACAAAGAAACAGACATATATAGTAGCAACATTCAAATTACTATGTATTTCTGGTAACTATTGAACCCAAGGGATCCTCAGAAGCAGGCATGATATTTTGGTTCTTGGAAAAAAATAGAAAACTATATTTTAGCCTTACCTGCATGTACACATGGTGAATGCTTCAATATACTTTGATGCTATTTAATAAGGGAATCAATGTGTGGTGAAGAGGTTTTCAACATGTGGTTTAATCCCGACGAAGCCTGGTTCTTGATAATTTTACCGAGACAAAGTCGAGGTAAATTATCAAGAACCAGGCCTCGGCGTGTTTAAACCACTAGTTGAAAACCAATTCAACACACCTTGATTCCCATTCATAAATACCTTTTTGGACAAAAAATATCAACACTTATGGCCAAAAAGTAAAATAAATGCAAAAAATATAATTTTACAATGATTTTTTTCAACACAACACCCCTCCAGCTATGAAATGGTAAGGCCCAGTCAAGGCCCTCGGGTAAACAACTCCTTATAAGGGAATGCTCTGCGCATCGCGTGTATCGCGTGATGTGGCACAACTGTTTCGGCCGTTGCTCTCGACCAATAGGAATGAAGAAACTTATAAGCACAGGTGCAAACTCGCTTGTCACACCCATGTTTCAACACTTTTTACTGGTCATAAACATAGGTTTATACACACCCATGTGACGTGCTCTCCACCAATAGGAAAAGCGAAACTGTTTGAGGTATTTATGAATCACGATTTTGTCTGATTTTTTCCAAGGGCAAAACACTCAGAAATGAGACTTAAGTAGGAAAAATATCATGCATTTGAAAGTGATTTGCACTGCAACCAGTAGGCCTGAAGGTGTTGAGAAGATTCTGATGGAAAGATTCAGTTTTAGATGTGGGAGTAAAACCTCACTGGGGAAATCAGTAAGTGCTTAAGCTTAAATCATACAAACAATCTTTAGCAATCATCAAACACCTTTTGGAGGAAATTGGGCCATACAACAATCAAGGAGATATTTAACTTGCATTGAACACAAAAAGGGACATTTTTCCATAATCAGTGAGATTTTTTTATTTGTTCATCAGAACATGGAAAGATTTGTTAATTTTCAGGGAACTTTCTGCAGAATCAAAGAGAGTTGCAAGCTCTTGTGTAATTGTCTTGAGTTTTTGTACTCTCCTAAAAGCATTGCTGCTGTCTTGGAGGAATGGGTTGCAATCCAATTGTGCTGTGTGCGTATATGCTGTCAATAATGTCCTTATTAGTTGTGTTGTCAGTTTGTCCCGTTTGTCAGTGACCAGATGCTCTTACAGCACATGCTTATAATAGCAAAAACTCAAATACAAGACGTACCTTCTAAATCTAGAATGTGTTCTGCACTGGTCTGATCCCTTGCTAATCTAGCCAAGGCAATAGCAGCTTTCTGAAGCACCTTTTCACAGGATAATAAAGCCGCTTGCTGAACGTCTCCGCTATCACTACTCTGTGGACTTTCCTTCCCTGAATATGATGGCACCCTCGCGCTCAGGAAACTCACCAGGAGCCTTGTACCGCCGGATTCAATTATTTCTTTTCGACACTGCTCTGTGACGGCCATATTGGCTAATATTGTTGCTACCTACATTTTTGAAGATAAATGCAACATTACAGCGTTATGGTTTTTGCTCACAAGTCTTTCATCTTGAGTCATATTAATAATACTAAATAATTATTGGTATTTACAAGCTTAAGTACAATCTTGCAGCTTTGTTTCTTTAAGTGCCAATACTCAAACCATGTAAATCATTGAACAAACTACTTTAAACTTCAGATTTATGTTTTCAGCCAATCTATGAACAGTCTATGTAAGGGCACATTAGCACAAGAAATAAAGTAAGTAAAACAAATCTACTTCCTTAATGGTTTATAACTCCTACCTGATCTTGACAGTACAGAGTGCTGGCTTTGCCTCCTTTACAACCTTTGACTAGTGCCCTTGTGGTGTGGTAACTGGCCAGGCATTCACAGGCCATACTGTCCATGAAGGTGATATTGGCTATTGCAGATGTTGAGATGACAAAAACAGAACTTGAAGAGGCATTTTCACACAATGCTGAAAAAACAAAAGGTTCATTAGTTCTAGGTGAAGGCTTGTGTGAAGGTGGAACTGTGTATGTAGTTGCTGAGCACCTCTGGAAATCAGTGTTTTACTGAAGGTTTCCCCAAGGTAAAGAAGAAATAAATAAATTAACTGTGGTTTTTATTCCTGAAATTTTAAGTTAACAATATTTTGTTGTCATATGATGAATTTAATATTTAAAATGAAATGTGACAAACTCTGCCTTTGAGCCAAGCCTTCGCCAAACCTCATGTCCTTCTGGGAAAAACTTTCTGAAGTTGATATTGTGTTTGAAAAAGCTTTGAGCTCCATGGAAGCCAGGGGCTGTACGTATGCCTCAAGGGAGCTGAGAAAGATTAAAGAAATGGTATTGGCCCAGTGTCCAGGGTACTGTAGTGCATTATTGTAAAAAATGCTATATAAGAACTAGTTATTATTACTGTTATAGTTAAAATGAGAATCATGAGCCATAAAAATGTTTATTACCGGTTAATTCTTTAAGGAGGTCCTCCATGTATTCAATGAAGCCCAATAAGTGATGATAGTTGTCAATACTTGGAGATGTGATCTGGGCTATGACAGAGGCTGCCTCCGCCTTCACCGACTCTGTCGATGTTGGAGATGATAAAATTTCACTCAGGTATTCTACCCCACTGGCCTGTAAAACAATCATAACAAACAACTTGTCATTCTCCAACATACCCTATGGGCTGTAAAACATTCACAATGAACAGGATGATTGTCATCAATTGTAAAGCAGGTCAAAGAATAGGCCTAACACTTTCTTAACCTCCACTGATATTAAGTAACACTGTTTAATACTGTACTATAAGCAACTGTCAGAAATAACTGTTTTTGTTAAAAGTTAAAGTCACATTCTAGAGAAATTTGCCTACTATATCAATTTTACAACTGGCAAATTTATAACAAAACAAAGTGAACAATATTCTGAAGTTTGTGGAAATAAACATTTTGACCTAAAATCTCAACAAACTTTACTTATTATGGGAAACTATTATCACTTGACAAGAAAGACTACAACGTTCCTACAAGTAGGCCTATGGACTACACATAGGCCTATTGAACCAAATTTTAAGATACATTTTACATAAAAACTGTTTTGCACAGCTAAGAAACACATATGTACCACTGTTTATTAAATTAAGAATAATACAGTAAAATATTTTTGGTTGTTCAATAGTTGTCTCCTTGTGTCCTTAGAAACCCCAAAACAGGGTATTTTTACAACCCCAAATCTCTTTAGTGAATGAAAGGATACTTTTTTCACTCAATAGATCAAGCAATGGGGAATTGAGTGATGTTCCATTGTTGATGTTGTGTTGTCAAGCAACAGCGTATGGTGTGTACTATAGGGAGGTCAAACCTTTCCAATCAGTGTCCTTGGTTTAGAGTCAGTCGTACATAACTCATTTTACCACAGTTAAATAAATTGGTAATACCTGCATAATTTCAACATAATCATGTGCACAATTGAAATATTAAAATATAATAGTAGAGAATTTGAATATGAGTTTGACTCTGATGGTGCTCCTGGTAAGCCTGGTACCCTGCAACAAATAATCAGTTTAATGCTGTCCTCACACTCCAACAAAATCGTATAAAATATGCAGCTGGATTTAGATGGGTTGGACATCTTGAGGTTATAAGAAACAATGCATATTTAAGTAAACGTAAAACTTGTTTAAATATTAAAATATAATGTAAGAGAATTTGAATATGAGTTTGACTCTGATGGTGCTCCTGGTAAGCCTGGTACCCTGCAACAAATAATCAGTTTAATGCTGTCCTCACAGTCCAACAAAATCATACAAAATATGCAGCTGGATTTAGATGGGTTGGACATCTTGAGGTTAGGTAAACGTAAAACTTGTTGATTAAGACTTGTCAATTAACACAAAGTTTCTCGCTCACTCTTTCTAGCTCTTGCCTCCCCTCGGCAACATTGCATAAATTAGCCACCGTTCTTAGAGCAACTGGCTTCATGGAATTAAGAGATGCCTGCTGGCAGAGTTCAAGAAGAGATTGTATAGCACCCTCCTGTGACAAGAAAACAAAAGTCAATACTCATTATTAGAAAATGTTTTCCTTCCCAGGTATTTTCTTTGGGAGGGTGTATATGGAATCTAATTTGCTGATCCACTGACTGCCAATGTTTTTTCGCTACTTGTTAAAGAAAGACTCGCACCCAATACACAACCAGAGATTACTGAGCCTTGAAAGCACAAGTAGGGGAACTGATTCATATTGGAACGAGAAATGATCATGAATGCCCTTTCAGAAAATAAATATTTCATTATTCATACAAGGCAAAGCATTTACCTTTTAGAACCATTCAACTATTTTAATCCTCTAAAAACATAACAACAAAACTATCTAATAGATGTTAAATTTGCATCGGGGATAAAGAGTACTAATTTTTGGTTTTTACCCATATACACCGATGTGTGTAGCACTGTATACTCAGTACTTTCCCGAGTCCTGTGAAAAAATCACAGGCATTTTACTCGGGTGGGATTCGAACCCACGACCTTTGCAATTCTAGAGCAGTGTCATACCAACTAGACCACCGAGATTGCCCGGTAGCTAGAGGCAGTTCGAATCCTACAAAACTATCCTGTGAAAATTTTGATTCAAAATGTGATTGTTACAAATCCAGAGCAGGAAGAATGATTCGTAATGTATCTAAGATTAATATTTTGGGGATAAAAACTGATATATTTTTCTATAACCACATTACTTCAAAAGGAAATGATTCTCATAATTCTTAAGTTTTTATTGGCACTAATTTTTAGGATTGATCACCAAACATTTAAGAGCAATGGTCATTGATCTATTGTTACATCAAAAGAGTTGCTTTCTTGAATGGACATTTCAACCTGACCTCCCAATCTGTAATTAGACAAGTCCAATGTATGGGAAATAAGGGGAATGAAGAGAATGTGAATAATATAGAAAGGAACAAGTAAAAGCAGTCAACTACATCATGGAGGAAGGAATAGAAGGAGCTCGAACAACCCGCAAAATCGCAGAGTAACAAAAGAATACCCCGACAATGCCCCTGTCTGGCCAGTGGAAAAAGATAGGAGACCTCCAGCTGTACGGCCGATTAACGAGCAGGATTAGATTTCTTTGTACAGAACGTGCGGTACCGCCGCTCTGCACCGTTGCCTTCGTGTAAAGTTGAATCATTGGAGACAAGAATTGTGAATATACACGTTTTCATTTACCGTTTGTGGTGTTTCACTGAAACATCATGGCATATTTTTTCATTTTTTTTGGACTTTCCGGTCACTAGCGGTGGTTCAAAATTTGGGTATTAGCGCACGAGGGTGTTTGGTATTCAATTGTGTTTTTCGATTTGGTGAGCACAAGTGTACACAATTTTTATCAGGTCTCAAAAAAGTTTTTTTGTTGTATTATATCCATACAACATACGACACCATGGTTAAGTGAAGAACCAAGTGCGCACGCGCAAACTCACAAACGCCAGTTCGCCCATTGTCTGTATAAGGTATGTCGGTGATTACGACGTGTTGTTAAACGACCGCGGTACCGCAGGTTCGACTTTTGAAGTCCCTGTGTTCAAGCTGCTTCTAATCCTTCCTCCATGACTACATGTACACTCACCTTTGCTAATAACCGGCACATCTCATTCCCATCCTCTGACAAACAATGCACTGAGTTGACTGCAATTTTTATGTTGTACTCACTGGCAGAATCTTGAATACTTTTCACGATGGTCTAGAATAAGTTAAAATAACAACAAACATATATTCCATCTAACCTTAAAACTCCTGATCATGACACTTCATTCTTGGGCAAGGTACTTCTCTTAACATTTGGGTTGTATGCTCCCCATGGAGTTAGCAGTGTCTAAAAGTATGCCCGATAAACAAGGATAATAATGTTGTAAATCGCCTTGATCTAGTTACTACATAAGTGTGCTACATAATAAACAAGCATATATGTAATTATGATTAATTCATAACTTATTTTAAGGTACAAAGGACCGATTAACTTAGGTATTCTATTCGTTTTAACTCACACCATTTCCATTTGATAAAAACCCAAATTAACTGTACAGTACCTGAATCAGGATTGCTTGCACCATGTGGACTAACCCGTTAAATGTCTTGCCAAGACCACTCAAGACTTTCAATGTAGGCACAGCTGGGGGCAGGGTCCCATTCATACCCTCAAAGCTAAACAACACAGAAGAACATTGTCAAAATAGAGAATGAACCATACAGGTACAGCCAATTATAAACAGCTCCAGCTTGTCATTATCAACCGTTTAAACAGCCCCCATGTGACGCACTCTGCATCAATAGGAGTAGCGAAACTGTCTGGGGTATTTATGAATTAGGGTCATAGATAAGTAAATACTCTATAAAATTGTTGCAGTATGATACAGATCTATAGCAACTAAGGCCTAGGTTTCAACAGTAACAACGGTCTGATTTTAAGTCTCTACAGGTAAGTAGAGTGAAGTAGACCATGTAGATATTACTTAAATCTTACTGTACACCATGCATGTCATGTGATTAATTTCTTGAGGAGGGATGATGGATCTGAGATGAAACAAACTTGATTGATTCTCAACATTTTGACTCATGTAATTTAATCATCATTGAGATGATGAAGACAAGATATTGATCCATATCACAAATTATGAAGTTGAGATGTAGATCCATATCACAAATTATTCCACACTTGGCAGCGTACCTCTCAGCATGCTTGACTAGCCTGGCGCACTCCTGTAAGACTGTGTGTTGTTGCTGTATGAAACAAGAAAAGTGTAAGAAGGTAAACCCAGGCTATGAAATCATTGTACAAGTTTATTAACCTATGTTGGAACGAATGCTGTTTTCTCCTAATTGCTTGTGGTTGTCTAAACTTGTCATCACTTTCAATGAAATACTGAAGCTCAATGTAATTATAATGTGGGAGGCTAATAATCATCCTTTACCAGAGCTGAGAAGCTGAAATGCATGGGATGCGGTAGGTCTAGCTGTAGGCATGTAAGGGCACCTTTTGGCAGCCAGCCACATTGACCCATATATGACTGTAGAGTATATAACCAGACATTGAAAATATTTGATTTTGCAAAGGGAGGGAAACCAGAGAGCCTAACAGTAAACCATTTATGGTATAAGAGAGAATCGATGCATGGCCCTAGACAGGTATTGAACCAGAACAAGGTTGGTGAGAGGTGACACTTGAGACATTCATTCCACCCATTTACTTCTGGGGGGTAAAGGGAAGTCCAAGTAATATTGATGTACATTCCTTGAAGACATACACTATTCAAGTACCAGATCAGGGGAGTAACTGGAATGCCCAAATTTCCAAAACTTTGCCACAGTCATTCTAACTCATTATCAGAGGTGCAATATCTTTATTGAAAACAAAAGGAAATTGCAGGAGCACACACTACAAAAGGTTGTCACTACAAAAAAAAGTGCAGGAAATCCTGAGCGACTATGTCCATGCAGAGGAAACCCCTACTAGGAATACACAATCTATGAAACATTACTGACAGTAACGCTTCTCAAATTCAAATTTTGGGGCATAAAGACTGATTTTTATTACTATCAAAATACTTTCTACTGAAAGCAGCTGTAGGCTTCTTACAAAAGGTTTTTACTGCCATAAGTACCAACTGTACATGTATATATTCCCTTTAAAGTCACCTGGAAATATAATTTTTTTTCTTTCAAACATAAGAGTATATGCTTACGAACAATAAAACAATTTTTTTAGTAATTGTTTGTCACGATTTATATGTTTAAAAAATATATAAAGTTGTTTGGGGGGCTGACTCTGCCTACCCCTTTTGTGATGTAAATCGAGGCAGACTTTCCCTGCAATGCGTATAGAAAACACACGTGCAAAGTACATGTACGTCCAAGTCGTGAGTTGGTACGTTTCAAAAAGTGTTTTTCTGCATTCAGCAGCAATACACCTGGTCGGCATTGCCGGAAAAAACAAAACAAATCTTTTTTTGAAACGTACAAACTCACGACTTGGTCTGTACATGTACTTTGCAATTGTGTTTACTCTACGCATTACAGGCAAAGTCTGCCTCGATTGACGTCACGAACAGCTCCCTCTCGGATCGGGTCTACTCTTAAATTTGTAAATAACATAAGAACTGATTTTTTGAAACCTTAGTTAACTGTTTATTCACATTCCACTCATCAAAACACATATATTAGTGACAAAAGCTTTATTTTTAAAAAATACCACTTCCAGGTGACTTTAAATACTGTGTAATAATAACACAAATTAAAGATGAAATTATCTGATCAGCTGAATTCCTGAATCATAAAGATCATTATGGAAAGTCAGTCGGGCATCTAAGAATTAACAGAGCAGATAATAGAAAATCTAATCTTGCGAGTAGTTCAATCTAGCATGACCAACACAGAAACCACATACCTGGAACAGATGCAAAGGCATTGAAGAAACAAACGAGGTGCAGTCATGAAGGAATGTGCGCAGGCGTATCGTCAATGAAAGACATAACCAATGAATCTGATCCCATACACCAGAATCAAGTTTACTGTGGAGGAAAGAATAGTGAGACAGTCAAAACATTGGATTGGTTTATATGAGGCAATAAATTATTTGTAACCCTTTTGAGACAATATGAGAAGCAGACAGCTTGTACTAAATTGCAACATTTAAATACACTGGACAGTATTGGTAATTGTCAAGACCAGTCTTCCCACTTGCTGTATCTCAACATATAACAAGACAAACCTGTGAAAATTTTAACTCAATTGGTCGTCCAAGTTGCAAGATAATAGTGGAAGAAAAAACACTTTCATCACACAAAGTTGCATGCTTTCAGATGCTTGATTTCAGGACCTCAAATTCTAATTCTGAGGTCTCAAAATCAAAACCATGGAGAATAAATTATGTTACTTCAGAGGGAGCCGTTTCTGACCAACTTTTACACTATCAGCAGCTCTCCATTGCTTGTTACCAAGTGTTTTTTTATGCTAACAATTATTTTGAGTAATTACCAATAGTGTCCACTGCCTTTAAGTTATACTGGAGTAACAGTGCATTTGCCATTAGTATCCACAATACTGAACAATGAGGAAAAACAAAAACCCCACCAAGCAGTACTGAACAATGAGGAAAAACAAAAACCCCACCAAGCAGACATAAAGAAGTCATATTTGAGATCGAGTCTGAACTGAAACTGATACTTAGAGAGTGAATTAGTTACCATACTGACAGACTGAGATACAAATCAATGCATCATTTATGAAAGAATCCAGTAGTTTACAAAGGTGTGAAGCTTCATTCAAAGGACAAGGCAGTATTGCCCTACAAGGACACTTTTATGAGGAAAATTGAAATTCCTAGTGGAGCATTTTCAAAGGGCACCAAGGCAATAATAACCCAGGCTCAAGGAGGCAAAAGCATCTTGTTTCTACATCAAAACTCCAACCTGTAATTGTACAATGACCTACTTTACTTTTCTGATAGAGTGAATGGGTTCAGGAACACACCTTAAAAAGGAAAATCCATTCGGATTACTTGAAAAATATTGATGTTAAGAACAAAAATGTCAAACATTATCGGATACATTTTTTACAATTTTCAATATATTACACAAACATTTTAATCCACACAACATTTTGGAAAGAACCCAAAGTCAACATAACAAACAGATCGTGGTTGGTTGGAAGATCACTGTAAACAATCACTTCAGTACAAATGTTATTAAAACCCTTCATAAATGTAAAACTGAAGTGTTTATCCCGCAGCGAATGTCCCATTTTATATCAACATTGCTTTGTACCGAGTCAAGCACTCAGGTTATTTCACTGGTACACGATCAAGGACAAATTTGCACAATATTAACTGTAGTATTACAAGCCTACTTTCAGTCATGGCTAATTCAAGATTTATGAAATATTTGTATAATCTTGGCAAAATTGCAAAGAATTAACATGAAGTGCAAAGAACTTACTTGTAATAATACATAGCAAAAGTAAAACAGACAGAAAGTCTAGCTAAGATTAAACACTGGTACTACATGTACCTGATACACTACTTTTGAGACATACACAATACTGACTGGGAAAAGAGACAGACATTACAAGACATGTCTTCTTTTAGCTGGCTACAAATTTCAGGAAGAAATACTAAACAATCTTAATATCATGGAACCATCACCTACTGGAACACCCTCATAGTCTAAGTAGTACAGTCCAAAACAGTTTATTTTTAAGAGACTGTATGATGAATATGATTGGGCTAGGAGGCCTGTTAGGCTCACCATCGTCTGTCTATAACTTACCAATAAAGCTTGGCAAAGTCTGCTGATATTGAACTCGCCCGCTGTCTAAGGATGTAGATATTATCTATGGGAAGGATGGTAAACAGAGAGAAATCTACATAATTAAGCTTCGTTTAGCACTTTAAAGAATTTGAATTATTTTAATAGTTAAAAACATTAAGCAGGAACTTATCAACAAACATTTCACATTTAAAAAAGAAAATAATTATATCAATATTTTTTGGATGAGACATTGAACAATACGACAAGGCTGGACAACCACTTCAAGGTGAAGGCTACACCTAACCAATTTGGAATGTTGCCCCAAACATGTTCCCACCTATGTACTCATGGGACTGAAACAGGGTGACCCTTCAGTCTGTAAGGGGATCAAACAATAATAGTAGTAATATCTAAAATTTATATTGCCCCCTAACTTACAAAATGATCAAAGGCGCAGAACACATGTTAAAAAGCACAGAGTAGACAAAAAGACAAAGAAAAAAGACTGGTCGCCAGGCAAGTGCCCAAACAAAAGTATTGGGATACGTCTGTCCCTCAAACAGAGAACTTTAACAATGAAATGTAGGCATGGCTATCATCCACTAGAAGCCTGGCTTCTAAAACAGAATGCACTACCTTTCTAACTGTTACGAAGCATGGTTAAGTGCACAAGTGTTATGACTGGGATTTGAACCGACAACACCAGAGCTTGGGTCTGGTGAATTATAGCTCGGCCAGGACAAACAGCCAAAATATACTCAAGTAAAAATAAAACAACTAATTTCAACAAAGAGATGAGCAAAGGCTTACCATCTTTGGCCTTGATAAGATCAATCTAATGCTGTCTTTGACAAGATAAATCTAATTATATGACATGATCAATAAGGACTGTGTCCTTGATGGGGTCTTAGTCAGTGACAAGATCATGCTAATCAGCTGAATCTTTAAGATGAGCATCACAAAGACAATTGGTTAAACCTCTCACTGTTACAGTAATCTATCCTTATAAACAGCACATCACTCTGGGTGAAGTATGAGATAACATCAGGATCACAAAGAGAAAAACTGTTAATCCAGATAACAATTGAGATTAAGGTTTTCATACAGGATCAACCACATACAGCACATTAGAAAAAAGGCTTTTTAGACAGATGATTTATACACAAAGGGTTTGCAGATTTAGGGAAAATCTACAAGACCTTAGGACACATGGCAGTGGTACACCATCCTGAGGAGACTACTGGTTTCAAACTGGACCTATGGCTAAGAGAATGTTTGTTTGTTCTCAGGAAGATTATTCTCGATCCTATACTGCAGCAAAAGAAAAAGCACACTCTTATGCTATCTACCACTCAACAATGATCACTCAACACCTTAACGGACAGACTTAGATCAGATTGGTATTGCCTGGCCTAGTCAGTGATAATCCATTCTCATTTGTGACTGCAGTTTTCAACCCTCTGCAATCAAACATCATCGCAAAGCGGATTTTTGAGGGTTTATACCTGGATTTTGGAGGGTTTATACCTGGATTTTGAGGGGGTTCTTCTTGATGTTGGAGGGTTTACACCTGGATTTTGAGGGGGTTCTTCTTGATGTTGGAGGGTTTACACCTGGATTTTGAGGGGTTCTTCTTGATGTTGGAGGGTTTACACCTGGATTTTGGAGGGTTTATAACTTCTTGATTTCGGAGGGTTTATACTCGGTATGCATAATGCTTGCTTCACTTGTTGGTACATGGCTGTTCTGCACAAACGAGTCCTGGATAATGCATTAGAAGGTACTCAGGTTGGCACAGTGGTTTCTTGCTCTGCCTTTCACCTCTGTGGACCATGGGGTGGATTTAACAAAGAGTTAGGACTAGTCTTATCTCGAGTTAGGACCAGTTACTCGTCTTAACTTAGGACTATCCATGCAATTTGTATATCTCCTAGGACTAGTCCTAGTAGTCCTAACTCTTTGTGAAATCGACCCCTGCTTCAATTCCTGGACCGGTGCCTTGCATTGCATGATTGGGGTTTTCAGTCCCTACCCGACTGCTTGGGTTTTCCCTAAAGGGATTTTCCTCCCACATCTAAAACTGAAACTTCTTCATTGTCTTCTTAACAAAAAGTTGATTCAGATATTTGTCAGTGCTAATCCAGTATTCAGTTGACTTGCATTTTTTTTGGTTATATGAACAGATGTTCATAGATCTGTGGATTTTCATCTGTGATATGGTTCGAACACAGGTGGATTTGGTCATTGGTTGTTCGCCTGTGTGTTTGTTTGTTTGTTTTTTTGCCTTTAAATGCTAGTATGGTTTGCTTAAAATTTTACATTATAAAACAGGTACATGAATTACAAAAAACTACTGTAACCTTCTACCCTGCCAACATTTTTCCCCAAGAACAAAATAGGACTTTGTTGTTTATGCTAGAGATAGGTGCTTGGTGCATTAGAGACACTTTTAAAAATACAGTCTTTGTACAACCAACTGAAAGAGTTGCTGAGTAACATTGTATACACATTTCAGCCATATCAGTGATAAATAAAGCCATAAAAAAATTTTATTTGGTAGATATAAATTGATACAGTCTAAATACTCGTTCACGCTTTTGTTAAGTAAAAAACCATCAGCACTGAACCATGTCCTTAACAATCGCACTATTCTAACCAGGGTGTGTAAGACTGCCAAATCTCTGAAAACCCTTCTGTATCAACTAATTACACTCGATACAAATGAGCTACTCCCACAGCAGGTCTGATCTGAACAAAAAAGGACAAATCACGTGGAACGCTTTATGGGCGTTTATCTAGCGATGTTTCAAATCGATTAAATATTGTTCAGCCAGAAAGTTACTGTAATAGTCTCATTTGCCCTTACTGACCTCCCTTGACCCAACATGGCTCAATTCAGACCAATACTTTGGAAGGCAACTACCAAAAGACATTTCCAGTTTGTACAAAGAACTTAATTAAGCCTTTTGAGTTAGGCTACTGAATAGGCTACCAGTCCCGTCTTACCTTGACCCACCTTGGCTAAATTCAAACTAGTGTTCTGTGTCAAAAAAACAATCTAATGGAAGGTATTTGAAAGACGGTTGGTCAATTTTCGCAAAGTGCTCTCAATCTTAAAAGTGACTGAATATTATGAAGCCTTTTTAAGTTACTGAATAGCCCATGTTGTATTCCACCTTTGCTGACCTTCCATATTTTATTTTTTAATGTTGTGCTTTCTTTATACAGATTATAAATTAAATTTCCATTTAGTTTTCCATAGAGAGTATCATACATGTATGAATTGTTTTTGCCTCCCTATGTGACTGGATCCAAAGGCTTCAAGCTACAATGTTTAGTTACACTTTTGTTGATCCTGGCCATGTGACTGGATCCAAAGGCTTCACGCTACAATGTTTAGTTACACTTTTGTTGATCCTGGCCATCACATTAGGGTTTTTTTGTTGTGTAAATTTCTTGTGCTCTTACCGTTCAGGTTGCTTTTTGATTTACTTTTCTATTTGTATATTCACTTTACATACTGTCTGTTTGTAATTGTGTAATGGCCAAATAAAGAATAACAATAAGAATATCAAGACACCAATAATATGAAAGGTCTTTGTTGCAAAAAGCTATTGAATAAATGCAAAAAGAAGTATAAAGCTCCACAGGAAAAAACACTGACACATTGCAACATGGTGCTTTAATTATACAAATTGCAGGTTTTCAAAAAGAACCATCATACTTCAGTACCGAATATTTGAGAATTCTAACTTGGGAAACTATGTTTATAAGAGCAAATAAATATTGTTGCGTGGTTGATGGGTCAATTGCTCTTAACTTAAGGTCTTGGTTCTCAAACGGGTCTCATTACTCAAAACATATAAGAAAAAACAATTAATGAGCAGTTTACTACACACCAAAGGGTGTAATAAAGTGCTACATAAGAACCCAGTATTAGTTATTAGAGTTTGACAAACCTCTTGCACTGGATGTGACTTTGGCAATGTTATGGGCCGATGTCCTGATAGGTTTGCCCTGCAGTATGCACATACATTCACAATCTGTCATCATTCTCAAATCCTGCAACCATCGTTCCACAGAGTCAGCCTCTGTCAGATGCATCCTTAAGATTGAGAAGGGATTAACGGAAGAGGAGGGGGGGGGGAGGTTATAACATGAAGCATTAATATTAAGAGCTAAAACTGAAGAAGACACCCAAATGTTTATTGATAGAAGAATTTATCAAAGACATAATATTGCAAATTGAGCCATGGTTTTTATGAATGAGCATATGAAATGGCAATTGCACTGACTGATAGTTATTAAATTTTAATATGAATAAAGTATGACACCAAATGTTAAATTCACCGTGTGTAAAGTGTCTTTATGCATGATATTTGGTCCCCAATAATCCTTGATCAAGTACAAGGGTTACCTACACAATGGTGTAGGCTCTAAAGAACTTGTCAGGCCTTGTTACTAACAATTTGTCAAATTTTTCGATTGGCAAAGATATAAAGAGACAGACTGACTAAAGTAGAAATTGGGTATCATGCCTGTGTCTTGCCTGCCAGTAAACACAAAGGTTGAGTGTTCTATAGGGTTAAGACACTTACTCAATAACATCATCAGACAGCCAAATTCTCAGCGCACTCGTTTCACTGAAACCATTCATTCCCCTGCAAAAAAAATAAATAAAAATATGAACCAGTGATTATTGTGAGATTGTATATTTGGTTTGCGGTAACACCATGAGTGTATCTACTTGCCAGGTAGAGTTGTTCTTAGGGAACTGTCTTGCTTTATTCTACTGCCGCGGAGTAGATAATCGGAGGTTCGGGAGACTTCTCAGTTCTGAAAAGAACTGTCCTGCTTTTTAACTATTACTCGGGTATAGAAATTAGACTGGACTACTACTTTAGCTTATAGGATCATAATTAACTGTACTGCCCCTGTCAGTTCTGAATTGGTCTCAACGTTTCGACTAGCTTGCTCTAGTCATCGTCAGATGCAAATGTAGAGATGCAAATGTAGTCCCCAGCCAGAAGTCTCTGCCTTAGAGACCCCATCCGAACTGAACAATCTGCTTGAATCATTCGTACAGCCAACAAAGCTTTACTCCGAAACCAAATCGCCTCAATCCGATGTTGTCTAGCCCAGACAGATCAACACATATCAGAATGCAAAGCTAGTCTCTGTTCGACTATGCAAACCATTGATTATGATAAAAATTTCCGCCCTCACGGAAAAATCTATATCGTACATGAATGTCTCAACCCAGAAGAACCTTATTCGTAAATTCCAGCGCCTCCAATCAAAAGCCAACAAGGTACGAACGAACCCTAATAGCAAGGGTTGCACAAGTAACAGGACAAACAATCAGGGAGTTAAACATAAATCAATTGTAAACCTCGGTCAACGCCAGCTATCTGAAACTGAAACGAATGTCTTATCCTTGGGTATGAATTTTGCCACTACCGCGAACAAGATACTAGTTGAGGAGTTTATCCAAGCCATTGAACCCTCTATCCTAAAGCTGGAGAAACAAAAGGCAGACGATATCCGTATTCAGATTCGTGAGGTGTTGAAACATTCTAAACCTCCTAAATCCAATCTATCGAAACGAGAATTCCAGGCTATAAATGACCTACGCCGGGATCCCTCAATACACATCCTGAAGGCTGACAAGGGTAATGCCACTGTTGTAATGGACCGCACTGAATATGATCAAAAGGTTCAAAGTATCCTTGACACAGATACCTATGCCCGCCTAAAGAAGAACCCGATCCCATCAGTTGAAAGGAAGCTTGCTGCCAAGCTCCTCTCCCTAAAACCGTAGCACTGCCATACCCACTCCATTGTACAGACATCTCAGGCCTTCGGCCTCGAAGTGCCCGAGATTCTTTGGTAAGCCAAAGATTCACAGACCAGATAAACCGCTCCGCCCTATTGTCTTCTCTCAAAGTTCCCCTACCTATATATTGTGAGATTCTTTAAATAATACTTGAAATTAATTGTTCAAAAGGTTAGAGCTTATAAGACTGAAAAGTAAATGTTTTGTTATTGTATTGATACATGCGAGTCCAATAGACATTTCACACAAAATTACAAGATGAGCAATTCAAAAAAATATTTACAGCGTCAATATAAAGATAGAGTTTAATGTCAAGCAATTTGAATACGTACACATGTAAAATCCTTTTTACAACTAGAAAAACAGCACACAATACAAATAATTTAATCAGTGGACTCTAAATAAAGGTCCACCTATGTAATATCTCCACAATCCTCAGGCTTCATTACTCACGATTGCTTTCCTTTTTCTCTTTTCACTTGAACAATGCTTCCAACAGTCGCTAGATAAAAGCACTTCTTATCCACTATATAAAGCACTTCTTATCCACTATATAATCCGATCAAAATTTAACTATGTTGCTATGCAACCTCTGCAAAGTACGCTGCCTAGAATAACAAACAACTGCAGGTACATCAAACCTTTGGGCTTAACTTCTCCACTCTGTAGTAGCAGCGATGTATGAATGAGGGAAGATGATTAAATACAAAATAATTGACGGGAATGACGCTCTTTCTAGCCGGGCGGCTCTTTAATGTTGTATTGTATCAGTCCATCCAAAGTCCAGACAAACTCAGGCAGCGTCCCAACAATTAACAGCATTCGGAGATGATGATTGGCAGAATTCATCTAGCTTAGTAGCTAATAGTACCCCCAATGACATCTTTTATTTAAAATAGGGCATTTTGTTTTCTAAAGAAGGCACACTTAGTGTACTAGTTAGGAACCGGTGACCTCTTTATGTTTTTTGAGCACTCATCTTGAATTATTGGAGCTGTACTTAGAGTGCTACTGCCATTGTCCCTTATAAAAGCGTGAATCAGAATGTAGTTTATTAAGATCCAAAAGTTGTGTTTTATTAGTTTATGGTTCACTTATTAGCATATTAGCACACATGCTACACATATGTAGCATAGGTTATTATGATACAAAACTGTGTTTTTTACTGGTTAGATGGTCACGTTTCAGTAAAGTGTGGACAAAAGGATGATGCATTACATATGATGATACTCCATGAAGGCAACAGAGGCAATTACCTACATGCCCCTAGTCATTGCCTTGGTGCCCTTGAAAATGTGCTAATAAAAATCCATTTGTTGTTGTTGTAATAAAAAATTTAAAAAATGCCAAGCCTTCATGTCACTTGGGCCTGTTCTTTGGGGCATTACTTCAAACCCCCTACCCCTCCTCCCCACCCAAACAAAAATCATTAAAACCTGGTCAGTAGGGCGTAATAGTTTGTGACTTTCCAACAAACTGATGAACTTTATAGTGCACCATATCTGTCAAAAAGACACTCTTGGCAAATCAAAAAAGATGTTACTTAAAGCCAAGACTGAACAAGTGAGATTTAAAGTTATTTTTGAAGCTTGAGAGAGTGTCTACTAGCCTTGGAGCATTCCAAAGAGATGGTCGAGCATGTGAAAAAGAACAGTTTCCTCAAGTGTGTTTAGGATGAGGGATGTAATTAAAGGGAGCATGACTGTAGTTCTGTAACCTAAAGCTGGTTAGTATTATGGAAAATCAATTCAGACAACCCTAGAACCCAAGGTGTATTCATACATTTTAAAGAATTGAAAGTTTTAAGTTTGTCATTTTGAGTAACAAATTTAAGACAATCTGAACTCAGAGAAAGATAAATAAATAAATAATAAAACACTTCATCGTCTTTCATTATCATCCAACAATTCATATTCAATTCAGCAAAAGCGATCTCCAACTTCCCCTGTTTAGGGATTTTAACGCACGATTATGTCATCAACCACGTTTACTTAATTTCTACTTTTTTCATTCGGGGTCAAGCAAAGCGACTGTAGCAGCTCTCTTAGGGGGAATGTTCTTTTCAGATATAGTCAAGAGCACTTTTAATAAACCAGAGAGGTTCGTGTGTGTGTTCTGGTTTTAGATTTCCCCAGCCAGCCAAAAGGAGATACGCTAGTCGCTCAATTAAATTCATCAGAATTGTGGTTTTGGTTGTTCTCCAAACCAAAGGGAGCACTTCATTTAATTTTGTTTCCACTGCACTTTCAGTCGATGGCCCCCTTGTATGCTGAAAATAATCATAAGGAAAGGTTGCTAGGGACTCGGAAACAGCGAGAATAGATTCACTTACAAAGCTTTATTCTTAGGATGAAGTTTCAAGTGTTTTATTTTCAGACCAAAGTGCTTTCTTTTATCCAGAACTGTATAAAAGTATGTATAAAACAAACCAGCAAAAATGGTCGTGCAGCTTATGATCCTCAACCAAACTTCTTCTCCATGTTCCCAAAGGAAACTTAACCCAAAGGGCAAGCATGTATTTTCCTCTTCGGCACCGAACAATTTCTCTATAGACTTTAAAACATCAAATTATTAATACATACGAACGTACTTCAATAACAGCAAAAATAGCATTGGTATGAGAGGGTTAATGGACTAGTGAGATGAGATCCAGGCAATCAGTATTCAGTAATACACAGTTGGACATGTGTAAAGGCTACGTCAAGACAATTTTTCAACACATTCACCTTTAAATTGTCTTTCATTTTCTCTAAAATAGTCTAATAGTAAAAAGATAGTTATAAGAAATGCTCATACCATGGAGCAGTTGTTAGCATCCAATCCCTCCAATCAAAACCGCTGTGAGTGATGACATGGCCCATTATCTTGTTAGCTTATAAGCTTATTAGCTTCCAAGCAAGGCCCTTCAACATTGTTAGCTACGCTTGTTTAAGTCTTTGAGTACAGGTGTCTTTGCCTATTTGCCAATCAATTAGCAAGTACACTAAATAAAACCCCTCCCTTCTCTAAATTGAAGACATTGATGATACAGGTGCATTGATGATATAGAACCACTGACCAGTTCTTTTCAGTACCAACACTACTCAAAAGAGATCACCAACCATGTAAAGTTTCAAATCCCATCTCTTTTTTGTTGAAGCCAAAACAAATATTTAAAGGGAATTTAAACACTTTTATACTGTTTCAACTGTTTCAACCCAACCATAACTGCCAATTGTTGTCCTGTGGTTTCGCCTGAACCATCCTGACTGTGCCACTGGCATGGGCTGGGCATCCTACTGTACCTGACTGTGCCACTGGCATGGGCTGGGCATCCTACTGTACCTGACTGTGCCACTGGCATGGGCTGGGCATCCTACTGTACCTGACTGTGCCACTGACATGGGCTGGGCATCCTACTGTACCTGACTGTGCCACTGGCATGGGCTGGGCATCCTACTGTACCTGACTGTGCCACTGGCATGGGCTGGGCATCCTACTGTACCTGACTGTGCCACTGGCATGGGCTGGGCATCCTACTGTACCTGACTGTGCCACTGGCATGGGCTGGGCATCCTACTGTATCAGACTGTGCCACTGGCATGGGCTGGGCATCCTACTGTACCTGACTGTGCCACTGGCATGGGCTGGGCATCCTACTGTACCTGACTGTGCCACTGGCATGGGCTGGGCATCCTACTGTATCAGACTGTGCCACTGGCATGGGCTGGGCATCCTACTGTATCAGATCCGAGTTTTGGGTTCATAGGTCTTGGTGTATACTATTGTTTTTTCACAAAGGTGTATCAGGAATTTTCAAGATTCTAATAGATTTGAGAGGGTTTTTATTGTAAGGAAATTCCATGCCAAAATGTCGTACAAATGAAGTTTGTCTTTAGTTTGAGGTAGGGTCTGAATGTCCCCTATTTTTAAGGGGGGTGGGGGGGGGAGGGGGGTCGAAGCTGTTTCAAAATTATTCTGAAAGCTTATTTGAAATAATCTGAAGGGGGGGGGGGTTCACAACAAGAACAACTACTGCCGAACTTAACAGTCCTGAAAAGAGCAATGGCAGATAAGACTTCACACTCTTTACAAAAACAAATACTCTTTACATACACGTGTACATGGTTTGTCTTACCTTCTGGCCAATGACTTCTTGTCATTTCACTACACTAGTCCATCAGCTGGTTTACTAGTATCTCAAATGCAAGGGAAGCTTTTCAACGCTTAGCAAGTCAGAAAGTCACTTGGAGTGAATTTTGACTGGTCCTCATGTGTTTTTACTGACATGTGGCCAGTGGACAACTGTTAAGGAGAGCAGTTGATGATTGTACACTCTCAACTCTCCTTCAAAGCAGGGAATCCTCATTTTAATAAAAGTTATAGACAATTGAGGACGCAAATCGTTGAATGTTTGTCTTAAAGACACTGGACACTATTGGTAATTGTCAAAGACTAGTCTTGACAGTTGGTGTATCTCAACATGCATAAATAACATACCTGTGAAAATGAGCTCACTCCGTCGTCGAAGTTGCGAGATATTAATGAAAGAAAAAAACACCCTTGTTGCACCATTGTCACACGAAGTTGTGTGCTTTCAGATGCTTGATTTCGAGACCTCAAATTCTAAATCTGAGGTCTCAAAAACAACTTCGTGGAAAATTACTTCTTTCTCGAAAACTACGTCACTTCAGAGGGAGCTGTTTCTCACAATGTTTTATACTATCAACCTCTCCCCATTACTCGTCATCAAGACAGGTTTTATGATAATGTTTATTTTGAGTAATAACAATTTTCATGCGAATGTCTCGTTTACTGCTGCTGTTACTCTAAGTCTAATATAAGTAGAGAGATCTGGACAAAAGAGGAAAACTATTTTGATATTAAGACTAAGGGCCTTTGCTGAAAGGCCATTCAGAACCACATCTAGATGCAATCAACTTTGCAGTAGATCCCCTCGCATACAATTACAATGTTGACAAGGTATTATATTCTTTCCCCCTGTAAGAGTTTCTCATTTCCTTCCAGACCAAAAACCTGATTACAGATCTACTTGTAAGCAAACACCTGTATCAATTACACTGCCTCACTGTATGCACAATATAAGTTTCTGGTATGACCACATATTGTGCAAACAGTTGTTGAAACTTAATGGGTTAGCGTGTACATATGCCTTGTTGGTTTGTTTTTTGGTTCAGTCAAGACATTGATAGCTTCAGGGTGCTTTGTTAGATGCCCTATTATCACATGGGAAGGTTTTGAAGAGTTTGCGAAGCTGCAAAACAGCTTTTAGCTAGCTTTTGACTGAGCTGAAGTGTTTGTCTAGTTCCATGGATGAGTACCAATACAGCAAACGAGGATACGATTTGGATGGAGGGGGGGGGGGGGGGAGGGGGGAGTGGGGAGTATGCTCGAACAGAGATGGTGTATGCAAACACATTACTTGTGCAATCATTAATCTTGGTGTCCATTTCAAACATGGCACATCAATGACCATTCTGACAAAGTTGAAATAAATGACAACTGTTCACACCCGCAATAATAATAATATTAATCTATTGATTTTATAATGCGCTCTCTCCATGACCAGCCTGTTCGAGGGCGCATACCAGTAAAAATGACATAAGAAAATGCAGGGAAAGGGAGAATGGTAGCATGTGACTAGCTTTTATTAAAAGCACTTGTCTCTTACCACTGTGGCCCGGGTTCAATTCCAATAATGCCATTATTATATGAATGGAGTTGTGCATTACTTTTCTTCTATACCACAAATCTTTTACTCTGGACTGCTTTTCTGCTGGTTCTTGTCCGTTTGGAAAAATGAAACACTTTTGCTCCTTGGCTGTGCTTCGGGGTCATTTTAGGTTAATGTGGCTGATTACCAAAAATGCCTTTCTATACCTGCAATTTGAACATGTTTAAGCCGCATCAGTTCAGCTCCACAGCTTAGTCACCCAAACTATTTTTGTTGTTATTAGAGTATTGACCCCTATGTCCATGTGCCGCTCATGTATAAGACTCACATATTATTCTTTCATGAGTAACTTAATTCACATTTTAGGTAGTTTTCACATACCATAAAACAACAAACTTGTGAAAATTTCATGTAATTTTAGTTTAAAAAATCAAAGAAAGATTGTATGTCAGGTCTAGAATTACACAGCCTCTATTGCCCCTGGCCTTAGCCTCCCAGAGAATTAAAGAGTTTTCCAGTGGAAGTGCTGTTTGAAAAATAAATGTTGTCTTGCACTCTCAAAGATGAGATTCCTAGCGTGGTTCGTGTCACTGCCAGTTCATACAAAGTCCATAGAGACTTTTTCAAATGTCACAATTGAACTGAGCAACAAGCAGCACTGGATTTGGGGGCTATCAAATGATAGTATTTCAGTTAGACTATTTCACTGAAGATTATTTCACTGAAGAACTTTTAACCTGTGACCTTTTAGACTGAGACTAATCAATTTGTATTTCCAATAATTGCTACTGCTGCACTTGAAACCAGACCAAGTACAGTGCATTCAGAATGCAATATCAAGTTGCACATCTCCAGAGCCCAAATTACCTATCTACTGAAAGGATCTATCAGCAACTACTGACAATGAAAGCTAGGTCAACCGGTCATAGCATAGTCCCATTCCATGGTGAAAGGTCACCAGGGAGGTGAAAGGTCACCAGGGAGGTTAAATCACAAACAGACCCAAATCAATCTTATTATCACAAAAATGCTTCAAAAAAAGGCATGCAATGTCAATTTTTTAAAAGAACAAAAAGTGCCAGGCACAGCAATAAAAATGGCACAGTTGATCTGAGAAACCTGAAATACTAAGGCGATCACAACTGATCGGCCGAAGAGTTCCTGCAAATAATGTATGATTGGACTACTCATTTGTTGGGGGGGGGGGGGAGGAGGGGGCATGCAAACTATCAGGGCCATAGTTTTGCCACTATTTTCTGATTTAGCAGCTCTTTGAAAATGGGTCCAAATTAGCAGTCAGTCGTTTGGGGGAAGTGGGGGGGGGGGGGTTCTGTAGCTTGCAATATTGCAAGATGGATCAAACCACTGCTCTATTATTTTGTGATGACTTCACTACAATAATGTTGACAAATCAACTGACATTTGGCCAGAATAATTTTGTTGCATATTTCTATGCAAACTAGAATGGTTTGCATGATAAACCATCAACTTCCAAGAATACATGAGCAAAGAAAGTGTTTTACACTGCATTTAAAACCTTCACACTATTGATTCACCCCTTATGGCCGGAGAATCTAATGTGAATGTGCAACATTTGTAAAACAGACAACAACATTGTCAAGGTACAAAGGTTTTCCCCAATAAATAAACCATAAATGACTAGCAAGAGTCTAAATTATGTACGCTGACTGGCCACCACCAACCCAGGCCAGGCCACATGCTGCCTGAAACTCACAGTGGGTGACTAGATACAGTAGCATCTATAATCCCCACCCCCAAACAATGACAGTTTAGGTTTTAATGACCTATTGATTAACAGATACAGATCAATCTCTAAAGATTATCCCCTAAAAGTCTGATAACGTGTCAGCTTTTGTTGTGTGTCTGTTCACTGCAGCCAGGTTACACCCTGCCTGAACCACGGGTAGTGAACATCAGTCATGCATTAGGATTCATCAAATCGCACACCGCACTTCAAGCTTACGTCCTACTTCTCCAATTCTCCTCAATGTCAATGCACTAAATCTGGTCTGCTGGAAAAAGGCACAGCGCTGGCATAATTTTCTTTTGTGACAAGTTGTTATAAATGATTTTGTTGATAGGAAGCGGTAGTTGTTGAGATAAGGTAAATATTGGGTCAGTCTGTTAACAAAATAGACGCCAATCTCAAACATCTAATGCAATATCAACAGTGAAGTGCACTTATTGTCACAAGTTGTTCCCAGTTTAATAGAGTAATTTAAAACCCTGTATTGTGTCATTTCAATAAAGGCCTATAAACATTGTATTTAAACGTTTCAAATCACAAAATAGGATTAAAAGGTAATTTTTAAAAAGATTTTGGTATGAACAAAGAACAGCTTGCTACTAGGGAGTAAGGAGACTGCTTACATTAGGGTTACTGATCTTAGTTTGTGGAGTGCCAGCATGTCAAATCCAGAAAGTTTTTAACTTGTGACTTGTGTGTATCTTGTCATTGTTCACTTCGCAGTCACATCATCTTGCTCATGTGTGATCCTTTTAGACTGGTTCACAATAGCAGCCTCTGTTTAGGTGAAATTATAAACCCATGTCATCAACCCTGCTAACAACGTCCAGGAAATCACAATACCAACACGTCCACAACATGAAAAGGCACTCTATTAGTTCTGCCTGACTTCAACAGAGCTTACATTATAAACACAGTGGGTACAAACATGCCACACTGGTAACCAACACATAATGGATTGAACTTGCACTCTACATCTGCTATGCATTTCTCATCTGTCTCAGAAAGCATGGCAGCCTAATTTTAAAGAGAAAGGCATTACATTTATTATTTTGTTTTACTTAACCACCAGGCTAGCCCCATCAGTTGTCAATGAACTGTTCTCCCTGGCGGCCCTGGATACAGACAATACAATACTATTAAATCCTATAAACAAAAAAAGTATACAATAAAACTAACCTGTGTAAATTATTTCAGACATTGGCTATGGTTATGTCCAAACAGAAAAAATAATTCTTAGTTTGAAAACGCAATCCGAGAGTTGATACAGCCAGTAAGGTTTCTCAGCAGATTCAAACTTTTGGGGATAAATACTGATATTGAAATGATTTACTGAATGCTTAATAAAGCTGATGTACTTTCTTACTAAGTAAAACAAAATTCGCCATTATTTTTAAGAGTGATTACCTTACTTACACCTTACTTTTAAGACCCTTGACTAAAACTTGGCTTGTCAGTGACTGTGATATTTCTGGAACCAATAATAAACGCAGTAATGCCAGAAACTTCGTTTCATCTCTAAATATTATTTTAAATTTAGTTTTTAAATGAGATTGTTCACACATATCTCTGCAACTTGAAGTGTCTGGGCTGTACCTTTAAAGGGTGTATGTACTTTTTGTAGGACAAAAAACACAATGTCCACAGATTTACACTAAACTTACACAGTTTGAACATAATGATAGTAAAAAGCTTTCCTGAAAATATTACGCCTGGTGCTGAGGTGCTGTAGTTTTTGAGAAATGAGTAAAACAATGTCATGAAAATAATTTGGGTCTCATGAGACCAAAATTATTTTAAGCATTTACAAACGTATTTTCTTGACATTTATGGTTTTTTTAACACTGAAACAAAAGCAAATTTTGAAAAACAGTGCGTACTGCTTAGTGCACGAACTTGGCTTTACTCAAAACATACTAAATTACACAGTATTTGTATTATCTAGTCTCCACTTGAGGTACGTAATTACTACCTAAGTCATTGCCTTGGTGCCCCATTGAAATGCTCCGAAATAAATTAACAATTTCCTCATCTTGGTGCCCTTCTTTACCAATGAGGAATGAAACATTACTGCCCTTGCCCTTTCGCGAACATCAGGCCTTCATGTCAGCACATAAATACCCACAGATGAATTGGAGATACATTTTGTACTAAAAAGAATCGTGGTTTTAAAAATTCCATGGGTGGTTGTTCTTGATAACTACCTGGACCATCCTCTACACATGATCACACTGAGTACGATGTTTGGGAATTATCCAAAGGTTGAACTTTGGGTGCTCAACTATTCTGCAATGAAAATATTACTGCCGCCTGATAGCCACCTTGTTTTTCAGGTTATCTCAACTTTCACACAGGTCAATGGCTCATCAAGATCACAAATTAGACTTGTGACAAATCTCTCATCAAAAGTCAATCATCACTATTTTTTAAATAATGTACAACTCAATGCTTCTTAAAAAAAAACCTGATTTAAGGGACACAAACATTGAACTCAGATTTAAATTAACCTATGTATGGTCAACATTCTTCCCTCCTCATATAAAGAGTAATGCAGCTACTGCACTCTTTCTAAAAACAAAGGAAAAGTGAAATAAAAACGATGGTTGAATTTCTCATTGAAAGACTGGTGCAAGTCTAATCCAACCATTTGACCATTTTAATCAATGGGGGTAAGGCAAGGTGTAGTATTGATTGGAGGATCAGTTAAGGGTCTGGGATTATTATTGAGTGAGATTAAACAGCCCCAGGGAAGACAACACAAGAAGGATGCTGGGGTTAAGTTAAGATGCAGGCAGAAAATACACACACTACATTGAGTCAACATCTGCTTCATTGAGTCAAGAGCACTGTTATCCTTCAAGACACATTGCGCAGGGTTCAAAATTCTCCCTCAAAACAATTCATAAACAAATAATTGCATATCTGGGGTGTAAGTTTCCATGTGAAAGAAAACAAGCTTTATCGATCCTAATGGGGGCAAGAAGTTGAGAAGTGGTGTTTAACTTAAAACTGTGCAAACTACTTGTTTCAAGTGCTCATAATTTGCCTTTGCAAATGTTAATAATACATTAAAAAATACATTGTTTTTTTTCATTGTGTGAATTTAACTTCAATTAAACTTAATGGTTGTGATCGCAATATCAGAAAGATACATTTATGATGCTTAAAACTTTCTGGGGACAAGTAAAATGCATAGTTTACTGCTAAAAGCCCATAGGGCTACTTTAAAACAAAATTAAAGCCCAAGGTCTCTAGGCACTTACCAGCTTTTACACAAAGCTAGTCCTGACTTAGTGGAGTTCAGATTTAGTTTGTTGTTACACATTATCTTGAAAGTGAAACGTCAGTTGCAAAGTGGACAGAGGCCATAATTGTTCAGTGTTTAAAAGGATTGTTTAAAGGGTAGGTAGGGTTAATCAAAAGTAAAATGTTTTTAAAACACAAACTGTGTTTCTTGCTAAACTCACAACAAACAATGCGAACTTGTTTACAAAGCGAACCCTGTCAAGCTCAGTTTTAGATTGTCATGTGTTTTATATTCTCCTGTATTGTAAGTGAAGTACACCTAGGAAAGGAGACAGAAGCCTTCATTGTCTTGTTCATAAAGTCGTTGGAGAGGTTAAGATGAGGTTATCATCAAACACTGAGACCTATTTCTCCTTTGGGTGAAAATCAGGAATGAAATCACAGGTGTTCTACACCATTTTTAATGTAGTTTCACAAACCATCCAGCAAAGTCTCATCATTTAGAGCTCACATTATTTTAATTCCCCCGATGTCATCAAGATACATCATCTTGGCCATTTTGAGAGTCAATGTCCCTGTGTGGCAGTGGTATACAGTGTTGTACAGTGATTTAAGACAAGGTGGTGTTTGTAAACATGCAAGAAGTTAATAGAAACATTCAGACTTTTCAAACAAATTTTAACTGCAAATAGCCATCTTTGAAGATGCAAGGCCATTTCCATTTACATTAACTTCCATCATGTACATTGAACAAAATGTGAAAGATGGGATTTCTTTAAAGGGTCACCATGGCCAAGATTAGGGCCAACAGAGGGCATTATACATATGGCCTGTGTGTAATTCCAGCCTGATGTGATATGCCTCAGTCAACAAATAACCCAATTTTGAATTAACAGCTTCAGACTTTGACAGCAGTCAAACAGCTATCTGGAACAAATATTTGGCATACTGATTACACACATACCACCAGCTTCTGTTCTGTTGACTCTTTGGATTTGCTACAATTCAAGAAACCAATGGGAGTTTTTTGGGGACAATATGGAGCTTTGCAAGAAGTGTTAAAGCATTGATTCCAGGAAGTCAGACTGTGATATGATCTCATAGGGTGACTGCTGTGTACTCCCTGCAGGGATCAGCAGCTTTGCTTCAGTTCAAGCTGTTGGTAGTAACAGTAACTATTTATGACCAATGCAGTCGTTTCACAGTACAGTTTACAAGTAAGATTTGAAGCTTGACAAGGTGTAGGGATTATGTAGGAGCTGAGTAGGTTTACTGGGATAATGTTGGCATGGCTCAAGATTTAAATGGACCATAGGCCGAAGCCAATGATTTTAGTTTTGGGCCAGTATTTTAGTAAAGTATGATGGTCTTATATATTTATGTTTCACAATGGGGTGATAACTTTAATTTGTGTGACAACTTTAAAAAACACAAAGGTGATGATCAAATATTGCCTTTGAGTCTAATTATGTTCGGTTTTGAAGTAAGTAGGCCTACCTGTCAAAGCCTATCAATAATACACGTGGAATCACAATTCTCTGTGTTTTCGTTCTTATACTTTTTTTCAAATCAAGACAATTAATCTCTTCTACAATCTCTTGTCATATTGATTTGGGTCTTGTAAAAGAATTCCGGTGCAGTGAAAATTAATGCTGAGCTAAATGTACAAGTCTACTACTCTTTAGGAATGTTCAGCCAATTTGAGCGTAGCTTTCAGTATAAACTGTTGGTTCTGAACCTACTCATATTTAGAAAATCACACAAATCTTTAGGCAGTCTTCACCACACATCTAAAATCTTTCTATAAAAATCCTATTTGAACTAATGTAATTGAATTCAACCTGTCAATAATCTTCACAGTAATTAACTTAACTTGTTTTGTTTTTTTGTTTTGTTAAATGAGGTCTTTTGTTTGTTATCTGTCAATTAAAACCAAGTTGCTGCTGTTTCTAAAATTGATCAACATCTGTGGTTTCCCAGGCCTAGAGTAATCACGTTTTATTTATACTTTTTTTTATATTTATGTTATGGATGTAGCCTCTCCCTCTTTTTTTAGCTTTAAGAAGTTCAAGACAAATGTGACAATGCCAACTTGACAAACTGCACTGCCCTCTAACTGACTGGAGGACGCTCAGCTGGACAAAAATGTCTGAGATGTGAATGTCCTCCTTAAAAAATTGTTGAGACATCTTCTGAATGGGGTTAAGATCTAAAGGAACTGATGTATGGTTTCTTGTACATAACAACACATCCTAAACAATTTACTCTCAACAAAAATATGTTGAAAGGATCGGCAGCTTGTGACAAACACAGCATGTTCTCTTTCTGTGAAATGATCACAAAATATCCATTAGCCAGATTTTAGGCAGGAATGTCTCAACTGAACAAAAAGAGGTTCACATTTAGATGGATTCCCTTTAAACGGAAGAAAATGAATTGGCACAACCTTTCTATAACTCTTGTACACAAGTGTTAAAGTGTGGAGCTTAAGACCTGTAGCTGCATGGTTCAGGCCCCATATGACTCGTTTCTGAATAGGCAAGGGCACCAAGGCGTTTTCTCCTTGGTAAAGGAATCTTTATGAATAAATAGCAAATATCTAGTGGAGCATTTCAAGGGGCTCCAAAGCAATGCCCAGGGGCAAATGGAGGTAATTGCATCTGTGCCTCCATGCAGTATCAGACATGATGGTTTAAAGCCATAAACAAAAATTTGTATTACTATGGAAAATGAGGTAAAGTGTTTGCTATCATCAAGAAAATAACATTAATTTCTGAGCAAAAAGCACCCAAATAAAATACATTGTTTCTGAAAACAAAAGTCTTTGAAATGTTTTCTTGCAGAAGTGCTGTCTTTTCCAGAAAAGACGGTGTAAGTACATTATTTGTTATTCTTAACTTGCCCGTGGAAAGCAAAAAAGAAAACAAACCACAGGTTGATCCTGATTTGTATTCTTGGAAGCTTCAAATTTGTATTTTGTAATCTCTCAACTCTCCTTGTACCTGTGCATACCCCCAACATGCCTCTAAATATAACAAATTATGCTTGGCACATAATGGCCATAAATGTCATTCTTTTCTGTAGTTGTTTTGGTTTTTGTAAGCGTTGGAGCATGTGTGATTATTAGTGCCACAGATTGCCACTGTAGAAATTGACTACGGTTTAGAACTTCATCTCAGTAGAACCCCATCTCATTACAATTGATCACTTTGGGTCTTACAGCTGCCTCAAAAAGTCACTAACTGTGGCATAATTAGGTATGGAGTGGCTGTCTCAAGAAACACACTCATCTATAAGACCTGCCTGATAATAGATCATTGCTTTGAATTCCATCTGAGTACTTAAAGGAAATTTTTTCACAGAACTGAAGAAAGTACTGAGTATACAGTGCTTACACACATCAGTGTATGGGTAAACATATTTGTTATCCCTGATGCAAATGCTGACTAGATCTTATGTTTTTTTTTTACTATAATGCTAGATTTTATTTAATAATGATCTTATATCGACAGGTTAAAGGTAATTTTCAACACGGCTAGACCCTTGATAATCCAACAACTTTCTCATCAGCAGCAATAAAAACCTGATCAATAAAATCATCAGTCTATGCAGGACACGCTCAACAAGAACTTAGGAATTTATCAAGTTTACAGTTTATTGTGTACCAATAATCCAACGGTTCATTGGTTTAATTTGAAGCATTACGCCACCCCAAGCAAAGCAAACAAGCTTGTGGCATTCTGTGAGTTGTTAAGGTGCAACGTACCACGAGTACAACAAAACAGCAGAAGAAAAGCTTTCTTTCATTCAGTTCATAAACTTGACTGATGCTGAAAAAGCCTTGTAATATCATTTTTTTTTGTATAAAGTGTGATGAAGGAAACTCCAGGGGGGAGGGATTTTATCAAATTGAAAAGTCTTGAAAAAAAAGTAGTTTAATTGGTAATAAGCTGGTGTGTAAAGTGGTACGCTCCCTATGTCATGTTAGGTTCACAATACACCAGTTACCATCATGGCAAAAACAAAAACATAAAACTTGAGTCAATATAGAAAGTTGTCGAATAGATTAGATGGCGAAGCAATCTTTATGTAGGCCTACACTGTATGGTTTCGATCATTAAACAGCGTTTCAAAAAGCAAACAAATAAAAAATGCTGAAAGATTTTTAATTGGTACTAAAAGCTGCGAAGCAGTCTACATGCTTCTCATTAGTTGAACTATAAATTTATTCTGTGATGTCACATTAGGCTTACATTACTTGTCCATTACCCTAAAACAAACATAATTTTGAAACGGGGTCAAATTTATTAAAAATCATTTAGGTTCAAGTGGAAACCTTCTGGGGGTACTTGAACAAAAATCAATTTGCGAGTTACATTTGAATAAAACCTGGTACAATGACTTACTTAGTCACAAGTTACTGCTTTTTTGGCCTCGAAACAAAATAAAGATAAAATAAAGCACCTCAACCAATAAAAATGCTCTGCACTGGTAGCTTTATTGGTGTACTTAAATCCTTCTGCATGTTTCCCGATGTTTTAATCCACTTTGTCTTTTAAACATGTATTATAGTTTATACAAGTCAGACAAAACTTTGGATAAATAAAAATGTTGATAAAAAACATTTGCAGCAAAAAGTATCCAATCTCAATAACAACCTGGATCTACATTTCAAGTACCTTGAAGTATTAAGAAAAGATAAGATGATATAAGAACTTTATTATCCCACACTGGGGAAATTAAAACTGGCCATGATTCAAACAGTACAGACAAAAACATTAACAGTTGTATAACAATAAACAGACAGATAAAAATATTAATTAAGAATATCAGGTATAAAAATATGTATCTTGCATGGATTAAAAATTATGCACAGCAATATTTATATACAAGGTAAAATGTACACAAGAGAGGTCCTTAAAACCGACAACGCATACAACTCAGCAGACTTAAGAGCCATTGTAAAAACGGATTGTCAAGGGTATAGGCCTTGTACATATAATAGTTACATTAAATACATAATAAGTGATTCTTTGAACATACCTAATGATTCCAACACGACTCATATTTCCAACAACTGTTCATCTGCTCCAGGAAGAGTTTTTAAATTAATCCAACAGCCATAAACCTCCGCTAACAACTGCCTCAACAGAAAACAAACTACATAGAGCAAGCTAACTGCAAACCCAGGGACGAGACCAGAATGCCTACGTTCATTGTGAGGGAGAGAGAGAGAGAGTGGTGAAAGTTCAGCGGTAACAGTAACAACTTTTCTTTTATAACGTTCCAACCTGTCGGCCCTATAGATGACAAAGTGAGGAGTTGTTAGAAGAGATTACCAAACCCAATAGCCACCCTGGTCTACCCAGAGGGTGACACAAAGTGGTAAGTCCCATTCAGCTTTTGTTGGTCCTAATGGGGTAACAGGTCCTTTGATGTCTTGAGTCTCTTTGTCAATACCATACACACCTGGGGAGCAGTGGGATAGCCCAACTGGTGAGCATCAACAGAGTGTGTTGGTTATATGCTAATGAGAGTGAATCATTACACATGGAGGGGTGTTCATCACATGCAATATTATGACACATAATATGTATCATGTACACAATAGACATAAATAGAGAAGATGACAAATGAGGCAAGATCCAGGAAACTGTGCAGATAAGAGATAACAAGTTTGTTTTTTCTGTAGTGCTGATGATTTATTTATGACTTACTATGATAGGGGCCTACCATTTTAGGTATATTGATGAACATTTAACTCTGAAAAATCATATCAAAGATGTATCAATTAAAATATCTAAACATAATGAATCGTTTAAAGTTTTTCCTACCTAGTAATATCTTATTGACCATCTATAATTCTTTTGTTCTGCCGTATTTAAACTATTGCATTCTCATTTGGGGGTGTTCTTCAACTCAGTGTAAGAAACTATTTACTTTACAAAAGCGGGCTGTTCGAATCATTTCTAATGCTGGTTATCGTGATCATTCAGCTCCACTTTTTGAACAATTTAAACTTCTAAAATTAAATGATCTTTATCGCCTTAACTAAGGTAAGTTTATGTATAAATACAACCATAATGAATTACCCTCTTGTTTTAACTCTTTCTTTACCTTAACTTCAAATATTCATTCGTATGATACTCGAAGTACTCGTAAGAAAAATCTTTATGCCCATTTCAACAGAACATCTTTATTTAGAATTAATCTTGTCCAACGTGGTACTACATATTGGAATAGTCTCAGTGATTCACTTAAATCTGCACTAACTTTGTCAGAATTTGCAAAAAAATTAAAAGCAGTCCTTAATTCTTAGTTAATAATGAAAAGTTATGATATATTTTTCGGATGTTTTGTCTTTACACACATACATGTACATGTTTTTTATGTAAGTCAGTGTTGTGATAGTTTGTTGGTGTGTTTGTTTGTTTGTTCGTTTTTTGTCTGTCCGTAGGTGCGGGAACAAAAGCCTTGCTTCACCCTATGCCTAGATGTTGTCCTGTTTGTCATTATTTACTCAACTTCGGTGTAAATTGTCATTGTCTTGACTACATCTGTGGTTGGCCATTATTCATTATCATGTATTATTAACTTTAAGTATATTTTGGCCTACTGAGTACAATTTCAGAATGTGTTTCATTTTGGCATTTTTCCATCCCTGACAAAAAACTTTGCATCCCTCAACCCTAGTGCTGGGCGAATAGTGAAATTTTGTTATTCGGATACCGCTGGCCAACTATCCGAAATTAACCGGATATTCAAATAGTTTTTTCGCCGCTAGAGGGCGCTATTAAAAAAAATAATAATAACAATAATAAAAAAAATTTTTTTTTGCCGCTAGAGGGCGCTGTTTGTTTGTGAATGAGATCATATGGACGGATTGATATTAGTTTTAGACAGTGTCACTCGGTTCATTCATAAAAATGACCGGATCTAATTTAAAGATGGCGATTTGCTTTTTGAACAAATTACGTCAGAAATGTCATTGTTTTAACTCTTCACGGAGGTGAGCAAAGTTAAATACTTAATATGCTGTTTTATGCTGTCTTAATAGAAGTTTCATAAGGATTAAGAGAAAACATTCATATCAGTTGTCGCCCGACGTCCGCGGATATTCGGATATTAAAGAATATCCGGTTACTCGGTTGTAATTACAGAATTATCCGGTTTGTAAATAGGTATTCGCGCCCTATGCAGATATCCGGTTAAGAAAAAAAGGCATTCGCGGTTACGGATAGGAAAACCTATTCGCCATTAACCAGATATTCAAAAAATTGGCCCAGACCTACTCAACCCTCATGTCCACTAAGTCCACAAAATGCAATAAAACCAATCAAGACCGTCAGACTTCAGAATGGAAATTAACTTTAACAAGCAACTTTAACTAAAACTACATAAAAAGAGCTACAAAATGAATTATCTAAATGTGTCGATCTATTTTTAAGCAAAGTCTGGTGTCAATAATACCAATCACTCTGTTTTAAGAATAAGATGCTTTGTATAATCGAGCCCAGGGTAGTAAGTGATCAACAACTTGAAATAAGGAATTTGTAAAGGTTTGCATGCACAGGTACAACTAGCCCCCGAGACCTGCACAAAATTCTTGTCTTTTTTTCAAGGGGGGGGGGGGGGGGGGCAGGGCATCAAACTTCTTTTCAAAATATTGCTCACAAAATCATTTCTGCCTAGCGTAAACACACATGTTTGAGAAGAAGCAGGCAATCGTGCAAGGGTGCCTTTGGCAGCCACATCAACTCATTATGACCACTGGGCACAACCACAGAGAGACGGATCAAAAAGTGTTGGAGTTTTCCCAAGGGCCAAGGGAGGAAAACCCTTGTGACACAGCAGGGAACCAACACACACATCACACATGGTCCTGGCCGGGTATCAACAATTTGGCAAAATAAGTCATGGAGTTATTCAGGTATGGAGCATGATTACAAATTAGTATTTTTAATAATTAAGTAAACTTCAAGCTATGGATACTGAGTAACATCAAATAAGGGCATAGAGCAAGGAACATGGGGCCCACTTCATATTAATCATTGCTGCTCAGTCACCTGCACGTACATCCGAAATGTGCAGTAATTCACCAGAACAAGAACCACAACTATACCATGGAGGAATAAATTAGACTATACTTACTACAGCATGCCCTGGAAAGGACGTCAGTGAGAGTCAGTGCATTGGTCTGGAGCTCTAGCTGCCAGTTGCGGGTTGGACGAGGAGCTCAACCAACTGTATGCAGGATGCTAGCTCCCTGGTAACTGAGTGAACTAATATGACTAATACAGCTCATACACAAAACTCAGTCTCTGAGTCTATGATTCGGCAATCAAAGACAAGCCTTTCTATTCTGATTTATGTAGTGTTGGAGTCATGAGTATGAGTCTATGATCCCACCTAGCCTAAACTTTAAACTAAACTTGGACTTGTTGGAGATTTTGGAAACTTGTTTGACCACAACATCGTCATGTTAATTTCACTCATTATCAATGCCTGTAGTGTTACTGTTAGTATACTTACCAGCAGCATCAGCATGCATCAACTGTTCAGCTAGCAATATCTTCAATTACTCCTTCAAGAAACCAAGAAACAGAGGGCAAACAGACTGTGCAATGATTCCAGCTGTCAGAACGTGTATGATACTCCAGCCAGCCACCGGTCCTGCACGCAGCATGCTTTGCATTATAAACTACATCACACCTACCTCTCCATGATCACACACACAGAGACGGCGGACAGAGCATGCATTGGAAGTCTGCCACTCGCAGCTCGCAGAGGAGGTTAGCGCCCTCTTGAGTTCAAGATGAGAAAATTAAATAATTATTGTTTTTCAAAAGTGTAGGCCTATGAATAGATTCAGGGCAAACTTTGTTTATACTGTGCACATAACAATGTGGGATCTTGAGAACTCCTGAGACGGTAGGTTGATTGAGACTGAGAGAGGGTTTCATGGTTATGAGTTCTTGAATGTATGTTGGTGCTAAACCATGAATGACTTTATAAGTCAATAAAAGAACTTTAAATGCTATTCTTTGTCGAACCGGTAACCAGTGTAATTCATTTAACAATGGACTACCATACATCGAGAGTATCTAGAGGAATTACATAATATATCAGTCCAGCACAAGCATTCTGAACCCTTTGCAGTTTGTTAATCTGTGTGTCAGGCAAACCCCAATATAAGCTGTTACAATAATTTAACCTGCTTGTTACTAAAGCATGGATAATTTTTTTCTGTACAGTCACGATCAGTTTTTAAGTATGTACGGATATGACGGATATTGAACAGATAATAAAATACATTCTTACAAACTTCGGCAATATGCTTATCAAGTTAAGTGAGGATGTCACATTATAACGTATGGTGAGCAAGGGATTTGAAGACATTATACAAAATTTGAAGTCAACCTGTTTATGATAGGCAGCCAGTGCAATTTCTGGTGACTGTTGTCATGATGACCTGAGTGTCCTAAAACATTATAAATGAGTCCGTGTGTTTTCATTTGATAATAATTGATTAATTTTGTGCAGTGACGTAGGCTTTACATAATTATTTTCGGCTCGATTGGTCAGAGGATGCGGGTGCAGCTGAAAAACATAACCTCGGACCAATCAAAATACAGAACATGCAGTGTGCTGTGGTTTAATTTGACTCGATTCTCCATGTGAAAGCATTTAGGTAAAGTATGGACGGGAATTGACGTAGGCTCATCCAACAGCAGAGCTCCGAGCCTCGAAGTATGACGTCAGATGTTTAAAGGAACACGTTGCCTTGGATCGGACGAGTTGGTCTATTAAAAGCGTTTGAAACCGTTTGTTATAAAATGCATATGGTGAGAAAGATGTTTTAAAAGTAGAATATAATGATCCACACAAGTATCACTCAAAATTGCATGGTTTTCCTTTTACGTCGCGAACTATCACGGTCGGCCATTTATGGGAGTCAAAATTTTGACTCCTATAAATGGTCGACCGCGTTAGTTGACGAGGTAAAAAGAAAACCACGCAATTTCGAGGCATATTTGTGTAGATCAATATATTCTACTTTTACAACATCTTTCTAACCATGTGCATTTTATAAAAAACGGTTTCAAACGCTTTTCAAAGACCAACTCGACCGATCCAAGGCAACGTGTTCCTTTAAGGTAGGGTAGGCCTATTCGTCACACATAAGGTTTTGAATTTGGTGGAGGAGGTTTGGCAATCGCCTTCGAAGGAATTCCTCACTAAAATAAGAATACGGACAGATTCAACTTTTATCTGCATGCAACTCAATATTGTTGCAACTAATCCTTTGGCCGGTACAATAACAAAATAATAGGTCAGGAAATTATTTTTACCACATGTGCTGCACAGACAATACATTACATTATAATAAAACTGTATTGTCCATACACAGTACAATTGTAATTGCATAGTGATAACCTTGATAACACTATGAAACAGAAAATGAATCACGGAGGTTTAATGTTGCACGGGACTCATTCACAGTTGAATAATAATCATAATTACAATGGTCAATTGAACAAAGCAATTTATAATAGTGCGATGGGCCTTCGGCATTAATGACCACACATATATAGGGCCTATTACTGGATGTCAGAAAGAGGACCAGACGCAAGCAACGGCAAGCAAGGAAAGGCGAATTTATAATGTCAATAGTAGTTATAACAATATTTATTCTGGTACAAACATAATACTTTTGTATACGATATACGACAGTGGGATACCCATCATGAGATTATACAAGTAACAAGTTAAGACACCTTAAGGCGTATGTTTCCACATGCCCCCAAAACGATGAAGATTGAAATCAGGGCCAAGACAAACACAAAAATCACAAAGATCATTTTAACAAAAAATCTCAGAACAGTTTAAAAATCCCAAAAAGCAGAAGGACGAGCACGCATTGAGGACTGCTTAAAATACAGTCAAACCATTATGTTTCTGTTGCAATTCCACAGATAATACATTTCAAATCTTGTACGGAGTTAATTTTCATTTTAACATGTATTGAGATACTTTGTGTGCAGTGAGTCAAGTTGCACGCAATACACGCAGGGGTTGCCTGGAGATCTTTCTACAATTAGACCAACACATTATCAAAATGTTATTACTATATTCTTGATATCGAGAATAACAAATTTATTTTAAACTCATGTCATGGCACGGCGAAACGTGCGGAATCAATGCTGGGTTTTCCCGTTATTTTCTCCCGACTCCTGACTGATTGAGCCTAAAGTTTCACAGATTTGTTATATGTATAAGTTGTGATACACGAAGTGTGGGCCTTTGGACAATGCGTGTTTACCGATGTTGTGCGATTGCTTTAACCATTTCTACCTCCATGCTTTAACAAACATCCACGATCACGATCACTTACTAGATATCTGGGTCAACAGGACAACAACCACCTTAAATAGCGACGACAGTCTGCAATAGCGTATGGCCTACTGAGTCCCTTGACTCAAATTGACAGTCATTGCAATGCTCATTATTATCATGAGATGTTAATCCAACGGCATAATGTTAAGTATTAAGCATCATTACGTGCTGTACGATTCGAGCAAAGAACATCAAATTAACCTCGTTTCGAGCATAGACCCTACCCCTAGCCGGAAATCAAATAAACATTATGTGCTTGACTGTTTCCAAACCACCACCCTTTACAGCAGCATGTGATCACCTACATCTCGCACTACAAGGTTGTTGATAACCTCCTACTATGCGCCGCTGATGAAATCTGCATCGATTGTATTACGCATGTCAAATGCCAAGAGTGCAAGGGAGCAGTTACGGCTTGTCTCCGGCAAGCGGACAGCTCGTCAATAAGAACGGCCGTGTCTTTTCATACCGTGGGCATAGCTAATGGTCGGGCCACTGTAGGCTCTTTTACGGGCGGTCTGTTTCGATGAGCACCTTCACGGGATGATCAGAATTGATTGAAGACGACTGGCATTGTGTTCAGGTAAGAAAATTGTGATTTTTCTCTATAATGTTTCATGGATGACGCGTGGAACGCCATGTTTAACCATGTCCATTATTTACACTGTCATCCACTCTCACTACAAATTTCAACTCATCGTTGTCATGGTTTGAATTCCTTTCAATAAATTCTTCAAGCTTTCCATGTTAAATTTATTCGAATATTGTAACGCATTATTGCGCTTAGTAAAAAAAAAAAAAAAAAAAAAAAAATGTAGTTTGTGATATCAAATTATCATGTTTGTTAATGAATTGAAATGCTTCTCCGAACATGGGGTTATAGCTCCCGTGAGTTGTGGAACTCTATTCTTCCATGCTGAGTTTGCATCAATGAGCTATCGCTTGTTATTTATGTGCAGGATCGTACAGTTGAACCAAGCGGGAAAAGCAGAACAAGTTAGATACAGTAAAATCGGCAAAACAAATCAAACAGATTAAGAAAATGATGCCACACAGCCATCGTATCGTACTTGGACATCGCTACTTTGTCATCTCCTTGGCCTTCTCGTTCCTCTTCCACGTCGCCCGTGTCCTTCCCGCCACCACGGGGACAGATATCTGTGAGATCCACATCGGTGCTATGATGAACACAGTAGAAGACATGGAGACCTTACAGGTAGCGGTCCGGGAGGTGAATGAGAACAGCCGGATCCTACCGGGAAACTACAGGCTCAATGTTACCTCCATTATTATGACCAACAATCCCATCCAGTCAGCAATCAGAGTGTGTGAAAAGATTATTCCGAATGAGGTAAGTAACCCTTAATACACAGTGACTGTACCCGGACCACAGCCTCCATTTCGACCAGATCCGTTTTCCGGATTAACCCCAATCTGTGGTCCGGACGACAGCCTTCATTTCGGCCAGTCAGGAACCCTTATAAATCACACAATTCTTTACCCGGACCACAGCCTTCATTTCGACCAGATCCGTTTTCCGGATTAACCCCAATCTGCGGCTGTACCCGGACGACAGTCTTCATTTTGGCCAGATCCGTCTTCCGGATTAACCCAATCTGAAAGGCTGTACCCTGACCACAGCCAACATTTCGACCAGATCCGTTTTCCGCATTAACCCCAATCTGCAAAAACTATATTTTTTGGATGATTCATGGCCAGGCTCACAAAGATCTGGGTCTCATGTACCTATAGCTGCATTCAATAACAATGAGTACGATCCGGAATCCGGACCAGAGAAACGATGCTCAAACACAGATTCACATTTTTTATCATTATCTTACTTATTGTCAGTTCAAATGAAATGGGTAAAAACACCGACTTAAAATCCAACCGCCTATATTGACCAACGCGCTTTTGCTTTCCAATTTACAAAAGAAGGATTTTTCACCTTCTAGTGTGACATCACCTATAAATTATGACATTTTACATTGCAGATGGAGTTTTTGGACCATGCTTAAAGTACACCGTGTATGTAGTGATAATCTCTAAAAAAGAGTTCAGGTGGTTCTGCTTATGACTGCCCATGACTCGATTTCCCTAAGAACTAATTAATATTCACGTTCAGCGATTCTGCACTTACGGTGCCCCTAATACACAAACACGGTATGGGCAAAAGCAGATCGTTCCATGATATTAGGCCGGTCCCGTATGTCATGGATGTCTTTCTTGTTTGGGTCTATATATTTACGTATACGCTGTCCTCTTTTCACCATGTCATGGTTTTAATGATGTATTTCTTTTGGGGTCAATAATAATATTCAGGTGTTCGATGTCCTCTTGTCACAATGTAATGGTTTTAATGAAGATCTTTCTTTATTTGGGTCAATATTTGGGTACGATGTCCTCTTGTCACCATGTCATTGTTTTAATGAATGTCTTTCTTTTGGGGTCATTATATTCAGGTATACGCTGTCCTCTTGTCACAATGTCATGGTTTTAATGAAGATCTTTCTTTATTTGGGTCAATATTTGGGTACGATGTCCTCTTGTCACCATGTCATTGTTTTAATGAATGTCTTTCTTTTGTGGGTCAATATATTCAGATAGACGCTGTCCTCATGTCACAATGTCATTATGGTTTTAATGAATGTCTTTCTTTATTTGGGTCAATATTTGGGAATACGCTGTCCTTTTGTCACCATGTCATGGTTTTAATGAATTTCTTTCTTTTGGGGTCAATATATTCAGATAGACGCTGTCCTCTTGTCACAATGTCATATAGTTTTAATGAATGTCTTTCTGTTGGGGTCAATATATTCAGGTTATACGCTGTCCTCTTGTCACAATGTCACGGTTTTAATGAATGTTTGTCTTTTTGTTGGCCAATATAATTATTCAGGTATACGCTGTCATCTCGGGTTACTCTCCTGAGTTGTACATGTCATCAGTATCTGTTTCTTATACCTGTGGATTCTATGGTATCCCCGTGATTGGAATATCAGCTAGGGAGTGCATCTTCTCGGATAAGGTAAGTCCTTATTAAAAATTCCTTTTGTTTTGCAGCAACTCGTGCAGCACTCTGAGTCACAATACAAACATCCCATTCTAAAGTCAAGACGAATTTTAGTGCCTCGTGAAATCGTACAATTTCCCGTCTTTTTGTTCAATTAATTTCCGGCAAAATCTCAAAAACGCTACCGAATGAAATGACATTAATATAACATGATGTACATTAATTTCATATTAGGGTTAAGCTACAGTCGAGCGGTTCCGAAAACCAAAGGTATACTTTGCCTATGATCATGAAGTCGTCGGAAAAGATATCCGACGATTCTTACGTTCATGTCATTGTGATGTTTGATCGATCGTTAATTTGATTATTTTGAGTTTTGGTTGTATGTCACGGTGTTGTTTCTTGATTTAGTTTTTCTTTATATTTTAATTATTTATTAACTGTGTGATTTATACAAAATATTGGTAACTTGAGACATCACATTGAATTCAAAGGCTGGCCATCTTTGAAATTAAATGCCGATATAAATTTAACTTTATTGCTAAAGCTTGGTGTTCGAACTTTATCAACAGACCTTTTCATACGAGACCGATTTTACAAGAAGTGACTTGGCTATTCGCATTAATTTATGCAAACCAAATCTTAGTCGAGTGAATGGTATACTAGGGCCTAATTATTAATTAATATCCAATGATTCTTGTGACTTTTAACAAAGATTCAGACCTAAAAAACCATGAAAAAACGACGTTAAAAAATGTCCTGTAGCTGTTCCCAATTCTCCCACTGCTTTGCCCTTGTTTGAGAAGACAGTCTTCCCCCTTGCTCTCCCCTCGAGTTCTCTTGGCCGAACACTGGGGAGGGATAAACACATTGAGGAATGGATCTTGTTAACGTGATAGTATATGTCGTGTACAACAAGCTGAAGTGTGGATTCATCCATTTGATGTCCAACAATAGCAACATGACCTTTATAAATTATATAATGTGATTATCCAGTCAAGATTTCGCATTATTTGCTTTAAAGCCATTGGACACTTTCGGTAAACAGTGATGTCCAAGGCTCACACTTTGTGTATCACAACTTCTATATAAAATAACAAACCTGTGAAAATTTAGGTTCAATCGTTCATCGGAGTCGGGAGAAAATAAAGGGAAAACTCACCCTTGTTTCCGCACGTTTCACCGCGTCATGACATGTGTTTAAAATAAATCCGTAATTATCGATATCGAGAATTGATACTGTTTTTATGTTTTCTCAAAAAGTATAAGCATTTCATGGAATAATATTTCAAGAGAAGTCTGTCACCATTACCTTTTGTAAACCCTGTAAGTTATTTGTAAATCTGTGAACTTTTAATTTTTTTTCTGTACCGAAAGTGTCCGATGGCTTTAAATCGTTAAGCACTTATACTCAGTGTTTGGTATTATGAATGAATTGACAACGTATCGCTTATAGTTATTAATGGTGGTACTCGAAAAGAAAAAACAAATTAGACAACTATTTCAAATAATGAATTGCATCGACATGACATCCTCCCTCCAAAATATATAAATTTAAAACGGCGCCTTACTGTAGGCATACATGTCATTGATACCCTTCACAATATTTGCTGAGACTGTTTAATACGACGGACAACCATTACGTTCCCCGACCTGCTTGTCCTTATCTCTATGTTCATCCTTAGCTTCATACTGATGAGGAAGTAGGCATTCTATTGCACGATCTTACAGTCTCCTCATTTCGTATTCCCGCTGTTTCTCGCCGGAGCCATCGGGGCATATATTGTCCTCTATTTGTCCATCTGCATCTCTTGCTTCACAGTATAGGCTTCTGTATAGAAGGAGCATCATCTTCCTCTCGCTTGGGGCAACGATAATCACGGTCTGTACCGGTCACTTATGATCATAGATGCACACAGACAAAGCAGGATGTGTCTTAATTGAAAATGAATTAAGAAGCAGAGTATTACACAACAACTAGAATAAGACCAAGGAGAAACGAATAAGGTGTAATTATTTGTAATCGTTATTAAAGTAGTAAAAGTAGGATGTTGTTAGTGGATTGGTGAACTTAATTTTGAGGTTCTTCAATTTTGTTACATCCCGTCTGGAACCAAGGTATTTGTATTACAAGCATCACGAATGCTATATTATAACCGTTTCTTGAATGCTAAATAAAGTATACAGTTTTGTTCCATGCGGCAGGTAACGTTTTGTTTCAACCGAAATTATTTTAATCTGTGTTACGCAACAAGAACTCATTTGGCAATAATAATGATGTGTGTATGAATAGGCCTATTTCAAATGATCATTATGTATATTATGTTTAGTTACTTGAATTGCCTTAATTCCCATTCCTGGAAATCAACTCGGTATAGACGAGCGCAGTTGTACAGAACATCCCACTAAAGCCATCTTCACGCAAGATATTTGTGTATTGAGGAACACACTATTATACTGTTAATACTCATGAATTCGTCTACACAATTCTGAACGTATTAAAACGTGGCGACATACCCGCGGATAATTGGTGGTTTGTCTATAAATTGCGTTTGAACGATATGTAATTTTCAGACCCCGATTTCAGCATAACACAGCGTTAATTATTATCATAACGAATGCAGACCTCATGCCTTAGTTCGGCAATCTCTCTTAAAATTTATGGCAATAAATGAATAAATAAATAAGCCGTTTATTTATAGTATGAAGCATTTTAAAAATAATTTCACTTCGAATATTGTGGTTATGGAAAAAGATATCAGAATTCATCCCCCGAAATTTGAATCTGAGGAGCGTTTCTGTCAGATTTGTTTCTCAGATTGTCTTCCAATCATGGAATATTTTAGAGTGTTTAGTGTATAGTATATATAAAATGTGAACTTTTTATGAGCTAGGCATGGGAGGGCACATCTTTTTTTGATGACATTTTTTTTTCTTTTTCCTTTTTACTTTTACCTTCCCTGGACGGCCTGTGCTTGTTTTATTGTTTTGTCCGAAGAATTAGAATAAAATAAAATAAATAAATATTCTTCCTGCGTGGACATAACCGCTCTGGAAATCAGGCTCTCTCACGATGTCCATTCACAGATACCCAGTTTGTCAAACGAATAGTGTTATTATGGTTTTGCTCATGATGCGGACGTTGAAGTTTTAGTTAAATATTAAAGAAAACGTTGCCTTGGATCGGTCGAGTTGGTATAAAAAAGCGTTTGTAACCGTTTGTTATAAATGCATGTGGGTAGAAAGATGTTGTAAAAGTAGAATACAATGATCCACACAAACATGCCTCGAAATTGCACGGTTTTCCTTTTACCTCGTCGACTAACACGGTCGGCCAATTATGTTGACTCCCATAAATGGCCGACCGTGTTAGTTCGCAAAGTAAAAGGAAAACCACGTAATTTCGAGGCAAACTTGTGTGGATCATTGTATTCTACTTTTAAAACATCTTTCCAACCATATGCATTTTATAAAAAACGGTTACAGACGCTTTTTATAGACCAACTCGTCCGATCCAAGGCAACGTGTTCCTTTAAAGTCAACACAAGACTTACACTTCGAACGTTTTGTATGATCTCTAACGGTTTTATTTCTTGATAAGGTATTTTTTATTTCTACAGAAAAACTGCTAAGATTCATCATCAGATATAAAGCGTTTTAAATCAATCTGTCAAATACAGTTACTTTTTTCGTCGTGGCAATTTCATGAACCTTTTTTCATTGTTCGATTCCTCCAATCCTATGCATCTTATCTCTCACAATCCTTCTGACTTTACTTGTTTGAACGACCTCCATATCTTTTCAGTCAGCCTTGATCATGAAACGTGCTGATTACATTCACCTGTCACAAACGCCATACAGTTGTGCATGCACTAGGCAGACGCACACACGCATGCGTTACGTCACCATTAGCCCTAAGACAAAAGGCGAAATTTTAACCCATTTTGCAAACAAAATAAGTTTTAGTGCGCACAAGCTTTATGCTAATTATTTGTTCATACCCATCAAGAAATTTAAAGGCTACCCTGGGTGATCGGGCATTTGTGTACGCCGCTCCAAAACTATGGAATAATCCCCATCTTTGTATTGGACAATCATCTTAACTTTTGTATTTAAACCAAATTTAAAAAACAATTTGTTTACTTTACTCATTTAGTTCCTTTTTTATCTGTTTTTGGTATTTATTTTTCTTTAAAAATGTTTTATATATTGTAATGCGCTTTATATTCATATAGGTGTTGATCAATATGTCTGTTCTTATTGTTTACATGACTTTAAAAATGTTTTATTTATTGTAATGCGCTTTATATTCATATAGGTGTTGATCAATACGTCTGTTCTTATTGTTGACATGACTTTATTTTGTATACCTTCCTGAATCAAATCTGCAGCCGTTTCCTTTTACCAAGGATTCTCTGCTAGTGCGTGTGCATCTTAAATAAGCAAATGCACCTAAGATTGTTTAAACACTTCTTGTCGTGACTCAAACATTCTTCGTTGTCCTCGTTGTGATCTATACTGCATAATACCTAGTTTCAATATCGTCACTTATATACCCACCCATTTCAACTATGTTTCCTCCCTCCATTGGTAAACAGCACATCCACAAATCGTATCTCCGTACGGTACCAGCCTACTCCCATCAGGCCATTGTATGGGCAGATATTGTGGAGCATTTTGAATGGAGCAGTGTGGTTATTATAACTAGCAGTGACCAAGATGGCCGTTCAATTCTCAGCACGTTCAGGAAACGCATGGTGGATTACCACAGATTCAAGGTAAGATTCGTAATTGGACATTACGCTGAGCAGGGAATCGCGTAGACTGGTCCTTGCGGATAAAATACAGTCACCGGTCTTACAGGCACAATGCTTTCATTGGATAAACGTGCTGTGACGTAAGCTTTCCTTGTGTTATGATTGGTCCGAGGTGAAAGATGATGGCCAGCTTGCACTTCGATCGTCTTTATGCATCTTCGTATGTTTGGGTGCGTTCGTTTAGCTTCCCTGGGTCATCCCCGGTCTGCCCCGGTGCGTTTGAATAGCTTTTGACGTCATTCCGGGGGCTCACCCAGGTCAGCCCCCAGTGCACTGCTTGTGGAGTTGGTCACTTGGGGGCTGGCCCCAGGTAAACGACGTCACTACGAGAGCGGTGAGTGGTCGTTCGTTTAGCTCTTGTCAGTGGCTCACCCGAGTGAGCACCGCGGGGGAGACCCAGGGAAGCTAAACGAATGCACCCAATGTGACGAGGTCATACAGCAAATGTGGCAGGATCTCGAAGTGTGACGTAAGATGTTCAGTTGAGCAACCCTTTAGCCGTGCGTGTCTGTATACAAAAATGGCGCGATTATATGGTGGCCCCGAAGGGACATCGCATAACGCAAACGTGTGCGCACACGTATGCAACGTCGTGAAACAAATCGCGAATATATGCGCACACGTATACAATATCGTGAAACAATTCGCGAATATGTGCGCACACGTATGCAATGTCGTGAAACAATTCGCGAATATGTGCGCACACGTATGCAATGTCGTGAAACAAATCGCGAATATATGCGCACACGTATACAATATCGTGAAACAATTCGCGAATATGTGCGCACACGTATGCAATGTCGTGAAACAATTCGCGAATATGTGCGCACACGTATGCAATGTCGTGAAACAAATCGCGAATATGTGCGTACACGTATGCAATCTCGTGAACCAAATCGTGAATATGTGCGCACACGTATGCAATTTCGTGAACCAAATCGTGAATATGTGCGCACACGAGTGCGATTTGTTTTGCAATGTCGTAAATTTTATTGCATACCATGTTGCATACCATAAGGATGATGTCATAGTTGTGGATAATTTATTACCGATCTAGGGAGTACTGTGGCGCTACAGCAGGCTCCCTCTGTAAAGCATGTGTATACCCAGGAACTTGGCACCAGGCCAAGGACGACCACACGCCTCGCTTGCCTCACAACAAAGACTACTGCTGCAATGACTACCGCTTATCTCACTGTTGGAAAGAAACCCCCCAGATCATTAGACATTTTATTCAAAGGTATGCAACATGGTATGCAATAAAATTCACGACATCGCAAATAATATTCGCAGACGTGTGCGCACATATTCACGAATTGTTTCACGACATTGCATACGTGTGCGCACATATTCGCGAATTGTTTCACGACATTGCATACGTGTGCGCACACATTTGCGATATGCGATGTCCCTTCAGGGCCACCATATTAAACCTAATCGTATGGTGGCCCTGAAGGGACATCGCATATCGCAAACGTGTGCGCATACGTATGCAATGTCGTGAAACAATTCGCAAATATGTGCGCACACGAATGCAATGTCGTGAAACAATTCGCGAATATGTGCGCACACGTATGCAATGTCGTGAAACAATTCGCGAATATGTGCGCACACGTATGCAATGTCGTGAAACAGTTCGCGAATATGTGCGCACACGTCTGCGAATATTATTTGCGATGTCGTGAATTTTATTGCATACCATGTTGCATACCTTTGAATAAAATGTCTAATGATCTGGGGGGTTTCTTTCCAACAGTGAGATAAGCGGTAGTCATTGCAGCAGTAGTCTTTGTTGTGAGGCAAGCGAGGCGTGTGGTCGTCCTTGGCCTGGTGCCAAGTTCCTGGGTATACACATGCTTTACAGAGGGAGCCTGCTGTAGCGCCACAGTACTCCCTAGATCGGTAACAAATTATCCACAACTATGACATCATCCTAATGGTATGCAACATGGTATGCAATAAAATTCACGACATTGCAAAACAAATCGCACTCGTGTGCGCACATATTCACGATTTGGTTCACGAAATTGCATACGTGTGCGCACATATTCACGATTTGGTTCACGAGATTGCATACGTGTGCGCACATATTCGCGATTTGTTTCACGACATTGCATACGTGTGCGCACATATTCGCGAATTGTTTCACGACATTGCATACGTGTGCGCACATATTCGCGAACTGTTTCACGATATTGTATACGTGTGCGCATATATTCGCGATTTGTTTCACGGCATTGCATACGTGTGCGCACACGTTTGGGTTATGCGATGTCCCTTCGGGGCCACCATAGTTTTACATTAAAAAGGAAACATTACAAGACACAAGCAGACAACCTTGACTCACACGTTAAAATAAAAATGTAGGCTTTTGTGAACCATTGCTCTCCATTGATACGTAGATCTGCGATGGTAACCAAAATGAACCCCTCAAAAATGTTTAGTTCTCAAATGGTGCTTTCTTTTAATTTTAAAGGTTTTATTTCGTCTCCCTTTCCCAATCATGTTGTTGCAGTCCGTTGGGATTATTGTTGTTTCGTTGCTTTTGGTCTCGACCAACCGATTATCAGAATTTGGAAGATGTTGGCTTCGGTGTCTAGGGGTGTCGATCATGAGTACGAGTCCATGATGATGATGAATAATTTATGTTTTGTTCTAGATGGAGAGATCTATTACGTATAAACCTGGAAATAACAACATGACAGATGTACTTATTGAAGTCAAGAAATGCCAAGCTAGAGTTATACTTCTCTACGCGAGGTAGGATAGGATTATCGCATATTTAGGCAAATGTTTTCTGCTGTTAAATATAATGTATTTTTGTCATCCGAATTCCTGACTTCAGTTTAAACTATTTCCCTAAACAATATTGCTGATATCGAGAGAATGCATTAAAAAACTGAACCAATTCCAAACCAATTTAAATCAAAATCTGCATGCAAGATTATTGAATTTGACCAATGTGTAAAGACTGAACCCCAATCTCCATAGACCTTTTATTATGCAAACATTGGTATTCGCGCATTGGGCGTTGAATGAGGTGCATGCTGGTCTAGCTAGCGATCAAACGTTAGCTAGACCAGCGTGCACCTTATTCAACAGAATTGTAGGCCTCAGGTTTAAGAAAAGCTACCACGCAGCTATAGTCTAATCTGTTCTATAATTGAAACATTACATTGGGTTCATTTTCATCTTCTCTTAAAGCTCTTTTACATCACCAATGTTTTAACTTTACAGTGAAAAAGACGCATGTACTGTCTATCAAGACGCACAACGTCTTAACATGACACAGAGTGGTTATGCCTGGCTCGTTACTGAGCAGGGAGTTACTGGAGATGCATTGGTTTCAGCCCCAGAGGGTGTGATTGGCATGCGTCTCAAACACGGTGGAGACACCAAAGCCCACATCAAGGACTCCGTAAGGGTGGTGGCCAAGGGGATCCACAGCTTCGTCCAGAATAAAGGGACTCAACCACCACCATCCGATTGCAGACAACCCGGGGAAAGTTTATGGCCTAGCGGTTCGCTTTATTACAAGTACGGAGCAATTTTATTCAGTTTACTTCGAGAAAACGAGGCTTGAAAAAATAAAAATTAAGACTATTCGTGTTCATTTCCCATTGTTCTTTAAGGAGCTGACATTTGTATGTAACTCGTTCCCTATGTTTCAACAAGAAAAGTTTGTCTCTGTTCAACCCCGAATAATTAAAAAACATATAAACAGTAAAAAACACCCAAATTGCTAAAACAGTTTAATAAAATTACTTTATACGGGCTTACTCTGTGTTTGACTTGGTTCTTCCAGTGCTTCTAATGTTGGATTACATTCTTCCACTGGTCTGTCTTCTTAATGCGAAAAACCATCATTGACATGACCATTCAGATAAGCGCTATGGGACAACATTCTACCCCAAACAATTTACCGAAGTTACAGTGGTTATTATAATGAAGTATTTTACAAATCTGTATCTACAACATCTTGTTTTAGAAACCTCGTAGATGCAATCATTTTACAAGGAGAAACGGGCATGATCGACTTTGACGCAAATGGCGACCGTAAGTCTGCCAACTACGACATCATCAACATTCAGGGCAGTGAAGAAGTTTCTATTGGAGAGTGGTTGTCAGCGACTGGGCTTGCTACCAACCAGAACACACCGGTGTGGCCCGGCGGGATACGGGACCGACCAGAAGGCTACGAACTCCCCACTCATCTAAGGGTAAGTATGTGACTGATGGCTTGGGGCCTATAGTTTATAATGAGATGCTTATTGGAACTAGAATTTACAAAGGTATCTATCGAACAATAAATGAGGAGGGAACTATTAATCAATTCATACGACTGGTGTTGTTTTCGGTAATGAATTGGTCATAATAACAACATAACTATCTCGTGATTTCTCCTAAACTATTGTAACGCAGTGGTATGGAATGATACATTAATTTGGTAATTACTTCGAAAAGCAAATTACAATAAAAACCTTACTTGTTTACAAACATGCACACCAACTGTTGATAAGGTATAAGTATCTGGTTTTAGAGAAAGTGATTAAAAAATAATCGAACTCAGATTGTCCGTGTCAATTACGGATTATTACTGCTAGTCTCTAGGCATTTATATACATGGGTATAACTGCTTTGGATTTTCGGTGATTATGGGTTTGTTCATTGGTTAATCCTGTTCATCGCACGTTCATTAATGGTTGACCTCTTTAAAGGTGCCAGCCGGTCAACGTCAACACATCACTCTATATTGCTGCTCGTATTGATATGTCACCGCACGATTTGTATTTGTCTTGTTCTGGTTTGTTTTCTTTCTCTTAGGTGGTAACGCTAAGAAACCCTCCGTTTGTCTACATAAATGACAGTGATCCAGTTACCAAAAAATGCGTCGGGAATGATTCAGTTCCATGCTTAGCAGCAAACGGAAGTAAGTCAGACTGCGTCCAATAAGGCGACTGCACTCATGACTACGGTTGGATTATTGGGTCTTTATGTGTTGAAATTCATGACGTCCTGAGCAACAGTTGTAGCCATAGCCCTAGACTCTAATTCGAACACGGCATAAATACTTTACAAACACACATCTAAATGCCCAACGGTCGCGCTCCCTCTGTGTCGAATTCAAATACTTTGTTTGTTTTCTTTGGTTAAGAATTTAGTCTCGTGAAGACACTGGGTAATGGAAAGGTTTGCGGTAATGTTACCGTAAACCTAATGACTATATCTAAAGACACTGGGTGTTCTCTGAAACCCCCACCTTAGTTCCCGCATATCGTAACATTGAAATTCGGATCAAAAGAATAAGGATTATTTAAGATTTGTCTGATAGATCCATTGAAGTGCGAATTCCTCATAAGCGATGCGATTTAGGTGGCTTGACGGTCTCCTTGAAAGCGTGTATTTTTTTTGGCGGGGGGGGGGGGGGGGGGCTTCTGACGGATTCCAAGCCGGAGAGCCAAACCCTGTTTCATAAAGGACCCCATACAGCATGACCGAGCCCCGGTCCGAGCCACGTGCTTTCAATGATGCGAGAATTTATTTTAGTCGGGCAACAAAAGGAGAACAGCTCTGAAACATTTCTTGTATTTTTAATTTATAGACTTATCTTAGGCCTACTTTTCCCGTTATAGCAGTAGGGGCGCGAGGCAACGCCCCGCCCCTCCACGGCACGCCCCCGTCAAACTCATTATCGTGATCCACCCCTTGTAATAAACCCGTTTGATAGCATGGTCCGGAAATATGAATTTCAACTAAATTAGTTATGTTTTGAGTGTTATTTAAAAAAAATCCACATCTAGGTCTCTGGCAGTGCTGCTCAGGATTCTGCATTGATCTCTTAAACTCACTCTCCAAAGAGTTAAACTTCACCTTTGACCTACATAGCGTCTATGACAACCAGTTTGGAAATTACGAAAAGGTAAGGTATTGGTTGTCGTTTGTGGCTTTTACATCGTATACACCTTTGTAAACGTGTTTTTTTGCGCTATGGTGTGTGCAACGTGTAATGCTATCCACCTATGGTGTTGGCAACGAATGATTTTGAGCTATGGTGCTGGCAACGCGTGTAAATGCTGTTAGCATAGTGTAATTATTTTGAGCTATGTTGTCACTCCGGTGATGGCAACGTATAAGTTGGCAACGTGTTATGCTGTTGCACCATAGTGTTTGGCAACGTGTAATGCTTTTGAGCTAATGTGTTGGCAACGTGTAATGCTATTGAGCTATGGTGTTGGCAACGTGTAAGTTGGCAACGTGTAATGCCAGGGTTGGCAACGTGTAATGCTTTTGAGCTACGGTGTTGGCAACGTGTAATGCTAGTGAGCTATGGTGTTGGCAACGTAATGCTATTGAGCTATGGGGTTGGCAATGGGTAATGCTTTTAAGCTACGGTGTTGGCAACGTGTAAGTTGGCAACGTGTAATGCCAGTGTTGGCAACGTGTAATGCTTTTGAGCTACGGTGTTGGCAACGTGTAATGCTATTGAGCTATGGGGTTGGCAACGTAATGCTTTTGAGCTAATGTGTTGGCAACGTGTAAATGCTATTGAGCTATATATAGTGTTGGCAACGTGTAAGTTGGCAACGTGTAATGCCAGTGTTTGGTAACGTGTAATGCTATTGAGCTATGATGTTGGCAACGGGGTCTTTTTCAAGCACAGCACCCCATGCTCTTGAATTTACTTCCTGAAAATCTCGGGGAACATCTCATTATTCAGCAGCAACTGAAGACACACCTGCAGGTACCTGTTCACACTTTCTTTTCCTTCCACATGATAATTCCCTCTTTTTCATCTTGCCGGCACCTTTGAATGTTTTTTTAAGCAGAATTTGTGCGCCTTTACAAATGCTGTACACGTCTTAATGACTTCCTGGGTTATGGCTTTGTATGCTGTCCTGCAGAAGGGGTTCTGTTTCATGATTTGTACATACCGAGGAGAACGTTAAAACAACTAAATTGAGTTTAACAAAGACGATTTTTTTTACCATAGTGTTTGTTTCATTTCCCAAGATCAACGGCACAGAGAAGCGATGGAATGGAATGATCGGCGAAATACTTGACGGTAAAGCAGACATGATAATGGCCCCTCTGACCATCACTAACGAGCGAGCACGTTTTGTTGACTTCTCCAAACCGTACAAGTATCAGGGCTTGACAATACTCGTCAAAAAGGTTAGTGTTGGTTGTTTTCCTTAATCTAAATATCATGTCTATTGTGAAATGAGGGGGTGGGTGGCGAAAGAGTTCTTTTGAACTTGTCCCCACTCTATTCGGCGGAACCCGTTTGTAAATAATGTGAATGAATGAAGTATCTCTCTACATTTAGTTCCACGTATGTAGCCCAATTGCTATCAATTAAAATAAACTGAAAATCAAATCAATGTACCTTAGAGGGCGCTGCACCGCGGCAACCACCTTTTTGTACAGCTCTCTTTCAATGTTGTGAAATTCGTCATTTTTTTACTGTATCGTACCGTCCTAGTTTATCGTCTTAATTTGTCTTACTAGTCTACATTATGGCACCAAGATGTGTGATGGTGTGGTTTTTCGTCGTTTTGATATCTCTGATGAGCAGTATTGGACACATTTGTGCTACACTATCCGACGGAAACATTGCATGTGGGTGGCCATTACATGAACGCATTGTGTACGGACGCAACGAGCTGTTAAATCTTCGCGGATCTTCGGCAGGCATTGTCTTGCCCAGCAAAGACATTCCCGAGGACTTACGAAAACGCAAACGGGGTAGGAAAGGTGGAATCCGAACCCGTCTTCGGCGTCGAAGATTCAACCCAGCACTGCCATCAATCATTACAGGTAATGCACGATCCCTTTGCAACAAACTTGATGAACTATCTGCAAACACTAAATATCTAAATGAATACAGAGATTGCAGCATGATGTGTTTCAGCGAAACATGGTTTAAAGACAGTAACATTGATACAAATATTGATGGCTTCATCTGTAAACGTATGGATAGGTCCCCTGAATCCGGAAAGTTATCGGGCGGAGGTGTGTGTATTTACATTAATCAAAGATGGTGCAACAACATTTGTGTCAAACAAAGCCATTGTTTACCCGATGTTGAGTATATTACTGTGGGACTAAGACCATTCTACCTTCCGAGAGAGTTTCCCCAGATATTTGTCACCGTTGTATACATACAGCCAAAAGCAGACAGTGCTACTGCATCTTCTATCCTTGCTCAACATGTTCAAGAACTGGAAAAGAAATCCCCAGATGCTGTCAAACTCGTTATGGGTGACTTTAACGAATGTGATTTAAAGCATGTGATGCCTCACTGCCACCAGTATGTCAATATTCCTACTAGGGGACATCGTACCCTGGACAAATGTTATGGGAACATACCCGATGCTTATAAACCATACAGTAGAGTACCGCTCGGAAAGTCGGATCACGACATGATATATCTTCTCCCAAAATATAAACAAAAACTGAAGCAAAACAAACCTGCTATAAAAACGATCAGGAGCTTTAATCAAGACAACACAGAAACTCTACGCAGCTGTTTTGATTGCACAGACTGGGATGTTTTGTTTTCTTCCAACTCAATTGAAGAATCTACTGATGTAATCACCGAGTACATCAAGTTTTGTGAGGACTGTATTGTACCAGAAAAAGTTATCAAGACTTTTCCAAACAACAAACCATGGATGACAAAAGACATAAAAGAACTCATCAACAGGAAACATATGGCGCACATAAATAACAATCTTCAAGACAAACGCAAACTACAAAAAGAAATCAACCATCTCGTCAAACAATGCAAGAAAAATTATGCCCGGAAAATCGAACATAAATTCGGAAAAGGCGACCACAAGAGTGCTTGGGAGGGATTGAAAGTCATCACAGGATTTGGCGTCCGCAATAAATCGGAGATACCACAAGGTGATCTGAATTTATTTGTTAACGACCTCAACCAATTTTATGGCCGGTTTGATCGCAATAACAATACAAATGGAGATGAAAACCACACCAAGCTGTGCATGGAGCTGGGCTCACAGGGAAATGCATCCGAGCGAATCGTCCTTACTAACGGTCAAGTTGAAAAGTCCTTCAAGTCGATTAGGACGAACAAATCTGCAGGACCAGATGGGATCCGCGGTAAGATTTTAAAAGCGTGTCTCAAAGAGCTTGCAGGAGTCTTTCAACGATTATTCCAATGGTCTTAGACACTTATACAATCCCTAGTCTATGGAAATCCTCAACAGTCATTCCAATTCCCAAGATAACGAAGCCAGCTGTTCTCAATTACTATAGACCGGTTGCCCTCACACCTATTGTGTGGAGATGCTTTGAACGGGTCATCAAAGGTATTCTGCTCAACGAAACAAGAAATGCAGCGGATCCTTTTCAGTTTGCCTATCGTGCGCATCGTGGTGTGGATGATGCAACTATGACATTATTGCATAACATTTACGGGCACATTGACAATTGTAAAAGCTATGTACGAACATTATTTATTGACTTTTCCTCTGCCTTTAACACAATAAGGCCACAGTCTCTTTTGTATAAATTACAGCATTTGAAAGTTAACCCACACCTTTCCCTCTGGATTAATGATTTTTTACTGCAGCGACCACAAAAGGTCAATGGTTTTTAACTTTTAAAAAAACATTCAACCTGTACAACTTGTTAAAATTAATGACATGTCTGTTGAAGTGGTAAAGGAATACAAGTCTCTGGGAACTGTAATTGATGATCAGCTGAACTGGAACTCTAACACCACGAAAATCTATAAGAAGGCTAATCAACGGTTGTACTTTGTCAGGAAGCTGAAGTATTTTAATGTTAACACCCGGATTCTTAATCTATTTTATCAGAGTACTATTTTATCCTTGTTGACTTTTTGTGCAATCACTTGGTTTAATTCACTTTCAGTTTTTACTAGGCAAAAACTAGTTCGCATTACCAAACAAGCCAGTAGGATTATTGGTTCAGATAATGACGGTCTTCAGGAATTAGTTAAGAATAGACTTATGAGTAAGTTCCACTGTATTTTGTCTGACAACACGCATCCCTTTACCCACTGATTGTTCACAACAAATCTGGTAGGATCCGTCAACTAAGCCTTAAGACTAACAGGTTCAAGAACTAATTTTTACCTATTGCTATCCATGATTTTAACTGTAATTTTATTAGATAACTACAATGCATCCAGCCCTTTGTACTGCCTTATTGTTTATTATTGTTTTATTTGATTTTCTGGCATCTCCTGTGCAATTTGGCCTCTTTTAATTTGGGGAGGGGGTCCACTACCCAATCATGCTTTAGCGTTTGACTGTTTGTTTGTTTGTTTGTTTGTTTGTTTATATAAACTTTAATGGTTTTTACTTATATTAAGGTTATTGTTTTATGTCGTATTGTGGTAATTCTTGTGCAATTTTACATTTTAATATTTTATATGTTGCTGTACAATAGGATTGTAAATTTCATGTATTTTTATATACTTGACGAAATAAACCATTCAGTTCAATTCAATTCAGTTCAGTTCATTCCCTACTCATTTTTAGCATACAAAATCGAGATGCTACCACCTTGGTGATTGCATATCTTTAAACAAAAACGTCATTCTTCTTCCAGATGGAAATGAACACCAACCTTCTGTCGTTCATGCGTCCATTTGAGATCTCCCTCTGGATTCTTATCGGCATCTGCATCCATGTCATACCGGTAGTAATCTATCTACTCGATAGGTTCAGTCCGTTCTCCCATCGCCGGAATGATGAGGAGCAGACGGCATTGAATCTCTCTCAGGCAGTATGGTTCTCATGGTCAGTGGTGCTCAACAGTGGAGTTGGAGAAAGTAAGTTACTGTAGCCAAGCGTCATTGTGTCTTCTCAGACAATGTTACTTGGTTCCTATTGTCGCGTTTCGTGCTCTTGGCTCGAGTTGACTATTACTGAACGACGAGTTGACAATGAAAATGGTATAACGAGTTTATTGAACTAACGAGTGGACAAAGCGAAATCGAGTTGACGTAAAGTTAAATATCGAGACCGTTAACAAAGGAAAAAGAGAGTTAACAAAATGAGACTCGAAAAGTGAACAATAAAGTCAGACAGATCAATGCAACATAAATTCACTAAATAAGGTAAAATCTGCATGAGAATTGGAAAGCGGAAAGTCGAAATGGCCCAGTGATGCTGTATTTTATTGCCTTCAACCTTTTGTCAGCAAAATTACTTTTTGTAAAGAGCCTGACGCCCTTCCTCCGGGCACACTCTTCAGCTGTATTATACATAGTAGGCTTTGAAATGCATTTACCTTTTCATTTCACTTTAGGAACACCACGGAGTTTCGGTGCTCGAGTTCTGGGTGTGGTCTGGGCGGGGTTTGCCATGATCATGGTCGCGTCATATACGGCCAACCTCGCTGCATATTTGGTCTTAGACCGACCAGAGGCTCGCATAACTGGTATCAATGATGCAAAGGTTAACAACTATTCAAAATGTCCTGTCATTTATATATATTTTTTTCTCCCGACCTTGGTGGTACTTTAGATTGAATGATTGCAATCCAGGTATTTAGTCAATCAGTTTGTTACACAAGATGTGCACGAAGTGAAATTAAAATGCGTTTCGTTGGCCGTATGCAAATTGTTTTACGTTAATGACCAGCTGGACATATGTTTCCAGATGTTTCAATTGTTGCATGTAGTCCCGTGTAGACATTGTTTTACCGTAGTTGTACTTCGAATATCCGTTTTCTATCTGCTTTTTCTAACCTTGCGAAATAAGAAATGAAGTGAAATGAAGGCGTTCTTTTCACATTATAGATTCGAAATCCATCGGATTCTTTTAAGTATGCAACGGTAAGTAAAAGCTCAGTGGAGATGTACTTTCGTCGGCAAGTTGAGCTGTCCACCATGTATCGATTCATGTTAAAGTATAATTACGACGATGCTGATGACGCTATTCGTGATCTCAAGAGTGGGTAAGCAATAGTTTCGGATAAATATCTTATTGGCTGCACCTTTACTATCAATCCGTATGGATAACTGTTTAGAATATGTTGTCCTGCCCCTGTAGGACAGATCCGTATGGTTTTGACACTATCCCGGCATGCAATATTACATCTTGGCGAATATATATCTGAAAAGGACAGAATGCACAGAGTTTTGTATGTGAGCTGTGTTGCACAGCACAATAATTTTTAACTTGCTGCAATGGCGTGTACGCCAACTTCGCAAGACATTTGATTTCAACATAATACTATCGTGGCCCTTGGCCGGCTGTGTATTAAACTTAAAGGAACACGTTGCCTTGGATCGGACGAGTTGGTCTATAACTGAGCGTTTGTAACCGTTTTTTATAAAATGCATACGGTTGGAAAGATGTTTTAAAAGTAGAATACAATTATCCACACAAGTTTGCCTCAAAATTGCGTGGTTTTCCTTTTACTGCGCGAACTAACACGGTCGGCCATTTATGTGAGCCAAAAATTTGACTCCCATAACGAGGTAAAAGGACAACCGTGCAATGTTTGTGGCATGTTTGTGTGGATCATTGTATTCTACTTTTACAACATCTTTCTACCGATATGCATTTTATAAAAAACAGTTACAAACGCTTTTCAAAGACCAACTCGTCCGATCCAAGGCAACGTGTTCCTTTAATTGAAAAGTAAAGTGTAATTGTCACAATACAAACCACTAGGGCAGTAACTATTGACAACTCAACTTACGATGAATCCTAATTCTTTGCACACATTGCAAATATATTAGCATATATTTGCCATGTCGAAAAGATTATCACAATATGTCTTGCAAATATTTGCTGCGACTATGATGTCGCAAATGTTTTCGCAAATATACTTCAAATATTAACGATGTCGCAAATATATTTGCACATAATGTGTTGTCGCAAGTATACTTTTTGCCAATTTATATCTGCAAAGTCAATGGATGTGTGATGTCCCTTTAGAGCCAAAATACTATCCACTAAAGCTTAAACCACTAATAATTTCAACAAATTTTGAAACGTAATTAATAAATGCATCAAGTCTAAAAAAACTATTCTCTTGTTCTTATCTTTTAGTGTCTTAGATGCGTTCATTTGGGATTCAGCAATGCTTGATTTCCAAGTTTCTCAGGATTGTGGGCTTATTACTGTTGGTGAACTATTCGGTAGATCAGGATTTGGTATTGGACTCTCCAAGAACAGCATGTGGACTCAAAAAGTGAGCTGCAACGGTCGGTTTCCTGACCTTTTACATTGGTTTTGGGTTTTCTTCTGTTGATGTTGTTGCTGTTGTTGCTGTGATGCTGTTGTTGTTGTTGTTGTTGTTGCTGCTGCTGCTGCTGCTGTTGTTGTTGTTATTGTTGTTGTTGTTGTTGTTGTTGGTGTTGTTGTTGTTGTTGTTATTATTGTTGTTGTTGTTGTGTTGTTAATGTTTGAGGGGGCTAAAATAAAAACAAATTGCGTCTAAACAATTATCTTGTTCATTTCAGGTATCTTTGCGCATCTTGGAGTTTCACGAAAAAGGGAAAATCGGTGGGCTGGAAAATACATGGATCACCTCCCAGCAATGCGGGGTGAAATCCATTCAGCCAACAACACTTGGGCTTTCTAGTATGGGAGGTAGGTTTACATCCAGCGAACGATAGGAAGTACAGAACTGAAATCTATTTATGAAGCGTCTTTAAAAATGTCATGTAAAAAATAATTAACCATAAGGGAAACGAGGATGAATGGGAGGGGGACGATCAACCTGTGACCGCTGGATTAACATGGCGGCGCTCTACCAACTCAACTCTCAGCTATCTGTCCCTTAAGGGCATATGTAACAACATCGTGTATCGCCTGAACGTATAACTATGCTAACGTATAGGAAATACGTTGGTGTACGCTGACATAAGTTAGGGTAGGTTGATGATATTTCCGTAAAAAGCACGCTGTGATACTCTTTTAAAATTTGGAACACGTCGAACCCGAGAAAAATATTGAGCATGTTGACAATTTATCGGCGTACTGAACGTGTGCGTTCTGGAACGTTGCCCGTAAGTTCATGGTACGCTGGCGTACGTTGACATACGTTAGAGGGAAGTTACTCGTAGGTTGTTATACGTTGATGTACGTCGGCTGATGTCTAATCCATGACTGACGTACCTCCAATGATCGTCCCGCTTCCATTCATCCTCGTTTCCCTTAATCCATGAGTGACGTACCTCCAACGAGTCTAAACGTATTCTGAGGTTATGCCAGGAGATCGTGTAACATTACATTATTATTTTATAAGTAAATTATATCCAAAATACTGAGAATATGCCTACACTTCATGTAGGCTAAGGGTAAAACACAAATTACATGTCCATGAATATTCTTTATACCCTGCATACATTAACATTATATCACCCCTTTAACAAATATTCTGCCTTTTCATTGGTTTAGAGCGCGTCACATGATATGTCTTAGTTTTAATAGACGGCGGCCGTGTGATAGTGCGTCGTTTGCCGTGTGATAGTGCATCGTTTGCCGTGTGATTGTCCGACGACTATCAAACGGCGTGCAGTACCCAGACGTCTTTTTACCCACCTCGAACCCAATCAGTTGTGCATCTGTGTATCTGAAACGCGCGTACGAACGTTACGTGTACCAACGTTACGTGTACGAGGATGATAATTAGTCTGTTGGGGCGTTATAAACAAATATTGACTGCTTTAACTCGTGCTAACCCGGACCGTTCCATTTTCCATCGGCTGCGCCTCAGGAAACTAGAACGCTCCGGGGATCACCTCGGGAGTCGTAGTTTTAACCACACCACGTGAATTTTGTGGGATATTTACTGGTGAAATGTGTGTTTTGTTGTGCAGGGGTCTTCCTTCTTGTTGCCGGTGGGTTCCTGGTTGGTTTTGTTATCAATCGCCTAGAAATTTTCTGCAAGCGTCATCAGCAAGCCAAAGAAAGACAGAGTGAGCTTGCCAGGGTCGCCGTGTCAAACTGGAGAGGGACAGTAAGGGTTAGTGCTTGTATCCTAGGCAGTTCTCGTTTCATTTGACTCAATGAACAAGAGCAATTTGCAAATCCGGGTTGTGTGATCATGCTATAATTGTTGTTCTACTACTCTCTTTTCAAAAAACATATACTTGATTGTTGAAAAAATAAATAAATAAGGGACTCCATTGTTACATTGTGAAAGGTGCGTTAGCCCAAACCATCTCTATGTGTTCCCTCCGTTTGGATGTCGCTTTGCGAAAGCCAAGCGATGACGTTTTCCTTGTTTTTATATATTATTTTTTTATATCAGGAGCAAATGTGAACAATAGCCCAACAGACATTGACATGATCAATGAACAGAATGAAATTTGAATCAGACTGAAGGATCTTAAAAGAAGAACGCTGATGGGCTAATCAAATGGTTCACTGCAGCTCAGAATTACCAGAAAAGAATAACAGAAAAACAAAGCTAATTATATGGTATAAAAACACACTGAATTATGTAAGGTGTCCATGCATACGGCATTTAAATAGTTTCCTTGCCTTAAGAAACCCAGTCCCGTTGGTCCTGCAATGCCTCCGTAAGTACCAAACGTAAACGTTTATACAATCTTTAAAAGTTTAAACTGGTGTCCATGCGTCACACAGTAATCTAACCAATCCAAGCTTTGTCTTTATACAGAGGCGACGCAAAAGGAACAGTGCACGATATATGGTTCCAGCCCCAACGCCAGAACCAGTCATCAAAAGCAACGGAATCCAGGGACCTTCTTCACTGGAAAAAGGTACACAGTAATTATAAAGATCAGTATATTGTAACATTCTTATTTATATCCTCTTTACCAATGTTGATGTTCCTGTGTCACGCTATATTGATCCCAAATGGGATATTATTTGGTTCTCATTGGAACCCTCGTCTCCCAATGAATATACAACGACCTACGACAGGACTCCTCAGGTTTTCTCTATCATTCGTTGTTTCATTACCAGGGTTGAGCCACTGCTGACGAAAAAGTCCTAACTCATCAAAATGATGGCATTTGCACTTTTTGATAATTCCTAGAATTATATATTCCAAAGAGCTTTTGGGAAAACATATAGTATCATCAGTGCTAAAGAAGTAGATCAAAGCGCATGACTTATTTGATTTAGAGAAAAACACATTTTTTGTTTATCTGGCAGAAGTTTAACGAATATGAAAATGTTTCATCCGTGCATTACAGAGATGGACGGTGCAATCCCACTTGCCGTTATCCATAGAAGGAGCCGACATGTACCAATGTTACAACCTAACTCTTACCACTGGCCCCCAAGTGCTGAACCATACAGATCATCACCAACCAACAGTCTTCAATCCAACTAAAAAAGGCTTCAAACTTTTATAGGTTGTCATTTTACAGCTGACTTTGTTTGTGTATACAATGCGTATAAGTATTGTTTGAAGCTTTGTATGTGGAGAAATAAGAAGTTATGAGTACAAACACATGGTTGTACCCGCAAGTTTACTATTATTTATAGGTTCTTCTTACAATGCGTATAGTTTCCTTGTAATTTAAATATAGTTCTGTATACCAGGCGGATCCCATATTTTGTTTTTATCACCGGGCAGTGATTGCTGTATAAAGTGAATTTAATGGTATGCTAATCATTTGACCCAGAAAAAGGGGTCATTTCTTTTTGAAATCGCACTTGTTGGTAGGCTAATGGCAGTAATAAGCATCCTGCCATTAAATGACTTCGTCTGATAATTATTATATCCTTCTTAGAAATTATTGTATCCTTTGCTTACAAATCCGACGATGACAAAACCAAAAAGTTACCACCTTTAAGATACCAAACCTCTCTAGTAGTTAGTTCTGTAAACCGAGTTTAGCAAGTTAAATAACCAGCCGTCGATTTCACAAAACTATTCCTAACTTATAGGACTAATCTTTAGGACTTAGGACGAGTCCCAAACCCTGAACTGTAGCATGCAGAACTTTATACGGCGCCGTGGATCGCTCGAGTTTGTCTTTGAATAGCGTTTGTAACCGTTTGTTATTAAATGCATATGATTACAAAGATATTTTATAAGCAGAATATAATGACCCACACAAGTATCACTTGAATTGCGTGGTTTTCCTTTTAACTTGCCGACAAACACAGTCGGCCAATTATGGGAGTCAAATTTTCTAGTCCCATAAATGGCCGACAGTGTTAGTTCGCAAAGTAAAAAGAAAACCACCCAATTTCGAGGCAAATGTGTGTGGATCATTGTGGATTTGTATTCTACTTACAAATCTTCTTTCTAACCATATGCATTTTATAACAAACGGTTCATAAGTTAGGACGATAAACTCCCCAACTCGAGATAAGACGAGTCCTAACTCTTTGTGAAATCGACCGTTGGGCTTTAGTTATAGCTTCACATCAGAATCCGAGACAGCCTTACTTGGTGATGTTTTCGTTCAATTTTGAGAAACAAATTTTTCTCTGTACATTTATAGTTTTCGGTGTGTTGTGAGTCGAGCGCTTTAGATATCAGTTTTTGCAATTTCAGGGGACTCAAATAAAATGTATAAATTTTCTTAAATATCTTGCTTCATGCTGAAAATCATTCTGCTGTAAAAATAAACCCACTTTTGATTGCAGATACATGTGATTGAATTTATTAAATATTTTGGTTGTTACGGTGATAAAACTGTTCTTGTAACTGTATACATGTACATTTACATGTATACCTTTTTATTACATTTGTTGCTACGTTTCGGCCGTAGCTTTTGCTGAAAGGTTTTCGGCAGTTGATTTGGCGGCTATAAAACGAAAATATGACAACGGTACTTTGAAATTCCAATAGCATAGTTTTTATTTTCTTTGCAAAAGTATGTCACTACATGTATAACTTGGACTTTGTCATTTTTGGCCAACGACAAAAATTACATGTATTAAGAAAACTAAAAATAGCACAAACAATAATGTATACGTCTTGACTTTGTAGTCACTTTATGCCCCCCCCCCCCCGAACCACTATTCCTCACATACATTTTGAAAATGTGCGATTTGAGTCAAGACTTCAAACCTTTAGGTGGAGCGTTTGAGCCCGTCCTCGAACCGGCAGACGAAACCTATAAGCCAGACTGCAATACTGCAAGGTATTGGTCAAGACTACCAAAGTGAAGCTTAACAGGGTATGAGTTACAGGGTATGTGTATTTAAGAATTATAAAAATATGACAGAATACAGTATAAATTATATTAAAACACTGTTCGACTTTTTTATGTCCAGAACTTCCATTTGTAAATTTTGCAGAGCTGCTCAAAAAACGTGCTAAGCACACATATGTGTAATCCAAAGCAGGGTAAGTGTGGTACATGGTTTATGCTATAAGCTGGTGGCTGGTCCAACGTTGATTTTGCATAGAAATTTAAATCATTGAACTATTTTACCCAATCGAGTAACTCCATGAAATTGGGCCCTTATTTTCTGTTTGTATTTTTACAAGGAAATGTGCAGGCCTGATACTTCACGAAGGCAACAAAGGCAATTGCCAATAAGCCCTTGGTCATAGTCTTGGTGCCACTTGAAATATTTAAGTAGAACCCAAAGGAACACCTTAACAGAGGAAAAAAAAACTGCTGCCATAACCTGTGCTTGACTTGAGTGCGGAATTCTCTGCTTTCATAAGCGCTGTGCTTACAGTAAGCAGAGCAAGATACATGTACATGTACTTAAGAATTGTTTTTATGGAAAATCTCCAAAATGATACTGAAATTTCTGAAATTGCTGTGCAATTGGCACAAGGGTAAACAAATCATCCAAAGATTACGTGAATGAGTATACTGAAACCAGGGCCCAATCTATAGAGTTGCTTAGCAGATACTGGCAGGAAACCAGTCACAAATGATACATGTGACATAGTATTCAGCTGGTAATCTTCTTCTGGGAAGTATAACTTTGTTTTGCTTAGCTAGTTGTTGTGAAGCTCTATGAAATTTGGCCCAGATGGTTGACAACACATTAAACTATGCGTTATTATGACGACCATTATGAATACTGTTTAAAACATTTTTTGTATAAAAAAAAACCCACAAAATTTTACAAAAGTTTTAGCAATAAATTAGCGATGTTATACGTTTACTTCAAAGATACTCAACTATAACTTACCAACAAAATTGTATCGTAGTTGTAACTAATGATACACAAAGCGAGGCATACTCTACCCGTGATTAAACTCATATCTCAAAATTGTGGCAAACTAATCTTCTTTCCTAAAAGTTGTGAAAATAAAACCTTCTGCATGAGATTTCCAACCAAAGAACGTTCCTGTTAAACACCAATTAAATGTTTGATGATTAATATCAGCATCCCATCTCCCTTTTACAGATTAAATATGGTGATACATAAATGGTGACTATATAGTTATGCTTCTGGTAAAGTGTCATCTTTGGGTACTAGCTCACACTACATACATTTTGGGTCTTTAAAGAGACGCAAAGCTATTGATTATTTATTGCAAATAATTTAAGGCAAAATTTTGGTTTTCATGATTCTGATCAATTTTGCTATATATTCCCGTTGCAAAATACTTAGCTATAAATTTGTTTGAAGAACAAATTAAGGGCTTCAAAATATCATTTTAAATATAAAAAATAAAAAAATAAAAGATGAGCGCATCGTTATGTTATATGATAAGATGAGTTTGTGCAAAAGCCACCTGCTGCAAAATATCAAAACTACTCTCCTTCAAACCTACAATAATTACGATTAACATTTTTACGACATCCTTATCAATCATGTTATAGGTGTCTTTGGGGAACACTATCTCAGAATTATGTGCATGTGCAGAATTTCGTAACCCGGTAAGATTCCTGTGACCAAGAGTTCCAAAGTCTCCCAGTATACTATATTAACTGAAAAACCATTGCATTTGGTTGAACTTTTATAAAAGTGAGGGATCAGATTGGGTCAGTGGATTCTTTATCAGCCTTTCACCTCTAATAATAATAATAATAATAATACACGGTTTTTATATAGCGCTTTTTCACGGGGTGTCTCAAAGCGCTTTCGACATTATTACCCCTGTTCACTGGGCCTTAAATCATTCCTTAAACCATCTCAGCTCCCTGGGGAGTATACAGCCTGTGCGACAATTATATGCGCTACATGGCTAAACTAATCACTGTGGACCCTGGTTTGAATCCCACCTCAGGCTGGAGCTTGTGTGTGATTCCAATCCCTACCTAATTGAGTGGAATCTGCTAGTGCTCATGTGTGATGCCTAAATACAATAATAAAACCCAAGTCAAGACAGTGTTGTAAAACTCACTGTTCCTTGTCTGTAGGCCTGTCTCTTCTTGCTCCTAACAAACTAAGTAGGTGCATCGTTGACCCTCTATAAAGTAAAACAATAAGAAAACATCTGTCAGGAGGTGAGCTTCAGGTTCACAGTGGTGGCTTTATTGAGCGCTTGATATGGTTGCATCAGTGAACAGGGATCTGTTATAAATATAAATTGATATTAAAGAATCAGTTTTGTGATCCACTAATTTTTCAACAGATAAGAATCCTCTAAAGACAATCAGAGCATCTGATCGAAAAGCTAAGTTGAAACCACTGGTTGTTCTCAGAACCACCACAACTCATAAAGAGAGTATTTTATACACGATGTCACTACAAACCTCACTCGATTGTACTCCTACCATGGGAAGTTACATTTCCTTCTTTTGACTACACCCAATAAAACACAACAAGTGACAGTAACACAATTCCTTAACACATACCTATAGTGGTTGGTTCATAGGTTTGGTGCCTGGGGCCTGGTACACAGTGTCTCCTCATCATTAGTAGCGATATCCTCCTCTGACTCTAGCTTGGCAATGATAACTTTCTTAGCAGCACATTTTGAGGAACTTTTTGTGAGAGCAAGAAAATGTGGAAAAACAGTTAGTGGAAGGTAAAATGGGCAAGTCTTCCTTGTCATGTTCTGTAAACATGGCTGTAATGCTGTATGGCACTTCGGATCTTTCGAATTCCCCTTTTTTATTTTTGTTTGTATGGTAACGAAATCTCCTCGTCACAGACAGAAAACATTTATTTCATTTTGACTCAACAATAAAATACATACATTGTGGAAAGCAAATAGTTAAACAACACTGTGTACCACACTACATGTTTATGATTTAATTTGATGGGTTAATAAAATACTATTGACCCAATTCACCTGACGTCATCATCAGAATAATCTCACTGTCACCATACGTAATTCAGTGAAGTGCACATTTTAGGCGGCGCAGCAATTACACGTAAACCTTTGCCCACCAACATGGTGAGCGTGGCAGTTGCCTCATGTGATGTGCATGCAAGGGGTCAATACCTTGTTTTATTTTACCATCATTAGAACATATCTGATCTTTCTCTTTCTAATATTTGTAAAAATTTGGTAAAGGAGGATAAACTTTGACAAAACTACAGCTTTTAAACAAGTAGCCTTTATGCCCAAGCTTGAGCATATCTTGGTTGACTAAAGTTGCCATTGGGGATCAAGCTTAGTATAATACAGTCAACTATAGAGAAGTTAACACTGGGGGTGAAAGAGTTAATTGTTTCACAGATAGGTCGACAATCAAGGATGCATCAACTGTTCCAAGATAGAGTGGACTTCTTATTTTGCACACACACATACATGGTACGTACCTGATTGCAGCGTGCCTGTCCATACCACATGCTATTTTCTCATCTATACGCCTCCTTCTCCGGATCGCTTCAAGATGTTTTTTCATCCTCTCGATGTAGGCCAATCTCTCCTTCTCTGCATTGCCCACAACCTCATCAGCAATACTTATGGACGACGCTGTTGCCAAGCTTTGATTGTCTTGAGTCTCCTCGCACACGGATTTCTCTTGGTCTGCTTTTTCATTACTTGTACTCCCCTGTTCCCGCTGTCGCACAATCGGAAACAAATTCACATGACTTAATTTAGGATCATTCATGTGCTCCTCTGATTCTTCTTCTGATACTGTCTCCCTTTTGATGAAAACCCCCTGAGACCTTGATTCTCCTTGTGGAGTCCCTTCCTTGATGTATCTTTGACTGAACCTTGCCTTGTTTCTCACTGTGTTTGTTTTAAGCAACTGGATAGAGCGTCGTCTCTTCATGATTTCAGTCTTTCGATACTCTACCATCTCAGAGTACGACACCATTGAGTTGGGATTCTTTGTGGGAACCTCCCTAGGTACCCCACTTGGTTCCTCAACTGAAACAGTCCCCTTGTCTAACTCCTTTTTGTGAGAACCACGTTTGAATGTACCTCTACCTGAACGTGGCAACATGTGTGCCACCCTGTGATGTGCTGGATGAGATGGTTGTCGAGCCATTTTTAGTCGTTCCCGATATCTTCTCATTCCTTCTCTGGCCCTGACTCGATTCCGTTCACGCAAGCTCATGCTTCTGTAAGGTTCCTGTGTAAAATCAATTTGGTCTGATGCTGGCAATGAATGAGTTGGTGAGTTTGTTGGCATCTCAAGCAAGGTGGCATTCTTCTCAAATCTTTGTTCCGATTTTAACCAGCCTTTTCTCCTCCTGTCCCTCCTATTTGGCGAGACATGTGTTCCTGGATTAACAGTTTGGACAGCAGTAGCATCAGCTGCCACCGGCGAAAATACACGGAAAGCTTCTTTGCCAAGACCCTTGACATGTACTTCAGGGAGCTCTGTCTTAAACAAACCTTTATGCAATGATGTTATGTTTGACTCGGTCTCAGCTGCAACTGGTGTAAATACCTGGAATGTTTTCTTATTCAGATCCTCCCCTGACAATACTGGCAGGTCTGACATTCTTATGGAGGTGCTAACATCAGTCGCAATCATGTAATCTTTACTGTGGGTAGAATTACCTCTGGAACCTTTCAGTGAATCTGATTTCAGCCTCTTACCCCCTTTTTTTTCTCTGGCAGACAAATAGCCTCTATGGACCACGGTCTTAGAACCTGGAGGTATGAGTGTCTTCTCCACAACAGGCAAAATCCCTGGCATTTCATGGCATCGCCAACCTTGGTTAGAAAGCTTTGCCATCTTCAACTTTTCCCTGTGCCTCCTCATTCCCTCCCGAGCTCTGATCCTGTTCCTCTCAATTTTTGTCAGACCCTCCAACTCCCAAGGAAGAACTGATGACATCTCTACTTGTACCACCTTACCATGATGCTGCTCTGCATTCATTCCGCTGGTAGCATCACTCACAACTTGTAAAGGGGAATTTTGGTTGTCCATTCTACAATCCAAGGGCTCTTGCCAATCAACAGCAGTTTCAGATATTTCACCTGCCTGAACGAAGCCAGAATTCTCAGGGGGAATTTGATAAACGTACTTCTTTGCTTTCTTCTTTTTGGGCACGAAAGAGAGTGGATCTTCGTTAATCATGCTGAGTTCCCTCAAGTCTTCTTGATTTGTGGAATTGGATCCAGCACCTCCAGTCCCTTCTCTACGCTTGGCAGACGGTGAAGCCTTCCTACAAGCAATTTGTTTCCTCTTGATTGAGTGAAGCCAATAGTTGCCAGGTCTGTTTACGATTTGACACTCTTGGTTAGGATCGGTTCTACCTTCGATATCAGAGGAAGGTTGTTGCAGCATTTCACTCCGGTGAAGGGGAGTTAAAGAATCCATCTTATGGATCTCACTTTTCTTTACGTCTAGAGCTAGTAATGTATCAAGAGGATCTCCTGAACTGTATTTAGAAAGGAAACATTGACAAAATGGATAAAACTTGACAAACTTTTAGTTTTCTACATCATGTAAAAATGACCATTGAACGGCCATTATAACCAAAGTCTAAAAATAGATGTCAAAAATGTATAGAATCAATGTGTGGTGAAGAGGTTTTCAACTAGTGGTTTAAACCCAACGAGGCCGGGTTCTAGATAATTTTACCAAGACGAAGTCAGGGTAAATTATCACCCACCAGGCCTCGGCGGGTTGAAAACCAATTCAACACACTTTGATTCCCATTCATAAACACCTTTTCGGTCAAAAAGCATCAACACTTTTTGGTCAAAAAGTAAAATAAATGCAAAAATTATAATTGTTCAATGATTTCTTTCCTCCAGCTATGAAATGGCAAGGCCCTCGGGTAAACAACTCCTTATAAGGAGAATACTGTGCGCATCGCGCATATTGCGTGATGTAGTTACAAACAACTGTTCCAGCCGCTGCTCTCGACCAATAGGAATGAAGAAACTGTCCTGTTCACAACCGGTTATAAACACCGGTCATTATCAAAGGTTTAAACACCCCCACGTGATGCGCTCTCCACCAATAGGAATAGCGAAACTGTCTGCGGTATTTATGAATATACTTTTATCTTCTTCATTAGTGTTTTTAAATGTAATTTTGTAATTGTAAAATCTAGAGAGCTTCAGGTGCACAACTATTTCCGATGCTTTGGGGAATTTAACTCTTTAACGTTGGCTAAATAAATAATAAGGGAATCAATATGTGGTGAAGAGGTTTTCAAATAGTGGTTCAAACCCGCGCCGAGGCCAGGACTTGATAATTTTACCAAGACGAAGTCAGGGTAAAATATCAAGAACCAGGCCTCGGCAGGTTTAAACCACTAGTTGAAAACCGATTCAACACACTTTGATTCCCATTCATAAATAGCTTTTGGTGAAAAAACATCAACACTTCTTGGTCAAAAGGTAAAATAAATGCAAAAATTATAATTCTTCAAAATAAATGCAAAAATTATAATTCTTCAATGATTTCTTTCAACACAAACTCTTTCTTTCAACTGATTTCTTTCAACTCCTTATAAGGGAACGCTGTGCACGTCGCGCGTATCGCATGATGTGGCACATCGCGTGATGTGGCACAACTGTTTCAACTGTTGCTCCCAACCAATAGGAATGAAGAAACTGTCATATAAGTGCTGTGTGTGATGGTGCAAGCTCGCGTGTCACGCCCATGTTATTACACTTTTTACTGGTGTTATATTATCCGTTCAAACAATCCCTCGTGATGCCCTCTCGACCAATGAGAATGGATAAAAGGTATTTATGAATTATAATTAAAATTATAACCAGGACCCAATTTAATTGCATAAACGAGGTGAGCATCATGGGAAAGCTTTATGCAACATACGACATTTAAAAAAAACCTTTTTTTTGTCTTCTTTGCATTGACTCAGTATATGTAGGCAGAAGCATATTTTTATGTCAGGCATGATATTTGGTTCTTGTAAAAAAAAAAGGAATATTTTGTTGAGAACAAGGGCTGAAAACACGTACACATGGTTTATTATAAGCAAGTTCTGTGTATGCCAAAAGGTAAAAATGGAAAGACGCCTGGAAAATAAGTGTCATTAAGGCACCTTGTCAAAACCTCCAAGCCGTTCCATTCCGCGTGCATTCTGCGGGAGTCCGCGGATTTTTGTAACAAAAGAACCCATAGCAACCGGGCAGGTCCACGGCCACGACGGCTCATTTTCATGTCAATAAACATGAATATTTCGGCAACTCCGCGGAGCGACCGGTCGGCCATTGTGAGGTCCAGCTTATTAGCTGACCGGTGGAACCAGTGGTTCACAATGGTTTTACCTTTGCAGGTAAAAAAGCAAGGTAAGGTTGGATGTAAAAGCCATTTCCTCCAATGTGTGATTTTTAAGACTTTGTTCAGCCTACTTGACCAAAACATGTGAATTCTATAAATGGTTTTTCTTTATTCCCGGCTTCGACTGACAAAATTTTCAGGCTATACGTGCAAGCTCCGTTCAAGTGGGCATCAGAGTATAGCAGTGACAGGGGACAATTCTAAAACAGTTATCTTTTGCAGCGACAATGATAAGCATAAACTACCTACATATTGGACATGTATAGTTATCATACGGGAAAATGGAACAGAAATGTGTTTATTTACAGGACAGGGTTACGGGACAGGACAAGACAGGAATTGGTTTATTTACAAGAAACAATATATATACAAACACATACGGGGCTGGGATGCGATCAATTTGGGAATTTGTTTTTTTTTTAAAGGGAAGATGGGAACGGGTAGTCATTATTATCGGGAATATCTGGGAACATAAATGGCAAGGATATATTTGTCATAGGGGAAGACGGGATGTGTGATGCAGTTAGTAGCATAGCTGAAAATCGCCTTTAATTATACCAATCATAATTTTAGCAAATATGTGGCCTGTCGACGATTGGAGTTTAATATATACCTTGTAGATGTTCTTAACACAAATAAACAACTGTTTGTTCTTACTTTCCAAGTAGAAAACATCAGTTTCTTATTTATAAAATCCCAAGTCACCGTCGCCAATAAACAAATCCACACACGTGTGTGACTGTGTCCATGTCAAAACAACCATGTAGTCTGGTTTGTCCAATGCCCGAGGGGAGAAAGCCACAGTCTCAGAGACACGTGTTTCTATTGGCTGTTGAATTTCCATATAGCGCGTAACAAATGTTTTAATTGGTCGATTTTGCCCTACTGCCAGAGCGGTGTGTAAAAGTTATCAACATCACGGAAGAAAACGTTAGTCGTCGGCGGTGATTTCTTATCAATTTAGCATCGTTTTTTTTGCGGGAAAATTATTTTGAATGTGAATGGTTTCAAATAAAAAAACAATATTTTTGTATCAAGCATAAATGTTGCAAAATATGCATCGCAAATTGGATCGCAAAATCGCGATGCACTTTTTAGAATTGCATAGCAAATCATCCAAATTGCAACACAAGCGATACAAACGAAATTGTTCCCCGATTTATGAAGTGCACGATTATCACATGCGCTAGAGGGTCGGCTGGCACACCCAACATGCATGGCATAAATTGTTTTGTCGGTGCGGCCTGTCCGCCTCCAGGACGGTGGTATTCACGAGTTGAAAAAGTATTATTCTGGGAGAGCACGGCCGGTCCACGTCCAAGTCGCTGATATTCATGACCTGAAAATACCACTTGTTTATTCATGAGACTTATTGTTATACCAACAATAGCGCCCAGCATGGATAGCTCATTAACTTCGCCGCGCTTCAACACACATGACCGTTCTTCCGCGAACTGTCCGAGGTCCTTAGCAACGGCGGTATTTGCTGTCAAGTCCGCGGCTTGTTGGCGGAGGAACGCTCGGGAGGTTTTGACAAGGCGCCTTAGTGTCCTTCCGACCCCCCTGAGTCTACAGAGAACTCCACTCTTTTTAACAGGGTTATTGCTGTAGATTATGATTCCGTAATAAGTAAACAAAACAATGCGTGGACATTTTTTAATTTCACGCTGTGCGCCTTTTTTTAAAGAACTTAATTAGTTTTTTTGCATAATAGGATAGCCTGGGGGCAAACACCCTACTATCTTTGTTGTTCAACATGAACTCTCACCACTTGTTGTGAATAAAGCTGTATTCTGAAGAGAATTTACAGGGAAGTGGCAAAGCTACTGCTTGTGAGCAGAACTGTTTTTCAACATTGTTCCAAAGTTTTTTAACAAAATATCACTTCAGACAGATGTTAAAATCTAACAGAAAGAGGCTTGAATATAAAGACAGCAAAAAAGTAACGCAGCTGTTAGAAAAGCACCTATAATTTTAAAATTGTTACCTGTATTCTAAAAAAGAAAATACCAGGAGACGGAAAATTTAGTTAAGGTGATTTTGACACCTCGTTTTTTACAATCGGTTGAGTATTGTTGTCGGGGTAAGTGCTTACAGGTGAAAAGTGCCCATTTCCATTGTTGCAGTAACTCCTATTGACAAGAACAGCTTTTAAAAATTCCTGCTGTTAGCCTCACGCTGAATCAGAGGAGAGATCAATCATGTCAATAGGAGTTACTGCAACATTGGAAATGGGCACTTTTCACCTGTAAGCACATACCGCGACAACAATACTTGACCTATTGTAACAAACAGGGTGTCAAAATCACCGTACGAAAATTTCCGACTTCTGGTATTTTCATTTTTAGAATACGAGTAACAATTTTAAAATTATAGGTGCTTTTCCAACAGCACGTTACTTTTTTGCGTTCTTCAGAAAATAATGTAACGGAAATCTGAGGAGCACCTTGTAACAACTCTTTGTTGTATTTGTCCAGAGGCCCGTCTATTTCTCTCTGATTGCTCCATTACTCCCTGTGTAGTCTGCCACAACAGGTTGGTCCTTGCCTTGACCAGTCTTTCCTCAGCATGACCCCCAACAGCCAAGAAATCCTGTGGATAAGTTTGAGTCGTCATACTTGAGAAAGACTTTGAACTCACTGGCGATGCTCTGCAGTCAAATTTAGACATAAACTCATATTACTTATGAGCAACATTTTGTTTGAATGTTTTAATTCTACTTTGATGTAGACATATAAAACACTGAAAGCTAACCTGTGAAAAAATCAATTCAAAAGGTGGTCTTGTTTTTTTTTTACCACACCCAAATCTTTGGAATACACAATCTTGAAATCAGCGAAACATAGCATGGGATTTTTCACATCTCTCTCTCTCTCTCTCTCTCTCCTCTGATGACCAATCGACCCTATTCTTTCACAGGTTTGTTATTTCATGTGTATATATTGGGTCAAATAAAGTGCAGATTCTGGTCTTTGATAATTACCAATGTTGTGCACATGCTTTAAATGTTTGATTGCAAAGGGCATACTGGTGCCAACCCTAATATTTTCTCAATGCCATTCAAAAATAACAAAAGCAGACTAAATAAGGGTTCATACAACACATACATGTACATGTCCTACAAATCTTGTACAAGTGATCGAAATTGAAGTGTGTGCTCAAAGCAGTCATTTCTGGGAGCCAATAAGCTTTGTGTGTTAGAACATCCCTACCAGGCAATAGTGCCGAGATCTTTGGATACAGCACGCTACCCATAGTAGCAAGGCTTGGGTTTATAGTCCTAACACTGCCCATTGTAGCGAGGCTGGGGTTTATAGTGCTCATGCTGCCCATGGTAGCTAGGCTGGGGTTTATAGCGCTCATGCTGCCCATGGTTGCGAGGCTGGAGTTTATAGTGCTCATGCTGCCCATGGTAGCAAGGCTGGGGTTTATAGCGCTCATGCTGCCCATGGTAGCAAGGCTGGGGTTTATAGAGCTAACACTGCCCATGGTAGCGAGGCTGGGGTTTATAGCGCTCATGCTGCCCATGGTAGCAAGGCTGGGGTTTATAGCGCTCATGCTGCCCATGGTAGCAAGGCTGGGGTTTATAGTGCTCATGCTGCCCATGGTAGCAAGGCTGGGGTTTGTAGTGCTCATGCTGCCCCAGTCGCACGTCGCGCGTATCGCATGATGTGGCACATCGCGTGATGTGGCACAACTGTTTCAACTGTTGCTCCCAACCAATAGGAATGAAGAAACTGTCATATAAGTGCTGTGTGTGATGGTGCAAGCTCGCGTGTCACGCCCATGTTATTACACTTTTTACTGGTGTTATATTATCCGTTCAAACAATCCCTCGTGATGCCCTCTCGACCAATGAGAATGGATAAAAGGTATTTATGAATTATAATTAAAATTATAACCAGGACCCAATTTAATTGCATAAACGAGGTGAGCATCATGGGAAAGCTTTATGCAACATACGACATTTAAAAAAAACCTTTTTTTTGTCTTCTTTGCATTGACTCAGTATATGTAGGCAGAAGCATATTTTTATGTCAGGCATGATATTTGGTTCTTGTAAAAAAAAAAGGAATATTTTGTTGAGAACAAGGGCTGAAAACACGTACACATGGTTTATTATAAGCAAGTTCTGTGTATGCCAAAAGGTAAAAATGGAAAGACGCCTGGAAAATAAGTGTCATTAAGGCACCTTGTCAAAACCTCCAAGCCGTTCCATTCCGCGTGCATTCTGCGGGAGTCCGCGGATTTTTGTAACAAAAGAACCCATAGCAACCGGGCAGGTCCACGGCCACGACGGCTCATTTTCATGTCAATAAACATGAATATTTCGGCAACTCCGCGGAGCGACCGGTCGGCCATTGTGAGGTCCAGCTTATTAGCTGACCGGTGGAACCAGTGGTTCACAATGGTTTTACCTTTGCAGGTAAAAAAGCAAGGTAAGGTTGGATGTAAAAGCCATTTCCTCCAATGTGTGATTTTTAAGACTTTGTTCAGCCTACTTGACCAAAACATGTGAATTCTATAAATGGTTTTTCTTTATTCCCGGCTTCGACTGACAAAATTTTCAGGCTATACGTGCAAGCTCCGTTCAAGTGGGCATCAGAGTATAGCAGTGACAGGGGACAATTCTAAAACAGTTATCTTTTGCAGCGACAATGATAAGCATAAACTACCTACATATTGGACATGTATAGTTATCATACGGGAAAATGGAACAGAAATGTGTTTATTTACAGGACAGGGTTACGGGACAGGACAAGACAGGAATTGGTTTATTTACAAGAAACAATATATATACAAACACATACGGGGCTGGGATGCGATCAATTTGGGAATTTGTTTTTTTTTTAAAGGGAAGATGGGAACGGGTAGTCATTATTATCGGGAATATCTGGGAACATAAATGGCAAGGATATATTTGTCATAGGGGAAGACGGGATGTGTGATGCAGTTAGTAGCATAGCTGAAAATCGCCTTTAATTATACCAATCATAATTTTAGCAAATATGTGGCCTGTCGACGATTGGAGTTTAATATATACCTTGTAGATGTTCTTAACACAAATAAACAACTGTTTGTTCTTACTTTCCAAGTAGAAAACATCAGTTTCTTATTTATAAAATCCCAAGTCACCGTCGCCAATAAACAAATCCACACACGTGTGTGACTGTGTCCATGTCAAAACAACCATGTAGTCTGGTTTGTCCAATGCCCGAGGGGAGAAAGCCACAGTCTCAGAGACACGTGTTTCTATTGGCTGTTGAATTTCCATATAGCGCGTAACAAATGTTTTAATTGGTCGATTTTGCCCTACTGCCAGAGCGGTGTGTAAAAGTTATCAACATCACGGAAGAAAACGTTAGTCGTCGGCGGTGATTTCTTATCAATTTAGCATCGTTTTTTTTGCGGGAAAATTATTTTGAATGTGAATGGTTTCAAATAAAAAAACAATATTTTTGTATCAAGCATAAATGTTGCAAAATATGCATCGCAAATTGGATCGCAAAATCGCGATGCACTTTTTAGAATTGCATAGCAAATCATCCAAATTGCAACACAAGCGATACAAACGAAATTGTTCCCCGATTTATGAAGTGCACGATTATCACATGCGCTAGAGGGTCGGCTGGCACACCCAACATGCATGGCATAAATTGTTTTGTCGGTGCGGCCTGTCCGCCTCCAGGACGGTGGTATTCACGAGTTGAAAAAGTATTATTCTGGGAGAGCACGGCCGGTCCACGTCCAAGTCGCTGATATTCATGACCTGAAAATACCACTTGTTTATTCATGAGACTTATTGTTATACCAACAATAGCGCCCAGCATGGATAGCTCATTAACTTCGCCGCGCTTCAACACACATGACCGTTCTTCCGCGAACTGTCCGAGGTCCTTAGCAACGGCGGTATTTGCTGTCAAGTCCGCGGCTTGTTGGCGGAGGAACGCTCGGGAGGTTTTGACAAGGCGCCTTAGTGTCCTTCCGACCCCCCTGAGTCTACAGAGAACTCCACTCTTTTTAACAGGGTTATTGCTGTAGATTATGATTCCGTAATAAGTAAACAAAACAATGCGTGGACATTTTTTAATTTCACGCTGTGCGCCTTTTTTTAAAGAACTTAATTAGTTTTTTTGCATAATAGGATAGCCTGGGGGCAAACACCCTACTATCTTTGTTGTTCAACATGAACTCTCACCACTTGTTGTGAATAAAGCTGTATTCTGAAGAGAATTTACAGGGAAGTGGCAAAGCTACTGCTTGTGAGCAGAACTGTTTTTCAACATTGTTCCAAAGTTTTTTAACAAAATATCACTTCAGACAGATGTTAAAATCTAACAGAAAGAGGCTTGAATATAAAGACAGCAAAAAAGTAACGCAGCTGTTAGAAAAGCACCTATAATTTTAAAATTGTTACCTGTATTCTAAAAAAGAAAATACCAGGAGACGGAAAATTTAGTTAAGGTGATTTTGACACCTCGTTTTTTACAATCGGTTGAGTATTGTTGTCGGGGTAAGTGCTTACAGGTGAAAAGTGCCCATTTCCATTGTTGCAGTAACTCCTATTGACAAGAACAGCTTTTAAAAATTCCTGCTGTTAGCCTCACGCTGAATCAGAGGAGAGATCAATCATGTCAATAGGAGTTACTGCAACATTGGAAATGGGCACTTTTCACCTGTAAGCACATACCGCGACAACAATACTTGACCTATTGTAACAAACAGGGTGTCAAAATCACCGTACGAAAATTTCCGACTTCTGGTATTTTCATTTTTAGAATACGAGTAACAATTTTAAAATTATAGGTGCTTTTCCAACAGCACGTTACTTTTTTGCGTTCTTCAGAAAATAATGTAACGGAAATCTGAGGAGCACCTTGTAACAACTCTTTGTTGTATTTGTCCAGAGGCCCGTCTATTTCTCTCTGATTGCTCCATTACTCCCTGTGTAGTCTGCCACAACAGGTTGGTCCTTGCCTTGACCAGTCTTTCCTCAGCATGACCCCCAACAGCCAAGAAATCCTGTGGATAAGTTTGAGTCGTCATACTTGAGAAAGACTTTGAACTCACTGGCGATGCTCTGCAGTCAAATTTAGACATAAACTCATATTACTTATGAGCAACATTTTGTTTGAATGTTTTAATTCTACTTTGATGTAGACATATAAAACACTGAAAGCTAACCTGTGAAAAAATCAATTCAAAAGGTGGTCTTGTTTTTTTTTTACCACACCCAAATCTTTGGAATACACAATCTTGAAATCAGCGAAACATAGCATGGGATTTTTCACATCTCTCTCTCTCTCTCTCTCTCTCCTCTGATGACCAATCGACCCTATTCTTTCACAGGTTTGTTATTTCATGTGTATATATTGGGTCAAATAAAGTGCAGATTCTGGTCTTTGATAATTACCAATGTTGTGCACATGCTTTAAATGTTTGATTGCAAAGGGCATACTGGTGCCAACCCTAATATTTTCTCAATGCCATTCAAAAATAACAAAAGCAGACTAAATAAGGGTTCATACAACACATACATGTACATGTCCTACAAATCTTGTACAAGTGATCGAAATTGAAGTGTGTGCTCAAAGCAGTCATTTCTGGGAGCCAATAAGCTTTGTGTGTTAGAACATCCCTACCAGGCAATAGTGCCGAGATCTTTGGATACAGCACGCTACCCATAGTAGCAAGGCTTGGGTTTATAGTCCTAACACTGCCCATTGTAGCGAGGCTGGGGTTTATAGTGCTCATGCTGCCCATGGTAGCTAGGCTGGGGTTTATAGCGCTCATGCTGCCCATGGTTGCGAGGCTGGAGTTTATAGTGCTCATGCTGCCCATGGTAGCAAGGCTGGGGTTTATAGCGCTCATGCTGCCCATGGTAGCAAGGCTGGGGTTTATAGAGCTAACACTGCCCATGGTAGCGAGGCTGGGGTTTATAGCGCTCATGCTGCCCATGGTAGCAAGGCTGGGGTTTATAGCGCTCATGCTGCCCATGGTAGCAAGGCTGGGGTTTATAGTGCTCATGCTGCCCATGGTAGCAAGGCTGGGGTTTGTAGTGCTCATGCTGCCCATGGTAGCAAGGCTGGGGTTTATAGTGCTCATGCTGCCCATGGTAGCAAGGCTGGGGTTTGTAGTGCTCATGCTGCCCATGGTAGCAAGGCTGGGGTTTATAGCGCTCATGCTGCCCATGGTAGCAAGGCTGGGGTTTATAGCGCTCATGCTGCCCATGGTTGCGAGGCTGGGGTTTATAGTGCTCATGCTGCCCATGGTAGCAAGGCTGGGGTTTATAGTGCTCATGCTGCCCATGGTTGCGAGGCTGGGGTTTATAGTGCTCATGCTGCCCATGGTAGCAAGGCTTGGGTTTATATTGGTCATGCTGCCCATGGTAGCGAGGCTTGGGTTTATAGCGCTCATGCTGCCCATGGTAGCGAGGCTGGGGTTTGTAGTGTTCATGCTGCCCACGGTAGCAAGGCTTGGGTTTATAGTGCTCATGCTGCCCACGGTAGCAAGGCTTGGGTTTATAGTGCTCATGCTGCCCATGGTAGCTAGGCTGGAGTTTATAGAGCTTACACTGCCCATGGTAGCGAGGCTGGGGTTTATAGTGCACATGCTGCCCATGGTAGCAAGGCTTGGGTTTATAGTCCTAACACTGCTCATTGTAGCGAGGCTTGGGTTTATAGTGCTCATGCTGCCCATGGTAGCTAGGCTGGGGTTTATAGCGCTCATGCTGCCTAACAGTAGCGAGGCTGGGGTTTATAGCGCTCATGCTGCCCATGGTAGCAAGGCTGGGGTTTATAGTGCTCATGCTGCCCATGGTAGCGAGGCTGGGGTTTATAGCGCTCATGCTGCCAATGGTAGCGAGGCTGGGGTTAAATAGCGCTCATGCTGCCCATGGTAGCAAGGCTGGGGTTTATAGTGCTCATGCTGCCCATGGTTGCGAGGCTGGGGTTTATAGTGCTCATGCTGCCCATGGTAGCAAGGCTTGGGTTTATAGCGCTCATGCTGCCCATGGTAGCGAGGCTTGGGTTTATAGCGCTCATGCTGCCCATGGTAGCGAGGCTGGGGTTTGTAGTGTTCATGCTGCCCATGGTAGCGAGGCTTGGGTTTATAGCGCTCATGCTGCCCATGGTAGCAAGGCTGGGGTTTATAGTGCTCATGCTGGCCATGGTAGCGAGGCTGGGGTTTATAGTGCTTACATTGCCCATGGTAGCGAGGCTGGGGTTTATAGCACTCATGCTGCCCTTGGTAGCAAGGCTGGGGTTTATAGTGCTCATGCTGCCAATGGTAGCGAGGCTTTGGGTTTATAGCGCTCATACCGCCCATGGTAGTGAGGCTGGGGTTTATAGAGCTAACACTGCCCATGGTAGCGAGGCTTGGGTTTATAGTGCTCATGCTGCCCATGGTAGCTAGGCTGGGGTTTATAGCGCTCATGCTGCCTAACAGTAGCGAGGCTGGGGTTTATAGCGCTCATGCTGCCCATGGTAGCAAGGCTGGGGTTTATAGTGCTCATGCTGCCCATGGTAGCGAGGCTGGGGTTTATAGCGCTCATGCTGCCAATGGTAGCGAGGCTGGGGTTAAATAGCGCTCATGCTGCCCATGGTAGCAAGGCTGGGGTTTATAGTGCTCATGCTGCCCATGGTTGCGAGGCTGGGGTTTATAGTGCTCATGCTGCCCATGGTAGCAAGGCTTGGGTTTATAGCGCTCATGCTGCCCATGGTAGCGAGGCTTGGGTTTATAGCGCTCATGCTGCCCATGGTAGCGAGGCTGGGGTTTGTAGTGTTCATGCTGCCCATGGTAGCGAGGCTTGGGTTTATAGCGCTCATGCTGCCCATGGTAGCAAGGCTGGGGTTTATAGTGCTTACATTGCCCATGGTAGCGAGGCTTGGGTTTATAGTGCTCATGCTGCCCATGGTAGCTAGGCTGGGGTTTATAGCGCTCATGCTGCCTAACAGTAGCGAGGCTGGGGTTTATAGCGCTCATGCTGCCCATGGTAGCAAGGCTGGGGTTTATAGTGCTCATGCTGCCCATGGTAGCGAGGCTGGGGTTTATAGCGCTCATGCTGCCAATGGTAGCGAGGCTGGGGTTAAATAGCGCTCATGCTGCCCATGGTAGCAAGGCTGGGGTTTATAGTGCTCATGCTGCCCATGGTTGCGAGGCTGGGGTTTATAGTGCTCATGCTGCCCATGGTAGCAAGGCTTGGGTTTATAGCGCTCATGCTGCCCATGGTAGCGAGGCTTGGGTTTATAGCGCTCATGCTGCCCATGGTAGCGAGGCTGGGGTTTGTAGTGTTCATGCTGCCCATGGTAGCGAGGCTTGGGTTTATAGCGCTCATGCTGCCCATGGTAGCAAGGCTGGGGTTTATAGTGCTCATGCTGGCCATGGTAGCGAGGCTGGGGTTTATAGTGCTTACATTGCCCATGGTAGCGAGGCTGGGGTTTATAGCACTCATGCTGCCCTTGGTAGCAAGGCTGGGGTTTATAGTGCTCATGCTGCCAATGGTAGCGAGGCTTTGGGTTTATAGCGCTCATACCGCCCATGGTAGTGAGGCTGGGGTTTATAGAGCTAACACTGCCCATGGTAGCGAGGCTTGGGTTTCTAGTGCTCATGCTGCCCATGGTAGCGAGGCTGGGGTTTTTAGTGCTCATGCTACCCATGGTAGCAAGGCTGGGGTTTATAGCGCTCATGCTGCCCATGGTAGCGAGGCTGGGGTTTATAGCGCTCATGCTGCCCATGGTAGCAAGGCTGGGGTTTATAGTGCTCATGCTGCCCATGGTAGCAAGGCTGGGGTTTATAGTGCTCATGCTGCCCATGGTAGCTAGGCTGGAGTTTATAGTGCTCATGCTGCCCATGGTTGCGAGGCTGGGGTTTATAGTGCTCATGCTGCCCATGGTAGCAAGGCTTGGGTTTATAGCGCTCATGCTGCCCATGGTAGCGAGGCTTGGGTTTATAGCGCTCATGCTGCCCATGGTAGCGAGGCTGGGGTTTGTAGTGTTCATGCTGCCCATGGTAGCGAGGCTTGGGTTTATAGCGCTCATGCTGCCCATGGTAGCAAGGCTGGGGTTTATAGTGCTCATGCTGGCCATGGTAGCGAGGCTGGGGTTTATAGTGCTTACATTGCCCATGGTAGCGAGGCTGGGGTTTATAGCACTCATGCTGCCCTTGGTAGCAAGGCTGGGGTTTATAGTGCTCATGCTGCCAATGGTAGCGAGGCTTTGGGTTTATAGCGCTCATACCGCCCATGGTAGTGAGGCTGGGGTTTATAGAGCTAACACTGCCCATGGTAGCGAGGCTTGGGTTTCTAGTGCTCATGCTGCCCATGGTAGCGAGGCTGGGGTTTTTAGTGCTCATGCTACCCATGGTAGCGAGGCTGGGGTTTATAGTGCTCATGCTGCCCATGGTAGCGAGGCTGGGGTTAATATAGCTCATGCTGCCCATTGTAGCGAGGCTGGGGTTTATAGTGCTCATGCTGCCCATGGTAGCGAGGCTGTGATTTATAGTGCTTACATTGCCCATGGTAGCTAGGCTAGCCTTGCTCAAGGCAGTCGCATTATTCGCTCCGAAAAGACGCCGCTGTAAACCCACCCGTATACCCTGTGCGTGCGGTCACACCGCATGGCCCACCCGTATACACACTGTCACATCGTACGACTACTGTGCACATAAGTCATCCGCACTCGTACCACTAACCGCATGCGGAGGCCGTCAGGCCGACAGCCTTGTTGGGTCTGTTACTTCCGGGTTTAATGTGTAGTATTGAAAAATTTCCACAAGTGGAAAAAAATGGGGGGGCTCTCGGATATGCTAGTATGCAGCCCATGAACATGTATATCTTTCGTCAGACCTATCAGACAACACAGGATGTGAGGCAAATGAATTATTCATTTTAACGTCCAATCACGCACTTCCCTTATCACGACCTTTGGACCCTATCATGCGTCCGTCCGCGGTGGTGGTGTGTGATGTAAACATGTCTCGTCTTTCGCGGGCATTATGGTAATGAGCCGACCGTGGGAACTCTTCGCTTATTATAGTAATGAGGTCAGTGGCTTCAACACAGACCCAACAAGGCTGTCGGCCTCACAGCTGACGCATGCTGATAGTGTATGGGGGCATCGTGTCGTGCGATGTTACGCACAGTGAATACAGGTGGGTTTTTAAACAGCGTCGGTCTTTTTTCGGAGTGAATAATTCGACTGCCTTGAGCAAGGCTATAGCTAGGCTGGGGTTTATAGTGCTCATGCTGCCCATGGTAGCAAGGCTGGGGTTTAATGCTGCCCATGGTAGCGAGGCTGGGGTTTATAGTGCTCAGTAAGGTACCTACCCAGCAGTCAAAACCTGTAGTTTAGCAAGTTGTTGTTCAACTTCTCTGAGTCGATCATTTCTGTGCCTTTCCCTCTCCAAGAACCTTCGCCATGTCTGGGGGGATGGTGATTCATCATCGACTGGGTTTGTGGGGCACTCTACATGCACACCAAGAATCTCTGTATTTGTAGCACTGCAGGGGAACGACATGTGTATAGAGTCACTTACTTTACAAGCAAATCTTTTTCAATATAACGGAAAAAGCACATGTCGGTTCATTCATTTCTTCATTCTTCTAAAATAAACTAAGAAGAGAAAAAACCTCCTGGGTGTTATGCAGCTGATATGAATTTTAGTTTGCAGAAAAATCATGAGGCAGGGCTAAAATTTTACACTTGACAGCAGGTCTGAACTCCGTAGCTTTGGTGTTGAGCCAGTGAACTTATGACTGGACAACTCCTGACTAGTGGTCTTATATTTTGTGATTTAATATTAACGAGTAATAATACCTCGACAAAAACAAGTGTTCAACAAAGTTAAAATGTTCACCTTGAGTCAGATAAAATACCTTTTAATTATATTAATGGGGCATGCTGCCTTTGATCGGTCGAGTTGGTCAATTAAAAGCATTTGTTATAAAATCAGATGATTAGAAAGATGATTTAAAAGTAGAATATAATGATCTACACAAATATGGCTCAATATTTTATGGTTTTCCTTATAAGTCATGAACCAACACGGCACACCATTTTGTAGAGTCATGTTTTTGACTCCATAAAATGGGCCGACCATGTAAGTTCACAAAGTAAAAGAAAAACCACACAATTTTGAGGCATATTTGTGTGGATCAAAAACAACTTTGAGTCACCATATCAGCCATTCCATGGTATTTGCGCTTCATAGTAAAAAAATTAAAATGGTTATCAGTGAAGTTTTTACATTTATTTTGAAACAAGAACACCTAGTGCTTCTATTTCTAAAAAGACTTTATAAAAATATTCTTTATTGTTTTTGTGACAGCCTTGGGAGTAGAGGGTAAAAAGTGTACACTGAAGTCTGAAAAATCCTTGAAATTCAGGTTTTGAAAAAAAAATCATGAAACAATAGGTGTTCAGATTTAATCATTATGTATAAACAACAAAGAGTCATTAGTAAGGACAGCCAAAATTAAATATACCTTATTGAACTATTGACTTTTGAAAAATTTGAGTTAATTTTTACCCTCGTTTTACTGTCACGCGAGTCACAAAAAAAATGATTATAGTATTTTTTCTGTTATAGACCCTCAACATTTTTTTTCTTCTCTCTCATAATAGTGGTCTTTTCAAAGGGTCTTTCAAGAATTTATTAGGTTTTTTTTACCTAGGCATTCTACTTTTTAAAAAAAACACCCTCGAGTTTGTCACGCGAGTCACGGCAAATGCACTTAATGCACATGGTTGGCAAAAGCTACCAAAGAATTCTGGGGATGATGTCTACATGGAATGTTAAAAAAGCACCCCAGCCCACTGGAACATACTACTCTGCCCCTGAATTTATAAATTTATGTTAGAAAAAGGAATTATTACAGTGTACAATTATGACTTGGCACACTGTCAGCAGGGCCTAATTTCATAGAGCTGCTTAAGCAAAAAATTTTGCTTAAGCAAACAATTCATTGCTTAGTAAAATCAGATTACCGGCCAAGACTCCACTCAATTGTAATGCTAAGTAAACAACAGCTTAATACTAGTCATAAGCAATGTATATGGCAGGAAATTTTGGCCAGTTACATGTATAAAATAAGCGAGCTATTTCCGTGCTTAAGCAAATTTTTTGCTTAAGCAGCTCTATGAAATTGGCCCCAGATCATGTTGAACTACATGTACCATGTGTACACTGCATACTGCACTGTACAATGTATTCACATCTGCATAATTTAAATAATACAAGCAATGATAAACTTAAAACAAGAACGAACAAAAATATTTGATGAAACTGGGTATTTTAAGACAGTATTCTTAAGTTAGATTTGGAGAGGGGCATCAATAAAGAAATTACTTAACAGATGTACATGTACTCAGCCTAACACAGTCTAATGCCATTAGAACTTGACACCAAAATTGGTTGTTTCTTATCAACCTACTCTGCCAAGGGTAGTGAGAAAAAAGTCCTTCCCCCAATCACAAAACAATATAATAATTTCTAGTAAGGGTTCTCTCTATGAGTTTGAGTGGTTCTGAAAAGAACTGGTGGTTTCACAACTCAACGTTTTGACCAGACAGTGTTGTTGAACCACCAATTTTCAGAACCGTCCCAACATTACCATGTTTAAGTCAAAGCCTCTTCAGATTCTTAATTTTCCTTTAAATGTTGCTTCAGGTGTTTCTTCCTTTGATGAAAAGATTCAATTTCAAGTTCTAAGTGTTCTGAATGAAATAAATTGTTCTTGTTATGCAGTATCCTGTTTAGCTATTGTATATTTTCTCACTTGTCACGCGAGTCACAAACTTCTGTCACGCGAGTCACATTGCATTTAACAAACTTTCAATTTTTTAAAAAAATTTATTTTGTACTTTTTATTGTAAAGTATAGTGCTTCTCTTGTACTTAAAAAAAAAGTGACCCGGGACTAAAAAGTTTCTCTGAGTTCTCACGAATGGGCAACGGCATACAGGGATACAAGACCTTTCATTTTTTGGCAGTCACGCGAGTCACATTTTTGGAACACCTATAAAAACATGATACCCACACAATTTGTGTTCGTTTTTTGTTTTTTATTATAGGGCTCTTTACTAAGTTTATATAAATTGAGTTACATGAGAGCCACGTTTTATATTTTGGAGTATAGATCTTTCAAAAGTTGAAAAACCAGTGAGATTGTCACGCGAGTCACAATGGAATGGCTGATATGCATTTCATAACAAACGGTTTGAAACGCTTTTAATACATGAAGACTAACTTGACAGATCCAAGGCAACGCATTTTGTTAACTAATTTGATATTTAAAGTACTTTTAAAGACAAGAGATAGAGTCTTACATGCCTCAGTGCTTGTTTACCGACTAAGAATGGTTAAAATGCAAGAGAAACTGCGTCAGGAAGTTTTTTCTCATTTTTAATCTTGCATCAAAACAAAATTCTGGACTAGTAAACAGTTTGGCCTGCTGTGGTTGTTTTAATGAGAGTTGTTTTGTGGTGCAGACATGATGAAGACATATCACAACTTAAAAATATAATCATCATGTTCTATTTAAACTTGACTGAGGTTTTCCACACAAAAAGACAACATGGGATCAGGCATACCCAGTCAAACAGTTTAAGGTGTTGAGTTGAGTTATCATTTGAATTGGTTAGATTGGGGAAAGATTTTAGCACAAGGTTAAGTTGGTTCTGTTTCAAATATCCAATTCATTCTTTTCCATAACCTCCTTACCTCAGTAACTCCTCTACCTTCTTTGAGAGTTTAGAACCAAGCTTTGTAGAGTTTGTTGTAGACTTTACGCACTCAGTTGATTGCATAGCAGGTAATCTTGTGTCAAGATCAGTACTGTTTTGCTGTCCTTTTGCCATGTTTTCTGCAAATGAATATGTCCACAAAAATTAATGTGCGAGTTTGATGCACACAGAACCAAGTCTTTTTCAAAGGCTTAATTGCACGACACGATACAACTGCACGAACAAATAGCCAAGTATAATTATCACTGCAACAGGGGAAAAAAGTAAACAGAAACAAGCAAGAAAGCAGTTATAGAAGAAGCAGCAAGGTTGTGAAGAAACAGAATGTATTGGACATAACTGAATTTAGCTGTTGCAAAATACTTACCAAACTGAATTAGCTGTTGCAAAGTGCTTACCAACCATGACGACCAGACGGATGTGGTGGTATAAAAAGCTAAAATATTGCAATGGCCTCTCACGTTTCAACCATACAGCATCTTTCTCAAAGGCTGTTTGACAACACAACACACTTCAGGTTAAGTGGAATCATGGAGGAATGGAAGCAGTCAAGTAGAAAGGAATGACAAGAGAGAGAGACAGGGTGCAGTCTGGACAAGCAAGGGATGAACAATGACAAAGGATACAAAGGAAGAAAGTGGTAGAGGGAAGGGGCCTAAGCAGCATGTAGTTTAACCACAAGAGAATGGATGATACTCAAAGAACTTCTTAGTTTTACGTTTGGTAATTGTTTAAAAAAACAGTCTTCTCAATATCCCAATTATAAAAATAACAACCCTGTGAAAACTCAAGAGCTAAACTGGTCATTGCAGTTGCAAGAAAATGATGAGAGAAAAAACAACCTTGTTGGACGAATTTGTGTCCCTTCAGATAGGAATAAAATACTCCTGGCTAAAAGTCTTTTATTATTTTAGTGAGAAATTACTCTTTCTCAAAATCTACATGTATGCTACCTCAGAGGAAGCCGTTTGTCACAACTCCAATGTCTTGTTACCAAGTCAGTTTTTAAGTTAATATTATTGTATAAGTAATTACCAAACGTGTACCTTCCCTTTAATGGAACATTACAGAATTGGTTTTGCTAGCAGAAATGTTGCTGGCAGTGTAAGCACTTTATGTAATCCACCATATACATAAACTGACAAACCTGTAGAAGTTAGAAATCGCCGTGGCCATCTGGGTCATGAGATAATAGTAAAAAAAAGAATAACAAATTTTGCATTGCATCGATGACAAAACAAAAATTAATAAAACGCTCACTGAGCGATAAACTACAAACCCGAAATTATATTATTTATTTCTCATAAAATATGAAATTACAGACATAAATATTTCCAGGGATGTTTTTTACTATCATCATTAGACTGTGTAATTTTTAGGTTAATCTGTGATCTTCATGATTTTTGTTTCGTACCAATTCTGTAACGTTCCTTTAAGGAAACAAGGGGAAGAGTTAAAGAAATTCTCTGGTGTAACCTCAAAAAGTAATGCAAGTACACACAGAGAAAGGATAATTACAAGTACTGACTGCAAGACTTATAAGCAGTGAATGTGTTAATCTATCACAAATTAGTCCTAAACCAGGGAATGTTCAAACCTGTAACGAATGGCCATCTGTAATTGGGTCCATCTTCTTCTTCTTTGCCTGAATTCTCTTTTGATTCAAAAACCAATGTTTTCCGTTTAGAGATGCACCTGGGGCTGGCTTGTTTCCGTCTTGAACTTCGACCCTTACAATCAGGGTAAAGCTGTTTCTTTTCTGGTGTACACATTTGAAGGTCTGGTTGGCTGATAACATTTGGGTAGGAGCAAGTACATGCACTGCTGGTCAGTGTAGGGCTGAAAGAAAGTAGAATGATTAGATTTCTGTGGAAAACTGTGTATGAAGTTCTTCTCTTTTTTAGGGGTGGTTGGGGTGGGGCAAATCATTCTCAAATCGCCTTCAAGTGAACAAAGAATGCTAACATTGATGACATTTTATAGTATCAGGGAATAGCAAATTTCCCTAGACTCTAAATTTACACTGAAACACAGGCTCGAGGCCAGTGATTTTAGCATCAGACATGTACATAGACTCACGACTGGTAAAGTCCAGTGATCTTGTGTTTTTTGTCAAACTTAACTTTCAGCCAGATAAGTCTCTTTTAGCTCTAAAGTCAACCCCCCCCCCCCCCCTAACTAAGAAAAATCTGGCCCACAAAGTTATAAGCCATATGGTCTTGTGGATTTCTAGTTTTCATCCCAAAATTCAAGCCATGTTACATGGCAGAGTATTAGAATAACTAACAGTGTTTGCACACTGAATGTGAATATATAACATTCATAAAGTCACGACTGATACAACTTGTGAAGCATTTCGCTTTGTTTACACAAAGAATATTGTTTTGTGGGAGGAGTGTCAATTTTTTAAGGGTAGATTACTCTAAATGACCGCAGTTGAATAAACACTGATAAACTTCCTGCCAATTGACACGTTAGAACACACAAACAGAGTGCATGGAAGAAACACGAAACCACCTTTTTGCAAGCACGCAAGTTCTATCAAGAGTACTTGCACATTTGTAGCATAAACTTGCAATAAACTGTGTTATTGTCCTCACCTTTTTTCTTTCTCTTCCTTGATTGACTGCTGTTCGGGATCACTGACAACCCCATTACAACTAGCTGGCTCAGGGACCTCTAACTGATTGATTGTGGTGTCTTGACCAACAGCTCCCATGATACCAAGCTGACCAAGTGTCCCAGCTTGAACTGAGAATCCTGGTTGAAGTGGCAAGGCTCCTCCGATAGCTTGTAGACCTGCCAAAGCCTGCTGACCATGCAATGCTGAGATTCCTACTCCTTGAAGATCTTGAATTCCTTGAAGGGTAGATAGTGTCTGAAGATTGACAAGTCCTTGTAGACCTGTAACCCCTTGGAGAGCTGGGATTTCTTGAACTGCTGCCTGAAAATTTGACATACCTTGAAGGCTTGGGACCACGTTTATAACACCTTGATCGTTACTCAGGCTCGATAACCCTGTTGAACTTGTAGGTCCAGCGATTCCTGTGATGCCAGACAGGCAGCCGATTCCCAAGAGATTTGAAATCCCTTGGAGACCAGAGATCCCATTTATACCATCTAAAAGCCCCTGAATACCTCCTGTACTATGGAGTCCTGCAACTTCTTGGCTACTGCCAGGATTTCCTAAAATGCCCTGAACATCACTCACTCCATGGATGCCACCAACACCTTGAACATTTGCTAAACCAATGATGCGATGTATGCCTGTCGTCTGTTTAAGATCGTGCATGCTTAGCATTCTGGATTGGCCAGACGCCTGAAGGGTGTTAAGGGCATGGATGTTACTGACAGCCCGGATCATTTGTTGCTGCATGACACCTGGCATATGAGTAGTATTCTGATGAGTCTGTGGGAATTGCAATCCCTCCATTGCAAAGGGTTGCCCTGATGTGGAATCAATAACAATTGGCAATGGAAGCTCAGCTAAGGGAAGCAATGGAGACAAGGTTGCTTGGGGGACAGACGTACCTGCCTGAGGCTGGCTTTGCTCAGTCTTTCCATCTGGCTTTAAAGGTGGTATAACAACTCCTGACAATATCTTTGATTCAACTGGCTCTCCCACTGACTGACCACTATGATCCCCTCCTACGAGCTCGCTACCTATTGTCATTTGCTTTTTCAAAGCAATATCAAATTCTGCTTCTGCTTGCAGATCACGAATATTTGATCTCAATACATTTGATCTTCTCACTGGATTAACACAATCGACTTTTCTTTGCATTCCCAAGTTGCACGTGCTGAGAGGGATCTTACCATCATTCTGATTTGAATGTTCAACCGGAAACAAATTGATGAAATCTTTGACGTTCTGCTGCTTAAAAGGTTTCTTTTGTCCCTGTGGGCTTTCTACCAGTTCATCATCATCTTTGCTGCCAGATGGAACAGCCATGTTTGTGATTATTCTTTTGCTTAAGTTTACGACATCCCTTGAAGACTCCATGGTTTCAGAAAATGTCTTAAATTTAAAGTCTTTGGCCTCTGGTACCTCCATATTCTTGTTAGACAATTGACCCGAGTTATACAAAGTTAGCAAGTTCCTATCAGGTAAAGAAACTGCACCTCCTTTGTTCAACAGCCCAGCATCTTTGTATAGAAGGTCAGTTTGAAGGGTTGGCACCAATTCATTGAGGATGGCACCTGGATTAGGGTTCTTGTCTGAAAGTAGAGAGTTGTCAACTACTTTTTTTAAAAGATGTTCTTCTAAGTTACAAGTAGATGGATATGAAAGAAAGGCAGAGGGTTGCAATGTATCACTTAAAGATCTAGCCTGCTCTCCTCTTCTACTAACAACCTCTTTTGAAAATGATGCAAATCTTGAGAGTTTCCTCCTCTTTCTCCTTGTACATGACCGCTTTTGCTGAACACCTCTCGATTTATGCTCTGCCAGCCCACCTCGACCAGCCACTGCCTTAAAAAAGGATTCAACTGCACGTTTTCTCTCGCGATACCGACGAGCCCTTTCTCGTCCTAGGAGTTTCTTTCTCAGATGTTTCTCATCTTCGCTGAGATGGTCAACATTCATGCGGGTTCTCTTCACCTTTTTGAAGGAGGGATGGCCTGTGTCCCTGAAACACAATAAAAAATATCAATGTTATTAAAAAAGAATAAATCAAATGTGTATTATTGATAATGATTTTTATAACAACAATAACAGGCAAGAGCACTCTAACATTGGGCAGTTGGGTACTAGGTACTACAATAGCACTTTTACAAATTACGGCACTCATAATTGGAAATCAATCAGTAAACAGGAAAGTTATTTCTTGAAAACTTCTACTTGTGACTCTGCCGAATAGATTTGATAAAGGAGACAAAGGTGCATGATTAAGGATTGCCAAAAAATTAATCAATGCAGCAATGGCCATTCATAAATACCTCAGACAGTCTCGCTATTCCTATTAGTGGAGAGCGTGTCACGTTTTTTTTTTTTAATCCAGTGATAATGACCAGTGTTTATAACCGGTTGTCCTCGCAAGACGTTGATGCAAGACGTTTCTTGTTACGGGCGATGCAGGCGCTGTCGGTGATTTGGCCGCGGTGTGTGTGAAAGGAAAACCAGCGTTTATGCACAAAGAAGACTATATGCGCATGCGCACGAACGGAACCTGAAAAAAAATGCGTACGGACATCGTGCATGTACATTCAAAACGTATACTGAACATGCCATGGAGGTGGAAACATACAGAGCTCAAGCACTCGGAAACGGATAAGTTTTACAGAGTTTCTTACTATATTACGCCTTTTAACCAAAAAGGTATTTATGACTGGGAATCAAGTGTGTTGAATCAGTTTAAACCCCCCCTTACATGTTTAAAGCTTGTTGATTCAATTATCACTGTTTATTTATACGCTTTATTATCAATATTAAGATAAAAAAAACCACAAAAAAATCAGATTTGACAGCCAGTAATTATTCACCCTTTTTTTTATTTTTTGCAAGTTACCATGGTAATTTTTAAAATTTAATAAAAAAATATTTTGAATAAAATGAAGACAACTGCTGGCTAAAGAGTCATACACAGAGTTTAAAAGAACACTTGTAGTCACTGCAGATGTTTCTTCCATGTATGGCTTCACCGGGAAACCAAACTTTCTCGTTTGCCGTGAAAACAGGAAAAACTCAAAACAAATGGGGCCAGTTGAAGTCATTGAAAATCGGTGTGCGGTGTCAACATTTCAATGTCAATAGTTTTAATATATTATGTCATGTATGTTTGCATACTTCATATTAAAAAATGAAGATAATTAGGGCATCTGTTGGTATACATGTATGGCACCATTATTTGTTTCCAAATCCAAAGAAAAAGACATAAATAGGCCTACCGTGAAAACTGGTATCTGGTATATTTTTATAAGAGGATATATTAAAATAAAAATAAGATAATATCATGACCCCACAAGGATGTGATCCTTTTTTTATTATTTTTATTGAATCAGACAATTTGATAACAAAAGTGCACACAAAGTACAAATCAAGCATGCAGTTACAGGATCTAATTTTCTTCCTCCATGCAGTAACATATAACACGAAATCCTATAACACGACAGTGTACTGTAAAAAAAAAAAACTATCCTGGTGTCATGTGTTTTCAGTAGGATAACAGAAAAATTGTTCACAATCAAAAACTAATTTTTTGTTTTTCAAATCATCTATCCAATTTTTTAACAATTACAAGTTTTCACTTCATGGTGTGTTGAAATTTTTAAAGTTTTGGTTTTACGTTGCGAGAGACAGTCCACCATTAACAGTGCTTATGGATGCACGACATTGGAGCAACGTCATATTATGTTTTCACACCTTTCATTGGTTGGTATATTATTGAATATTCAGAAGCTAGTATGGCGTGCAAAATAAATCAAAAATATTATTCAATTACTACTCAACCAATTTAATTACATTTTGTCCTAAGGCATTATGGCTACTAATACTATATTAGAATCCAGAGATATCATAAGGCATGAAAGTAAAACACCCCCCCCCCCCCCTTGATGCACTCACACTTCATAACAATCCGTTTTCCCCCATTTCAGACCAGTAATGTTTGGTTTCAGGAGATAAGAAACCAATCTATGATATTTTCTCTTTAATGTAGACTTAATATTTATTACGCTTATCGGAATTTATTACAGTATGAAGTAAATAAAAATAAATAAATTGTCATTTTCACTTAAAATATTTTAATATTTCCCCCACATTTGCACACCATAGAATCCCAAATGGTAACCACCTCACGTGATCCATCTTGTGACTAAAGCAGAATGAAACTCAATCTAGCAGATAGTAATTTTGTTTTGAACTTTCGAGGTTGGATGATGTTTCTTTGACTCATTTGAATAATGGCATAATAATGCACGGAAAAGTTTCCGTATGGCGCACCACCTTTTTCATTCGAAATAAAATAATATAGTATCTAATTTACCTGATTGATATATCCCTTTTTGTAAAAATGAGTGAAAAAGTGGTGGTGCCATACGGAAAGTTATCCTAATGCACTAGTGATTAGCACCAAAAATCAATCATTTTATAAATGTTTGAGCATAACCAACGACAGGAAACTTTATTCTCAGCATGATTAAGCCTGATGAAAATGCACACCGTGAGTAAACTGCATAGCTTCTGTCACCGGTGCAGCTTGCACAATTTCGCGGTAAACGGGAATCAAAGTTGGGGACCGAAAACATATGAGGGTCGATAACGTATGACGCTACGATATCACAATATTATTAATTTAGGCCTAGTCCTAGAGAAGAGAGTAGCGGATAGTAGGCCTATTTTTTTATAATGATAATATTAAATTAATTTTTATATAATCACCTTAAAATGTTTGAAGATTCTTCGTCGTTATCTTCAGAACTCAAAGAGTCCATTTCTCGGACATTGCAGCCAGACAATCATTCAGATTTATCTATTCGCAGATTTAAAGAACAAAGCCAAGGCAGCAACAAAATAGAAATGACATTATGTGACGTATCGTCGTACCCGCACATTTCGAACCATATCGAAAGAATTCATTCAGCACATTGTACAAACCGTATGCATGTAGTCTAGGTGCAAGACACATGCTGATTTTGCTTGTATCAACACCGGCAGAGGGCGCTGCAATAATTGACCGTGACTGGGCCCCGTCTTTATCCGCGCAAGGTTTAAGGTTCAAGGTTCATTTTATTTCCACAGTATCAAAAGACAAAAAAACCCAATATCAAACAGCAGTCACAAGAAATTATTACAACAATGAAAAATAATTGTTTCACAACATAGGTTTGAAGAAATAGATGCATAACAATGTTGACACTGCGGAGGGATCCATTTAAGAAGCAAAGCTTGTAGGCAATGGTCCCTTATGACATGCATATGCATAGAGATTATAAATAATGTCAAGTGAACCGTAGAGGTCCGTGGTCGAGTCGAGCCACCAAAGAACAAAATATAACAGCAGGTCTCAATGCATATGCATGTTAACAAAGAATAATTAGTAAATACTGAAACAAAACAAAAAACAGACACAAACAGAGGACTGGACTTAAGACAAAACACACACAGCAGTCTTGCCGGTCAGCAAATACAGTATCGACCGAAACAAATGATCTCATAGCGGGGGTTTTAACAAGTGTGGCTATGGGTGATAATAAATAAACACAAGGATCCCATGCGGGAGACCACCCGTCCCCGGTCCGCAGTAGCACGGTTCAAAGCATACAATTACATTTGTAAGTATGTCAGTTTTAAAGACACGTTTAAAAATAAATACACTTTTGGAGGCTTTAAGTCGTTCCTTAAGCATGTTCCAAAGCATGGGTCCTTCATGTTTGATAGTTTTATGAGCGAGGGAAGTACGGGTGTAAGAAATGTGATAATTAGAAGCTTGGCGGGTGAAGTGAGAATGTACCTCTGAATTTAACGAAAAAATTGATTTAATGGCGGAAGGCAAAACTGTGAGTTGATACATGAGGGACCCAAGCTGAAGACGATAGATGTCCTTCACTTTTAGAATGTTATACTTATAGAAAAGGGGATCTGTATGTGTATTAAATTCAGCAAAATTAATTATACGAAGAGCTCGCTTCTGTAAGAGAAAAAGTCTATTGAGATTGGTAGCAGAACTTGCTCCCCATGCAAGTATCCCATAATTAAGATAAGAACCGATTAATGTATTATAAAGAGATTTTCAGGCATAAAATGCTTGATCCTATTGATCACTCCAATATTTCTAGCAATAATCTTACAGATGTAACCAACGTGACTATTCCATGTTAGTCCATGGTCAACAAAAAGTCCCCAAAACTTACAACAAATCAGTTTTGGTAATGATAATATCGTTAATCTTTACAGGACTTGGTAGGTCTCTGACTAAGGCCGTGTCCGAAACGGCGACTTCGGCTACAGCTACGGCTAGATCGCGCGCGTCTGCTATTCTTCAACACTGGTAGACGCGCTGATCTAGACGTAGCTGTAGCCGAAGTCGTCGTTTCGGACACGGCCTGAGTTACTGAACAACATGTAGTTAGTTTAAGCAATATTAAGGGACAATTTATTGACCGTAAACCAGGAGGCAACTAATTTAAGCTCATTGTTAACAGTATTTACAAGATAGTCAGGTTTACTATGGGAAAAGAATAAATTAGAGTCATCCGCAAAAAGTATAAATGAGAGCACACTAGAGCAATTTGTGAAATCATTAATGTATAGGATAAATAACAAAGGCCCTAGGATTGATCCTTGGGGTACACCATATGTAAGGAAATCAGACTTGGAATTTATGCCATTGACGGAAACATATTGTGGCCTATCTGTGAGATAATTTCTAAACCAATCCAGGGGAACTCCTCGGATACCATAGTTGGAAAGCTTATACAATAGTATTTGATGGTCTATTGTATCAAAAGCTTTTGAAAGGTCAAGGAACACCCCTAGAGTATGTTTGGAGTCATCGATTGCATTAGAAACTTTATCAATAAAATCAAGGAGAGCATGAATAGTAGAATGTTTACTACGGAAACCGAACTGTTGATTTGTTAAAATATCAAACTTATTCAGAAACTTAATGGTACGGGCATATACACATTTTTCAAAGATCTTAGAAAAACATGAAAGAATAGAGATGGGCCTATAATTAGTAATACAGTTACGATCACCCTTTTTAAAAACTGGAACGACTTTGGCAATTTTTATTTCTGAGGGAACAATGCCAGTCATAAAAGAGGTGTTGACAATATGAACAAGAGGTATACAAATGGCAGAAATTGACTTCTTAATAATGGAAATATTGATCAAGTCATGACCAGAACTTTTTTTGTTTTGCAAATTGTTAACAATGTTCAAAATCTCATGTTCATTTACTGGAGTAAAGAAGAACGAATTAGACTTAGGGTTAGGCATATAATCAGCGAAATTAAAAGGTGAGTGGGTAGGTTGGATCATTTTAGCAAGGTTGGGACCAATATTGATAAAGTAGTCATTGAAATGATTGGCAATTTGATCTGGCTTGTCAATTAAATTCCCATTTACAATAATGCTATTAATACCATGAGAATGAGAATTTTTATTCAAAACTGAAATTATAACCTTCCAGGATTACGAATATTGTTTTTTTCTTTTTCAAACTGGAGGGAATAGTAATTTTTCTTTGAAAGACGTAATAGGCTAGTCAAAGTATTTTTATACTTAGTGTACTTGCATTTTCGTGAGGTTGTAGGGTTTGACAAGAATTGACGGTACAATTTATTCTTTTTCTTGATGGATTTGAGAAGGGAATGTGTAACCCAGGGAGTAGTTAAGTTATGTTTAGCTTTGGTATTGTTGTTTTGTCTAACTAAAAGAGTATTTTGATCATACAAAAAAACAAAACTATCCAGAAAATTATTATAAGCAGTATCAGGGTTATTACAACTAAGAACATTAGTCCAGTCGAAAGAGTGTAAGTCATCAATAAACTTTTCCAGGTTCACATTAGATACATTTTGAAAAAAAGATAAATTGTGATTATGAGGAGCACTTGAGTTGGGAGACTGTATAAACATGAAAATTGGCAGATGATCTGAGATATCAGCAATTAAAATACCGGATTTAGAGGAGGGAAGAATGTTTGATAAAAAGTTATCAATAAGTGTAGAAGAATTATCAGTAATACGTGTGGGCATGTGGATTTGAGGAAGGAAGGAGTAGGAAATAAATAAATCGATAAAGGACTTGGAGCTAGGATTGGTTGGGTTTAGCAAATTAATGTTAAAATCACCTGAAATTATGCAAGATTTATTATTATAGTCAACACGAGAGCATATCATCTGAAAAGAGGTCATGAACTCATCGTGAACAGCTGACGGTGCTTTATACACAACACCTGCAATAACGTTTTTTGCATTCGGAATACGGACTTCAACAAATAGTGACTCAAGAGAGTCATCTGAAATATTCAAATCTTCCCTAACAGTAATATTTAGTTTATTAGAAATATAGAGGGCAACTCCACCTCCAGCCTTTGTGCCTTGTATGTTGTTCACGATGAGCTCACACCCAGGCAAAAAAAAGTAACTGTGGGGGATGATTTAAGCCAGGTTTCAGAAAGTGCAATAAAAGAAAAATTATAGTTGATTGAATTTAAAACAATTTTAAGTTTATCTATATTTTTTTGAAGACTTCTAATGTTAACATGCAGTAAGGAAATACAGCCATCATCAGTCGGCTTTGGAAATTGCTCTATGGAATAATATTGAGTAATAACGAGCCTCGAAGATCGGAAGAATGATGTCAGACGTTCAGGCTATAGTTGACCTTGTTTGATGTCGCCAGTATTCCTGGGTGAGTCGATCAGTTTCCCTAGGTCGACCCCGCGGTGCTCTCGGATCGGGTGAGCCCAGCTGAGACTAGTGGCGACGTCATGCACATCGGGACACTCCCAAGTGACCCAATCCACAAGGAGGGCACAAAGCTATTCGAACGCATCGGGGGGCAGACCGGGGTCGACCCAGTGAAGCTAAACGAACGCACCCTCTATGAATCATGGGTGCGTTCGATTACCTTCCCTGGGTCGACCCCGCGGTGCTCGCTAGGATGAGCCCCCGACAAGAGCTAATCGAACGATCACACCCTCTCGTTGTGATGTCACATGTGACCCACTCAACAAGCAAGGCGTGCAGGGGCTGACCCGGCGACCCCGTCAAAGCTATTCGAACTTACCGGGGGCAGACCGGGGTCGACACAGGAAAGCTTATCGAACGCATACATCTATTGCTAGAGCGTGAAATACGCAGGGGTGCCACTATCAGCAAGTGAATATTTTGTTTCCCATTGCTCGTGGTAGTCATTAACTGCACTGATCTGCCTACAGGGCCAGCCCTTACCGAAATGGTGGCAATGGGGATTTCACCTTCAGCCCGAGTTAGTATCTTGCACCCACCGGCGCTTTATTAATCTTTGCTAAAAACATGTCGCTCCCTGAAACAATAACCACAATAAAATGTGACGTCATCAAACTTTTGACAATGAATAGTACCAAGAAGGGACTCTCCACTTGTGGACAGAAACCAATTGATAACTGGATTTCCAACTGTGGAGTGACTTCAAAAATTACAATTTTTAACTAGCTAAGTTCTTGTATCGGGAACGCGATTAGCTTTCGTATTTCACAAACAAAAATAAGATTATACCTAAACATTAATTCTTCGGCCGACCGTGTTAGTTCGAAAAGTAAAAGTAAAAGGAAAACCATGCAATTTCGAGGCAAATTTGTGTGGATCATTATATTCTACTTTTAAATTATCTATCTAACCATATGCATTTCATAACAAACGGTTTCAAACGCTTTTTAACGACCAACTCGTCCGATCCAAGGCAACGTGTTCCTTTAAAGGGTATTATGTACTTTTGTAGGACAAAAAAACAATGTCCACAGATTTACCATAAACTTACACAGTTTGAAGATAAAGAGCATAGAAAACTTTCCTTAAAATATAACTTGCTGAGGTGCTGTAGTTATTGAGAAATGAGTAAACAATGTCATGAAAATAATTTTTATCTCAGTGATCGTGAGACGAACATTATTTTAGCCTGTAAAAACGTATTTTCAAGACATTGTTTTACTCATTTCTCAAAAACTACAGAACCTCAGCAAATAGTATTTTGAGGTACGCTCTCTACTATCATGATCTTTAAACGGTGTAATTTTAATGTGAATCTGTGAACATTGTGTTGTATGTTACAAAAAGTACCCATTCCAAATCCTTTAATGCACAAAACATACCCGGCTCAGCAAAAGGTGCACCAGCACTGTATATTCTTGCTAGGGAAAAAAAAGAAGAAGACGAGAACAAAACCATTACCCAAAGCGTAAACAACATCTGTTAGGTGATTCCATGTTCTGGATCTGGATATTATACTCCGATAAATGACACCCATGCGTTTTTCACGTTCTAGAAATAGATTTATGCGTTCGATAGCTTCCCTGTGTCGACCCCGGTCTGCCCCCGGTACGTTTGAATAGCTTTGACGTCGTGTCGTTCCAGAGGCTCACCCAGGTCAGCCGCACACCCTGCTTGTGCAAGTACATGCAAGTCCCAGTCGTAAGTTTGTACGTTTCGAAAACAGTTTTCTTTCCTTTCATTTTTCCGACAATGTCGACCACGTGTATTGCTGATGGATGCAGTAAAACAACTAAAGATGGGGTCAGTTTGCATAGTGGTCCGGTCCGTCCAGCGCTGTGCAACAAACTCTTCGAGACGTCATTCTTCGAGAACCCGGAACACACAACACATTTTGACATAAAGAGAAAAGTTATTTTCTAAAACATGACGCCATCCCAAAATGTTTATCCAGCTAGTGAAGTCGAAGAAGGTACCTGAGAGACGTGACGAACCTAAAGGAGCATTTTTGCATAACGTGAAAAAAATCAGTTATTGTGTTAAATTTGAGGGCATGTATTTAGCTAGCGCCTAGCGTCACTATCTTGTGTTGGCACATCAAGCGATTCACCGTGCTGTGTTATCCGAGTAGACCGTCCGCACAGCAGCCATACAATGCGTGCAGTCTGTTCCGTGACCGTAGTTCTGTACGTAGGCATCCTATCCCATACCGATCAGGTACCCAGACGTAGTGTACGGGGCCAGACTACACATTTTCCAATATCGCGCCTCGATTGACGTCACGAACAGCGTCCTCTCGGGTCGGGCTTTCTTTAATTTGTAAATAAAATGAAAACTGCTTTTTTAGAACCATAGTTGACTGTTTATTCATATTCAATTCATCAAAACACATTATTTTAGTGACAAAAGCTTTATTTTGACAAAATACCACTTCCAGATTTGATCATCACGAATGTTCACAATCTATACTGTACCCCTTCTGTCAAAGCCCCCATGGGATGTAGTGATCACAACTATATCAGCCTAGAGCCCAGGCAGTCCACACCACTTAACATTATAACAACTAAATCTGTTCAGCTTATTACTGAATCAAAGGTAAATCAGTTCGGAAGATGGATTCAAGACCAACCATGGTCCGATGTTTACAATGCAAATGATGTCCAGTCTAAGGCAGATGCCTTCTACCATGTGCTCGATGAAGGTATTGATCTATCTTTCCCAAGAAAGACTGTCCGTTTACATGGCAATGATAAACCGTGGATGACTGACAGAGTTAAGGCCCTCATTCGGCATAGGCAGAAGGCGTTTGCATCAAGGGATACACAGATGAGGAAGTCACTGAGAAGCCAGGTCATAAAAGAAATCAAGAAGGCCAAAAAATCCCACAACATCAACAAGGTGAGATATTTGCAAAGGACAGAACCGGGAAGGTGGCATAAGGAAATCAGATCATTTGCCAATATGAAAAAATCTGAAACCTCCATTCATGTACCAGAGATCGATCCAAGTGATCATGCTGCTAGTGCCAATGCTATCAACAATCATCTGGCCAGTTTTTCCTAAGTGCAACAACCAATCAGATTGGATGAGCTACCGGCCTATCTGCCAAGTAGCAAGCCACCTCCCCAGTTTCAACCGTGGGACATTTATGAGGATTTGAAGAGGGTGTCTGTTTCAAAAGCCGGGGGGCCTGACAATGTTCCTCAGAAGGTGTTTAAGGAATTCGCATACGAGCTCAGTTCCCCTGTGACTGACATCATTAACACCTCTCTCGTACAGGGGAGTGTTCCTAATCAATGGAAAATTGCAAATGTCATCCCTGTACCCAAACAGACACCCCCTTCAATCGAAAAACTTAGGCCAATTTCATTGACATCAACTCTAGCAAAAATTGCTGAAGGTCGTGTAGCCCAACATGTGCTAAAGTCAATCCAACCTCATGTTGATGACAGACAGTATGGTAACCGTAAGGGTATGTCAACCACACATTGCCTAATTGATGTCTACCACCAATTGGTGTCAAAAGCTGAGAAACCTGGCAACATCAGTACTCTTGTACTAACTGATTTCTCCAAAGCTTTCGATGTTATTGATCACAACATTGCTTTTTCTAGTCTTTTGAGCATGGGTGTGGCGCCCATTATTGTGCAGTGGGTGGTTGACTTCATTTCTGGTAGACAACAAAGAGTCAAATATAAACAAACCCTCTCCGATTGCATTACTTTAATGGGTGGTGTCCCACAGGGAACAATTTTAGCTCCAATTATTTTTCCTTGTATCATCAACAGTGCCCAGGAGGAAGTCAGGGATACGGACGTCCATGCATGGAAGTATGTCGATGACCTGACATTGAGTGAGAGTAGAAGTTACGGCAGTCCAGGTACCGTCCAAGATAGTTTGGACTCCTTGTATCAATGGACCATTGATACCAAACTGAAACTCAACCCATCAAAATGTCAGGTCATGCAGGTGTACTTCGGACGAAAACCCATCCCCGACGTGGATGTCCTTGATGTAATTTTTTTAACATATTATGATGTTGACATGTGCAATTCAGTTTTTTAACTGCGAGTTATGTTTTAATAAACCATTTTTGAATTGAATTGTATCTCTGACCAGAAACTCGCCATCGTGAACAAGGTCAAACTACTGGGGGTAATCATTGAACAAAATCTAAAATGGGAGGGCCAAGTAGACTCGATGTATAGTAAGGCCAACAGAAAGCTGTTCATAAGGAAGTTGAAGGATGCTGGACTAGACGCCGAAGAACTCCTCACAGTATACAAAGGCTATATTCACCCAGTCCTTGAATACGCAGCCCCTGTTTGGAATGCTGGCCTTACCCAGAAGCAGGTGAACCACCTCGAGAAGATCCAGAAGCGTGTATGTCACTACATCCTCTCTAAGGACTACACAACATACCACGATGCTTTGTCTATTCTTCAATTGGACTCCCTCCAGTCTCGAAGAAACAAACTCTGCCACCAATTTGCAGAGAAGGCAAGCGCTTCTGTGAGATTTTCGAGGTGGTTCCCTGCTTCTGTAAACAACTCATCTATGCAACTCCGCCAACGAGCACGGTTTGGTATGTTTCACTGCAACACCAAAAGATTCCAAAACAGCCCCTTGCCCTACCTCACCAAGCTCCTGAACTCCTAGAACCATGTTAATATAATTGCTTAATTTTCTGGTTCTAAATGTATACAAATGTAGTGAACCTGTTTGTACATATCTGGCAGGCCATTGCTTTTGTGATTTTTCTTTTTTTTATCAAATGTTCACTATGTATTTTCTATTTTAAAGCTTTTTAATAACTAATGTAATATTTTTTAATTATTGTAAATTATGCCGCAGTTCAGCGGTATGCTGCGATGGAATTTTTAAATAAATAAACCAATAAAAAAAAAATAAAAAAACCTCTAAAATAATCGCGTATTTTAGGTAAGCCCCATTTCTTTGCTTATGGTAATTAGGACCATGAATGTCTCAGGGCCCAAAAGTCTCTGAGCAAACACTTTGCTAAATGCAAAACAGCCTTGCTTATAGCAGAAAAATGTTTCCGGCCAAAATTGGCAATTGTTTATGTGTTGTGTCCTGCTGCACTCATTTGTTTTGCTAAGCGATTGACTAAGCGGTATTTTCTGTTTTCAGCTTAGTGAAACTGATCCATGGAACTTAAGTACATGTTTTCAGAATTATATTGCTGGTATTAAAAAAAAAAAATGTGGCTGTTTATCTCCCTTTTCCAGATATTGTAAAAATATTTGTACTGGCTTTCTTTGATATTTAACATTCATATTGTAAAGACGTCAGTTAAGGTCTTCGGCCCAAAACAGAATGATCATACAAAATATACAATAATAATTACATAAACTAAACTTTAAAAGAATAAACAATGTAACAATAAAACAATTACCGCGGTTCGCGCCAAAATTAAGGACGCGACCGCCATCTTGGATTTAAGGCAAATTAACGGTGAAATGCAATATAAACAGGTTATTTCAAATCCCAGAAGCAATGATAAAATAAACTAAAGGATCTCCAAAATGTTACATTCAGTAACACTGCTAAGATTATTAGAAAAGGCTCTTAGAGGTAATAAATATATCTAAACACCGCAAGTCAATAAATAGCTAGCGTGATGTTGCAAAAGCAACCAGATATCCACTAAAGTCAAAAACATTCTATAAACAAAATGAGACTTGAGGATAGTCCTTATTACACACTATTTAATCTAAGTATTAATTAGGAAAACGTTTAAATGCAAAATATAACAAGATCTTTACCTGTTGGGTGAAGACACGCAAAGACGTCAGTTAAGGTCTTCGGCCCAAAACAGAATGATCTTGAACCGGAAAGCAGCCCGCAGAGGGCGCTAGCCATGCAAGTAAAGCAAATGATTACGTAACATAAAAATAAACGTGGGGGGTTCGCATCGCACCCGTGACATTATTCCCCCTGGAGAAAAATGTCGTCCTCGGCATGCAACTAACATAACCTATGTTACATATTTACACAATGGAAATTTACAACTTATGAAAACAAAATGGTGGCATATGTCTTCCATACCATCCAGCCTTTAAACAAAACTCTGGTATTCCAAGCATTTAGTGAGAACAACAAAAAGGTGAGTATTCTATAACTAAGGAGCAGAACACCAGTAATTTAAATACATCGCAAAAATGGTTCCTTCAAAAAGGACTCTGTCATTTTGGTAGACAAAACTTAATGCAGAAACTAATTACATTACAACTTCAATATCTTTACCCATTGAAAGTAACAATTATAACGAAATGAACATAACTCAGAGAGATTTTTGGTTTCTTTCTCTCTATAACAGTATTATTTAAATAATACTTCGTTATCTTCATTGAGTTACAATCAATAATAATACAGTGTATATACAATTTGGGGGGGGGGGGGTTATTAGATGGAACTGTGTTCTTGCAGAAGGAGACGCAGACAAGCTTTTCTTCTTGACTTAGCCATAGTAGGCTCTTTCCACTTGTCGAACAGTCGTCGTCCATTGCATATCTTTTCTTGGCGTGATGTATCTCGTGCTTGCAGTTGTTTGGTTTGACCTATGAAGTCATAGGTGAACCTTGTGGGCGGCTGTCTGTTTCTGATAGGTCTAGGGCTCGGTGGCGAAAGATATACCGTACTTTCAGTGTCGTTCGACTCATCTGTGACATCGACGGTGGTGCGACAGGAGGGGAAACTTCAACGACATTGCTTGGCTCAAGATCCATGATTGGAGTAAGGACTGGAGGTGATAGTGACGGAGATGGTGAAGGAGACATTGACGAAGATTCAGTTTCTACTGGGATGAAGTCTATGTCTATCTCTTCGTCGCTAGTTTCACTACGATCCATGATAGTTGGAACTTTCTCACTCTCCTGATGTTCGTCTGACTCTAACTGGGTTTCCTGATGTGGTTCATCGGCTGTTGTGTTGTTCTCTTCTAGTGGGAGAAACATGCATGGAGTCAGCATGTTTCTGTGCACAGTTCTTTCTCTACCGTCACCGAGGGAGCGGAGGCTGTACACAGGTAGGTCTTTGTGCTTTGAAATCACAATATAGGGCTGTGATTCCCATCTATCAGCTAATTTGCATGTGCCAATGAGGTTCTTGTTCTGGATGAGGACTCTGTCACCTAGACGTAGAGGAGCGATGGAGGAACCTCTGTCATACAGGCGTTTCTGCTTTCACTGCGGATATGTATTGACTATCGTCGCCTGAACAGCAAAACTGTACGTGATGCATATCCTCTCCCTCGCATCGATGAAGCACTGGACGCTCTTGGAAATGCTCAACTCTTCACCACTCTAGATCTCACATCAGGCTACTGGCAGGTTCAAATGGAAGACGAAGACATTCCTAAGACAGCGTTCACTACCCCCATGGGATTATTTGAATGTAATCGGATGCCCTTCGGTTTAGCAAATGCCCCAGCTACATTCCAACGTCTGATGATGACTTGTCTCGGAGAGCAAAAGTACGTCACGTGTCTCCTCTACCTCGATGACATCATCATATTCTCTGCCAACTTCGAATTAGTGTTTGATATCTTCCAGCCATCGTTTTCCCGGTCTACCTTTGGGTGTGCTACTGCAATGTGACCTTCTAGGATAAGTTGGGGGTATCGGCTGCTACCCATTCTGTTCACATGCCCCAAATACTTGAGTTGTAGGAAGATCTTTGAAGTATAGCGAAGTAGTTTACGTACTGTTGTGTTGCAAAGTCTGTCCCTTTTAGCCATCTCGAAAACCCGTTATCTCTGTTCATCCGCTTTCTTTATAGTGTCCATGTTTCGGGGCTGTAGATGGCTAGTGGTAGAACCAAAAATAATATGTAAAGACTAAGCTCGGTTAAACTCTTGATGTCTTTCGTGGACATTTTGGAGTTCAGCTTTTGCATGCTTTCCACGGCTAATCCAACTCTGTACGCTTCAAGTAATTTTCACTGGTGGAGATTTCTGAAATCACAGATGAAGTTTTCAACTTGATCCAAGGACTTCTAATCTGGATGTCAAGCTGGATCTTATCTCTATTAAGGACTCCGACTACCGTTTCGCTTTTGTTTTCAACTTGATCCAAGGATTTACCATCTAATCTGGATGTCAAGCTGGATCTTATCTCTATTAAGGACTTGGACTACCGTTTCGCTTTGTTTTTCAACTTGATCCAAGGATTTACCACATATCTGGATGTCAAGCTGGATCTTATCTCTTTTAAGGACCTGGACTACCATTTCGCTTTTGTTTTCAACTTGTTCAACTTGATCCAAGGATTTACCATCTATCTGGATGTCAAGCTGGATCTTATCTCTATAAAGGACTTCGACCACCGTTTCGCTTTTGTTTTCAACTTGATCCAAGGATTTACCATCTATCTGGATGTCAAGCTGGATCTTATCTCTATAAAGGACTTCGACCACCGTTTCGCTTTTGTTTTCAACTTGATCCAAGAATTTACCATATATCTGGATGTCAAGCTGGATCTTATCTCTATTAAGGACTTGGACTACTATTTCGCTTTAGTTTTCAACTTGTTCAACTTGATCCAAGGATTTACCATCTATCTGGATGTCAAGCTGGATCTTATCTCTATTAAGGACTTCGACTGCCGTTTTGCTTTTGTTTTCAACTTGATCCAAGGATTTACCATCTATCTGGATGTCAAGCTGGATCTTATCTCTATTAAGGACTTCGACTGCCGTTTTGCTTTTGTTTTCAACTTGATCCAAGGATTTACCATCTATCTGGATGTCAAGCTGGATCTTATCTCTATTAAGGACTTGGACTACTATTTCGCTTTAGTTTTCAACTTGTTCAACTTGATCCAAGGATTTACCATCTATCTGGATGTCAAGCTGGATCTTATCTCTATTAAGGACTTCGACTGCCGTTTTGCTTTTGTTTTCAACTTGATCCAAGGATTTACCATCTATCTGGATGTCAAGCTGGATCTTATCTCTATTAAGGACTTCGACTGCCGTTTTGCTTTTGTTTTCAACTTGATCCAAGGATTTACCATCTATCTGGATGTCAAGCTGGATCTTATCTCTATTAAGGACTTGGACTACTATTTCGCTTTAGTTTTCAACTTGTTCAACTTGATCCAAGGATTTACCATCTATCTGGATGTCAAGCTGGATCTTATCTCTATTAAGGACTTCGACTGCCGTTTTGCTTTTGTTTATTAAAGTCACCTGGAAGTGGTATTTTTTCAAAATAAAGCTTTTGTCACTAATATATGTGTTTTGATGAGTGGAATGTGAATAAACAGTTAACTAAGGTTTTAAAAAATCAATTCTTATGTTATTTACAAATTTAAGAGTAGACCCCGACCCGAGAGGGCGCTGTTCGTGACGTCAATCGAGGCAGACTTTGCCTGTAATGCGTAGAGTAAACACAATTGCAAAGTACATGTACGGACCAAGTCGTGAGTTTGTACTTTTTTTTTTTTTTCCGGCAATGCCGACCAGGTGCATTGCTGCTGAATGCAGAAAAACACTTTTTGAAATGTACCAACTCACGACTTGGACGTACATGTACTTTGCACGTGTGTTTACTATACGCATTACAGGCAAAGTCTGCCTCGATTGACGTCACAAAAGGGGTAGGCGGAGTCAGCCCCCAAACAACTTTATATATTTTTTAAACATATAAATCGTGACAAACAATTACTAAAAGAATTGTTTTATTGTTCGTAAGCATATACTCGTATGTTTGAAAGAAAAACAATTTGTATTTCCAGGTGATTTTAAAGGCACCTGGAAATAGGATTTTTTCTTTTAAACATAAGAGTATACGTTTATTAACAATAAAACAATTTTTTGAGTAATTGATTGTCACGATTTATTTGTTAAAAAAATTAATTAAGTGCTTGGGGGGTTGACTCCGCCTACCCCTTTTGTGACGTAAGAAAAGGAAGACTTTGCCTCGATCAAACATAGACCCCCCTCGATGCGTAGATAAACACACGTGCAAAAGTACATGTAATTCTAAGACGTGAGTTTGTACGCAGCGAAAAAGGTTTTTTTTCTGGCATTTTTCCGGCAATGCCGACCAGTTGTAATGCTGCTGGATGCAGCAAAACAACTAAAGATGGGGTCAGTCTTCATCTGTTTCCTGCATATTCCAAGTATAGGCGGTTGTGGGCTGCGAAAGTCAGATTAACTAGAGCAAAGTGGTCCGGTCCGTCGTGCTTCGAATCCGGGATACACCACTCATTTGACATGACGAGAAGAGCCATTCTTAAACACGACGCCGTCCCAACAATCTTTCCAGCTAGTGTGAAGTCGAAGAAGGTATCGGAAAGCCGTGACGAACCCAGAGGAGCATTTGCTAAACGTCAAAAAATTCGGGTAAGTTTGAACTTTGAGGGTATGTTTTTAGCTTTTGCCAAGTGACACGATTTTTTGTTGGTACCGCATGCGATTCACCGTGCGTGCAGGTCCTATGTGACCGTCCGCACATTATACAGCAGCCATAGTGCGTGCGTGCAGTCTGCTCCGTGGCCGTATTTCTATTATAACACGTAGGCAGACCCACATCTTACAACCCATTTGGTCACTAAAAAGTCGCATAGTTAAATAAAAATAGCAGCAATAGCTTTTGTAAAAACCACTAGGCGTTCAACATGTTCAAGTTTCAATGTACGTATGTGTGTAAAATCGTGTCTAAATTTGTTTTGATGTGCCATGTTCCCAGACGTAATGTACGGGGGCCTGACTACAAATTTTCTCTTCAAATATCGCGCCTTGAAATACGTCACGAACAGCGCCCTCTCGGGTCGGGGCCTACTCGTAAATTTGTAAAATACAATCAAAACTAATATTTTTAAAACTTAGTTAACTTTTTATTCACATTCCTCTCATAAAAACACATATTTTAGTGACAAAAGCTTTATTTAAAAAAAATACCACTTCCAGGTGACTTTAACAGACCAAACTTCTTGCAGAAGGTATCATTTTCTGAAACTAGAAACTGGAGGTCTTCTTCGAATTCTGCCAGAAGTACAATATCATCTGCAAAACGAAGATTGTTGGTGAATTGATCTTGCACTCTTGCACTAATCTATTCAGCAGCTATATTTCGGCTTAACTTGAGAAGAAACGGCAGAAAAAACCTTGAAATGTTGTAAAGAGGTTGCCTTTAATATCAGAGACATAATTGTCCGGTCCCAATCAATACAGGCTACTGAACAAAACAAAACAAAACCGAACAACAACAAAACAATATGCTTACTGGAATATGATAATTACCAACCAAGACACATGGACTATTAAGTGTGACCGGTATCCTAAGTGTGTGTGTTGACCGTGTGCTTAAAACAGCTCTATGAAATTGGGCCATGGCTACCTTGCTTACAAAGCCTTTGAAGTATTGGCATACGAAACAAAATGGCCATAGCATCGCGTAAGTTTACTCAATCGTCGATAGTGCTGGCGAGATACCTGTTCAATGACAGATCTTGACAGTGTACAATGTTCACAAGGTGTAGATATGTTAAACCGTTCATAATACTAACGTGGGACATTTTGGACGCTAGGTGGCAGCAGACTTACCAGGTTATTCCATTGTTCCCGGTAATGTGCGCATGCTCATAATTACGAAAACAATGGACATTTACCTGGTAAGTCTGCTGCCACTTAGCGTTCCAACGTCTCCCGTTACTACCTGCCCACCCCAAATAACCTGTTTGCACCCAAATGGCACTTGACCCACCTCACTCTAACATCAAAGAACAATTGCTGTCACGGAGTGACGTTTTTTTAAAAGAATTACTTTAGTTTCCTCAGTTTGCTGGCAGTTGTATAATTACATGAAGAAACAGGGTTCTAAATAGTTATGGCCAAAGCACCGCATTGACTTGGCATTTTCTTTTCATTGTGTTGAAGTTGTGTAAAGGTTAGCAAACTTTTGGGCCGTTTAAATGTTCTGATTGGCCAAGAAGGCATCGGACCAATGGTTCTTTTATGTTTGAGATTTGGAATGCGTGCAAGTCACGAGATCTTACCGCGGGAGTTTTTTTGTCTGAATTTAAGGGGAGAAGAAATTTAGGTGTGTCTCGTTGCATTTTCAGGTTTCCGAGGAGAGGACTCTGTCAGCCTCGATGATCGAGTTATTGAGAACTCTTGTGTTTGCTTAAGGGTTATTGAGAGCCCTAAAGTATACAGTTTATCTAGGCATATAATTTGTGAGTTTTGCAAAAACAGTTTTATTTGGCGTCTGAGACACACCGAAATTTATTCGAAAACACCCCCCCCCCCCCCCACAGTAGAAACCAGGATCGGCAAATCGACCTGTAAGTAGCTATTTGACAATGTTATTTATTTCAAGAAGATTTTTAGAATAAGTTTTCGTTTTGCTGTATTTAAATGTTGAACCACTGTCAATAGAACTGTGATTTACTTTGATTCAATTGTACGAGAAAGTCTTGGAAAGAAAGCTTGTAATAGTACACCCAGTAACTGGGGCGCTGTACTCCTTTTTACGAATTTTGACATTTTCTGTCGTACCTAGCGCCCCAGCCAATACCTGGCAAGTTTCGGTGAAGTGCAACATTTTCACAAAAAAATCATAAATATCACACAAAAAAATGCCCCAAACTGGCCTCTCAAGAAATGTTTTCCGGCTAAAAAATGATGATTTTTGAGACATTCTCGGTTTCCGTTGACCATGTCCGAATACTGGTCTTTGACAATTGCCAACAGTGTCCAGTGTCTTTAAAGCAGACTCCGAAGACGTGATGAGAGTGATGTTAAGATAAAAACCGAAAGAGAGAGAGAGAGAGAGAGACACACACACACACACACACACACACACCCCACAGAAGGACTTTCAATAACTGGCAACCATTGTTCAAAGCCATTAATATATCTGTATATTTTCTTGTAAATATAAACTTGTTTCTTTTGCCGTTCAATTCTCTGTTTGTACCCATTCAACAAAGCTCATGGCCGCCGAGGTCAGGGGAAGACTCGGGGCATGACAATTGCACTAACCCAAATGAACATTGTCCATCGAATGATACGTGTTTTTAATTGGCTGAATGCTACCCTTTGCAAATGATGAAATCTGTAGCTGATTACTGATCTGTGGCAATAGAAACGAATGTCACCACGAAAATAGGGACTGCGTTTTTACGCAAGTTAATTAGTTTAAAGGGACACAACGGCTCACCGTTTACGCAATTTAGGGGTGTAGAATCATAAATAATGTTTTTATAGATGGTTGCTATAAAAAAAATCATCAAAATGTCACGTATTTAGCGAAAAATGATTTTAAAAAACCAAAGCGGCCATTTAACAAGCTTCCGTTACACGGACTCTTTGAATGTGAATCTTACGTTAGATTTTTTTCACCATTATTTACATTTTGTAGCGATAATTTGAATCCATGATCTTTTTCGTCAATTATTCGTAAATAATTTTGTAAAAAAAAGATTTAAATTTGGTTAAGTAAGTTACTTTTAGACGGCTGAAAGTAAAACTAGCCCGGAAGGTCACGTGATTGTTTGTACCACTTTTTGGTTAGAACAATCACGCGACCTGCGTTTTTGTCTTAAAATGCTCAAAAACGGCTAAATTTGATGATTTTTTTTAAGGACTGTTCTTCTTCATTCCTGGAAGACCGTTGAAGTCATATCTAAGTCTATTTTGTAGCCCAAATAGCCCAATTCGGCCGGTGTGTCCCTTTAATATTGTATAAAACTTCATACTTAAAGGATAGCTGATAATGTTTTGGTCATATTGAAAGAAAAAAGTAGTGTGAATTTTTTGATATTTTTGTGACACTTGAGTCAATCATTTAATTAGACAAACTTATCAGAGGGGCCCTCCCCTCTCTGACCTTCCCCACCTGTCCCATCTCCTTGGTTATGCAACTGTTAAATTGAAATCAAGATATGTTTGTAAATCGGGTTCAGGAGTAAAGGAAACAAGGTATTACAGCCGGTATTATAGGGAAATCTGCCTCCTGAGATTATGTCCACAGTAATCATAGGAAAATAACATGGGCTGGAGGAGGTTAATCACAAAGAGTGCGCTTTCGGAAGTAGTTTGTACACATCAGATCACCATATAGAGGGACCGTCTCCTGCATGTCACTAGTAATGGGCCCAGTTTTATAGAACTTTTAAGCAGAAAATAATGCACAGACCTTTTTGCAAATACTGGGGCGCGCGCGTAAAGCGTGGAATTAGGTGCATTGTGGTCTAGCTGGTGATCAAATTTGATCCATATCTATCCAACAATGCACCTCGTTCAACATTTTGCGCTTGCGCAATGGTATTTCCGAAAAGGTCTATAACAACCTAGCCTTTAGTCAAGGCGCACGCGGCACACCGGATAGATTTTGGTGGGAGAAAATGTAACGAATTTGCATCGAACGTTCTTGTGACGCCATATGCAAGTAAATGTAGCCTTTATATGGCCAGCAACTCACCACGCTAATGCATTATGCATTACATTTCCCCCCACCAAAATCGTTGGCAAATGTAAAGAAAAACACAAGGCCCCAAAACGATTTGGTAAAGGCGCTTCGCGGCTTCGCGGCTTCGCCGCTTGCGGTGATAGTCTTTTTTTCGTGCGTTACATATTTTGGGTTGTGCGTGCCATCTGGTGTGCCGCGTGCGCCTTGACTAAAGGCTAATAACAACCCTGCTCAGCAACATTAAGCAGGATACACATTGTACACGTGATACGGTGTTGTGGCTGGTAAACTTGTTCGGGTTTTGTAATTTTGTTTGGCTTAGCATATTTTGTATACTGTATGAAATAGGGCCCTGATTATATTTGAAAAACAGACAGTGGGCCTACTGAGCCACATAACCGGTCTTTTTGCTTCGAAGTGATCAATTTACTCGTTTATCAAGCCCTGGCACCCGCGGATGGCTGACACTGAGATGTACGTTTACCAGCCTGACGGCCAATATCCGTCAGTTTATTGTTCAGTGTCACGTCTATGACCGCCAGATGATCTTTCGTTCACTCAACTGGGTTGAGAAGAGATGAATGAATGTATCATTTACAACCAATACTCCCCAAAATTCACACTCCCCGCAACTCTGGAGGCCGTTGATCGACTACTTAAATATTTTTTCAAAGACACTGGACACTAGTCTAATTACTAAAAAATAATGTCAGCATAAAAAATCGGAAACCTCCAATGGAGAGCTGTTTATTATTATTATTAGTTTAACATTGTGAGAAACGGCTCCCTCTTAGGTAACAGTTATTTAGAGAAAAAGGTTAAACTTCCCGCTCAAAAATATTAAAAGACTCTAGGACTGAAGTTTTGGGGCATCTAAAAGCACACAATTTGTGTAACAAGTCTGTTTTTATTCACACTATTGTCTTGCAAGTTCGATGACAATTTGAGTCAAAATGTTCACAATAATTTGTTATTTTATGCATAATGTTGGGATACTCCAAGTGGGAATTGTCTGTTACATTTACCAAACATGTCTAGTGCCTATAAACTCTAATTTATAAATCACATGTGACTTTCTTATGCTGCTCTATTATGTGAGCCCATTTGATTTCTGTCAGATTGATTGTGATGTGTGTTATGCGTTTGTAAAAAATATTGTCACTCTCCCTTTAAAAGTTTCCTTGCCGCAGACGGGTAGTGACAAACCGTGACTGACTGCGAAAGATTCTAGCTATAAGACATACTGCAGAAAGGTGCATAAAGCAAGATCAATGCTGAATATTAAAGGGAATGTATTTATATTTAGTCATCAGTGACTCATAAAAATTAATGGCAATGAAATTAGTTGAGTACAGAAGCTTTCGAATGCGTAAAGCATTGTGAGAAACATTTTACTTCGAAATTATGTGGCTGTGGAAAAACTATTACTATATCAATGATGCCCCGAAATTGAATGGGAGAAGCATTAGCGCAGGAACGTTTCCGAGCTCATGTATTCCTTAGGGAATAACTTTTCTGCGTTGCGTTGCGGACTTTTGGCGATATATATAAAAACGCGCCCACCTTTGGAAAATTGTTGCACTTCTACATATATATATATAGTTAAAACGATCGACGGTTCCAAAAACATGCACAAACCAAAGCTGTATTTTGCCTTTAAGCACGCTGGGAATAGCCCAAGTTTAGTTGTTAGCCCTCATATAACATAGAATATGAATTGCTGAAACTGTGTATAGGATGTGAACTCGTTATGGAAGGGATTTGGATATGACGCATTGTCCAGGGGTCGCCACTCCACCATAACAAACCTTTCATATTTCTCTACTAAAAAAAGGGACTTGGTTAAAATAAAAATAGCTCCTTCTGAGAGATGAAATTAGTTTCAATCATCCAAGTCGCATTCCTGTGTGTTACACGATTTAATTCTTGCTGTCACCGGGGCTTTGGTGTAAAGAGTAAAACTGTCAAATTCTCCCAAGTTACATCAGCAATTTGTTTGGGCGTGTTTTCCTCGTAGGACAGTCTGAGCTTTTTATAGCCGTGAAGTAAGCCCTTCGTTTTGTGTACACTGACATTGACAGTCACAACGGGCGAGGTTCGTAGTTTGGATTAATTACCCACATGACCGGCCTGTCAAAGACTGGGTAAGTTTTTTGGGCAATAATTCTGCTTTAAAATTCCGGCCAGCTATCTATTGGAGCAAGTTCTGTTAGTTTGCATGATACAGAAAAAGAACTACCTAAGCTTTTCACCCCTCTTTTCGCAATGTATTTCCGCCGATATGCAAAAGACAATTTCGTGTTGTTTTTACAGATGAGACAAAATGCTGAAAAGTTAGTCATAGACTTAACCTTTCCATCTGCGAAGGTTTACCCCCGCAGGTCGGTTTCTTTAGATTTGTGCTCAGAAATCTAATAACGGGTGTAGGATGACTGGAACTTTATGAAAGGGACGGGGGTTGACCACGAACTATGTTTGGACAAAACTCTTCAATCTAGTAACTCATGTGTCAGAATTGACCTGTACTGCAGGTCCCGAAGGGTCCCATAGGAGGGTCCTGACCCACGGGCATGCTGACATTACAAGAAAACTGGTTAAAATGGGGATTTCAGTTTGACTCATTTCTGGGTCATTTGGAAGCAGATTTCAGGTCCTACTGATTTAGAAATGTGTAAATTAGCCCCACCGGTACCCGAATCTGAGTCAACTTTGAGTTGTGAGTTAGGGAGTTTTTCTTGAGTTGTTCTTAACATTCCGTTGTTACGGATTCGAAAAAGCAGGGTGACATTACATGCCCTCCTATCAAATTGATTCACAATAGGAATAACCAACAACTTCCTTCTTGCAATTATAATCAGATACTAAAAACGAAAAAGGAAAAGGATGCTGGTGTAATTCAGTCGCTGTTTTCATACTATCTCTATATTTACTGTAAAAACTTAACTCAAAGAGTATCTAATGGTTAACTGTGCATGGTGATATTATCAACACTAATTTACCCATTGGATATTTCCGATTGGTAGCCTGCTAAAACAGATTTGTGATAGATAGCTTTGTGAAATACTATTGTGTGAAGAAAACTGTTGAAATGATTGTGTTCTTCCCATTCCCATGATAACAAAATAGATCAAAAATGCAGGACACATCACATTTCCTGCTAGTGTTGGTTACACTGCTGCTGTTTGACTGGAGCTTAGCACAATCTCATCAACGGTCCACATGTGAGTTGAATTAATGAGCAGTACACTGTGGTATTTTTAGTTCAATGCATATCAAAGGTAGTCCTAACTTAGAACTAGTCCTAGGCAATGCTAAGAGATAGGACTAGTCCTAAGTTATGACCAGTAACTCATCCTAACTTAGGATTGGTCCTATATTAGCATTGCATAGGACTAGTCCTAAGTTAGGACTATCTTTGTGAAATCCACCCCTGGACACTTTAATTGGTGATATTGTCAAAGACCAGTCTTCGATTAACATCTATTGTATAGACGATGTGACTTGTGACATCACATTTAACAAAAGAACCACATAGCCTGGACTTCCTGCAGGCACGATTTGTACACACAGCTCAATGGAAGAACACATCAAATCTTACATTTTATGGGGACTACATTGCTAATTCTTATCAACTTTTGGTACGATGAAAGGGGGCACATCTCAAAACTTGTCCAGCATTTACTTTAAAGCCATTGGACACTTTCGGTAAACAGTATTGTCCAAAGGCCCTACTTCGTGTATCACAACTGATATAAAAAATAACAAACCTGTGAAAATTTAGGCTCAATCGGTCATCGGAGTCGGGAGAAAATAACGGGGAAAACCCACCCTTGTTTCCGCACGTTTCGCCATGTCATGACATATGTTTGAAATAAATCCGTACTTCTCGACAATGAGAATTTATAATTGTTTTAATGTTTTCTCGAAAAGTAAAGCATTTCATTGAATAATATTTCAAGAGAAGTCTTTCACTATTACCTTCTGTAAACCCTGTTAGTTATTTGTAAATCTGTGAACTCTTTTTTTCTTTTTCTGCGCCGAAAGTGTATAATGGCTTCTAAGTCTTGGTTTTATGTGGAAGTTATGACACATTGTCACTTTTCCCATAGGGCCAGTGTAGAATCTTGCCTCTGCCAGAATACTCAAAAAATGTACAAGGTCACAATTATTGTAAACAAAGTTCACATGGTCTATACCAGTCTTCTCAATTGATGTGTCTCAACATCTGCACAAAACAACAAGTGTGAAAAATTGCACTCATTGGCCGTCGAAGTTGCGAGATAATAATGAAAAAAAGACACCCTTTGCCCACGAAGTTTTGTGCTTTCAAATGCTTGATTTCGGAACCTCAAAATATAATTCTGAGGTCTCGAAATCGAATTCTGCTGCTGCTGTTGTTGCTGCTGCTGCTGCTTCTTCTGCTGCTTCTGCTGCTGCTGATGATGATCATGCTGATGTTGTTGTTGCTGCTGCTGTTGCTACTGCTGTTGCTGCTGCTTCTGCTGTTGCTTCTGCTGCTGCTGATGATGCTGATGCTTCTGCTGCTACGGTTGATGTTGATAATAATGAAAAAAGACACCCTTTTCCCACGAAGTTTTGTGCTTTCAAACGCTTGATTTCGGAACCTCAAAATATAATTCTGAGGTCTCGAAATCGAATTCTGCTGCTGCTGTTGATGCTGCTGTTGTTACTGCTGCTGTTGCTTCTGCTGCTGCTGCTGCTGCTGCTGCTTCTGCTGCTGCTGCTGCTTCTGCTGTTGCTGTTGCTGCAGCTGCTGCTGCTTCTTCTGCTGCTGCTGATGATGATGATGCTTATGCTGCTGCGGTTGATGTTGCTGTTGCTGCTGCTTCTGCTTCTGCTGCTGCTGCTGTTGTTGCTGCTTCTGCTGCTTCTGAGTCTATGGCTGGCGTGCCCTTGATGATCATGTCTGCTGTTATGTTCCACGTGACTGTGTTTGGTGCACTGAATGATCTGCTGCTGATGATGATGGTGATGCTGCTGCTGATGATGTTTTTGCTGCTGCTGCTTCTGCTTCTGCTTCTACTGCTGCTGATGGTGGTGATGCTGATGTTGCTGCTGCGGTTGCGGTTGCTGTTGCTGTTGCTGCTGCTGCTGCTGCTGCTGCTGCTGCTGCTGGTGTTGCTGCTGATGATGTTGTTGTTGCTGCTGCTGCTGCTTCTGCTGCTGATGATGATGCTGATGTTGATGGTGATGGTGATGCTGATGTTGTTGCTGCTGCTGCTGCTGCTGCTGCTGCTGCTGATGAAGATGATGATGATGATGACGCAGATGTTAGTGCGGTTGTTGCTGCTGTTGCTGCTTCTGCTGCTGCTGATGATGATGGTGATGCTGATGTTGCTGCTGCGGTTCCTGCTGTGGTTGCTGTTGCTGTTGTTGCTGCTGCTGCTGCTGCTGCTGCTGGTGTTGCTGCTGATGATGATGATGCTTATGATGTTGATGCTGCTGCTGCTGCTAATGATTGTAATGATATTATTGTTGCTGTTGCGGTTACTTCTGCTGTTGCTGCTGCTGTTGCTGTTACTGCTGCTGCTGCTTCTGCTTCTGCTGCGGATGATGATGATGATGATGATGATGATGATGATGATGATGATGCTGATGCTGTCGCCACTGCTGGTAATAATGCACGATGCGGTTGTTGTTGCTGCCCATGATAGTGATGCCGTTACTGTTGCTATACTGATATGAATTAACAAGCTTGAAAATACAAACATTTTGTAAGAGGGACATGCCAATTATTTTGTCAATTCCCTGCTCATTTTTAAATTTGCTGTCTTTTTCTTTGCAGATATCCGCATAACTCCTCCATCGGGTATCCAAAGCATTCAGGGTCTTCATCAGAAACTTCGCTGCGATGCAAGCTACCTCGGTGATCCAGTGGATTTCAAGTGGTTGTACAATGACCATATTATACCAGATACAAATCCCAGGTAGGCTTTAGCAGTAAAAAAAAATCACATGACATTACTCCCAAGTTGTCTGAAGTGTACAAAGTCTCCGAAAAGATGTATAGGGACAAGGAAAGGACGGCGGAGTGTCGAAAACAGGTATACACATTTTTGTGAATGGGTGCTAAACTTAAATTTAAAAGAAGTGTCTAGTAATAACGACATATCTTTAGAGTGTTTAAGCCAAGGTTAACTTTCATGTATGTGTATTTGCACTTCTCGTTTGAATTTAGGTACAACATAGATTACGACACAAACCCTTTGGACACCGCTACATTTTCCATTCTGACTATAACGGCGACGAGGCCGTCCGATAGCGGGCGCTACAGCTGTCGTATGAAGCCCCCTGGAAGGGGCGTGGCAACCACGTCGGTCACAATACTTGAACGTATGTGTTACTCCTCTCCTTTTTATTTATTAACTGGCCTTCTTTTACCACAAAATGAAATTAATGATTCCATCATTAATGTCAAAAGAAGACTTTGAGTTAGAAGATCTGCCTTTTACCTAAAGACACGGATATTTATTCAGCAAAGGCATGGAAGACAATCGTGATTCGAGGACATCAATCGACTTATTTATAATAAGCAATCGAGCAAGTAAACAAGCAAGCATGTAAGCTAGCAAGCACTGGTTTAAGTTGGTCCCATTAATACTGTTGCGTTCCTCGCATGAGGCGAGTGTGCTGGCCTATCACATACGAGGAAGACAATAATAAAGTTGCAAGAGTCTGACTTTACTGACAACATGAACTGGTAATTTATTCACAGCTGAATCACTTATGACATTACAACATGTGATGTGGTAGCGCAATAATGCCACTAGTGTTAATATTCGGTTTATAAGCCACTAATCATAAAAAGGAGAACTGAGGTACTGGGTCTATGGAGTACTAATATCTGGAACATAATATCTGGAATGTGGTTGGAACATTTACTCGGAGTATACATCGAGTTATTGTCTGGAGTTGTTACTTCTCAACATCATAACATGCCCTCTATTCTCCGTCTCTGCCCCGAATGAGGAAAATCCTGGGCTTTTATAGAAAGCTGGAGTATAGAAATGAATTAAACATAAGCCAATTAGGGGTCTTGACCAATTGAAGACTGCAATGCTGGAAGGTCGTCGGACATGGCTAGTTGATAACCCAAATAAGGAGTTGTGGGTAGTAAGGTTAAAGTGATTGACAGTTGAGAGTAAGACGGGGCTTCCCATTGCTTGTGTACAATTAAGAATGTGCATGAGGATATTACATTGGGAATTGCACGCTAAATCACCTGTGTACAAAATGCAACTACATAAGGAATACACGCAATCGAGTGTGTGTACAAGGACACGGCATGGTATTTGTGTACAAATGATTACGCACATTGGCATAGCATTGCACTTCGTGTACAAATGATTACGCACATTGGCATGGCATTGTATTTCGTGTACAACAAATACGTGCGTGAGGCTATGGCTTCCACTAGCACGCAACCTTATGGCATTAGGGTTCGTGTGCTATCATTACGCACGTCATTATGGCATTAGGGTTCGTGCGCTATCATTACGCACGTCATTATGGCATTGCTTCTTGTACACAGGCAATTGGTCAAGCACAAAGTTCTGCGTCGTGTGTGGAGGGAGTGGTTTACTAGGTTGCAAACAAAGCTTCACTGAATATGCATGAGTGGGAGAAGCACTGGCCCTCGGACGATCCAGGGTCCGACATCAAATTGTGCTGACTGGACAGAGGGTCCTTGTGGAAGTAAGAGCTAAGCAATTCTAGATTATATCGAATCGAACATTGATCTCAAGTCAATACATTGATTAGTTATTAGGTCAAAAGAGGGCGCTAGTAAGGCACAGGGATCAATGTGAGGTTCGTAACACTACCAATAACTCATAGTACATTTAATGGAATCTTTAAATGTGATGCTAATTTAATATAGACCCATTGTCAGAAAGTAGCGTATAATAATATCAAGATGAGGTTAAACCAATAGGATGACATTGGCACATACCAATTGCCATTTTTTTTATTTATGTTTTCAGCAATAATTGTTGATCAGCACATGCCATGGGGTTTAGGGTGACCTTCTCCCATTACCCTTCACAAACACCCCCTCCCCACTCACTACGGCATACAACTCATATCGCAATGTACCTCCTAGTAATAATGATAAAACCATGTGTCTTTTGACAGGTGCCCAAATTATCACCAGCCACGACCAGGTCATTCTCCAAGGCGAGAACACGACACTGTCCTGCAAGACCGTGCCGGACCTTACCAACTTTGGCTCGAAATTTATTGGCACAAACAAAACCAGTTTATCGGCTTACGGGTAAGTTTTATCAGAGAAAAGCTCAGCATAAAATTCCTTCCTTGATAATAACATGATTACCAACCAAATTTCCTTTTGTTGCATATTATTATTTGTTGCTAGTTTATCAGCTGATGTTTGCTCATCCTTAAATCATGTAGAAATTTGGTTGGTAATCCTGTTTTTAAGTAGGCAGAAATTTCATGCTAAGCGAATTTTTGTGCTTAGCAGCCCTATGAAATTGGGCCCAGATGTCATCTTGATTGGCGATGCTGTTTTTTCGTTTGTTTTGCATTATTGACCAGTACAGGGCGCAACATCAACTGTTTGGAGGCTGTAGCGAAGGAATTGGGCAGGTCTATTTTTTGGATCGTTGAGCCAGATGTTTGTGTGATACTCTCTTGCAATAATAATATTGCGATATCGGCGAGTAACGTCACTCAGTAAAGTTCAGATGCCGATCGTTGTTTTCATGTGTTATTGTTATTATCAACCCCATGTTGCCAAGTTGCCCCTATTTAATGTATTGTCATGCCCGTCCCCATTCCCACGAAATTCCAATCCCCCCCCCCCCCGTCGCTGTCAGGTGGACAAAGTGTTGAAAAGAGTATTAAGAAACCCGAGCTGTTGGGGTTTGTACAACATATTACTATAATCCGAGTAGAACAAGACAATGATTGACACGCTAGGGGTAGAAGTGCTAATGGTTAGAACATGAGGAGTAGGGAAAGTTGGGGCTGGGTATAGGTTGGGATTAAGGCTTTGGTTAGGGTTAGGTTTAGATGCTAAGGGTTATGGTTAGGGTTAACATTAGGACAGTACACTAGGGTTGTCGATGTAACCGTCCAGCCACTATGAATTGCATGCCATGCTAGCACCTGCACACAGAAGTAAAACGGGGGAATATTTTCAAGAGCTGTTTGATATCATTATTTTGTTACCCTTTTTTGTTGTTGCTCAATCATACATTACTTTTAATCATATTATCGGAAGGGAATGGTAGATTTAAACGGAGACGATATCCCAGACGTCAATATTTCTCCCAATGGCAATCTGACGCTAATGAACTCCAAGACCGTGTTAGCTGGGACCTACAAGTGCAGAGTCAGATACAGAATCTACGGCAGGACCACCTTTGTCTCACATGACATCAATGTTTATGGTGAGTAGTTTCCTAATTATGCATAATTGTCGAGAAAGGGAAAAGAAAGAGAACCGGCCTTTTTTCACAACCGCCCCCCTTTGGCATTAATTTTTGTATCGTCTTGGGCGAGACGTATGATTGTCAACTTTGCGGGTTTTTTATGTGTTAATATTATCGAGTTTGTACCGATTTCTCCAAGAACATCAGCAACTTTGCGAAATTATTTCATGTTGTTTTCAGCTAACGTGACAGTTCAGACTGACCCTTACGTCTGGTACAACTCCAACGCCCAGTTCCCTCTGGAGCTTCGTTGCTTTGTCCAAGGCTACCCATACGCAGATGTGTCTTGGAGATACAGAGGCTCATTGATTCGGGGAAGTGACGTTGGCAACAACGTCACGCTGACGACAAAACCCCTAGACCACGTGACGATGATATCAACGCTCACGATCCGAGAGCCGGGCTTCAAGTCGTTCAATATGACCCGCTTTACTTGTGCGGGTGTGAATAAATACGGGATGGATAGACAAACTACTGCTGTAGTTAACACAGGTAAAGATCCCAATGTACACTGCATACCCATTCCCCTCATCTTCACCTGAACCAACCATTCCGTTGAAAAGAGTGTATGTATTATTCGATGGTCATTAACCACGGATGTTGCACGAACTGATTCTCATTGCCGGTGTGACGGTTTCAACTTTCCGCCATGTTTAGTTTTCCGAATCGTCATGCGACGCCTGTGCACAGCAAGCGAAATTATAGTCAATTGTTAGTGCCATACTGAGTCCCGGAAAACTGAACACGGCGGAAGACTGAAACCGCTACACATGCAAGTATGTCCTCTATGCAATACTATCCGGAGGACAGTATTGCATATGCAATAATGTTCGCCGGACGGCTTTGCATATGCAATCGTGTCCTCCCGGACGCTGCTGCATAATGCAATTGTGTCCGCCTGGACACATTTGCATTAGTTGTGTCCGCCCCCAAGAAAAACAGACCTTGCAGTAAATCAAACGCCCTTGGTCGACGGAACACGTTCGCCATTTTATTAGCTATAAAGTGCATGTCATGAATGACATGGGAAATGTTCGGCCGTTGGGTATTCTGCATAATACGTAGGTTCAGTGCATGCACGCTCGCCAAAGATACTATAAAAGGTGCGGTCGCTTCGGGCGCACAAGGTCACGTACAGTCATGTACATGTCCACTTGACGGTTTTTGCATAGCCCCGGACACGGTTGCATATGCAAAAGTGTCCGGAGCGGACAGTATTGCATGTCTGACACACAATATTGCATCTGACACCGGTCTCCTACGGAAATCCACCCCTGTTGAATGTATGTCCCATGTGGGAAATAAACACGGACTGAAAAAAAGGTGCTATCAGAAGAAGTTTGTATACAGTTCGACATGGGACAGAATCTCATGGAGACAGACTCTACTACCAATATAACCGGTAGGAGTCACTAAATATCGGTTGAGCACACTTGCGTGCGGGTTCTTTCAAGAGACGATTTTGAACTGCTAGAGATTTCGGTTGGATCAGATTTTCGCAGGCATTTTAATGATTAAATTCCCTTAAATTATCCTCGTTTGCGATTTCTTCCACATTTCGGCCATCACTTGGTTCCCTTGTTAAAATATTATTTTATTTGCTCCCAATCTGTTAACTGTTCGTAGTTTCCTGTTTGTCTTTTTCCCTCCAAAGGTTTAAATAAAGAGAGCTGCTAATTTACGATGATACCGTTGTGCCAATGCTCGTCTATAAATAGGGGATTTTACCATCGATCCACCAGATTCACGATTGTGGTGCATATGAATAAAAAGCTGCACAGTGCCCCCTCATGTCGATTTATCTAGAGTCTTAATTTCCGTGCCTTTCTCACCTATTCCCCAAACCCCTACCCCACCTTTGTAAAAAAAACCTGACTGCGACACACACAAGCGGGACCTCATGCCATTTTCCTTACCGCAGTCATCTGTACTCATCCACCATCCCCTCCCGTTGTCACTAGTCAAAATGTTGTTCTTCCTTATAGTATTTCTTCTTGCCTAAGGCATCGACTTGCGATCGCTGACATGCCATGTACGTTAGTTAATACGTACGCTATTAGAAAGAGAGCTGTCTTTATTCACGTATGGGAAACACGCTTCAGAAGTTTTACACATTATACAGTTTGAATCGTGTTGAAACAGCACTTTGAAACGTAAATTATTTCAAAAAAGTTAAAACCTACTATTTCAATCGTTCCCCCCTGCAGATCAA